>NW_024543834.1:7280000-7962500 GCF_018167655.1 Microtus oregoni | reverse complement strand
CATATTGTAGCAATTATTACTATAAATATTGGATAGTAATTGTAATCTCATAAGATCTGCTAACATCATCCTTGACTCAATTAAGCTAAACCCCGAAGAGACCACCCAGGCAAACAGTGGAGGACTTAAAATGTGTCTCCGATTTGTTTCTCTCCTTGATCAGAGGAAATCTAGGCCTTTTATTTTCAGTTGGTTACCCAGCAAATAGTTACCATTTTCCAGAGTTGTAATTTCTGTTAGGCATTAGGCTAGGTTCTAAAAGCACAAAAGCAAATAGTGTGATCTCTGTCTTCCAGAGCTGTGCAAGCCAGAAGGAGAAAGACACATGTAAATGTATAACCAGGATGCTGCATGAAAAGGGAGAGTGCATAGTATCATGGAAACATGGGGGTCCATCTAATGTGATGGGTGAAGATGATATTCAAACAGGTCCCCTCAAAGACTGAGGCAAAGGAAGCCACGAAGAACCTATGCAAATGGTCACTGGATCTCAGAAGGAAGACAGATACAAAGACCAGAGACATTGCTACCCGGATACCCACAGTGTCACATTAGCTACAGATACCCTTTTCTCACTCTATTATTGAGTCACTTTTTCTTGGAATGGATGGAGTCCGTGAAGGAAGAATATTTACCTTTCATTTTCTTCCGCTTCCTGCCCCCATTGACAAAAACCAATTACTCCTTCTTAACCCCAAACCCCAGGGTCTAGTCTCCCTCTCTCTGACCCTGGGTACGATGGCTCAAAGTATTCCCTGAGCTTCATTGCAGGTGGATTCTGAAGCAGCTGTCATCACTCTTAGACTAACTCAATTTCATCATCTGAATTTTGTTCTTGAAAGAACAAATGGCCAAGACCGAGACTGGGGACAGGTATAGCACAATGGGTCTAGGATAGAGCAAGAGCTGTATTGAGTCTATTAGAGGTTTTCAGAGAACACATGGCCCTTAGTATTTCTTGAGGGGTAAGAGAACATTTTCCTGAACAAAATCTCATGCCTTGCAGAGGTTGAGGCTAACAGAACTCGAGTCTCAATCAGTGAATCTAGAGATAGGGGAAGAAGAGAATTGCTGAGGGGAATTGATGTCCTTTCTGATGGCTGTAAAGGGGCTGCAGAGAACAAGAGCAATAGCTGGAGACGTTCCTTCCTTTTGACCTACAGAGGTGCCCTGCATATGAGCTTTCTCTGTGGTATCCAGAATCCTCCTTCTTATCTCATAGACAGGTCCCCACCTCTCTCTCGTGTTGGTTCATCTTTCCCCTGTGGGGGTCCTTATACATGTTAGAAGGACAGAGTAAAGAGTTATCACTGAAGTGTTCATATATCACCGTTAAAGACCCACAGAAAAGAAAACTGCTTGGTGGCCATACCCAGCAGAAATCATCTACATGGAACACATAGAAGAAAAACCTAGATAGAAGAGCTATAAAAGGGAGACAGTGTAATAAGGTAACAGTGAGCCAGAAAACATACTTTGAAAATGTCATAAGGTTTCCAACATATTATATGTTGACTTAAAATATATTACAAAAGAAAGTGTGTGTGTGTGTGTTTGTGTTTGTAGATTCTTGCCACTTATTTTGTGGAAATAGTTCAAGGGTATATGTGTCAGAATAATTTAGTATTCTAAATAATATTTTAAGGGGCTGTATAGCCAACCCATACTGAATTGTTCATGAGAAAAATTAGATTCAGAATTTAGGGATGTAGTATCATTTTATAAAAACTGTTAGTCTCTCTTTGTTCAATCATTTCTCTATTTTCTTTTAAAAGACTGTCATACAGACGCATATTTCCATAAACCAAAGTATAATAGCTGAGTTATTAGTCATAAGGAAAAGAACCATGTTCAAAAGGGAGAATATTATTTTCCTAATGGGACAAGAAAATGCTCATTGCAGCAGACAGGGTGTGCTGTATCATTTAAATCCTGAGAACAAAAGCTCAACTGGTCCAAAAAAAAAAAAATAGAGAAAGTATTCCATCACTGAGGCATGGTGAACCAGCAGAAGAGGAAGAGAGAGAGGTTAGATTCTATGCAGGAATTGGTGGAGAGGCTCAGGCTAGCTAGATGGGATCTCACTCCACATCAGAGACCAGATCGGTGACAGAATGACAGTACAGAAAAACTTGCTTCTGCCACCTTCCATGCAAACTGACTTGTGTTCTCCCCACCTCCCCCACTATTAAACAGTACTTCCACACAATCAAAAAGGCTAGGCTTTGTAGGGCTACCCCCAAAAGTAAAGGATGTGGTCTTTCTTTGCTTTTAGAATACCATTCTCCCTGATACCACACTCAGACAGCCATCTGTTGTAGGACTTTCTCACCCCAGCTCACCTTGGGGTCAGCCCACCAGAAATGTGCTTGGAGTTAACGCACACCCGGCAGTAGATAACACCCCCTTTGCCTTTGAACTGCGGGCATGGTGACTGTCAGGCTGTACATTTCTACAAGCGATGAAAACACTAACAATATCCCAGCCCCAAACCTTAACCCTGAACCATGAAGTTGATAATATTCTCCAGAGTGAGGCAGGGTAGTCTGGAGCCTCAGTCCTTCACTATTGTTTGAGGCAAGACTTACAGGCTGTGTGTCTGGATTTCGCCACACTGGTTGTGCTGGGGATTTTTTTCCTTTGGGGGAGGGGAGTGCCACATTCAAATAAAAGCTGTTCAACACGAGGGGTCTGAAAAGCCAGAGAATGTTTGCTATTAAACTTAGGCTGCCTGGCCCACCCAAAGCAACAGATGATCTGCCCCTAAGGAGGGAAGGAAACTTGGGAAGATGTCTCCAGGCCTTGGCACAGCATAAGTTTTGTGGGCCTTGGTGACATATAGGTGCTTTGTACTGTAGCACATTTGTTATGCTGTTTAAACATGCATATGCTGGATACACAAAGCTAATATCTGGAACAATAAGGTAATCCTATATGCTTTGCAATGAAAAACACGAGCAGAGGGCTACTTGCTGCCAGAGTTCTGCCATTCTTGCTTAATTCTGTCTTTGAGTTATGTGATCCGTTTGAAGGCATACTCAGTTAAAACTGCATGGGGAAAATGAGCTGCATGCATATCCACTGTGTCTTGGAGAACCAGGAGGCCCATTAAGCATAGTTTCAATTAGAACTCAGAGAAAAAGCAGGGCGAGTTACAGCTCTGTCATAGACGCATCCTTGGGCTAGTAGCAAGCTAGTCTCTTCTTCCACTAGCCCAGTCTTGCTGCCTCTAAAAGAAACTGAATGTGAGAAAAAGTGGGGTGACATGAGAATAGAGAGAGACAGAACTTTACTCTCTCAATAGTCTAGAAACTCTCTCTATCCCATGGCAGAGAGAAAGACTGTTTGGCAGGCAAGAAACAGAATTTCTTCTTGACTGCTGGACTACAGTGTTTGGAAATAGATTTCCGTTGATATGGGAAAATAACCAAGTGAAAACTGAAATTGGTGGAAGGGATCGGCAGAGACAGCTAGTAAGTCTGGAGACATGCATGTGCCTGTCAGAGCAGAAGATAAGAGCTGTTCACCATCAAGGACTGCCTGGCGTGAGGGTGGGAGGCACCAAGCCCACACAGGCTCTGCAGATGGTCACTGCTCACTTGTAGATGCCTTGTAATCGAAGGCTTTCTGCTGCCCAGAAAAGCAGTTTAGGCTAATGGAAAGATCCGAGATCTTGAACCTGTAAGTACTGTTTTCTACACTATGACCCTGTGTGCACATTGGGGTAAAATACTACTATGTTTTTTAGTTCACTGAATTCTGTTCCAGCATGTAAATTTAATAAGGACCTTGAGCTTCTTATTTAAAAAAAACAGTATTTATGTAAAATTGTCATGGTAGTGGACATAAGCTGGGATTCTAAAGAAAGAAGCAGCTGTGTGAAGATAGAGACACCTAAAGAAATAATATTCAAGAGTTGAGTAAGAGGGTCAGGGGGAGGGCAGTTTGACCATAGGCATAGTAAGAACAAAGTATGACCTATATGTATGGAAATATAAAACCTTAAAAATAAATGAATAAAACCCCAGTGGGGGGATTAGAGAGGATGAAAAGGAAGAGAAGCAAAAGGAAGAAGAGGCAGAGGAGGAAGAGAAAGGCTACCTTCTAAATTGATTAAAGGAGTCTACTACTCAGTTAATACATGACAGGTCAAAATCCGACTGATTTCCCTGTTGCCTTCCAAAACCATACTTCTAGTCAATGATCTTTCCTCATTTGGTTGAGATAGGTTTTTATCTCAGTGACCACATCAGAATCTGGTCTTTTGGGCTCATCTCCTCATAAACTTTCTCAGAGAATTCTTGCCTAGTATTTGCAGACAAAAAGCCCAAAATTCAATCTCTTCCATTTTTCTCACATCATACATTGTCTCTTCTTTCCTCGAATTTTTTGTAGGCCTTTGAGATTTATGTCTTATTTTCCTCAGTGTACCATACCCACAACTAGTAGAGGATGACACAAAGTAGACACTTCAAATATAGCTGGTGAATGAATAGATGCATTAATAAATTAAATAGTATTAGAACAATAATTCTGAACCTGTTTGTCTCAACCCTTTGGGGAGGATTGAATGACCCTGTCATAGGGTTTGCCTAAGACCACCTTAATGTCAAATATTTACTTTATGATTCTTAACAACATCAAAATTACAGTTATGAACCAGTAATGAAAATAATTTTATGGTTGGGGTCACCAAAACACGAGAAACTGTATTAAGAGGTTGCATCATTAATAAGGTTGAGAACCAAAGTATTAGAGGAATAAGCTTTTCCTGTACCTTCCATCTAGAGTTCAAATGCTTTTAAGTCATGAACAGGCCTCCCAGCTCTTACTGATAACATGAAACTACCGTCAAAGGGAAGCCTCAGTAAATTACATTCCAAGGAAATCCACTTCTCTGGATGCCTACTCTACAGACACAAAACCACAGGCAGGTTCCTCTGTTCAGCTGCAAGAGAATCCTCTGCTTTAACACCCTGTATGATGAAGCTATTCAGAAACCAGGGGTAGGACTTTGAGTGGGGGGGCAGAAATCTTCTGTGCTCTCAACATCTAAGGTATCATTTGGCTGGGACTTTAATGAACTACTTCTACCTGAGAACAAAGTATGATCCAAAAGCAGCTCTTGTTGCCCCCTGTATAACCTCAAGAAGCTAAGGTTTTCAGAAAAATGTCAACACCTGTCTGTACTCCAGGAAAGCATAAAGCACATACCCAGGTGATAACTGACTCACCACTGGGTCACTGGTTCACACTGGGGCACCAGTTCACAACTAGGGCATAGGGAAGACCTTGTGTCAGTTTCAGAAAAGCCGAGATGCAATGAGAATATCCTGATCTGTTGTCCATGAACTCTAAAGCCTTGCTCGGGAGAGTGGTCCTCATCTAAAGGAGAGGGAAGATAGGAAGGCACATGGACTTTGAAGGTTTTGAATGAGTAATTTGGAACAGAAGGCAGAAATAGCAGTCAATCATACAGAGACCTCATGTCTTCTTAAGAAAATGTATGTGAAGGAAGAATTTTAAGAAATTTTTATTTTTTATCTATCCTCTGGACATTTGAAACATACCATGATAATGATATGGGATCATATTTCAGTTTAACAGTGGTTTCGATAGCTGTGTGATTCTATACAACCCTAGCATTGTTCCCCAGTCTATCGGTCTGTAGTTGCTTGCCTTAGGACAAGGAGAATCATGATTGGAGCAAGCCCTGCTACTGATTGGCAAAAGGGATTAAGTAGGTGAATGAACAGTTATCCTGGGCATCATTGATACCTGCAGAGAGTGGTTTTAGATTTCCAACCAGGTGAGTCTACTAATATTTCACTGCATTTTTAGAAAAAAATGTACTGTCCCATAACTTGCCACATGGACTAAGATGACTGAAGGGACAGAATCTTAGGGTTGAGGCTTTCTCTCTGATGTATATGTTAGCTTCTAAAAAAAGTGATTTCAATCGATTTCTCCAACTCACCAACCACATCTATCCTTCCTCCGTTTTCTCCTATTCTTCTCCCTCCTTCTAAGGAATGCAAGGAAGAGAGAGCCCGAGTATGTAGTGGATGAAACTACCCTATATGGAAGCAGAGAGTCCCACCCACTACTGGTAGCATTCGTGGTCACACACAATCATGGGCTGAGGTTGCCAGCTGCTCACAAACTGGGAGACCAGTTAGTCCTATCTGTTAGCTACACAGCAGCATAATCATAACCTAACAACCAGGAGAAATTACTTTGCGGACAGTGTGTCTATAAAAGCTATGATAAACAGAATGTGTGTGGGGATCTTCCTCAGCAGTGAGTTCTCTGTACTCCATTATAGGAGCAAAAAATAATCACAACAGATTTGAGAGAAGCTTATTCAAGATCTTTACAGCTGTTGAGAGCGAGTTCCAGTAACATTTTCCACTGCCTCAGAAATTCTGTAGCTAAAAAGTCAAAAGATACATAGTTTTAGGTGATTGCATTGGTTTTATACTAAGAATTAGCCTGGGACTTAATTAAGGCTGTTTCCATGAGCCCATTTAACAAATGCATAATTAATATATAGTTCAGATACGTGTTCACTTTTTCATTTAGAATTGATGAGATTTGGTTTTTTACCCTCGCAGATGTTAATTATAATTTTAATTACTCAAGTTTTTCTTGTTTGTACTGCACTGTCTCTTAAAATAAATAAAACTGAGTCATGATTTCTGTTAGTTAAATAAATAAATTATGTTAAAGTTTAAATTATCATCCATCTTAGCCAAAGGGTAATCTATTATATTAGCAGTCACTGAGTGATTAGTTATTTATTCTCTTAAAGGGTAACTAAAGGAGATTAATATTCTGGTAAGTTTGTCACTAATTCCTGGAATGTTATCAGACTTTCTTTTATCATATATGTGAGACGAGGATTCCATTATAATTACAAGTAATGCTAATGCCTTCTAAATTATATTTAATGGAAAGATTATTGTTTTAAGTACAAATAATTTCTTTCCCACATGTTTTGAATGATTTCAGTGGGAGGGAACATGGTTAAATTAATGTTGAGGAAAGAACCGTTATTCAATCAACGTTACATAGGGGAGAAAGAGATAGCGCCTTTTCCTTCTTCTAACTGAGTCACGCCTTTTTAACTCAAGTTCTAATGATACTAGGTAGGGCCAGGGTGGAGGGGAGTGAAGGAAGAGAGAGAGAGAGACAGAGAGAGAGAGAGAGAGAGAGAGAGAGAGAGAGAGATCAGAGTTGAGGTTAGCCAAACACTCTGCATGCTCTCAACACCTGGCAAGGGTGATTTAAAGATTACTTCTTTTAATTATCCTAATAACCCTCTGAAGTAGATTCATGCCCTTTCTTACACAACAACAGCATATGTCTTCTAGAATTTAAGTCCTTTGAGAGGTTTTATACCACAAGGGACGTAAGGAAATGAAATTAACCCCTGATCTGCACAGTTTAAATCACCCACTCCCCAAAGCACTGCTATTGCTCTCCATTCTCCGCAGCAGCGAGGGATGCTGGTACCGTGTAGATAATCAAGACTGGACAGAGAGTAGAGTTGAGGCGGGTGATGGAGACCCTGTCTACCAACCCTGAAGTTATCTCATCTCTCGGATTTTTTTCGGTGCCATGGGTTCCCCTAAGCATTTTAGCAAATCTCTGACGGTGATCAAACTCCACACTATTGAATTGCCGTGCTGTGTCATAACCCCAGACAGAGAATAAAAAACTGGGTTTTGAAAGGTAAAGAAGCTGACTATGAAATGGACAGGTGTGTGGAGGGGAGGAAGTTTATCCTCATGCTTTTCAAACATGCAGCACATAAATGTGCAGAGAGAGACAGACAGGCAGACAGGCAAATAGACAGACAGACAGACCCAGGAAAGGTAGAGCTTACATTTGAATTGAATGGCTCTGCTATTGCATATACTTAGACAAGCTACTTCTCCAACCTGTCTCAATTATCACCCTACAAATAGGAAAAATAGATTTGATCCATGGTTCTCAGCTTGGGAAGTTATTAGAAATGAAGACAAATATCATATATATTCACTCATAAGTGACTTTTAGATATAATGTGAAGAAAACCAGCCTACAATTGACAATCCCAGAGAACCTAGACAACAAAGAGGACCCTAAGAGAGACATCCATGGATCTAGTCTAGATGGGAAGCAGAAAAAAACAAGATCTCCTGAGTAAATTGAGAGCATGGGGACCATGGGAGAGGGTAGAAGGGGAGGGGAGAAAAAAGGGAAAGGAGCAGAGAAAAACGTAGAGCTCAATAAAATCACTTATAACATATCTAAATTTTTGGGCCCTGTGTCAGAATACTCTCACCATCTACATGGGTTTCAGTGAAACTCCAAGGGAGAATGAGGCCCATGACAAAGCACAAACCTTTCTCAGTTGGCTTTGTAAATATCTTTGGTACATGGAACTTGAACTTACTTAAAGATCAAATGTGTGTCAAGGGGAAACACCCTTGGCTATGCTATGGAATCTCAGGGATGAAGAGAAATGAGAATGGTAAAAATGCCAGGCCTGGCAGAAATAGTATGATGGCCCCAGGGACTGTGGGGACACAGAGGGGCATTTCAACCAGAATGAATGTATTTTAGCTCAGTCTTGGAAAAGAGGGCATAGGACTAGGCCAAATGACAATAGGAGGTTTCCAGTGAAGAGACTATTAAAATCTGTACATTAAATTCCACAGGGGAAGCATTAATTTTTATTCAAACATTCATGGCAAAAAATGTCTAAGTTCACATTGGTTCTAAAATGTAAAGACAAATTGTCTTTGGCCCTGGAACTCTTTATTTCACCTGAATGCTTTTGCGGTTCATTTAGTAAAGTAACTGCTAGGGACTATGAGTTCCTCTCCCCACTCCAGCTTCTGACTTTGAAGGAATAAAGGCCAATCTTTCAGATTTGGGGGTAGGGGTGGGTAGTCCGTTGGTAGTCAGTGAGGCAGCAGTAGCAGAGAGCTGGGGCCCAGGCAGTCACCAGTGAGCCTATTAAATGTATCGTATGTCATCTGTACCTCCTTTATCCTTCTCACTTTGGACCTCACAGGCCGATAAGAAGAGGAAAGCGCTATAACCCAGAAGTAAAACTGTGGCATGATTATAACCCTGACAGCCTCCCTCTAATGAGCTTCCCTGCAGATAGCGAGCTGGAGAGGGCTTTGATCTCCTGGAGCAGGAGGGTGAAGTGATCACTGTTTGGAATAGAGCCCTCTGATGGGGTCCAGTCTCCCAGTAATCAAAGTCACAAGCTACCATCTGAGTCATTTGTGAACCACAGATAAGATTAGCGACTCACTTGACAGATCAGCCGTCACCATCAATGGGGGCTAATTGTATCTGAAATATGACCAGGGATGTGTCAACTCCTAGAGACCAGCATTTCCTTCATCCTGTGTTTAAAGTAAGGACAACATTGGGGGGAGCAGAAACCTGATCAAAACACAACACGTACAGCATTTTCCCCCCTTTATTCCCAGCCATAAGTGAAGAAAGAATTATGAGGTTCCTTTGAAACAGACATCATCCTGTATTTAGGTTTCGTTTTGTTTTTGTTTTACCAAGACCCTGCCTTGTAGTGTCAGAGACTAGGTACTTTCTAAGTAAGAGGAATGCTGTAGATCCAGAAATAATTACACCATGGAATGACTTCATAGCTTCATAGTTATAACAGGCTTTGGAAAATCATGTGCAGCAAAGACCTGCTTTGAAATTCTAGAATGTTGTGTGCTGTAGCAAAGGAAAAGATGATTGGTCATTTGGAACTTGAAGGCATTTTTAAGGGTTGCGTTTTTTGACTCCAAAGCTATTCTAACTGACATCTTTACTTTCTTCGAATTTATTCCCGTGCTAGTAGAATTGGAGCTCAACATGAATCATGCTCAAGAAACTTTCACAGAGCCGGCGCTTGGGTGGATGAAGAATTGCATTGTTCCATTAACTCCTCAACTAGTGAGCTCTATTTCTTTGCTACTTAAGAGATCATCCATCCTTCTGTACCCTGCAGACAAGGGGTAGGAGAGGAAGTCGAGAGGCATGTAACTAGTCCTTTGGAGCATATTGTGCATGGTTTTCTACCACATAAGCATTCTTCTTGGTGAAGGAGAGAACCCATAGCCCCACTCCCACTTCAGCTTTCTGGAAGTGTGGGGCTCTCTATTTCCAGCTTTATCCACTGTAGTTCTTAAATTACTAGGTTGTCCCGGTGCCCAGGCATCTAGTAAAAGCTGCCTGAAAATGGCAAGGGATGCTGAGAGGTACCTCATTACAGCTCCCAAAATACATGGACCCAGAGAACGAAAATAGCACAGCAAACTTGAGGTAAGAAAAGAACAAGAGGAGGGACAACTGCAGCAAAGCTTCCCACCCTGTGCAAAGGCTTCCTTACCAGTTCTCTGATGTGGGATTCCCCTCTGTATGCTGTGAATATCATTGGTTAATAAAGGAGCTGCTTTAAGCCTATAGCAGAGCTATAGGGAAACAGAGCTAGGTAGGGAAAACTAAACAGAATCCTGGGGTAAAGAAGGAAGGAGTCAGGGAGAAGCCATGGAGCCTCTACCAGAGACAGATGCACTGAAATTTTGCTGGCAGGCCTTGACCTTGTGGTGATGCATAGATTAATGGAGATGAGTTAAATTAATATCTAAGAGTTAGCTAGAGCTAATGGGCCAAGCTGTGATTTAATTAATGAAGTTTCTGTGTGATTATTTCAGGACTGAATAGCCCGGAACCAACAAGCGGCCTCCTAACAATAGTTCTCAAGCTATGATGGACTTTGACTCATCATCTCCTGCTTTGCAACACGGTCTAGCATCTTTACCATCCCTACCCCCAGCTTTTGGCTTTTGCATTGGTAAAGATAGTGACCACAGGGGAAGAGCTACATTAGGCTTCCCTTGGTCTAGTTCTAGATCGGAAAGGCATTTATAGCTCCCTACAAAGACAGCAGTAACAATAAGAAGTGTTTTTATACTGCAATTCACTTAATCTCCTCCAGGAGCCTTGAAGAGTCAAGACTGATGGACACATAAATGATAATCCTCCTGCCCTTAGAACAGAGTCAGTACAAGACCTATTTGATGGTAGAATCCTCAATTTAAAGTACTGTAAAATAGATCCTTTGGAGTATTGTTTCAATTTTTTTTTTTAAAGTTGGTAGAAAAATGTTTGGGTGGACCTTAACCCTTGTTGCTGTCTTAACACTAGGAAGAAAATCCCAGGGCTTCCACTTTTCAAACTGCTAGTCTAGTTGAACTTAATGCAGGCACAGCTTAGGTAACTATGAAATGGAAATTATGTGTGCCTTCTTCTGGTTCTATACTTGCTTGAAAGAGTGCAGGGCTCTTAAACCTAAATCTTCTCCTCTCTTCTCTCTTAGCTTCAAAGCATGAGATGACTCAACACTACACCTGTTGTACATCAAGGAAAAGTCAGCACAGCATGTCAGGAGAAGCCCTTCCATATGCAGGAATGTGACACGAACCATTGAGAACCATGTGCTACTTTCTGGTCATGAATAATGAATCATGAACTTATTTTCTGGAACATTCCATGAAGCAGAGTCAATCATTCTTGAAGGACATTAGATGGCTAAGGGTTGTGTTATGAGACCTAGCTATTCACACCATGTATTAAGCCCTGAAATTTAAATATCATAATTCTTTGTAAGGGCATGTCTGAACTTTAGCAATGGTCAATGATATATATATAAAAAAAAATCCAAACTTAGGAACACAATTGAGAACCTCTAAATTCTACACTCTGTGCCTTCCACCTCCTTCAGGCAGACAGAAATTACTCTGACCTGGGATGAGAAAAGGAATTTGCTTGCTAAAGTTGGATGATACAACTATTTTTGCCAGGACTTCCCTGGCTTCCTACCTTACCTTGGCATCTGCCTACAGTTTATATATCTCATTCTGACCTCTCATTTAATATTTAGGTCTTATCTAGGAGAATCACCCTCATCTATTCCAGACTGATTCTCTAAAGTGTACTTTGATTCTATTTTTCTAGTGCTTTCAGTGGGTGCCATGTGTTATGAGATCAGGGAAGAAGGTATGCCAGTCTCCAGTAATTACATGGGTACATTGGAGAATCAGAATTACCTAAAAATTAAGATTCCTACATTGCCTCAAAAGTCTGAAGGTAGAGGTTCAAAGTCTAGCTTAGACAACTGCCTCAATTTGGTAAAAAGTATGAAAATCTTGTTTATGTTTTTTTTTTTGGATCTCATTTCCTACCTTTTAAATATGAGGTGACCCTTTAGTTTTTATTTAAAATCCACTTTGCCTCCTTAGAGTATTCTGGAAGATGCTAACTCATCATAAGCATTGAATGGAGGAGTGTAGAGGGATAATCTACATAACACCTGACATTAGCCTTTAAATATTCCAAAGAAGACAAAAGCAAACCAAACAATCTGTCACAGATTGGAGGAAATTGACAGAGACATGATGTCATCATGCTAAGAGGGAATTTAATTGGGTTATGTAAACAGATAAGGGTCACTGATGCAAATATGAAGTGTCTTTATTCTCATGGGCTACATTAACAAATTACAATACACAAACAAATACAAATTGCAATAAAAAAGATGCACGTATTATTTACAGTTCTGGTAGCTGGGGAATCCAAACTCAAGACACCGGCAGATTCTATCTCTTCTTATAGATGGTGGTACCTTCATTCTCCTTAAATAACAGAAGAGAAAAACCCACCTAAGCTCTAAAAAGTCTCTTTTGTAAGAACACCAATACAATTTACAAAAGCCATTTTCACCACTTTTCCAAGCTTTCAACTTCTGGTACTACTTGGGAACTGGGTTTCAAAATAGAAGTTTTGGATAGTAACATACATTCAAATTATAAGACTAGACAGTCTCTGTGTTGGTCATTTAATAACTGTGATACAGTTAATTTGCTGTATATATCATGAATATGTAAGACATTAACAGAAAAATGGGTGAAGTGACATCGTAATATTCTATTATAGTGCCTTTGCAATTTTTCCTTCATGGAAAATATATTCCTAAATGAAAATTAATATATAATAAAATGCAAATGCGCATTTTTCATAAAATGAGACTTTTTCAAAGAGAAGAACAGTGTTTTCCTTAGAGAAAATTACCCAGAAGTACATCACAGTAAGTTCTGAAATCATTCTGAGCAGAATTAAGTTTCCCCCAAATTATGCATAGACAAATTTTCACTTGCTACTTGGCAATCTACAACTTTAGCTCTTTTGTAAGAATTTAAAAACAACAAATGTGCTGTTTCCGCAGCTAACATGCACACACTTCTGAAAAACGCTATTGTTTCCTTGGCACCAAGAAAAGAAATCTCTGATGTTGAAGTTGTCAGACTGAATAAAAAAAAAAAAACAAGAAAGGTAACAAAACAAAGGATCAAGTGAATCCTTGGAAAAACTATCATGGCTGCTATTTGAATGGAGTCAGAATCTCCAGATAACAGTGTCCACAAAAGCAAATGAAGAAGAACAAAAAGTGAAATTTTCGATAACACATGACTTGTTCTCACCAAAATGTCATCCTGGGGAGTTAATTAAACAACCACCCTGGCCTATCCTGAGATGTGAGGGGACCCATGACAGGTCGAACAAATGGGTCAGGAAAGGTGTGGGCTGTTTGACCTGACTGAGGAGCCCGAGTTTTTCTCCCCGCCATCTGGAAGGGACTTTGTGGAATGTGGGATGACTGCCTCTCTGCCCTTATCTGCTGATAAGTCCTCAGCCTCAAACATGAATACTGAAAAGGAAGGGAGCAAGTACTGTAGACTTTAAACAGCTCACACACCCTCCCTCTGAAGTTCATGTTGTGCTAAGGCCTGGGACGGAAGTAAACTTACCTCGCATGTTTTTACCCTCTCCGTATCTAAGATGTTTGATGTCAGAATGAACAAAGACTAGAATACTTGCCTAAAGGGAAACCGGAGTCATGATGAGTCTCCTAAGCCTTTGGACTCAAAAGCTGGGCATCTTTAAAAAGAGATACCCATGCAAAGAAGGTTTAATGAACAATAGTATTCACAGTCAGGTAACAGCAGCAACTTTTACAATTTCCTGGTCTGGTTATCAAGCTGAATTCCAAAAAACAAATTGTGTAAGGATGTCTACTTAGGTAGGCTACTAGAACATCACTATCTGAGATTTCAGGTAATTATCAGAAGAACCCGGTTTATGGGAATGAAAAAATATGTATTTTTTGTGGTTGTTTTTCTGAGAGAGAGAGAAAGAAGAAGAGAGAGAGTTGTGAGTATTATAAAAATTGACCCCAGTTTATCCCAGGGCCTTATACGTGTTGAGCAAATGCTCTGCCCACCTCTGAGCAACAATTCAATCCTGTCCTTTTCCCTTTAAAGATGAAAATTGAGAGCAGACGTACATTGCATGCATCTACTGTCATGGAGTATGTGCTATGGACTAGGTACAAGGTTGTGGGGAGTGTAAAGTTGAATTTGGACTACGTGTGTAAAGACAAAAATGCGACTCGATGAAGCTAATCATGCTAGAGTGAGACAGATACACCACATGCAGAACTTAAAGGGTGTAGTAATTTCTAAAACACTTTCCAGGAGCCAGGAGATGGTTTTACAGGTAAAAGCATTTGCTGTTCAAGCCCAGTGTCATTAGTCCAATCCCTGGAACCCAAATAAAGGTGGAAGCAACAGAACCAACACTACAAAGTTGTCCTCTGACACCCATGCCTAAATCATGGTACAGGCACACACACACACACACACACACACACACACACACTTCCTATGTGCCCACACATAATAAACGAGCTTCTTTAAAAATCATCATAACTCTGCCACATGATCATCCAGTGTCCTATTTCAAGCTCCTACTATGATGTAGGCACAAAGTAGGAATGCAAATTATCAATCAAGTTAATTCATGGAAGCCTAGTTCTCAGGGAGTGTACAGCCAGGAACACAGAGAGAAGAGCAGAAAGATTACAGCACATACCGACATGGATCCTACAAACCAGAAATCCCAGATTCTATCATGAGGCTAGATCCAGGAAACACTGATCAGAAAAGAATCTCATGTGTTGTTTGACTTTCAAAATGAAAATTTTTACTCCCTTTTGGCTTAGCCCACTACAGGCTGATGTTTAAGGTTAAAGAGGGGGAAGCCTTTAATGTTCACAAGGTTGGAAAATATAATGGTAAATTTGATCGAAATATTCCTTTTTGGTCTCAGAATTTTATGCTCTTTGGATGATTTGTTTTCAGCCACAGAAAAAAACACCATATATTTGTATTTACTTATTACAAAGATTACAACTATCTCTCAAAGTACTGTACTGTGTCAGACTCCTGAGTCCCTGGTACTAGGGAACATGACTCCTTTGATCGTACCTCTTTTAAAGGGGCCAATTCTGCTCTTATCTTCTTACAAACATAATTGGTTTCATAGGAGAAAAGTGATCTGATTTCTCCTTGGCTAAAGGCAAAGAGAAAAAAAAAATTTACCTACATGATCCCTGTTGAGTGGGAATGAGTGTCTGAGGGTGTTAGAACAAATTGCTGAGTGACACAAAGATAATGACACACGATTTGGCAAAATAACTGCATGAGCATCATAGCTTTGGGCAGAGCTCACTGATGAAGTGTCTTCATACACAGCCAGGATATTAATATACTGGCTCATGTGAACCCAAGCCCTACAAACAAACAGGCAAGCAGAGCAGCCCTGAAAGATAAACCTTGACAGACTGGTGTTGAAATGTATGCTTTGTTTGAAAATGCCAGAGTTCTTTAAAGGCCCCGTTCTGTCCTTTCACATAGTCCCCAATCAACGTTGTTCCCTGACTCTGTCATTGCATGTATTTCCTTCTCCAAATGCAGCAAGCATATTCTTCAGAAATCTCTGCAGAAACATCACCTCTGCTGATTTACTCACAGCAATGCTCCTCGGTTCTGCTTTTCTGGCCAAGTGAGGAAAAGTCCTCTTGCTTTCAGAGGTCACACACTATCTTGATTTAGCAGGTTGGGCCCCTGAATCACTCCTCTTCTCAGTAGCAAAGAATGTAGGCTCAGAAGGATTAATTACCAAAGCCAGTAATCCTGACTCCAGCCTCCAAAAATATGGGGAAATCCAACAAAAATCTTGAAAGTGATTTGCAACACTCTGTTCCAATCAGTCTCCTGAGTAATGCCACTTTGACACCTCTTACCCATGTAAACAGAATTATCTCACACACATCAGCTATTCTTTCTGAACCTTCTCCTTTTCACCCCGAGGCTCAATTTTCCCTCCCCTGAAAGAAGATCAACATAGTTTTACTAATAGCTTCTACCTTATGCTCTCTCATGAAATGAATACCCTCCAAAGGTAGAAATGCCAGTAGCTTGTTTTATGACAAGTCATGTGTACTCCCACAGGCCTGGGCAAAAATTAATTATGTATTTTGGTCTCTGGCCCAGGGGACATAGAAACTCTTGGCAAAATCTCCTAAGTCGGATCAAACCCGGCAACTCCTGTCACTTCACATCAGTGAGATCTCACTTTACTCTGAAGTAACCAGAGTGGAAATTCCTGGTTGACCATTAAAAAACATAGGCAGGTAGCACTTTCTTGAAGTTACTTTGATTTGGATTCAGTCGGCTAAACCTCAGCCACAGACCACACATCTGCCCTTCGTGGTAGAACAGTTGTCTGTCTCCCTGACCTGTCAACCCGCAGATTCCACAATGAGCCACGTACAAAAAACATCTAAAATCTGGTGTCTGTGCCAAAAATAAAACTAGATATTTCTTGTCATTATTCCTCATATAATATAGAATGGCAACTATTTGCATACTATTTACATTACGTTAGATATGATAATGTAGAAACAATTTAAATAACATGAGAGTATTGTAAGTTCTATGAGATGCTATAGTATTCTATACAGTTTTCTATAACCGGCATGAGCATCTGTGGATCTGGGCAATTAAACAGGGCCTGGAAGCAGACCTCTTCAGATTCCAAGGAAGACTGTAATTCTATGAATGAACATACTTATAAAAACTACTTATAAACATACATTCAATGATTGATCACTGAATAGAAACAAAAGACACCATTGATTTTTGTATGTATACACACACACACATATACATACAATACCATACATGATCATGAAAATCATTTTGTGTGTATGTATAGTGTGTATAAATAATTGATTGGACATATTAATGTTTGATATTGACCATATAAGACTTTTTGTTCATAATGCTAAAAGATTGTAATGCATCCAATAAAAATTCTAATTACTGAAAAATGCTTGAAATAGGGAAAATGACACCCCATATAATGTATAAACAAGTATTGTGTACAACTTGGTCCCTTAAACTACATATTAGTGTGGGCCATAGATACAATTAAAACCTAAATACTGATAAAAATATGTTAAAGCAACAAGTATAGCAATAAATATAATTATTTAAGGGTGCTAAAACCATGAAGTTTATTGTGCACATGTATCCAACATAGGTTGCAAGGGGAAATTCTTTTTCCCTCACAAATAGCCATCAGGGTTTGTTGTGGTTGATTTACTTTGTTCAAACAGTATTGTATCAAATAAAGGCTTAATGTGCTATAGATGTAGAAAATTTCACCCCATGTCCAATTTGTAGTATTAAAAGTGGTACATCCTGAGTCAAAGAGAAGGAAGGCAATTGTGATCATCTTGTGTGTGTTTCTGTATCTTCTTAGGAACAGAAACTGAATGATTTTAGTTGCAGGCACATTTATGTTCTCTTCTGACTCAACATGTAGACTCAACCACCTAAGACTGTAGTAGAAGGCCATTGTTAATTCCCAGTTACCCATACTCAAAATAACAACACAGAAACTGTATTAATTAAATCACTGCTTGGCCTATTAGCTCTAGCTTCTTATGGGCTAGCTCTTACATCTTAATTTAACCCATTTCTATTAATCTGTGTATCACCATATAGCTGTGGTTTACCATCAAGGTTCCATTTTGTGTGTTCCCAGTGGTAGCTACAGAGCATCTCCCTGACTTGGCCTCCTCTTTCCCAGTATTCAGTTTAGTTTTTCCTCTCTATTTTTTCTACCTCTATTCTGCCCTGCACAGACCCAAAACAGTTTCTTTATTAACCAATGGTATTCACAGCATACACAGAAGAATCCCACATCATAAGACTGTCTATCATTCATTCCTCTGGAAAAGTTCAAGTAGGATAGTATATTCAAATAGGCAGAGTGGGGATGTGGTAGGTTTCTGGGGCAATCCTCTCCTAATGTGCATTATTTAAGCTCTTTAGGGCAATGGGTGACAGCATGCCCTTAATTCTCTTGAAAAACCCCCATACCTTCAAAGACTTTTAGACTTCAGGAGAGAATTCTGTAATGTGTAGGACTATATGAAAGATTCTTAACCATCCATTCAAAGCCTACAACTGAAAATATTGAACACTGTATTCTCTTCCCTCAGCACTCACTTCTCCAACCCTAATGACATTACTATGCTTCCATCATGCCCCTGAGCACACAAGGTGCCGACACTTATAGAAGCACTAGGAACACAAGGAATGAGACAAGTCCTGTCTTAAGCACGTACAGACTGGCATTTGGGGTGGTTTATAGTGAAAGTCAGTAAGCAGGCACCAGTACAGTGACATTTAGCAAGGCATACAAGTTGGAAATCAGACGGAGAAGAAGTAATGTCATCATTTCAGAGGTGAGTTTTAAAGCAAAACCTTTATCTAAACAGCAGTAATCATAATTGCAAAGTCTCCTTGCAGGAGAAATGCTGCCTCATTCAAGGCATAGACAAAACCCTATTTGACTGAAGGGGAGTGGATGGAGGAGTTTTGCAGCAAAGCTATAATAGGTAGAATTCTTTGATGACTCCTAAAGTGTCTTCTACCCGTGTGCACAGACTACATGTGTAACCACAGGAACTGTGGATGTGAAGGTCTTTTTCCTTCCCTTTATTCCCCGCTTATGACACAATGGGAGATGATGTGCATGGTCTTGGGCAAAGCAGAAGCTTGGGAATGAAACCCATGTCATCAGGAGGCATCAAGTGCTCTTCACTGCTGAGCCATCACTCAGACCCTCTGCTTTAGTTTCTTAGTGCTGACCCTTTGCCTCTCAGCCCCACGTTAGCTTTTTTTTCTTTTTTAATGTTCACATATGTTTTGTCTACATATTTGTGTACCACATGTGTCTAGTGCTCTCAGAGATCTGAAAAGAGTATTGAAAACCTGAGAAGGTTTTGAGCCACTGTGTGGGTGCTGAGAATTGAATCCAGGTCCTTGGGAAAAGCAATTGATGCTGAGGCTCGTAACTGCTCGGCTATCCATCCACACACACACACACTCCATTTACTTTTAAAATCCAATGCTAAACTTGTTTATTACAAGTTCTTCTTCCTAGTCATCCACCTAACTTGGTGGCCTCTCTCTCCAAACTTATATAAGGTTTCTTTGTCTAGTGTGTAGTTGACAGCCAAAGGAAAGCAGGGCATAGTATTTTATAATGTCTCTGTGATGAGGAAATTAAGCATTGTTCCTATTTGTCTCAGTTTTGCCATTCCAGATCCCACATTCTGAGACACAGCCCCGGGTCACAGGACAGCATTTCTCATCTCCTGCCACTTATTTAAGCAAGCTCATATTAAAAATAGGAGGTGTGCAATACAGACTTTCAAATTTTGACATTTTATTACTTACAAAGCTAATCGCTGTCATATGACTGAAAATCATATGGCATGGCATTATTCATTATGACATATCACTTACTTTCCTTTCATATATAGCATTTGAAATAGCCAACACAAAGGTTATCTAGATTGTTTTTTCTTTAACAACTAAATACTGTTCATTCCTATTAATCAATTAATTAATTTGTTCGTTTGTATCTGTTGTTGTTATGATTTTATGTTTAACTTTTGCTTGTTTTTAAAGTTCAATTGTATGATTTTGGTCTTCAGTTTTTGTTTCTTTTAAAAGCATAACAGTATTATATTCCCTTGAATGAACTGTTCTTCTCTTCTCACTTCGGTTTGGTACTTAATAAGTGGGCAGTAATTTCACAGGCTAGGCCTGAGAATGGGATTAAATCCCTTCCCAGTCTAGGTGGAGGGGTTTCTTCCATTGGTTCAAATGCTTAGTGAGCTGCATAACCAGCTTCAGGTGCAGTTTAATCTCTCGGCCACTGTTTATTTGTCAGAGGCCTTGCTGTGCACTCCTGTAGGTCAAAGGGCACAGAAATGAGAGGTGGCAGAGAGGTCAGACCCAAGGGAACTGTGAAACAGCCAGAGCTCCAATCAGTTTGACCAGTAGCTCCCTGTGTGGCCTGGACTAGTCCCAGAGTTCCCTGAGCTTCAGCTAATACTTCTGAGTGCTCAGGACATCAATCCAGAGCATCTCTCTAGGCTCCCAACCCCCAGTCTGTTGCTGCATGGGGAAAGTGGACACTAGGAAGAAAAAAACCTGAAGTACAACTTGCAGGAGCACTTCCTCTTTTTGGACTTCCCTGAGCACATTCGGGGGTCTTTGATGTCTCTGAATGCTGACTAGACTGGGCTCAATGCTAATTGCTTTAATGTGCATGCCAATTAATTTTGACATTCTCTCACAGACCTTAGCGTCATTGCTAATTTTACATGATTGCAGTGGAGAGTTTTTGTTTCCTTAAGTTAGGAAGTTACAAAGCTGATTGTCTTTTGTTATATTGGGTTTTTCTAGCTGCTGTTGGGGTAGAATGCTATTGCAAAGACATGTCAGCATACACTAGAATCTTAAAACTTTATGAATGTGTGTATATGCAATACCAGCCATACACTACCACACAATCATCACAAACATTTTACCAAAAAAATATTTCTAGTTAGACAGTTCTAATTCTGGTGCGACAAGAGTACTTTACCAAAGCCTAAAATCTAACAGATGATGAAACGGTCTTTAGGCTTCTATATGTCACTAATTCTATTGTTGGTTTCTGCGACACAGAAACACTGAGTGTTCTGTGTGGGGCAATGACTTGGAGGTAGACATCAGGGCCTGAAGGTTAGCAAAGTTGTGAGTCAATGGCCTTTCAAAGTCTTAGATGGGCCTTATGATGTACAGGTTGAGATTTCTCTTTCCAAAAGTGTTATATAACCTGGAGATTTTTCAGATCTGGTAAAAACTTTCAGGTTACCTCTATTCCCACCTAAATCCCCACCCTTCATTTCCCTACCATTAGAAAACAAATATGCATCTAGAAAATAATTCTAAAATACAATAAAGACAAAAACTGGAATAGGAAAAAAGCAAACCAAAGAAAAAGAGGCAAAGAAAAGGCACAGGAAATACAGGTAGACGCAGATCCACACATTGGCACACACGGAAATCCCACAAAAAGACAAAACTGGAAACTGTAACATATGTATGCAAAAGACTTGGAAGGGTAAACAAAAAATGTCCTGACAAAGCGTTGAGTGTTCTCCAAAAGTGCCATTGAGTTTATTTTGTGTTGTCACCTACTGCTCGACGGGAGGTCTGCCATCAACAGAGGTTTGGATACACAGTGAGACTGTTGGGAAAACACTGATGTTTCCTTTATCAACTGGAGACAGCTTCCTGGTTAGGGATGGGGGCTTGATGGAGGAAGGTCATTGGCTAATAAAGGAACTGCCTTGGCCCATTTTATTGGTTAGAAGATAGGTGGGAGGAGTAAACAGAACAGAACGCTGGGAGGAAGAGGAAGTGAGCTCAGACTCCACAGCTCTCCTCTCGGGAGCAGACGCCTCAGAGAGACACCATGCCCCGCTCCCGGGCAAACACATGCCATGAAGCTCCGACCCAGGATGGACTAGGCTAGAATCTCCCCGGTAAGACCGGTTCTCACAGATTATTAGAGATGGGTTGATCGGGATATCAGAATTAGCCAGTAAGGGCTAGAGCTAAAGGGCCAAGCAGTGTTTAAAAGAATACAGTGTCCGTGTAATTATTTTGGGTAAAGCTAGCCATGGGGGCGGCCAGGTGCTGGGGATGCAGCCCCGCCACCCCTATTACTACAGGGGCTTGTGTCCACTTCCTCTCTCAGCCCTGGGACCCCACTGGGCTTATACCCAGGCCCTGTGCATGCTACCACAGTCTCTGTGAGTGCATATGTGGATGGGTCCTGCTCTGTTTAGAAGGTCTTGTTTCTGGGTCCTCCATGCTCTCTGGCTCTTATAAGTTTTATGCCTTCTCTTCCACAGGTTCTTTGATCCCTGAGGCAAGGGGATTAATTGAGGCATTCTATTTAGGACTAGGGGTTCCAAGGTCTCTCACTCTCTGCACATTGTCAGATTCTGGGTCTCTGTATTTGCTTCTATCTTCTGCAAAGGTAACCCTCTCTGATGATGGATGACTAAGACATTGATGTATAACAGAATGGTTTTAGGGTTTTATTGCTTTTTTCTTTAGCATAACAGGAATATTTGTTTTTTCCCCTAGAATCATTGTCCATCTAATGTAAACCTTTTGGTCAATACTTGGAGTATCAGGTATGAGTCCCATCTCATGGAATTGGCCTTGAATCCAAACAAATACTGGTTGATCTCTCCCACAAGTTTTATGGCAGTATGACAACAGAATATCGAGAATTTATAACTGGGTTGGTGTTTACTTTTTGGAAACAGCCTAGATGCCTGTTAATGGACAGATAAAGAAAATTGGTGATACATTTACACAATGGAATATTACTTTTCTGTTAAACAAATGAAGTCGTGAAATTTATAGATTGGCGTTAGAAAAAAAAAGCATCCTGAATGAGGTAACCCAGACCCCAAAAGACAAATATGTTATATAATCACCTATATGTTATGTTAGTGTTACATATTAAGTCTTCAGTAGCAGGATACAATTTATATAACCACAGAAGTTAGGTATAAAGCCAGGGACTAGGAAGAAGGGAAAGATATCTGTAGGAGGAGGCAATGTAGTAGATAATTATGAATGAATGGGTCAGGCCAGGAGGAGACAACAGAAGAATCAAATGGAAAATAGGAAGTAAAGAGGGGAGTAGATGAAAGAATACAGAAGGGACAGCTAAACCTAGGGGCAATTTGGGGGTCTTATGGAAACCTACTACCTTAGAAGTTTCTTAAAATATATGTGTATGAAAGGATCTAAATAAAATCATCAGATAAAAGGGGAGATGGCACCCCATTTAGATGGCACCAAATGAAACTTCTAGTGCCAGAAATTGTTTGTATCTTATATGGTCATTGGCCAAAGGGATTCCATGGCAACCCCCAAACAACTTGGGTATTACCAAGATTATTGGTTGTTCCCTGAAGGCGATGTTAAGGCCCAATTGCTGAAGACAGCACTTACACAACTCTGAACATGGAACAGTCAAATTGGTGCTTACCTACTGTTTTCATCCCTACTGATTAGTGTTCAAGGTACTGGAAGGCACTCTCTGGTCCAAGCTCAAAATTTAACTATCGAAACACATTAGAGTTGAAAATGTTTTCATTGTCTGTGTATCAGAACAACAAGTGTGTAAGTGTATGATACAAATATAAACAGAGTGTGTTGTCCAAACAGAAAAATGACTTTGTATTAGGATTGGGTCAGAATTTTTCTTCACTGTGAGATCCAAATTCCCTACTCTTTTATACATTGAGGAAAGAAAAGCTCTGAAGAATGAATGCCTTTGTTTTCCTTTCTGTTTTTGAGCTCTTGGTGTTCCTTGTCCAGTGTAATCAGAAGACTGTGTTCCACAGGCCACCAAGAAAGGGCCTAAAAAACACTTCTGAAATAACACTTGTCCTTGTACAGTGCAAAGCTGGTAACTTCTCAAATAATGAAAGATATGCATGGACAAGTTCTCTATTCCTAATGACATGCTGTAGGTAAGTCTCCACTATGTGGCTATTAAGTTAGTAGAAAATTCTAGAACTCCCTAGAAATATTAGATATTATCCTATTACTTAGGCAGTAAGTCCTTTTGTTGGGAGTAGGGAGCAAAACATTTACACAATTGAGACTGAAGCTATTTAATATGGGAGGCAGCTATATTTTTCCCAAATGAAGCATTTTGAATATTAAACAATGTTTGAATAGAAAATAATTATTTTAAAAAAAATTTGTACTGATGTAACAGGAATGAGTGGGCTGCTTGTTGCCCCGGCTAGCTTACACCCAAAATAATCACACAGAAATTGTATTAATTAAATCACTGCCTGGCCCATTAGCTCTAACTTCTTATTGTCTAATTCTTATATCTTAATTTAACCCATTTCCATTAATCTGTGTATTGCCACATGACTGTGGCTTACCAGCAAGTTTCTAACCAGCGTCCATCTCAGGCAGGAGATCCATGGCATCTGCCACTCTGCCCTTCTTCCCAACATTCAGTTCTGTCTACTCCACCTACCTAAGTTCTGCCCCATCAAAAGGCCAAGACAGTTTCTTTATTCAACCAATGAAAGCAACACATAAACAAAAGGGCCTCCTACACCATACTGATGCCCAAGAAGTCTTAAATATTGGCAAAGATGTGGTTCTTCTATGTGAATTTCCCTCCCTACTCAACAGTTATCTCAGCACCATCACCTGGAAGCATCTGGGAAGTGGACGGACAGGTGCCAGCTTGGTCTAGGATAGGAATCTGCCCTTTCTGGAGACTTTTAGGTAATCCCTATATGTGTTAAAGAATGAGAAGCACTGGTCTGTTTTAGGCCTTTGATTTTCCAGTTCTCCAGTAGACCAACACTTGGTACCAGCTGCAGCCTAGAAAAGCATTATATCTAAAACCCTTGGAAGGTAGAGAGAGCTCATTTTTCACACTGGAGTGAGTTGGTATTGAAAGAGGAAAGTTCCACATTAAATCCATAGCTTTTATTCAACTTGTTGAAATTTCCCAGATTATACAAAAATAAGAAATGCTATTTTATCAGGATCTTTAGAAAGAACACTGTACTATACATCCTCCCACTTCCGAGCTTACCCAAGAAGAGATACGTAAGGTATGAAAATAAAATGGCTTAGAGAAGTTTTTTTGGTTGCAACGTAAAGAAACACCAGAGAAATCTGACAGTCCTTCCTTACTCACTCCCTCTTTGAACTTTGAACACTCTTTCTTTCTCTTCTATCCCAATATAGGTTACTCTGGGTTCCTGCAGGGGCTCCTCTGTTGCTAGCATCTGATGCAAATAATAAAAATACAAACCCTAAAGGAAAAAACTATGAGTTTTGATTATTTGTTCTACAAAAAATTTCTACAAATGAATGAGAAAGAGAGCCTAGGTTTTGCTCTGGGACACGTCCACATAAATACCAAATTTGAAATAAGAGATTATGTATATTTTTAGCAAACGCTCATTCTATTTTTCACATATAAGCTGTTTCCCCCTTAGTATGTTTATTCTTGGGACCTGCCAGTCCCAGCAGAAGGAGTTCGGGGTCTGTATAATACAAAAGGCAATGACAATGTAACCCCCTCTGTGTGGGGCTTATCTGGGACCTTTCTTTTGTCTCCTCCTTCATACCCTTAACTGATCAACAGCCATAGGATGTATCATTCTCATTCCCCCCTCTCCCTCTCATGCCTCATTTAACCATGTTTTTCTTTCAAATCTCTGAACTCTTTCCTACTCTTTCCTGAGAATAGAAGAAACATTCCCAAGATGACGATATTATATGATGTTTCAGATGAATCATAAGCTTCCCTTTCTGAAAGGAAATGGAGCTTTGAAAATTAATGAAGGAAGGAAACCTCAAAAGAGCTGGAGCTGATCCCCACATCCATGCCCCGATGCTCATGAGAGCTTGATATTCTCCATGTGCAGTGATGGGTGTTTGTAAGATTCTGTGGCTTTGAGAGGATAGGAAGCTCAGATTTAATAGTGATTGTTGATGGGTACAGTGTGGCTCTGGCTACCTAGAAGTACTTAAATGACAGTGATTTCTACATTGGAATATGAGAACTGAAAATGAAGGGCTCCTTCTATTTTTGAAGCTGTATATAATTATGAAAAAAATTTTAAATACTTAATTTTTTCTGAAAACAGTAAACATGCTTAAACTTTTTATAATCTTCTTTCTAGAAAACTGGACATGGCTAGGAGACAAGGAAAGAGGGATAATCTAATAGTACTGGGGTCCAAATATGACATACAAATTCCTTGGAGCAGCAAACTTAACAGTGGATATATCTGTTTAAGGAAAAATTAGAAAATGGCAGAAATAGGTATGCACATGAGTTACTAATTTTTCTAAACTCTCAACTAGTTTTTAGAACATGAATTACTTTATAACACATGAAGGAAGGTGGGGAAGGAGATTTGGCCTGGGGATAGAGAGTGTGAAGGAAGCACAGGCATGAGGATTATTTATTGAGAAATTGATGGACTTTCATCCCAAAAAATATTTTATCAATTTTTTTTCCTTCTTAAAAATATGTAAGCAATTGCCAAGGATAAGGTGTCAAGTGAGTTTCCTACAAGTGAAGAACTTTCCTAATAAATTATGCACTCGGTAAAAGGAATTGTATGTTACACGCCATGGCCTGACTTCACGGTTTTAAGATTCTTCTAATCCTGACTGTATTTTCCCAGGTTTTATATGAGCTGCTGACACCAGGGAAACTACACTCACTTCATAGCTTTTCCATCGAGAATTCTTAGCTAGAGTGGAAAGAACGGGACTGCAGATACAGTAGTGGCTACTAATTTTATGGTTCCAAGTAAAAAAATAATGATCATGCCTTGAAGCAGTTAGACTCCCCTTTCTTCACACTTCTTTAGAATTCCCTCTTCAAGGTATGAGTTTTCATTTAATTTTTTTTTTTTTTTAGATGGAACCATGCATGACTTGACTAAAGGCATCAGTGCTGCCCAGAGAATGTTGACTATGGAGCTCAGGAATTCTAAAGCAGTTGGATGACAGAAGATACTGCCTAGGTATCTGAGATATGTTTCAATTAATAAGCCCCGAAGGAAAAAGTAAATTTAGCAAGTTGAATTCACTGTGGCTGTGCTGTCTCAAGGATACAAGGGTATTTTTTCCAATACGAGTACCTAGTCACTAGGAGCCGAGAAGAAAATGAATATCTGAGGCTCAAGTTCATGGCCACCCTTGCTATGAGGGGATCAATCTAAGCAACAGGAACAGGCTGCACTTTGATGGGTTCTGTGATAGCCAAGCATAAAAATCAAAAACTCACATTTAATATATCAGATGTAAAACTTTTGGGCATGATTTTGAACACCTGTTCTCTAGAATCTGTCCTCCATACTTCTTGGTGACGATGAAGGTCAAGGGAACAGAGCCAAGAAGCCCAAGTTCAGCCCTGTACTCAATTGATAAATGATTTCAAGCAAGTTTATGCCCAGTGGACCTTCTTTTCCTTGTGTGGGATATAAGAGGATAAAGCATGAATAATTTATAAATTCTTTCTAATTCTAAAATTACATGGCCGAAAATAATGTGTTTATCTTGAAATTCAAATCAATATGGTTCCATCTTTCCTAAGAAACAGAGTTAAAGAGTCTTTGAAAGTTAAAACTATAAAGAATCTTAGAAACATTCTAGCACAAATCCCCTCATCCTACTTGTAAAGAAACTGACCACTTGTGTTCATTGGCCTTCCTCCCAGATGCCATTGAAGTATGTTGTTGTTTCAAGTTAAGTGCAGACATGGAACTCCCTTTGAATCTGAGAAAATCCAGTTTCATGTTCTCTCACTTTGGAGTCATGTCATTTTAGTGTCAGTAAAAAATATAAATTCAAATTATAGTGGCAATAAGACATCCATGTAAAACTAAGATGGGGTTCAGCATCATAAAATTGAATAATCCCACTAATATCCCAGAGGCAGAACTTGGAGAGAAGCTAGAGTGTCTGGCTATGCACCTCATGTACAGTAGAGTACTGGTCTGTGGGATCCGTTGATACAGACATATCTGAAAAGTAATGCCAAAAGCAAAGACAGAAATAAAAACCGCAATCTGTGTTTCAAGAACAGAGCACACGAATTGGAGAACTTGGGGATGGAAGGAAGAATACATAACAAGCAAGAACACAGAAGACAGTAAAACTGCTCCTGGAAGAAGGATGAAGGAGGCTAAGAAGATTTTGTCCATTAATGGATTCTCTGTCATTCATTAACAGACCACCCAAAAAACTCAAGGCCAAAGTAGGCATGGATGCTCTTGCTACATGTCTGCCTCTATTAGCATTGTTATATTATTTATTTTTTATTGATTTTTATTGAGCTCTACATTTTTTTCTGCTCCCCTCTCTGCCTCTCTTTCCTGCTTCAACCCCCCCCCCCAGGTCTCCATGCTTCCAATTATTTATTTCTTATTGAGATTATAATTGTATTATTTCTCACGTACCTTTTCTCCCTCCCACCATTTTTATGTACCCCCTTCTTGTTCTCTTCAAATTTGTGGCCTCTTTTTTTCATTAATTTTTGTAGTATTCATGTATGTAGAAGTATGTGTATCACTAAATATAACCTGCAAAGTTTGTGTAATGTTATTTTAATGTTGTCAGGACTGATCATTAGGTATTGGGAGTCTCACCAACATCACTATTGAAGCACAAATTGAGTGAAGACAGCAACAAAAGACACCCTAAACTGCAAATGGAAACCCCAGGAGACTTCAACCTGGCACAAAGAACTACATGCAATTAAGGAATGCTGAGATCAGAAGAAATTGTCTTCTGCAAGGGAGAGCACACCAAGCATTACCAGCCATTGTTTTTTTTTTAAAAAAATATTTATTTATTTATTATGTATACAATATGATGTCTGTGTGTATGCCTGAAGGCCAGAAGAGGGCAACAGACCTCATTACAGATGGTTGTGAGCCACCATGTGGCTGCTGGGAATTGAACTCAGGACCTTTGGAAAAGCAGGCAATGCTCTTAACCTCTGAGCCATCCTTCCAGCCCACCAGCCATTGTTTTAAATAGCTTATTTTTTAGAAAGCACTCATCATAATGTCTATATTGTTGTAGTATGGATTTTAAAATATTTTATAGCCAAATAATTTTAAAGATGTTTGAGTCTTTTAGTTGCTAAATCACCAACAAGTTTGGGACGTTATTGATCATGTATCACTCGATAGGAATATATCTTGTTATACAATAAGTGGATTCAGTGTACCATACTCAGTAATATCTTGGATCATGTTCCTGCTGGACAGTAATCATTCAGTTTAAAATAATAATACTGCCAAGCATGCTATTACAGTATTGACCTAATTTTACCACAAAAGTATACATATTTCTGATAAGTATTCTCCGAACAATCTGTAAACCCTCATAGTATTATTTTGGTGATTTGAAAGTATCAGAGATAGGTAAATATAGGACATTGAACAATTCTATACTTATCTTTATACAGTTATATAATATTTAGTTTAATGATATTGTTCAGATGAACGAGAAGTTTTTTCTATTTTTGTTATTTTTTTAAATTAAAGATTCTTTTATTTAGCTGATCTTCCTTTTTATATTTTGATTAGTTCATTTTTAATATTCTCATACATGTTTATAATATACTATGAACATATTCACCTTGTTACCCTTCCTTGTACCTCTCCAACTCTTACCAAGCTCCTCCTTCTTCCCACCTAATGACCCTCCTAATCCAAGTCTTTTTATATTCTACCAGTCTTCTGCAGGTAAGCACGACAGCTGTGTGTTCATGATTCTATTAGCCATGTCATATCCAGCATTTTACAGGACTCCTGCCCATATCCTAGTCCTTCCACTCTCTCCATTTTCTTTTTCATGATTTTAATTGTCTCAGAGAGTCCTGGTTAGAGCTGAGAACTCAAAAGTCATTTATTTTTAGCATTTTAACCATGGATGAGTCACTGTATTGTTAACCACTTCAAAAAGACACTTCTCTATGTAAAGTGAATAGTAGTGCTGGTCTAAGTATATGAATGTAAATATCCAAGTTTGGATACATATCCATTTAGCTTAATATCAGTAGTATGTTCTACCTCAGAACTTGTGACACCCTCAGATTTTGGCCCAGGTTTACAATACTAAGTATGTAATTCTTTTTCTCTTTTAGTAGAAAGGAGTGCAAATCTAATCATAAAGCTATTGGCTGTTGGCGGAGGCTGCTCATATTAATTAAAAAACTGCTTGGCCAGTCACTTAAGCATATTGCTAGCTAGCTCTTATATATTAAATTAGTCAATTTCTATTAGTTTATATTTTACCATGAAGCTCGTGGTTTACCAGTAAAGTTCATGGGCATCTGTCTCCTTCTGCAGCTACATGGCTTCTCTTTGACTCTGCCTACTCTCTCCTCTTTTTGTCTGCTTAGAATTCCTGCTTTGCCCTATTCTACTTTGCAATAGGCCCAAAGAGGCTTCTTTATTAACCAGTGGTATTCACAGCATACAGAGGGGAATCCCATAGCAATTGGTTACCCCCCCCCAACAATTGTACCATTATCTTACTAGTAGGACCATCTCCTATTTACATACCTATTGAAATTGTGTAGCCAACTCCTGATCTATAAGATATTTTTATTCTTCAAGCTCGTCACTGAGAATTATGTGAAGAAAAATCTTATATTCTGAACAACCAAGATCCTCTACCATGCCAAACATGTAGAGTGTCTGAGAAACTGCTTGATCTGTTCCTTGAGGCCAACTGAGCAATAACTGCTTAAAATAGAAAGATATATTTTTTATCCATTACGAGATGAGAGCCAGCTTCCTATTATTCATTTCTTCACCCTTCAAGAATAATCTGTTACATGGTAGAAAAGATGGAATTAATTAGGGATCCAGAAAGAAGTTGGAAGTTTCCTGACTTCAAGCCATATACAGATGAGTATGTGAATAAATATTGCTTGGTATTATCTCCAGAAATAAATATAAGTCTGAGTACTAATAGTAAAGATAGCATTGCCTGAATAAATATAATTACAGTGACATGGATGTAGTGGCACATTTGGACAATAGGTCCGACACACATTAAGACCAAAAGAAAGTGTATTTTAGGTAAAACAAACAAACAAACAATAGTCCTGCCTGATACATATATTTATACATTACAAGTTTTATTTTCTCATGAATGGGTTCAACTTGGCAGTGAATGTATCACCTAGTATTTGGTGGTAATCAAACTAAATCCATGTAAACAAAATAACCAAAGGCTAACCAAGAGGGATCCATTTCTAAAGTAGTCTTGATAAAACAAGGATCAAAGTAGAACACCAAGATCTCTACTATCTATTCATATTTACATTTTTCCAGTATCCCTTATATTCTCTTATAGCATCAGACTCTTGGTGTCGCCCACATTTCTCTTTTTCTCTTGCATTGGATCACAGGATTCTTGGTAGCCCAGATACTTCCTTTCTCTTTGTGGATCATCCCCAGAGTCTTTTTCTAGCCTTCATTTCATATGACAGCACATGAATATCAGATTCTGATAATGAAGGCACAATCTGTTTTAGTCCATGTGAGCTGCACAGTCTGTAAGAATGTCTACTTTAGAGGAAGAGAGTACTTGATTGACAGGCCATTGATAGAATGCATTAAAGGATGCAAAAAATCCCCACTTGGATATGACAGCCTAACAGAATTACAAAAGAGAACCTAACAGCAGAGGTACTAAATTGAAAAAGATAAACCAGAACCATGAAAAACAAAGAAGAATCTGCAGATTGTTTTGGCTGTAAGACATTCCTGGCCTTAGTAGAATGGATATCAGATCATGAGTATACAGATAAAATTGGCACTGGTGTCAGGTAAGAAGCAAGGGGATACATGAGTGGAATCTTAGTTTTATGTCTTGGCATATGCCCCATTTATTCCATATTTCCAACAGAACACACAGTAATTTAACCAACACATGACTGAATAAGTTATATCCAGAGTGATATAACTTGTCAGTGTCAGGATTACCTATATGTATCATGAAATCATTTTTTTCTTTATTTTTGAGACAGGGATTCTCTGTAGCTTTTTTTGGTTCATGTCCTAGAACTAGCTCTTCTAGGCCAAGCTGGTCTCAACTCACAGAGATCCGCCTGCCTCTGCCTCCCGAGTGCTGGGATTAAAGGCATGCGCTACCACTGCCCGGCCATGAAATCATTTGTTCCAAGTGCCTGGAATATTGACACATTAATTGTGTGGCCAAGAGAAAGGATACAAAGAGAACAATAAGTAAAAATACAGGAGAGCAATTCAAAGAACTTGTTTTATGCAAGTTTGAAGTAGCCCCATCAGGCAAAGCAAAGATATACCAGCAGTTCCAGAGAGCATGGCTGTGCTTTCTCTGAGATCAAGAAGAAACTATTCGGCAAATATACTAATAAATTCCTATGTCTGAAAACTCATTTTCAACATTTAGTCATGTTGATATTTGCAGCACAGACATGGGAGGTGCATACATAATGTACGGGTTTGCATACTATAAGCACTTAAGAGCTGATGGGGTAGAAATGGTGGTTTTTTCTATTTTTTTTTATTGATGTGACCGCTGGTAGACTGACCACAAGCCATACAAGGCTCCAATTCCAAAACTTGCTCGGCAACACAAACTAGAGTAGATGGGTCAAGAAGAGAAGCAATAATCTTAAAATTGGTTGGGAGAGAATGTCAGGGTTGAGGGAGTAGTAAGAAGATGGGAGGGTGTTTAATGTGTTCCAAATACTTTGCCTGATAACTGTTTCTACAGCCTATCTCTACTTCTGTCCCATCCATTTGAACAACTCTCTCAAATTACTTTCCTTCACCTTCTCTAGTTTACAAACTGTGAAACATTAAAATCAAAAGGCACCATTTTCTAAACCATAATCTTATCATGTGAAGACTTAGTTTGGAAACTCCACAAAGCTCTGGATATCATGAAGGAAACTATCTTCTCTCTTAGCATGCCAGACTCCAAAGCCAGCCTCACTGTCTTTCTCGTGATGCCATCAACCTCCATATTCATTGTTCCTTCTTGTTCCCCAGATTCTTCCTGCCTGCCTACCTTCTCACGACTTTGCTACTTGCCTCAGCCACCATACCACTTTCTCTGGAATTCCTATAATAGTCAAAAAAAATCAGAACTATGTCAACACAGTACACAATTTTCCATTGGAGAATTGCACTTTTAGGAGCATTATTTGGTAAAATAATAAAGCCTTGCACAAACCAAACAGCCAAAGGAACTAAAGAGCTTAAGAGTGGGAACAACAGAAATCAAAGATTACAAAACTAATAACAGACAAGAACTACCATAAGAAGAGGCTGACCCCAGTGGAGCTATGTTGGGAATAGTTCAGATTTCAGATGTGTGATCCATAGACTAAACAAAACAGGCTGTGCCTTGACAAATTTTATAATATTAAGATCTTTCATCATGAGAAGAATTCTCTAGAAAAAATGTGAATACTAGTTTTCAGGTAATGTCAATGATATACAAAAAAGATGTCTACAATGACTGGAAAATATGCTGAACTTTTCTATAAAAATTGACCAATGGGTGATGACTTTATGGAAAGGGATATAGACCTGGAGTTGAGATGAAAACAGTACAGTCCATGTACGAGACAAATTACCAGCAATTCTTCCATGACAAGGATAACATAATTAACCATATACAACTTTCTTCACCATGGGCCTAGAAGGTTTTACTTTTGCCAGTGTTACAACTATTTGAGAAATGTATATTGTTAACAAGAATTCCAAGCCTTCAGCTCTTCAACACTACTGGTTAAGGAATTTACAAGTGGCATTATTATAAATATGCATGAATATCTGGGCACATAGGCAGGTTCACTAGTGAAGTATTGGTGTGTAAAGAAATGCTTTAAAATCAGTACACAAAAGTGTACATAATTTACTCTCCTGTGTTCCGTATAAGTATGGTACATGCAATTCATTCAGGATGGAACACAACAGAGCTTCAAGACTGCCCAGCTATGGCTTTTAAAGAGTGTGTATGCTCTTATGCTATAATGTTCCCTTGGCCTGTTAAACAATGAAATTCCCAAAAAGTTTTGATTGCCACTGGTAGCTAAAATCTGAAATTTATGGGAGGTTTAATTCTAAACATTATTAATTGGTTGCAAGATTACCACTGAACAATGCCATGGTGACCTGTCCCATTTGCAATGTTTAGTTTTTTCCTTTTTTTTCTTTGTTTAATAACTTTCAGTGTCAGTTGTACAAATAATCAGTTTAGTTATGATAGCTTCATGCATATGATGTACTTTCTTAATATCCTTTCTTAAGCAAGAGAAAGCTGTTAGTACTCACAAATCTGTATGTAGCTTCAGATGTATTCCACAGAAATGCACATCCTCTGTAGTGAGTATATTATGTGTAAGATACTTTTCAAAACATTGGGTAAAAGAAACAAAGAGTTTGGCTGTCCTTGTAATTATCTACCTTTATATGACCTTAACACTCCGTGAGATGTAGGAACCCATGATAGAACATACTTTGGGGGGGGAGGGGAGATTCAAGACAGGGTTTCTCTGTAGTTTTGGGAGCCTGTCCTAGAACTAGCTCTTGTAGACCAGGCTGGCCTCAAACTCACAGAGATCTGCCTTTCTCTGCCTCCCGAGTGCTGGGATTACAGGCGTGTGCCACCATCACTCAGCAAACATAATTTTAATATAAATCTTCCAGCAATCCATTCACAATGAAGTAGATAATATTTTTTTCTGTTAAAAAGTATCTTGCAAAAAAATGTCTAGACACTTAAGTTTTGTAAAACTATAAAGACAACCATCGAATTTCCAAAGAAAATATAAAAACCCTATCACAGTGGTTCTCAACCTTGCTAATGCAGTAACCCTTTAAGACATGCAGCTCCTTGGGTTGTGTTGACCCCAGGCATAAAATTGCTTTCGTTGCTACTTCATAACTGCAATTTTGCTACTGTTATGAATTGCAAATCTTTGTGTTTTCTGATGGTCTTAGATGATCCTCTGGTGACCCACAGATTGAAAACCACTGTCCTAACACTTTGGAGTATGTGACTAAGCTCATAAGTAGACCATTTCTACAATCTTGTGGAAACTGAAATGTTAGTGCTTCCTAAGTAAAATCAATATGCAAATTTTATTTGGAAACAAAGAGGTAAATGTATCTTTGCGTGTAGACATGGTGGGAAGAGTAAAGCCCTCCTCCTTTTGGTTTAAGAATATACAAAGGGGACTATTGCTCCTCTTGAAGAATAAATATCAGTATTGTTCTCAGAGAGAGCAGGAGCCATATTTTTAAGTGGTGCTAGGGAGGCACAAAGCGCCAGGCAATGTGGAGCCATTTCCAATGTGTTTCTGCAAATTACAGATTAGATTCTGTGGAATCCCTTCCCAGGTTATGAGAGGGGTCCAGTCACTCAAACACAAATGAGAAAGGCTATGTGACTTAGTGAGTTAGACAGAATGGGTTCCAAGCCTTGCTTCTGGGTATGGATATCTCAAAGACTTGAGGAAGTCACTAACCAGAAAATGAATGGGATCCAGATACAAGACAAGGATAAGAAACAGACAGGAAAAGTGGCTGGCTAGCTGCAGAGAGAGTAGTCAAAAGCAGTTTCTTTCTTTCAAGCTGGAAGCACTTAACAATACTCCTGCCAGAAATAGTAAATGACCTTAATTGGAGTAGATTACATATAAGATACAGAATTTGTGGTACTGGTGAATCTCAATATGGGGATTCAAGTTAGAACCTTTGAAACTAAATATTTTCAGTGAAATACCACAGTTAAAAATCCAAGGCAGTCAGTCTTTACACAGGTACTCAACTGACATTGGCCAAACACACTCCACGATCACTTTGCTCGACGGTAAAGTTCAAAAAGTAAAGGCTCCATCATTCCCTTCAAGGAACTCACCTTAGAACTAGAGATGTATTGAGATAGGTATATTCTTTTAGGTTTCAAGTGATTTGACTAGAATGTGTACAGTGAAGGTAAAATGCCTACCAGAGAAATGAGAAGAAAGGAATAAACATAGATCTCAGAGGAACTGAGCTAAATCTGTAAAGAAAAGTTTGACAATGAAGGCTGTGGGCTGTGGTCTTGCCATTTAGGGAGATGTATGTAATCAATCAAATTTTACCAGTGTAATAGAATAGGGGAATCAAGAATAGCATAACATTATTTCCGGCCACTATTTGTCTCTTTTGACTTTTTGCATGGTGGTCATTTCCTCATATGACCCCTTGTTACCTTACTCCTTTCTCAAATCCTTCATGATAATCACTTTCCTAGGGACTTACTTTCTTCCATCTACATCCTCTCCCTATGTGATTGTATGTGTGCCTGCACAAATTTTGTCCACGCACACAACTATTTAATGATGTCTAGATCATTATATTACTTCAATATCTCCACCAAATAATCATCTTCTAGAAAAAGAAAACCAGCAATATAATCCTCACACTTTTTCCCAAACATGCTCCACATCCAGCCTTCCATATACAGACAATACCATCCACTGATTATTCAATCAGTAAAGTTTCATAATCATACATAATTCTTCTCTTTTTCTTATTTCCTATGTCAGATAAACTATGGTATCTTTGTAACTTTAATTTAAGATAAGAATTGTTTAGTATTCTCCATTTCCATAGCTAATTCTCTAGCTTAAGCTGTCTGTATCCTTCACTAGTATCCCTACAGCAACATGCTAGGTAAGTCCTATTCCTCATATACCATGAGTTTCCTACCCAGTTGTGAGTGCAATGGAGAGTTTGTGGGGCAGTGGAAATAAAACCAAATGAAGTAACTGGGCAATGAAGGCTTTTTATTAATATCTACTCATTCAATGTAAAGAACCCAGATATTAACTTGGGAAGATTGCAAGTACTCATAAGAAGGGGAAACTGAATAAAGAAGAAATTCACCAGTAGGTGTTTTCTCTCTTTCTCTAGTTTCCCTTCTGCACTGTGTGTGTGTGTGGTCTTATATATACATAAAGAATTTTAGAACTTATCCTGAGATAAATCATGTGATATTTTTCTTTCTATATCTGACTCATTTTACCTAATATGATCATTTCTACTTATATCCATTCTCCAACAAAGCATATAATTTCCATTCTTTAGGCCTACAACAGTCCATTATGCGTGTGCACACGTAAGTGCACGTGTGTACACATACTCACACTATATTTTCTTTGTCCATTCATTTCTTGGTGGGTATCTTTAACTATTGTAAATTGCATTGCCATAAATACAGATATCCAAATATATTTACAGCATATTGCCTTCCTATTCTTCAGATATATACCCAGAAATTGTCAGATGCTATCTATGCCTCAGATTTTGACACATACAAACAATTCATTGGTATAAGCCTTTAAAGATAACACTGTCAGGGTTGGAGAGAGATGGTTCAGATGTTAAGGGCACTGGTGGCTCCTCTAGAGTTTCTGAGTTTAGTTTCTAGCAACCTTATGGTGGCTCACAACCATCTGTACTAAGATCTGGTGCCCTTTCCTGGTGTGCAGGCAAATGTGCAGGTAGAACATTGTATATATAATAAATTAATTAATTAATCTTTAAAAAAGATAAGACTGCTGCCATTCAATCTTCCTTGCAAAGTTAAAGCCAAGGTAGAAGTAAAATGAATGTCTTAAAAACTGAGTATTACCATCACTTCCCGAGTCTTTGGGCTAATAGCATGTGTAAAAGCATGTTAAAGTCACTCAAACTCTGTGCTCTAAATAGATGCACTAGGTTGCCTATAAATTCTTTATTTCTTGCAAATTCATAGAGAAATGCCACCAACCACCTAAAGAATCTTGTTTCCTCAAGAAAATCAGAGCAGAATAAAGTTATTTTATATAAATATATTGATGTACCTTCTTTACCGAAAACATACTTTGGACAACTAGTAAAACAGAAACAACAAACTCACTCTCAGAGTTCCCCTGTAACATGGTTGGGCAGAAATTGAAATTCCGCAGAGCAGAAGACTAAAATATCTATCATCGTTAACTGCTACACTGTGGGTGGCTGAGAGAGAAATCTCTCCAGGGTCTAGGACCCTAAGCAGGCAACAATAAATTCATTTATTTTTATAGGGAATTTTAAAATAAAAATCTTTACTTTTAGGGGTCTCTTTTATCCCTAAAGTGCATCCTAAATATTTACTGTTCAGATTTCGTTAATAGAAGTACCATGTTTTTTTCACACGACACACAGCAATAACCCCAGATTGACCTGAAAGATCGGGTCCAGTGAGTGATAAATCCACTGGCCCCAGTTTGGAAAGAAAGTATTTTCTCAAGATCACAATAGCAGACATACACACAATCCTATAGACACTTTCAGAAGTGCCCCCTAGTAAAACCACTACAGGCACTTTGATCTTGGTCCCTTGCTTTTAGTAACATGTCAGCATACCTGGGATTAGAAGCCAGACAGAAGTTAGAGCAAAAATCAAACAAGCAGTGAAGAGGGAGTGGGCAGGGACATGTGTTTGCCTCCATACTTGCACACCAAGGTGAAAAGTGCAGCCTGCACTCCGGTCAAATATGGGATATAAACAGACATAAAAGCAGGATTATCTCTCTTCCCTGGGACTATGTCCCGCCCCCAATCAATGGCTGATCTGTGACAAAAGAGCTAAGTCAATATTGAAACAAAAGATACTGGCTACATTCAGCTCAACCCTAATCTCAGGTAAACTTGTACAAAGTTCAATAAGTATTCATTCCTCTGGTTGCGATTCTCCCAGACCCGGAAGAACTACGGGTGGGGAGGGGCGCAGACCCACCCCTTGTTTCATACTGAGTCAGTTCTTCTCCTTTCCCCTCTGGCTCTTGACAGATTACTCTTTGTAGACTCTTTTGTTCTAACTCTAGGTCAGCCAGCAGAAGCTTCTGACTGGAAAGCTAGCAGTCAGGGAGCAACTGTTCATCTGTGTCCTGCCTTCCTAAAGGAACGGGTCCCTAGGAACAGTGTCCTCTGCAAGTGAGAAAGAATGCTGATGCTGAACTGGCAGATTTCCCTTGGCTTATGTAATTCAAGCTGGGACATCAGTGAAGCCTGAGGCAAAGTGTATTGGCCTTAGAAGTGATGCTGTAACAGACCTCCTTAAACAATATTTTACATCAGATCGAAGACCCCTCTTATCAAAGATTTTTTGGAGTAGAGGTGTGAAGTAGCTGAATTCTATGAAGCATGATTTCCACTTCTGAAATGTGCCATGCTTCAAATGACCTCTATTCAGAAGAATTTGGTTTACTTTTTCAAAGACTATTAAAGGGGAAAAATGAGATAAATCCTGAAAAAGGTATGTGACTATTATCATCTCTGATATTATCTGATATTATAGGTGTGTTTAGAATCCACATTTCCACCATTTTACTTCGGGGGCTGGTTGCATGCTTAGCACCTATGCTCTCTAATACTCCAGCATTGTGTGACATGAACACCTGCTTCATCTCTTCAGCAGGTTCTTTCTTCAAGAGAAGGTGGTTTAAAACATACCTGTGGTCAATGGAATATATAAGTCAGACATTCAGTAAACTCTTGTAATATTGAAATCAATGAATGGCTTTCTTTGATATGGGAAACTAGACATTCACATGTAGAAAATTAAAACTAGATCACCATCACTTACCTTATTCCAAAACAAACATAAATAAAAGTCAAAGAACTTAATGAGGAACCTGGAACATCAAAACTGCTAGAGGAAAAATATATGAAAAACACATAAGACATGGACAGGGTCTATTTAAAACACAGAAGCTTAGAAGATAATGATGATGACTGACAAAAGGCTAACATCAAATTAAAATGTTTCTGCATAGTTACAGAAGCCATTAACAGAGTAGAGACAGCCCACATAATAGGAGGAAATCTTGGGCAGTTATCCATCTGATAGTGAGTAAGCATGCAGAATATATAAGGAACCCCCAAAATTAAGTACCAGAAGAACATATAATCAGATTAATAAGTGATCTAAAGAAATGAACAGCCGGGCGATGGTGGCACACGCCTTTAATCCCAGCACTCGGGAGGCAGAGGCAGGTGGATCTCTGTGAGCCCAGCCTGGTCTACAGAGCTAGTTCCAGGACAGGCTCCAAAGCCACAGAGAAACCCTGTCTCGAAAAACCAAAAAAAAAAAAAAAAAAAAGAAAGAAAGAAATGAACAGATATTTGTAACACAAGTAAAAATGGTCAATAAATAAATGAAGAAGTATTCAACATTTTTGACTATTAGTAAAATGCAAAACAGCATCAAGGTTCTAAACCACCCCACTCAGGATAGTGCCAACTAGAAAACAAACTACAACAAATGCTAATTAGAATGCAAGGAAATGAACTCTTTACACACTGTAGATAGAAATACATGAGTTTAGATACTACAAAGTGAATAGAATGAGTATTCAAAAAATTAAAAATGGAATCAGTATATGATCCACTTTTATTACTCCTGTGTATAAGTTTCACATCTCCAGGTACCTGAGCACTGTCTTTATTGCAGTGCTGCTCATAATGACAAAACCATAGAAACAAACAGAAAAATATGGCGTTCGCACACTTGAGTACTGCTGGAAGAAAGGTGGGAAAGATTCTAAGAGCTGGAAATATGTCTGCTCTGAGACATCGTCTACATACAACAGGAAAACTGCACCTATGAGCTCTCAACAATAATAGTGTCTGAGCAAGACCAGCATAATGACAACACAAGCTGGCATGCTAAAATGACTACAGGCAGGATTCCATATGGTCTCACCCTTAGATAAAGTGACAGGTGGTTTACTTCTGCTGAAAGAGTGAGAAATAGTACCTTTTAGAGACAAGGTCTAACAGACTGTCCAATCTCAGTGGTTAGCCCTGGACACACGTACACAGAAGCAAAGTGAAATGGGTTCAGTAGGTTATATATACATGTGCATATATTTGTGTATATATGAATATATATGTGTGTACATATATATATATTTATATATATATACATGTGTATATGTGCAAAAATAATAATTTAAAATGAGAATACTAATTTGAGAAGGAAAAGATAAGAAATTGAAAGAGGGAGTGGGAAAGGAGTGGGAAGGACAGGAATGATGTCATGTATGAAGTTCTCAAAAATAAAATTATTACATAAAATGTAATAAAAAAAAGTCATGTTATTTGTAGAAAAGGGGAAAAGAACATCATAATTTCATTGAATATCAGCTGAAGAACAGTAGCCCATGTTTTCTTTTATATGGGTTACTTTGACAAATATGTCTTATTAAAAGTAGAAGTATGAGTGTTAAGGAAAAGAAAGAAGATGAGGGAAGTAAGAGGAGGAATAATTATGGCAATGAAGGCATGGCTACAGTCAGCCAACATTATCCATACATATAAAACTTCATAATTAAATCTATTGATTTTGCAACTTGTAATTAATGTATGCTGTTATCAAAGAAAAAGAGCTATATCTAGCTGATTTCTGATTTTCCTTATAAAAGTTCTAATTGGCACATATCAACTGTACACATCCCTGGACTATATTGTGATGTTCAACATATGTATACAATATTTAGTGGTCAAATCAGGGTGAGAAGTACACCCATCACCTTGAAAATGTATTAGTTCTTTGTGTTGGGAATGCTCAAATTCATTTCTCTTTTATTAACTGATATAGGATTCCCCTCTGTATTCTGTGAATACCTTTGGTTAATAAAGAAACTGTCTTGGGCCTGCACAGGGAATAGAGGTAGGCAAGGATAACTAAACTGAATGCTGGGAGAAAGAAGGAGGAGTTAGTAAGAAGTCATGTAGCCCCATCAGAGACAGACACTAGATTGAATTTTACCCAGTAAAGCCACGTGGTAATACACAGATTAATGGAGATGGGTTATATTAATATGTAAGAGTTAGCAAAGAAGAAATTAGAGCTAATGGGCCAAGCAGTGATTTAAATAATATAGTTTCGGTGTGGTTATTTCTGAGATGCCAGGTGGTGGGGAAACAAACCAGTTACCTCCTTGCAACAAATGTGGCCAACTAAATCCACTTAAAACCTGAGAAAGTTTAAAAAGTAATTTTAGACACAGAAAAAAAAAAAAAACAGAGTTAATGCCATGGTTCCTTTAAGAGAAGTTTTCCTGATTCAGCAGTAGCAGAAAAAAGCAGCACTGTTTTGAAATGCTGGCTTTCTGGGTCGTGCTGCCAGTGTAACCTCTGGCTCTTTTAGGAGGCCAAGCATTAAAATGGGTTTTGTGAGCAGAGTGCTACAACCTGTTTAATGGTGTGACACAGACCCACTGTATACCTAGAACTGGGGTGATATGCACAGCTTGCAGAGGTGGTGAACAGACTTCCACCATGTTGACTGGGCGGACGAAGTAGGCAAGGCCATATTTGTCCTTGTAATGGCATAGCCTAAGTTTTTAAGATGTGCTTAGAATTTTAAGAAACACTTCTTGTCATAAAATAATTACAGATATATAATAAATACAAATCCAGATGGAAAAGACCTCTAAATGGGTCACAGTATTGGATAAATGTACATATGATTGGGACAGAAAAGATAGAGAGTCATAAAAAGAAGTAAATGGTATTTTAAAAAGGTAAAGTATTTAAAGAGATGGTACAAACAGTCATAGATTAAAGGAGTAAAAAAATAATAAGTCATGTAAATATGAAAAATACACAGAGAGTCTGGATTATGTATATTATTATTTATTTTCTTTGAATTTTTTGACTGTGAAGGAGCTAAGTAACCAACATAAATACTTTAAAGGTATCTTGACTTCAAAATTTGGGTCTAAGGATATGTTGCTTTGGAACATAAGAAAAGTTCTTTTTTTTGTTTCCACAGAGGATGAGAGCCTGTGGAATCCTTCCAGAATAATGTGGCTTGATGGACCAAGATCCCCTGAAAGGTCACTTGAACATACCTCAGAAAATTACTTCACCCATTAAACAGCAGGAAACAATTTGACGAGAGCTACACCCAAATTCCCAAATATTGTTTATAAATGTTTGTTTACATTTAAAGGGAGATATGCTATAGAGATTTGCATTGGTATGGATCTTGGTTTATTGATACAAATTTAAGGTCAATTTTGTTATATGTATATTTCTGCTCTGGATTAAGGTATTGAGTTTGTGCAGCTCATTTAAAAATGTATTGTATAATTGAGAAACAAAGGTTAATAGATAATCATCTATAATAGTCATGTTAGATTTTCTAGGTGTACAGAGATGTATTTTAGATAGAAAGACATTCTTCAAATCTTTCAAAGACTACAGAATATGGCATTTTAAATGTTTAAAGAAGTTAGGACTTTTCACAACAGTGTGACACATCTGCTCCTGGCATCACCAATTACTTCAAGAGGAAGATTGGCATTGAAGAGGCTCCTTAAGGAGTTTGTTTGTCATTTGGGCAAAAAGCTGCCCTTTCCTGGACTGCTTGATGAAATGGACATGCAAGACCCACAGAAAAATGACTGCTGAATTTGCCTAAAGGTGAGATGGTACTTTGGGGTTCCTGCTTCATGAATGAGTCTACCAGACATTCTGCAGGACACAGAAGAAAATGACTGACAAACTTCCAATATAGGTAGCACTGTCTATGAAATTTCCTGCTTTATGAAAAAGCCTGCCAGATACCATGGGCCTGTAGACTGAAGACAGATACCCCAACAATACAGAAGAACTTTGAGTGATTGTCCAGGTAGTGAGATGTCTCTGTCAATCCTAGAGTTTTGGAAGTTACTCACAATAAACTTATTGTTTACTTAGGTAATATTATATCCTCTGGAGTCTTTGATGGAGTTGAAGAATTTATGATTATAGTTATAGTTTTCCTTAGTTATGATAAAATATTAAGTAGATATAAATATTGTAACTATAATTCTTCCTTGATACCTGTTTTTTATATGTAATTTTACTATGTTAAAATTAAAATCTTCCTTCTTATTTAAAAAGAAAAGGGGAGGTGATGTGGGATTCCCCTCTGTAGGCTGTGAATACCATTGGTTAATAAAGAAACTGTCCTGGGCTTGCACAGGGAATAGAGGTAGGCAGGGAAAATTAAATGGAATGCTGGGAGAAAGAAGAAGTTAGTAAGAAGCCATGTAACTCCACCAGAGACAGACATTGGATAGAACTTCACCCAGTAAGCCACAGCCATGTGGCGATACACAGATTAATGGAGATAGGTTAAATTAATATGTAAGAGTTAGCAAAGAAGAAGCTAGAGCTAATGGGCCAAGCAATGATTTAAATAATATAGTTTCTGTGTGATTATTTTTGAGCTAGTGGGTGGCCAGGAAACAAACCAGCGGCCTTGTTGCAACAATTAACTATAGATATCCTACATGGTTAAAATAGCACAATGTGCTTCTTTCAAAATGTGTTGTTGCAATTATTGACTACATTTCTCTATAAATCAAAAGCATCAAACACACACACACACCATACAAGCAAACACCCAAGCAGTTTTTTAAACCTCTGGTAAAGGAAGATATTTTCTTTCCTGTACATTAATACACTAAGTTTTGATCTTGTTTAGTATACTTCTGAGTACTTGGGAAACTGAGGCAGGATGATTAAGTTCAATGTCTTCCTAGGCTGGAGGGCTATAGAGGAAGTCCAATGTAAGTTTATTCAATTCTATGAGGCCTTGTGTCAAAAAATAAACATTTTAAAGAATATTTTTCAGTAGTGGAGAGCTTGCTCAGTGAGCACAATGCTCTAGATTACATCATTGCACTGTCAGAAAAATTAGAAATGAAGGTTAAGTGACTCATCTAAATTAAACATTACTGTATCAAAATTTAAATTTTGGCAGTCTTAACTCAACATAAATGGCAAGCATTATACCAAATAGACAAACAAACATAGAAGTAGGCACTGCTTATTGAATGCCTGGAGCTTGTCTGGACTTAAACATAAATAAGTACGTACCTATTTCTACTAGACAGTCTCATGTCCTTCATAAATGATAATTATCCAATGAGCAGTCAGTGCCAGTCAGGACTGGAGCACATATATATAATTCTTGAATCACACAATTTCCACACTATTGTATGATGTCTTCCTATTATTCCCTCCTAATTTTTAAGAAGTTTTATTTAAAATATCGAGTAATTATTAATGATCTCTGACTATATATCAGGTACTGATGAAATCTAAGTTCTAATAGTCCTATAAGAAGAAATTAAGCTTAATCTCAGTCTTAGATTCTACAGAATTAGATTTATGTTGCCCATACGAAAAAGGAGAAAATAACATAATACTAAAATAGTCATGATATTAATAATAATTATTAAATAATAGAGCAAAAATATTCAGCCAACAATATAAGAAAATAGCCAGGAATAAGAAGCCAATCACAGCCTCTATTTCTATTTTCCCTGGACCTCCACAGCAAGAACACTAAGCAGGTAGACAAAATGTCTAGTTCTCTAACTGTCTTAGATGGGTTTATATTGCTGTGATAAAACACTATAACCAAACTCAATTTTGGAAGGAAAGGATTTATTCAAATCCTACAGATCCACATTATAGTATGATGGAGGAAGGTCATTGGTTAAAAAATAAGGAAACTGCTTGGCCCTCATAGGTTAGAACATAGGTGGGTGAAGTAAACAGAACAGAATGCTGGGAGGAAGAGGAAGTGAGGTAGCCGGGAGGTGGTGGTGCTGGCTTGGCAGGTTTATAGGTAAACATTAGCCCGAGGCAAACACGCCCCCTAAGGGGCTGGACTTATATCCCTACAATAGTACATCATGGAAAGAAATCAGGGCAGGAGCTCAAAATAGGAACCTGGAAACAGAAACTGAAGCAGAAGCTATGGAGGAATGCTCCTAACTACTGACATGACATACTCAACCTGCTTTCTCAGAACCAGGGACCACTAGCCCAGGTTAGGGACTACAAACAATGGGCTGGAATTTCCAACAGCAGTCATAAATCCAGAATAATACCCTGCAGACTTGGCTACAGCCGTCTTATAAAATTATTTTATTCAATGACAATTTCATCTTCCCAGATGCTTCTACTTTTGTTACATTGACCAAAAAACAAACAAACAAAAACTAGCCAGCATAACATCCCTAGTGACTTTGGGTATCACTTTTATTTATTTTCCATACCCTGTTTGCACAGGCTAACACCTGTAAAGGGTAAAGAGAATCGAGAATAGCCTAAAATCACTGCTGAGAAGAAGCTGGGGTAAATCTTCCATGAAAAGTTTGTTTTACTTAAGTATCTTCCCCCTCTTCCTATTAGCCCATTTTCCATTTTCTGGGTCAATCTGACAGTTGAAATTATCAAAAATATTACTTCCCTACCACTAAAGTAAAAGTTAAATTCAATGTTTAGTATAATGAGCTCAAAGTATTGGAGATGGGGCAGTAAGGAGGATTCCTGGCAAAGACAGATAGTCCTGTTTTTAAAAATTCTACTCAGTTAATAATTAGATGACATAAAGTTTTCAAACATGAGAAGGGAACAGGAATTTTTTTCTTTCAAAAAATTTTAATCACCAGGTCTATTATTTTGTTTAAATCCTGAATGCTAGTATATTTCAGGCATTGTGGATAGCTTCTTAAAAGAAAAGTATAAAACTAGTTTATTACCCACTGTTGCCTCATATTTACTGTAAAGTAAATAGCAGTCATAGGTAACAGCTCCTTTTCTCCTAAATTACTACTTCCCTATACTCTCCAGAGACATAGCTAACTCCAGTTTGACAAAGATTGATCCTCAGTCCAGACAGAAGAAGTTGTGCTTTGCACAATGCTCCCACCCACCCCACCCACTTTACAGTGCTCGGTGGCTGAGTTCCAAATCATACCCAGACTGCTCTGGGCTCAGAGTCTCGCACAAGCCCCAGCAAAATCAGCTCATTTCTAACCAGCTTTCCTTGTTCAGATGAGCTTTTGAATTTTGCCTTTCCCTGAGCTAACAACAGGCTGAGAGTTTATGTCCAAAGGAATCAGAAACATATGGCAGGCATTTCTCCTAACACTGCACCGAGATTTTATAATTCAAGAAAGTGCACTTTGGGAAGCTGTTGGAAAGCCAGTGGCGTGGGACTGAAGAGGCTCCACAAATGCAGAAGACAAGCTCATTTGGCCTTAATTTTGTCATCCAGAGTTATGAGGGAGAACACCAAGTCCTCATGGGAATCACTGGGAGAACTTTCCATTTGCCGGCTTTCTCTACATTTCCTTCCCTCCCTTGATTGGTTTCCAACACCCTCGCCTTTACCCAGCACTTCTGCTTTCTTCAACCAAGAATAAATGACCTAAGACCTACATGAAACATAGATACAGGCTCAAATACTGAATATGACTAAATTCTGGCCCAAGACTACCGTTCATTACTATCACTGCTCATGGGGACCTTAGGACAATTTCTAAGGCTTCTTCCCATCATCTTCCCTACCTTTGTGTTCTAATGTGGAACAAAGAAGCACAAATGTAGAAATTCCAGGGCTCTAAGTTCTTCCTGACAAATTGACTCATGTCACTTCATTTTCCTAAACTTCGGTTTTAAGCAGTCACAAGATGGGACTGATGACCATGCTAAAACAGGACTGTGGTAAGAAAGAGCAAAAGCAGTTCATTAAATAATTTTGTCAACTGTCCTTAAGATAATTAGAAAAGCCGGGTGATGGTGGCTCATGCCTTTAATCCCAGCACTTGGGAGGCAGAGGCAGGTGGATCTCTGTGAGTTCGAGACCAGCCTGGTCTACAAAGCTAGTTCCAGGACAGGCTCCAAAGCCACAGAGAAACCCTGTCTCGAAAAACCAAAAAAAAAAAAAAAAAAAAAAAAAAGATAATTAGAATCTGAATTAAAAATCAGCTCCATTAGAGGTCCCAGGTGTCTTAACATCAGCAAGCTCTCCACCAGATTTCTCTATCATTCTAAAATCTCACTCGCTCTATCACAGAGACATGCTGGACGAAACGGATGTCTACAGGGATTCCTTTTAACCTAAATTCCCAGAAGAAATGACCAGAGGTCTTCTACTATTGTCTGACTCTACACCAAGCTGTTGGGTGTCAATAGTCAAGTAACCTGAGCTCACCAAAAGTTCTTACGTAAGCCAGAAAGAGATGCCCCAGTCCTCAGTGTTCAGTCTTTACCTTCAAATCACCTTTGAGAAGGGGTTCAGTCTGTCGTTTACCTAGGTGTCCTGGAGGTCTGAGCTGAAGATGCCCTTTTAGCTGCATCAGATCATCACATTTTATCTGCTGCAAATTTCAACTAGATAACCAGGGATGGAGTCAGACTAGACTTCAGGGGTGGTGAGGAAGACCCCAGAAGCTTGAATGGTTTAAAACCCAGGCAGGAGATCAGAACTAGATGACAGGACCATCACCTGCCCTGTGCAAGGCTGATACTGCCCGGTGCCCATGCTCTCAAGATCACTTGAATGACATAGAGCAGCCAGGACTTCGGGACGGCCTGTGAGCGAGCAGTCCATTTCCATTGATTTTGGCCAAAAGAAACAAAGCTGCTGAGACCTGCATGGGGGATTGTCCTTTGAAAAGCTGATGCAACACTGTCCCGTGGAATAAAGCAGGCACAACAGCACTGGAAGCCGGATTTAAATCTTTAACACCTCTGCCTACATAAGTGGCCTTAGTAAATTACTATCATGAACCTCATTTTTCTCATCTGTCAAATGCAATCTTAGACCATCCCTCCTCACATGTAGTAAGAGCTACCTGGAATTTTAAGTAACTAACTAAGAATTCCTTGTGATGCAATTACGGGTAGTTTTAGGGCTGCAGAAATTCCTTGGTTATCCTAATGTGACGGGTGAGGAATATCGCTAAGGAAACCTCTGTGCATCTTTCTCCCAGACCTTTACCTAGGTCATTAAGTGAAAACTGTGACCCTTTCTACCTTCTTAACTCCTCCTGGCTACTGCCCGTTTCTGGCATTCTCACGGGAGATGCTCTATAGAAGCCAGTGAGTCTCAGAACCACCTCCCAGGGTGCTACAGGCACTGCCTCATCTCACAGCCTGGGTGCACCCTCACAGCACATAGACTGGCAAGAAGAAGGAGGGCAATAGTCATCTGGGGATACTGGGAATCTGGGGCATTACTACAGAGAGAATGCTGCAGAGGAGGAGGACAGGCTAAGAAGAAAGAATAAGAGGGAAAAGAATACAACAAAGGCTAAAGAGATTCAATGGAATTGAGGGTGGTCAAATCTCTAGGGTACAGTCGCCTACATTTTGTAGAATGACTTTCAAGCTATTCCCTTTGACTATCGTTCTACAGACAATCTATGACCTCTGTTCAGAGAAAACAAATTGCAGTAGAATGTTCTATTTATTCTGTCGCTTTCTGCAAAGTCTAATGGACATCCAACTCAGGCATACCCCTATGACTGCAATATCTGCCCTTTGGAAAATACTATAGAAAATAAAAAGAAAAGGCAAGCATGTGGGTATGTGCCTGTACATGCATGCATAAGTGTGTATGTGTGTGGTTATGTGGGGGTGGGGATGTGGTGTATTTGTTTGGGGGTACGGTGTGTGTGATGTTTGTGTGTGCTTATGGTATAAGTGGTGGATATGTGGTGTGTGTCTGTGGTGTGTGTGTGTGGTGTGTGTGATGTTTGTCTGTGTTTATGGTATATGTGGTGGATGTGTAATGTGTGTGTGGTGTGTGTGGTGTGTGTGTGTGATGTTTGTGTGTGTTTATGGTATATGTGGTGTGTCTATGTGTGGTGTGTGTATATGTGTGTGTGTGGTGTGTGTGTGTGATGTTTGTATGTGTTTATGGTATATGTGGTGGATATGTGGTGTGTGTGTGTGTGGTGTGTGTGATTTTTGTCTGTGTTTATGGTATATGTGGTGGATATATGTGGATATATGTGTCTGTGGTGTGTGCGTGTGTGGTATGTGGTGTGTGTGATGTTTGTATGTGTTTATGGTATAAGTGGTGGATATGTGGTGTGTGTCTGTGGTGTGTGTGTGTGTGTGTGTGGTGTGTGTGATGTTTGTATGTGTTTATGGTATAAGTGGTGGATATGTGGTGTGTGTCTGTGGTGTGTGTGTGTGTGGTGTGTGTGATGTTTGTCTGTGTTTATGGTATATGTGGTAGATGTGTAATGTGTGTGTGGTGTGTGTGTGTGATGTTTGTGTGTGTTTACGGTATATGTGGTGTGTCTATGTGTGGTGTGTGTATATGTGTGTGTGTGTACATGTGTGCACATGTGCATGCATCAGGTGGGTAGAACGGCTTTTCTCTAGGGTTCTGGGCACATTTCACTTCAGAGGTCCTTCCAGCAGGAAGGCTGAGAAAAGCAAGCTCAGCTCAGGTTTCACAAGCTTCACCCTGTCTAAAATCTGGTCACAGAGTGAGCTGGGTATATTTCAGTGGCTGATTACAGTTCTCACAAATGCCACACTTTATCACTCCAATGACTCTTAATTTAGGGAAAATAATTGCCAGCAAAAGCAAAACAGAAAGAAAAACACAGTCTGCTACTCCTGGGCTCTCTCTGAGAGAACCATCTTCTCATCTGGCCTTTTCCTTTGTCTCAAAATAGACAAGTCCACCTTGGCCTAACGTACCATGGTGGAGCAATTTGGCAAACATACACCACATTCTCCTAATTAGGCAACTGTACACAGACCTTTGCCATGGTGATGGTAGAAAACTACTGTTCAGACCCCATTCCCACTGTTCAAGTGATAAATGAGCCCAGGACTTTACTCCCTAGAGCCAAGCAGGCCCTGTCTCTGGACAAAGGCCAGGGAAAACATAACAAGATTTATACGAGCCAGAGGCAGGGTGAAGACGAGTCGCGGGGTATGGGGGAAAGGACCACAGGAGGAAATGGGGTGAAGCTTAGCAGTTCCTTGTCACTATACAGCAACAGGGTAAGGACAGGGGGGTGGAGCAGAGGGAGGGTCTCTGAAAGAATGAGTGGCCTTGGTCAGAGAGCCTGGCTAAGAAGACCTCCACGGATCCTGTCTTTGGAAAGAATGAGAGCTGGTCCTGGAATCCCAGCCTGGTTTTGTCATTCATCCCATTTCCTTCTAAAGAGACACAGTGAAAGGAACACATTTAAAACCGGGGAGACAAATGGAGACAGGGAAGGAGCCATCATGTGCTGTTGAGAAGAAAAGGCATGATGGTACAATTAAAGATATTTACCAGAGACATTTGAGCCCCATTACATGCTGGCCTACAGTATTTGAGGAAGAGCTGTTTTATATCATTAAAGACAAAAGCCAGGTCTATAGGTAAGCTTTAAGAACAATAAACATCCTGAATTCAAGAATAAGTCTGTCAAATGAAGGGATATTGATTTTGGAGCAAGGAATATTATGTCAAACAACATTAGTTTAATTGATCTGAATTTAGTTTAAGTACTAAAAGCATTTATATACAAACAGCAAATGAAAATTAACTGCAGCTGAGCCCCACTGCTGATTCTCAAGGGCCCCCGCTTTTGGAGGGGAACCTGGCACTGGATGGACCTGGTTACAGACCTGTGCTTGCTCGCTTGCTTGGAGCAACTGGGGTTTCTTCCCAGCACCACAACGTGGAAGGCAATGTGCTTTGTCTCAGAGTAGGAACATTTAACACCGCCCCTGACTTTTCAAAATACACAAATGGCTGTTTCATGTTCTGAAGGAATTCATTTAAAAAAAAAAAAAGGCAGGGGTGAGGCCAGGAACAAGTCAGTCCCCAAGCTAGAGAAGGGCTCTGTCCCAAGGTGCATAAAAAGGACAAGAGATGCTAAGGCAGTGGTTCTCAACCTGAGGCTCACAATTTGTTTTAAAGAGTCAAATGATCCTTTTGTGGTACTCATCTAAGACCTTTGGAAAACCCAGGCATTATTATTTATGACAGTAGCAAAATTAGAGTTATGAAGAAACAATAAAAATCATTTTATGGGTGGGGAATCACCACAACATGAGAAACTGTATTAAAAGGGCACGACATTAAGAACATTCACAACCACTGCTCTAAATGCTTGCCGAGGCTCAAACCCTTACATATCTAATTAGGACATTCCCCCCCTCTTATAGCTAAAAGTAGGACCTGGAAGGAGGAACTTGCCTAGGACAGAACAGTACTAGTAAATAATACTAGCTTATGTCCCTACAAAGGAATAACATGGAAGAAGAGACATCAAAATGTTCTAAATCTATTCTATGCCTATATTTATGTTTATACTCACAAACAAAAAAAAACAAGAACAATGGGATCCACCACAGTTTTCTTCCTAATCTCCCTACACCAGCATCTCAGAGAAGCCAGGGAAGAGATCATATTCAAAGCCTCATGGGTAAGAGGAAATATGGTTCTGTTGAAGGGGAAAACACTGACCCCTTTCAAAGTAGGCTGGTCCCAGCACCCTGGTCCTGTCATAGGCCCTATTGGTAAGGGTGTGAAGATTCCATTATGTGTTGGTCTGATATTTAATGTTTGGTTAGTATAGGAACCAATCACTCTATTACTTGGTTTTTGGAAGCCTGACAAAAGGCTGAAGGTGGTGTTTTGTTTGTGTCTTGCCATTTGGATGTTATTTCTCTGAAAGCCATTTTGACACTCCAAAGTCAAAGGGCAGTCAAGACTTATATGTAGACCTAAAAAATTCTCTTCGTCTCCAATTGTAGGCTTCCACTTTGATTGCACAACTCTGAATATTTTTGGATTACTATCTTCTGGGAGAGCATGGCCACAGAACCTCAAATGGCCTAACTCCCTTATACTCTATCTATGCATTCAACCACATGCATGAAATTCACACCCAGAATTTTAGCTTGAGGGGATTTTCTCCTTTGTTCTCAAGGTATGAGACTCATCCCATCTCTATCCTGATTTCTCCTTCCTGAGACCTTTCCTTATGCCATCCATCAATGGAAACATTTTCTCTTGTTTTTTTTTTTCTTCCTCATGGAATCTCCTGTCTTGCCACTCACATGTTCCAGCTGCTAGGCTCCTGGGATAATATCTTGAAAACAATTTTCTGCCACATTCCTGGATTTAAGGAACAAGACATCTACTGCATGAACATGGCCGTATAATTTCAATAAAACATCCTAAGTGATAAAAAAGATGTAAGAAAGAATACATTGAGAGCAGAGAAGAGGATCATTGAACCAATCTGGAAATTCAGAAAAGAATTGCTTGGTTGTGATAAAAATCTGTTCATGGTGCTGAGGTACTCTGTGTGCTTGCACATGGGAGACTGGCAAGAGCCTGCCAACAGGACCCTAGGCCATCACATGAGTGGCTTCCTAACCTCTTGCTTTCTTTCCCCTTGTGAGAGGCAGATGGTCTTTTGTTTGACTCGGTCTCCTCTATTTCTTAGATATGTGAGATTGTATGAGCCACTTAACCTCCCCAGACCTGTTTCCTCTTGTGAATATATAGAAAATACCAGTTGTTCTATCTCCCAACACAGAATGGGAAAGGGAGTTTGAGCAGAGAGAATGTGGCAATGAACCTCTATAAATAAAAGGACAAAGATCACAGGTTCTTAGCCCTAGAGTACTTAGGAAACCAGAAAGAAAAATGAAAGGCAGACACTGGTGAGGCTTCCTGTGTATTCAACTTAGAAAAAAAATTCTCTAATGATCCTTTCAACATGACACTAAATAAGTCTCATCACTTTCCCATGCCCGATCCTCCCCCTCAGTATAAGAGTAGAAGATTGGTATCAGTTTCTGAGGTCTCTTCCAATTTTGATTTCTAAGAGCAGAGTTGTAAGTTCACTGGAGAAATCTTCAAATTCCTGAAAACCTTATTTAAATCTACCCCCTGGCATGTAACTAGTAGCTGTATGAATATTACAAATTATAAAATATGAAATAAATATAAACACATATACATAAACACATGAGAGTATATGTAGAGACTCAATACATATGTATATATAGTGCAATATCAACCCAATGCCTGGAGTTTCTCTTTCTTTCAGTATTCACAGTATTGGGCTCAGTACCAAAATTTTTCTCCAAGTTTCTGAATCTTGTTCCTACAAAGATTTGTCTTCTCTTTCTCTGGTTAAAATAAGTAAATGCTGGGTCCTGTGCCAAGGACTTGGAGGCTGCCTGACAATGAGCTATGACATTGGGGTGTGCCCCTTTCTCTGTGACAACTCCGTGGGGGCGAAGCAAGGCTTGCAGCGACCTTATTGAATTTAAATACTGAGGGTCTAGGCATGAACTGGACTCGCCTGCTCTGTATCTTCATCATTCCTGCCACTGGATCCTGCTACATCAGTGCCTGAAGCTAAAGAGAAGGACCCACTTTCAAAGAGTCACCATCTTTAGTGCTATTTCTCTCCCTGAAGGAACCTTTTGTGTTTACAGCACACTAGGAACCTTAGCGTGATGTAAGATGGAGAAGAGAGGTAGAGAATGGTGTCGCGAACATAGGTACTGTCACGTTAGCTAGAGAGATCCTAGCTATCTCTTGTTATTGTGACAGAAAGTGGTTCAGGAGACAGCCCCTGTTTCTGTAGACATAGCTCAGCTACTTTGGTTTGTTGAATGCAATAGTGGGAGGTACATAAAGTTAAGTTTTCCATAGCTCCTGGATTTTAGAAACAAATTATCGACTAGGAGAAATATGAAAATGAAGAGATAACTAAAAAAATATATGTAAGAAAGGGTGCTTTGAGAGCACAGGAAAATGAACATTAATTAACCAGTGTAGAAATACAGGAAAAATACTTCTTGGTTGTGATAAAAATCTGCTCATGGTGAAGTTGAAGGGTGCTTCTTATTGGTCACAGTGCGTTCTTGCCTTTGTCTCACAAATAAATTCACTCCAACCCTCTTAGAGAGCCAGGGAAGTGACCTTTTCCTCAACTGGCATATGGCAGCACTCTGGAGGAAATAAAACAGACAAAAGTTACATAAAAAGGGCAAACTTGGGTATAGATCTTGTGAATTTGAGAAAGAGTATAATAAACAGAGAGAACAAGGGTGCAATTTTTTGGAATATTTTGTCCTGTTAGAATCTTGATACAATGTGGGGCAGAGAGTCTGAAGATTTTCATAGTCTGGGATGTTAAAAAAAAATCATTTCATTTGTGCTTACCGCAGCTATCTGGTATACCAGTGTCCACCATATCTTTTAGCACATCACCCTACTTGTGGATCAGAAGCATGTGCTTTGGGCCAGGCAGAGTTTGTTCCCTTTTTTATCAAAGCAGTTCTCCTTTGCCTATAAGACGTACTTTAACTTAGTCCATGCCCCCACCTTCTTGCTATTTTGTGGCACAGCATCAAGCTGCTTAGACTGCCTCTCAATCTTGCTATGTACTGGATCTGGAATTGAACTGGTTCTTCAACTTCCAGCTGCCAACTATAGGTATGCCTCCTACAGTTAGGAGTAGGTGTAAATCTCCACACTTGACTCTCTTCCTTAAGAACACATCTCAAAAGCTTTACCCACCTGTCAGTCCCTAGCACATTTAACTCTGTCCTTAGGTCTTATTCTAGACTAAATTGTTATCATTTGTGACATATTGTTTTCTCTACCAATCAAAAAGGTTGGTGAAATAATGATGTTAGTTAAATTAATCATATATCCCTAGACCCTACCAGATGGTAATTGCTTCAGAAACATTGGAGCAATTGTATGGGCAAAGAGAAAAATGACCAAAGCTTAACAGTCTTAAAAAATAGTGTCAGTGGCTGATCCTTAGCTTCATGCTTGAGGGCATATACAGATCTGGAAAATCGTATCAGAATTCTGTCAATGAAAAGAAGCCTGTCTAACTATAAATTTGTGGTATTCTCTAAAACAAGCAAAGTACAGCAATTTAAAGCTGACTAAAAGTTTAAAAAGACAGCACTTATTTGGAGAAATAACACATGAATATATGAATATTTACTCACCTTATTGATTATATATGTGTGTACATATACACCATGTGTATATTTAGTATATATTAAAGATATATCAGTTATATTTCATATATGTGTATATATACAATCATTAAGTATTTGAACTAGAATACTTGACAAATTAGCAAAGATTACAATGAACACAAGCAAGACCTGAAAATCTATGGGCATTATAGAAGGTAGAGAAGTTCACAATATTTTTCAAGCTTGTTCATCTTTAGTGAACAGATCAGAAAGAGCCTAAAAAGAGTCGAGCGCAGAGCAAAGCAGGAGAGGAACAGGAGAAAGAATAGGAACATCTGTTGTGCCCTATACTTATAACCCCACATGAAATGGGGGTCTATGTCTGAGGCAGAAGTGCTGGGAAAGCCCTCAGTGCCTGTGGGGAAGGGAAAAAGGTGGTGTGGAGTACTGTGTTCCTGGGGAGAAAGACAAGTGTATGTGTATCTCACAAAATGTGCTGGAGTGGGACAGAGGAGAGAGCAAACCCTAGTGATACAGCCCAGCAATACAATCCCCAAACAAGACCACACTTTAAGAAGTGACACTCCACTGGGCTAAGTAACTTGAAGCAACAAAACAGTGTAGACACTTCTAGAGAGAAAGGATGGCAAGCTCACAAAGGGAGCCCACGTATGTCTCAGAATCCTTTGGTCATTCTGGTTATCTTCCCACACCCGGATACAAATGACCTCTAAGTCAATAAGAGCATCTGATCCACTGACATTTTTTTTTTTACTTCATGAACAGATGGTTATGTACATGAATATGCACATACAGAATAGCTATGGGTTTCTGGGTGCAGATTTTATTGTAGACATACTGCAGAAATCTAAACAATTATGAAGTTCATGAAGACAAACCAGTAGAGGTGCCACTTAGAGTGATAGATATTGTATATGGAAGACTACTATGCGATTTTTATTACATTCCCCTTCATGTGTTATTTCTGATGTAGCCACTGAAATTATGTAAATACAATTACCCTCAACTACATAATGAGGGCCCCAGAGTTGAGAAAAGTCATTTTTCATGTGCAAAATCACACTTATTGAACATGGTCATGCTGATATTTATAACCAGTTTTGTTCTGCACCAGAGATCTTGCTCCAAAACAAAGCAAAACTGAGACATGATCATTCTAAAGTTCAATAGCAACATTAAAGCACTGGTCAGGTAGCTTGATTTTGCAGCTCTATTACAAAATATTAAAAGGACAATATTTACTTAAGCAGTTCATAATAGAATTTAGAAGTAAGAAAGTATATATATGGACTTTGTTAAGGAACTATATCCTCTAGAAGGCAAATTTCCTTCCAATGATGAGCTTAGCCTTTTGTCTTTATTGTGGACACTCTCAGTAAGAGAACATGGCATTCTCACTGTTTATATTTCTTCAAATGAATGTCATGCATTTTTCTGTAATGTGACCAAGTCATAAAAATACTGTTATGATTTAGTTAGGAAGTAGATGCTGTCCCTTCAGTCTGCTTTCCTTCCTGTTCATCCTTTGGATTCAAATGAAACAGCAGCCCGGTGTCTGAAAGCCAAAAGTGTGAAAACAATGGCCAAGGTGAGTGAAAATTCCTGATGCTGAAAATACCACAAAGGAAAGGAAATAGACGAGGCCAAGTGCACACACAACATGGAAAAGGTCACCCAGCCTAGATATAGCAATGTCAGCCTCAGCTGGAGACTGCAGCCGTCAGCAGATTTCCATGGCGAGAACTGACACAGAGACTACCCAACGGTGAGTGTAAAGCTAGTACTTTTCACAGAGCTGAGAAGACTATGTGGAGCCGTTCTTTGGGGTTTTTTGTTTGAACTTACTCTTTGACATCCAACAGAGTGACCTGTTTGGTTTTCAAAGGTATTTGTTGATTGTGGAGAAGAATTAGAACTTGAGTTGGAAGGAAACACATAGGAAGCCAAGGTCAGTGCACTGTCTCTTTCGCTAGTCTCATTTGGCTCTCTGTCAATATCAGCTGAGCTTTGGACCACAGAAGAAAGCTCTGATGGGGCAGAGAACACGATAGAAAACTAAAAATGCTTAAGGTGTTTTAACAGAAGGTAGGACTTACTTTGTAACTTTAGAAAGTTATATCTGTTTATATGTGTGTGCATAACATGTATATGATTGATTATACATATATATGTCTAAACATGGTATTTTATATTCTTTTCAATTCTTTAAATACTTGGAGAATATCTACCCTTCTCTCTAAAAGAATCATTGTCTCTACCCACAGGGTATTAAGAAAAAGAATTAAGTTAAATAATGATGCAATCATTATCTGTAATTATTAACTGCAATTTTAAATACAAACATGCTGTTAAGACCTCGAACCCTTAGTATTAATGCAGAAAGCATCATGAATTTCCATGTATGATGTGCAAATCCCACCAACTTCTAAACCTCACACACGCCACGTTATTAGCTACAGCCTTGTAACATAAAGAATATCATGTGATATTCTCTGAAATATACTGGTGCTAGAAAAATGTAAAAAGCAATTGCTCAAACTCTACTGTAGGTCCTGGTTGATTATTAGACTTCTAAAAAAAATTCCACTAAAACATATGAATTTTCTCATAAAAAATCGTTTCTCAAAGCTACCAGGATTGTCAGGCCCACCATAAGTTTATTTTGAATGAACGTTTTCTCGCTCTGTTTTTTCAAAACCAGCTCTCTTGCCCCTGCTTTCACCTGAGCCAACACGGTAAACACACATTAATGACACCCTTAGTTTTTGTTTCTAATGACATCAAACTGATGAGCAGACATAGCACATCCTTCGTTAGGTGGGTCATAAGCTGAAAGAGCCCTTTGATTGTAATACGATGAAAGATTTATTAACAAACGTGGATTGAGCTAAATTGTGGTATTGGCAGGTTTATGAGATTGTCTGTCCCCAGCTGGCAGGTGGGGCTTGCAGACTGCTGTGGGAATGAAAACACCAGATCCTTTAGTGTAGTAACGAATGATCTAATGACTGCCTGCCCAAGGGCTGCTCGGGGCCAGGATGTCACAACATTTCCTTGGAACTGCCAGATCCTAACGGCCAGAAAGATACATGTAACACACTTTGTAAAACGAAGATAAAGTCTGGTAAGTAAGATGAAATAAACTTAGTATCTAATAGAAATAGCACGGTCAAGTGATTTTCATTAAAAAAAAAAAAAGAAAAAAGGGGAGGATGAAGGGAAGGTCCTAGAAAACACCGGGTTTCTTGAAGGTAGCATGGGATCCCTAAGATCCTCTTGTAGACAGTCAACAGAAAACCTTTCTGTTATTAATAACTTTTGTTTATTGCAGTTACATAAATGTATATATGTATTCTAATTATTCTTATTGCCATAACCTCTTCAGATATTTTGCCTAGGCCCATCGGCCTTGATTCTTCCCTGCCAATCTCTTTCCCGTGGTTATGACATTTTGTTCTGGTTTGTGTGACCATGGGTTTAGAGCTATCCATTTAGGTCCTGATGGGTAAACTAGAGGTACACAATTGGACAGTATATCTTCCTTTCTCCATAATCAGTTAGTTTACAAGAGTTTAGCAGGAAGTGAACCACCTTCCCCATCCTTAGCAGACTGTTGTGTGAGACTGACCATTATAGCCCAGTGTCAGCAGGGTGTGCTGCTGAGGTTTCCTGACTGTCATAGCTGTGTCCTGCATGGAAGGTGGCATTTCAGAGTCCATCTCTTTATGTCCAAGTCTGACTTTCAATCAACCTCCTCTTCCAAATGAATCCCTGAGCCTGAATGGATGGTATCAATGTGTACTTGGGGGTTGAATTGTCAACTATTTACTCCCAGCATCTTGTACAATCAGTGGTCTCTTTAACATGTTATGACTATTAAAAGTTTAGAAGAAAGAATAAATTCCTCAGAGAGCTGATTTAGTTCTCACCACATGATGGAAAATGTTCATAAAACAATAAATTGGAAGGTTTTTTAACTTGAAAGTTAAAAATTTGGATGTGTCTTTTTACAACATAGGCAAAATCATAATTATAATATTTTTAGACATTGAATTTCCCAGTGAAAACAGTTTTACTAGCATCCCACACATCAGAAGTGTACACATAAAATTCCCTAAAAAACATGCTGAAATATCTATTATTTTACTAACACTGCCTTAGCAGTCCCTAAAAATTAATTTGTATTATGAAGATTTAGCAACAATCTAAGCATATTAATTAATGATTAGTTGGTTCAGATCTTACAAGGTCATTTCCTGAAGGTTTTTTTTTCCCCCTAAAAGCTTATATTTTTTGGTCATCATCTACTTAAGACTACATACTTTTTTGGGGACTTACTGGTTGTATAAAATAGAGGTGTTTCCTGTGCTAATGATTATGAATGAAATTTACAATCAATGCCTTAAGTGTGTGGTATTAAATTATTTTATCTGAATGTGTTGGTGTTCACCTATTATCTCAGCCCTTGAAAGGCCGATGAAGGAACCCAAGGTCATTCTGGGTGCACAGTCAGACGAGCTTCAAAGGGGTCTAGAGGGAGAGAAGGAGAAGAACGAGGAGGGAGGAAAGAAAGAAAATATAGGAAGCCTAGAGAGAAGAATTGCTAAAGATAGGAGAGGAGGATTGCAAAAGAGAAGAAAAAGGGGACACTTTATCTAATTTATAATATACATACACGTACTCACATATGTATGTGCGTTTGACTGAATGCAGGAAGGTGCAGGATTACGCCCTTAGCACTGGAAAAAGTTCAGTGTCATTTGCATCTCACTGTGGCTGCAGTTGGGAAATGTAAATAGATCACTTGAACAGTAACTCACATAGTTTTCCTTTTAACTCACATTTACTTCTATGAAATTACAAAAGATTTTGAAGCACTTGTCAATTTTCAGGTGTTAATAAGGATATCTGTCATCATTAAGTTAACGAGAAGAGTGTGACCCTGAAGAGGTACTTGACATCAAATAATATAGATGTTTCCTCGGAGTGTATTTGTATATGTAAGAAGAAATCCAGGTGCGGATCTATGATTAATGTGGTTCCCTCCTCCTCACAGTGGGAGATGCAGCTACTGTACTAAACCAGGTTCCATGTACCCTATATATACATGCAACATCACAAGTTTGAAGGATATAATAACAGTAATTTCCAAATAAATTGCACTAGCTCATCATTTTACCAGTTCGAATGATCAGACGGAAGCAGTTACTGACATGTAGACATGCTGCCAGCAGGCCTCAGGATTGAAGCGGATTCTCTGCATTCAGTTATTACATGGACATAATAATAGGGCTGACAAGGTGGCTGAGTAATATGTTTGCCACCAAACTTGATGCTCTGAGTACAATCTCCCAGGCCCACAAAGTGGAAGGGAGAAAGGAATACTCAAATTGTTCTCTGATTCTGTAGGCATATTGTGACACATACACATACATGACCACTCACACAAAGACATGAATAAAGGTAATTTTAAAATCAATAACAATTTTACTCATGTCATAGACTCAAATACAGAAGCATATGAAAGACAAACAAACTGTAGAACAGGCTCTCTGGATTGGACCACGGGGAGAGTGGCACGGCTTTAGTGGGTGCCATTTTGCTGAAATAATGAGGTTGGTGGCAGAAAAGGAACTGAGGAAAAAAGGGATTTTCTTTATTTTTGAAATGATGCAACTTACTGAATTGCACTTGAAGAATAAGTTCTATTTCTAGGGTGAGAAAGTTGTAGAAACTGTCCTATGTGTAAAGAACTCAGACAAAGGTTGTTGGTGGGTAGGAAAACGAGGAAGGAGTTTGGAGTGGGTGGAAAATGGCAGTCCCCGGAAGAATACAGAGCGACTTCAGAAAAGTCATTCTAGACCTCGGGGGAAAAGTACAGACAGGACCTTTCATGTGTGGTTGTGTGGGAAATTAAGGGTCTCGTGGAGGATTTTTAATGGCTCAGTGTCAAGCAAAGAATTGAATTTTGAAGAGCTCTTCAACAACAGACTGGATAATGAAACAGCTAACTGATTACCATTCACCATAAGGGCTAAAGCTAACTAAAATCATGTTTCTCAGCACGAAATGAACAAACCATGTCATTACACTCCCTATAACCTAAACTATGATTAAATCACCAAAAGTGTTATAACTTAATAATGCTTCACAGTACCTATAAATCCCTTTAATTCATGTATTTATTGGAAGGAAATGTCAAGAGTGTTTTGCTCCAACTGTTTGCATGGCGTGTTTCTTTTAAACAATAGTATTGAATTTCCAGAAAATAAGCCAGGATTTGTATGTCTAAATTAGTACCACAAGCACTCTCTTCCAATGCTACACACTCGCTCTGCTCTGGAAAGTGCCTACAGATAAACCAAACTCCTATTTTCTCCCCTCCACCTCTCTCCTCCCCACTGATTTTTGCAAAGAATGATTATGCAATCGGATCTTGGGTTGTTGAGGAGATAAAGCACCTTTAAAAATCTATAATTGGGGAAATGATAGAGAATAAAAGGCCACAGAATGCCCAATTCAATCTAAATGGGATGTCTATGTCACACCCTATCCTCCCAAGCCTCAGGAATCATTGCAGAAGAGGGAGCTGAAAGATGTAAGACCCAAGAGTATTGGATGACTGCAAGAAAGTGTTTTCTGGATACGTCAGGGCAGCTGCACATAGAAACTCACAGCAGTCGAGATACAGAATACACAAGACCTGTGCTAACTCAAGCCAGATGAAATCCCAAGATGGAGAGGGGAGGTGAGCATGAAGTGCCACCTCTAACTAAGGAGCTATTGATGACTGACAGCTGCTTGGAGAAACCATTTTCCTTAAGTATTTATGTCCTGCTAGATCAAGCACACTCCAGCGAAAGGCTACAAGTCCAAGAATATATAGGTAACATAAATTGGACTACATATATTTAAAAAATATAGGACCACAGTTAGGTGGATAGAGAAGGGTAAGTTGATCTGAGAGGAATTAGCATGGAGGGGGGGTAGTAAATATGATCAAAAGATATTGTATAAGATTATTAAAGAACAATTTATAAAAGGAAAACAAATACCAACAAATGGTGACAAGAATTTTGGGGAAAGAAAATCCTTACACACTGTATAAATGCAAATTAGTCAGCAATCATAGAAATCATTTTAGAAGTTCCTGAGAGAAGTCAAAATATAATTAACATGTGATTCAGTTATAGTATCATGAAAAGTTCCTGGAAGGAATCTAAGCCAGCATATTATACATACTTACATATCAATGTTTTTTGGTGGTGGTGTTGTTTGGAGAATCATCCTCCATGTGATTTAGTACACAAAATGGTAAATGGGTAAATAAGTTGTGGTATGTGTATCCTTTGAGTTACACATACTTTGAGTTTTGTTCATATAGAATAGTGAAAATATGACATTTTTTAAAAAAATATGAATATTACTGTAGACCATATCAAGTGAAATAAGTTAGACTTGGGTAGAAAAATATCACAGGTTTGCTTTCATAGCATCTGTTGTCCTGTATATAACTGTTTTTATGTATACAAAAAAAAGTTAAGTTTCATTGGATTTGTCACCTCTTGCAAACATCTGTGAATCTTCTGAGAGCATTCCTTAGGAGACACACATACAAATGTCGGGAGCAACAGCAACCTGGATTGTAAATGTACCTGCTATAGACTATCCCAGTGCCTTAAGTCCCTTTCTAAGAAAAAAGAAAGCTTGTTAAATAGACTCCTCTGGCTTGACTCCTAAGTCCCTAAACTAGTTTAGAGTCCTGTTAGCTGATTAGCGCAGTTGGGTGCCACTTAGCAGCCTAACCTCTCACTCTGAGCCCACATTCCCTGCTTGACCTTAGGACAACTGCCATCTTCAGTCAAATGTTTGATTCCTACAATTAAGGCATGAGGACACCAGATAAGAGGGAAGGATTTTCATTTCTGAAAACAAAACGCCCAGGTCAATTTGTCCCAATTGTGTCTACACGAGTCTTATTATATGGGCTGTGATTTCTAGGGGATGAAAGCTGTGAACCCCCAGGTCACTTGTAAACTGATCACTCCCCTGCTTCTCCTCCTCTTGCTTTTAAGTGGTTTGAGGCCAGTAAATTGAAACCTGAAGAAACACAGAGCTCAGATCCCAGGGACCTCCAGAGCAAACCTGCACTTTGGCTGATTTGCTATAGGAAGTAACTGCTTACTGACCCCGTAATTAACACCGTAAGCTAATCCGTGGAAGATAAAGTACAGAAATTCAGACATAAAGTCACCTATAGGAGAATTCTTACCTAAGCATTACTTTTTAGTAGCTCTTGTGGCTACTTCATTTTTTATATAATTGGGCATAATTTCTAAAAATATTTTTCCTCATAGACAAGGAAGAAGGGCTGGGCAACATGCCACATAGGGTGACCCCAGAAAATGCCCTAGAATTCATAAAGTCAAATGTACTCAAAATTGTATTAGGATGCAAAACACACAGTTCATTTGATGGCATTAACTTCAACAGTCTTAACTGTATTTTACTATTCAATGTAGAAGGTAGGCTTCAAGATTTGGCTACAGGTATTTACTTTTTATCAATTAAGGTCCAATCCACCCTCCCTTTTAGTATCTGAAAATACCTTGCATACAGAATATATTTTATTCAAAGCCACTCCCCATTTCCTATCCTCTTTTTCCTTCGCCATCCCCCTCAGCTTTCCTTCCCAACTTCATGGGCACTTTCTAAAAACTTACTGAGTCCTCTTAGTGCTGCCTGTATATACTTCAGTGTAGGGCCATCTACTGGAACATGGTTAGCTTCTCAGAGTCCATATCTCTGAAATGAACTCGTTAACTCTCCTCCAGAAGCCAGTAACTGCCAATAACTCCCTTTCTAGAGGGAGGATTTCATGGGCCTCTCCCCAGTCCTCAATGACATTTTGTCTGCCTTGATATTGTGTGGTTTTTAAACACATAGTCGCAGTGGTTTGTCTTGTCTTGTTCACCAAATGCCATTTTGCTGTGGGCAAACACATCTTGCTTGCTCTGTTTCTGGATAATGACTGCAGACTCTTTCCTCTTACCAGAATTCTCATAGCCCAACCTCTACTTCCTGTCTGGTTGTCCTGCCTATACTTCCTGCCTGGCTACTGGTCAATCAGCATTTATTTAAAATATAAATGACAGGGTGCAGACCATTGTCCCACAGCAAGAAAGATGAGGTGACAACCACAGAGATTTTGTTCCTATGTTTGTTTGTAATTTTGCTTCCCAAACTACAGTCAAAGTCGATGTTCACTCCTGTTAGTATATAAATAAAAGCCAAGGCAGGTGGAGGGCTGAAAATTTATGTTGGAGTAAATGAAGATCATTTGGGCTCTATCTGTCTCCAGTGAAATCACTCATCAGTCATGTGTAGCCATGGGTAAAATGTTTTACCCAGAAATCAGAAGTGTATATAATCCAACCTGTGTATGCCTCAGTTTTAAAGCTAGAGATACTGCTAACTCCCTCTAGCATCCCATCAATATCTATTGTTAATTATTAATCTATCCATTACTATCTCTGGAGCCAAATTTTTAATAATCCTGATCATCTGGTTTTCATAAACAGGTTTCCAACTACTACTGACTCTAATATCCCTTCTGTAACATTTAACTGTTCCATCGCTCCTATACAGCTTCCTAAAATGAAGCCTTAACAAAACCATACCTCATTGCTTAATTTCTTCTAAAATAAGTCAAGGTTATTAGAAGAAACTAGTCACCACCTTTGATGTAAACTTCCCAAGTCTCTTAAAAAGGATATTTTTCTCTTGTCCATGTAGGTATTAATCCATTCTGGTTTTATAATTTTTGACTTGATTACATATTCTGGGTCTTTGCCTTCACAGAAATGTGAGGCCCTTGGAAACATAGATCTGATGGACAGAGTTCTCTAGATTCCTTAAGTTTGTTGTTCTTAACAAACAAAAACTAGGTAAGCAAATTAAATGAATAAAATAATCTAAGAATATATGACATGAAAGTTAGCTATTATAAATAAATGCTTATATTGGTTGCTATGTCAATTGCTGTGTGTTAATATTTAAAAATCATACGCAAAATCCAGCTGCATTCCCTAGATTGAGTTTCTATTAGTTAAGAAAAGTTCTGTTTTTTGAATCATTTAAAGGTGTTTATTACACATAAATCTTTGAATTCATCACTATTCTTTGTGTTTCTGGTCATATACAGTAACCTACAATGACCCAAGAGAATATGAAAATAATTGAAACAGTAAACTAAGCATACAATCTTTAAGTGGATTGCTTCTGTCAAGAATTAAACAAAGGACAAATAAAAATGGAGAAATGCTTGTTTTCTTCTATACAACTCTTTTTTATCTTTCTTCATTTTTTTAAAAAATCTGTTTTTATTTTACATAACCAGTCCCAGTTCCCTTTCCCTGTCCTCCTCCTACTTACCCCACCTTACCTCCACCCCCCCATCCATTCCTCAGAAAGGGTAAAAATTCCTATGGGAAGACAGCAAAGTCTGTCACATAACTTGAAGCAGAACCAAGACCCTCCTCTCTGTATCTAGGCTGAGCAAGGTATTCTTCCATAGGGAATGGGCTCCAAAAGGAGCTAAAATCAAAAAACACTGATAACAGCTTATGCTGGAGAGGATGTGGGGTAAGGGGCACACTTCTCCAGTGTTGGTGAGGGTAAAAATTTGTACAGCTATTTTGGAAATAGGTACAGTGTTTTCTCAGAATATCTGGAATCAATTCATTTCAAGACCCAGAAATACCACTCTTGGGCATATATCCAAAAGATGTATACTCATACCACAGGGACTTTTTTTTTTTTTTACCACAGGGACATTTGCTTACTACTCAGTAGTAAAAGCAAAGACATCTAGAAATTTACACTACATTTTCTAACCATGGCATGTAAAACTTATTCTATGCTAGAAACTTTGGGATATCATTTCCCATTTCCTGCTAATCTACATTGTTTTACTGTAAGAAGGTCCAAATACACCATATGAGATCTATCCTTTACTTACTCTGTCACAAACTTTTCTTCTTAAATTCATTGCTATAATCTAGATGCTAAATATCACAGCGATGAAAGGCTTGTTCTCCAGTTAGGAGAGATTTAGAGGTGTTGGAAGCTTTAGAAATTGGAGCCTAGTAGAAGTATTCTGGTCACTGAGAGATATATCTTCCAAAGGAAGTATGGGATCCTAGCCACCTTGTCTTTCTGCTTTGTTTTGAGGCCAGAAAATGACTCTGTTGTGTACTTCCAACCATTGTCATTCTTCAGTCCCCACACCAGAAATTTAAAGGCAACAAGCATTCAAGAACTAGAGGCTCCAAACCCATGTACTAATTTATACATTTACTCTTGATAAGCTAATTATCTCAGGTTTTTTATTATAGTAACAAAAATCTAATAACAAAGTTCATTGACATTTGTAAACCCATGCTATTATACTGTATGAGAGCAAGCCTTAATTCAAATGTATCTGATGCAATATTATGAATTTGTTAGGCAAGGACTATCTTCCTTGATACCTTTTTTTTGATCCTTGGAACTCTAAAGAATGTTTTCCCAATATGAAATATTTTAGACAAATAAACTAAAGATATTAATACACTGTAACACTTGAGATAATTTCCATATAATCATATGGGAATATATGGGTATAGTTCAGTTGTACAGTATTTATCACAAGGCCTTGGGTTTGATCTCCAGAATCATGTGAAAAGAAAAGAAAAGAAAAGAAAAGAGAAATTTATAAAGTGAATAAAGGTTATAGTACTTCCATATTGAAAAGGTAACTAAAGCTTAATTTAGACAACACTAGTCTCTCTACAGAGAACTGTTATATGGTTATAAAGTTGAAATGAACATATATAGGCAACCACTCCTTGATAATCACTATATCCCCACTCTGTGGTCATTCCTGGATCAAGGCTGAAATAGATTAAATAAAACATAGTAAACAACTTCCAATTCCAGTGATCAAAATTAGCCTCTATGGGTCCGGACGTCCTTTTGTATAAGCGTTGTTTTTATTGGTTAATGAATATTAAAGCAAGTTGGGCCTGTGACCCAGAAGAATAGAGTTAGGCAGGAAAACTAAACTGAATGCTGAGAGAAAGAAGGCAGAGTCAAAGGAAGACGCCATGTAGCAGCCACCAAAGAAAACAGACTCCCAGAAACTTTACCAGTAAACCATGAGCCTGTGGTGATGCACAAATTAATAGAAATGGGTTAATTTAAGATATAAGAGCTAGCTAAAGAGATGCTTAAGCTATTGGCCAAGCAGTGTGTTAATTAAGATAGTCTGTGTGATTATTTTGGGTCTGGGCAGCTGGAAATAAACAAACAGTCTCTACCAACACCTTGATACAAATGATGAACACCCAAAATGTCAAGAGCTTCCCAGACCAGCTTTATAGATGTATTTCTGGTGTTTTAATAAGTGGAATACTTTGTTAGTTTTGATGGTCTAAGCATTTCCGGAAAAACATAAATGACAATTTTGGCTACTCTGAGCCAAAAGATAGAGCCTAAGTAAAGATAATAATGCCTATGCAATGAAGATAAATGAATCAACATACAAGGACTAAAAATGCTATAAACTATGTAACATTACAGATTGGGAAAATAACACTCAGGTCAAATTCCAAATGGCCTTTTCCCCTCTGTACACAAAGATCCCTTTAATCAACTTGATTTAACTTCTAAAAATAGTACTGAGATGATTTTTCAATACAGAGCAACATAAGAAAGAGACAATAATTCTCCCGACAAAAGACAATTAAAATACTTATTACAGTCTCTTGAAATTGTCCTAGCAGCATGTAGGAAATAGAAAAATATTTACTCATGAGTTCACTAAATTTCACAAAGAATCCTGAATGCACTGTGCTCTCTTGAGGCAACACAGGGTAAAATTCTGTTAATACAGAGATTAGCATATTCCTATCATAAGGATGGCATGTAAGTTGTTGGCATATTACATGTTTAAGTATTATAGACTTGTTTAAAAGAAAATGCATGGCTTTAAAAATAATTTTCACCATCATTGTCCCCCAACATTCTGGATTCTTCTAGTTGTGCTGGAGCTAAGATTTCACTCCAGGAGCAGCATGTTGAAATTCTTATTCTCTCAGCTCTGCATAACAGAAACTCCATGTCAGTCCAGTAGACAAGTGTAGTAGATCCTCAACTGTCTGTGTCTCAGTGAACTTACTGATAGAGTTTACCTCAGGACAATCTATTCCAAAAGGCCTTCACATGTTCTTACTGTCCACTCCCCTTCCCGCAATACTACCTGCAGATCTAGGTTACTTCAGGGGCTTCTCACCAATGACAATCCATGATGAGATATCTGTCTCCTTCCCTTCATGATCTGTCTCCTTTCTAGAGATAATTGGCTATGTGTAAAGGCACATCAGACACAACATAATGAAAATGGTTGAGAGAAAACAATTGAAAATGCAAGAGAAAAGAGAAAATGGTTTATATATACAAGGGAACCATAGTAAAATTGGCAATTAACATTTCCTTAGAAACATTCTAGCCAGAAGACAATAAGGTGGCATATGAAAAATAATGAAAATTCCAGTATCAACTAAGAATATTACATCCAAAAATCTAACTGAAAAAAATAAGGTAATCTGAAAACATCCTAGGTAAAAGAAAGTGGAAATTGTTTATTACTCACAGAGGTTTCATATATGAACTAAAACAAAGAAGATCTTCAGGTCCAAAGCAAATGCTATAAACAACATTTGCATAACAAAACAATATAAACATGGATTTGCTGACTTTGTCTAAAATTACATAAGACATCATAACTGAATGTTTCTTTTTCTTTTTTTTTTTAGCTTGTTGAAAAGACAATTTCACAAAGCAATCTGTGAATAATTATATTGTTATGGTCATATTATATAGCAATCTCACTGTTCATAATAACAAACACTGGAGTGAGAGAAATGACCTTAGAAAGGCAAGTAAGACAGCCATTATAACAAACACAATGAATATATATATATATGCTTATACTCTTTCTTTAGTCAGTTTATTTAAAGGATCTAATATTTTATTTAGTGATCTTTACAAAAATTCACCATTGAGCCTGAAATATATATAGAAGAATAAATACATAAAGAGAATTGGATAATATAAATTTTACTAGTCTGAGAATAGTCAGTAAGAAAATAACTCAAGAAGCTGGGTGTAGAGTACATTCTTTTAATCCCAGTATCTGGGAGGCAGAAGCAGGTGGATCTCTGAGTTTAAGCCAGGCTAGTCTACACAACAAGTTCTAGGACAGTTAGGGATGCTGAGAAAGAGCCTGTCTCAAAAAGAAAGAAAGAAAGAAAGAAAGAAAGAAAGAAAGAAAGAAAGAAAGAAAGACTCAAAAAAGTAATTAAAATCATTATAGGAATCAAATTATTATACTAAAGTGGCTAGTTACAAAAAAATAAGTGAGAGTAGAATAAAGACATTGCTGATATCGAAAGAAAAATCAACTGGCATATATGAAAATCACCTATATCAGCAATTTATCCTCCTCCCCAAATCACAAAATGGCTCAAAACAGCCCATCACACTGCTATTAACTATATACATTTATATAAAACAGTTTTTTCCAATAGCTACTATTGAAGGTTTGTTATTCTAATCCTTTCTTAGATCTGTAGAAGCAATTTGGCTCTGTGTCTCCATCTTTTTGTACCTTTACACACACACACACACACACACACACACACACACACACACAGAGAGAGAGAGAGAGAGAGACAGAGACAGAGACAGAGACAGAGAGAGACAGACAGAGAGCGACAGAGAGAGATCCTAAGACAGACCCTCCTATGTTCAGTCTCATGCTTCAGTCCTTTCTGTACTGAGGTTCTCCATTCTTAAAACAAAACATAAAGCATTCAGGTTAAGCAAAAATTAGATATATAAAATGGGAAACTAAGTACTTGACAAGAAACTACCTGGCAATCATCAGTGTCCTTTTAATTCTCACACTGAGAATTTAATTCTCAAGGTTGTGCAAGCAGGGGGAGGGAGAGCAGTGGTGACGGCTTCGGCCACTCTTCTTAGATTTGCTCTGTCCTCTCACGGGTTGTCTTCAGCCTACCGAGTTAGCAGGGGTGAGGCTAGAAATGTAAACATCACTCTACCATCATGTCAGCTCCAGGCAGAAAGACAATAAGCAAGCTAGCCTGTTTCATTCTGGGGGTGGTAGGCACCATCCCCACTGGGCTCTCCTAGGTTTCCATGCTGACCCTAATGTGATGCTGTTGGTGAATTAAACTGAACATATGCACTTCATGAACATTCTAAATCAACATGATACTCGTATGAATACTGTAGGGGATTCATGTTTAGATGGAACCAGAATTCCTACAAAATTAAAAAATAAAATCCCAGGGTAATCATAGTTTATGTCAAAACCAGTTATAAGGGTTATAAGCATATTCTATGCCCTTTTTATATGTTCATTTTGTTGTCTAATAAAGTTTAGCAATTATGGTTTTTGTTATAGATGTATGCATGCATTTTCACAAATAGGTTTGTACATATTTATTATTTTCAAATATCCATTTAGAAAGTATTAATATTAAAAAGAATGCAGAAATATGATCACATGAAAGCATAATTGCCCCAGGTGAGACGTTTTGGATCCCATGTATTTGTAAACATGTATTTACGTGTTTCTCTTATATCTATTTGTGTATGCTTACCATGCATTAGGCATCTATATGCACAGAAAAGAGCAAGATCCACACACTCATAAAGCTTTCATTCCACTGGGGGAATAATAAGTGGAAAAAGGAGGTCGCTGTATGTGCTATGTTGAGAAATAAAACATGATGGCATGATTTAGTAGGCATCAGCATAGCCCTGCCTACTCAAGAAAGACTCTCCGAAGAGGTGGCAGTTAGATTGGGACTGAGGGCCTGAGGGATGGGAAAATACCTGAAGAGGCATCCTTCCAGGCTGAGAAAGAGCACCGCAAATCCGTACAGATGGTGAAAGCCTATAGAACCTTGGAGCATCTACCCCAGGACCAAGAAGAAGGCCAGTGTAGCAGAGGCAGAGCAATAAGGAGGAAAGCAGATGAGAAGAGGTCAGCCAAGTTAAGCAGCTTGGATTTTAGCTGCATTTTAATACATTATTGCTGACAGTGTAGTCTGAGAATCGAGATTTTGGAGGATTTTAATCAGTGTCTAACATTACCTTACTATATGACTCAGGAAAACGTATATCCTTTCTCTTGGCCTCAGAGCGACCTCACAATGAAACAAAGAGATTATGTAGAAAGTAGATGATCTATGAATTCCTTTGGAGTGCTAACATGCTATGATTCTAATCTTTGCCCTCAAAGATGAAGTTGAACACTCCCTTCACTTAAAAGTCCTGAGGCTTCTGTGAACGAGAGGAGTATAACTCAGGATATGCCGGTCATGTGCCCTGCATTGTAAACCTGCCAAGCCTGAAGACAGGATGAAGAGCCAAAGACTGTGTTTCCCTGTGTTGTTGACATTTCCTCCAAGGCGTATTTGCTGTGGTTTCTCTTATTTTGCTCCCGCTTCTAGTCTTTTCCAGTTTTTTTTTTCTGAGTTCCTGAATAAAGCATTTTCTCTTTTCTAATCTATCACTGTACTTACAAAAAAAAAAATAAAGAGTAAAAATAGAAGCTATTAACCACCACACAACTGCCTCAGAAACCTTGGTTTTCAATTTCCTAGTATTTGTCAGAGAATAAGATACACTTGTTTTTCTTTGTAGAAAGGAGCTTGAACAGCTAACTTTGATGGAAGTCTGATCACATTTTACAGATTAACACTTGGCAATACAATCAATCAATGTTAGGGATTCCCAACACCAAAGATCCACTCTGAGCAAAGATTAGTTTTCTCTTGCCATAAATAATTTAGAAAGCCTACGAAATACACACTTCAATAGACTCATAAGGTTGCTAAACAAACACGCAGTACACACACAAGATAAACCTTTAATGGAATGGCTAAGAGATTGAACTTTTAAAAAATATTTACCTTGGAACTGAGATAAAAACCCAAGACTGAGGTTAAAGAGACAAATAGAACACAGAATGCACAATGTCCTCTGGAAGTGGAGACAGCAAGAACACTACATCTGTGGGATGTTGGGCTTCAGGGATCCCATTCTAGCAAAGAAAAACAAAATTGCTCTCACTTGTGAATAATATAGAGAATTGTGAATTTGCTGTTATATGATTGTTTTGTATTGGAGGGGCCAAAAACACATCATGTGGGAAATAATTCTATTTTTTTATGGAAAATAATATCTGACATGCAGAAATCCTACTTGTGAGAAACGCGTATCTTATAAAGTGATTGTGAGCTAAGCTAAACCAACAGTGAAGTTGCTAACAAAGTGAGTCATTTGCAAAGCATTGCTGTAACTACAACCAAGAACTGCGCTTGATGACTTGATTTTGACACTGCTCCTTTGGAAATCAGCAAAGTCAACTTGGAGAAGTGCCCCAGCTTCTTTGAATGTCACCTTCAACTGCCAAAGATGGTGGTTGGATTAAATGTTCTCAAATTGTAATTCAATGCTGAAATGCTGAGAGAATATTTTAATGCTACATATTCCATTTGCATGCTTCCATGCTAAGTGCTTGAACAGTTCAACAATTTAATTTAAAAAAAAAAAACCTAAACCAATGAAACAGCATTAACATTTTGCTAACCAGGAAAGGCCATGATTTACTTCAGTAATATAATAGACAGGACCTTCAAGTTGTAACAGAATTCTAGCTGCCCTTCCACGCTAACCATCAGTGAAAGAATGTATCACCTCTCTTGACCATAATGTCCTCATTTGTGACATAGGTAATAAGGCTATTTTTTTTTTGTAATAAGGCTATTTGCATAGCAATTGTAAGTAGTGTAGAACTTGGATCATGGGATAAGTCACATGTCAAACTCTAATTCTGCCAGCTGTGGAGCCTGTGGCTTGGAGATAATCTGCTTACCTTCGAAAGTCCTCCATATTTTCATATGCAAAATGAAGAATGCGGCATTTAGAATGAGGCTTAACACCAGCAAACGTTAGTGTTTATTTGCCATGTTCGACTGGAAAGAAGAGCAACGGTGAGCTTGTTGTGTGAAAATCCAGGCATGAGGAAGGAAAACTCATCACGCTTTGCAGGCTGAGGAAATCGAGTCCCGTGGACAGGCTTGTTAAGGAATGCTGGAATATGAAACCATGCTATGGTGTGACCGAAGTGGTGACAAAGGGTAAGAAGAAGGGGGAATGAATGGGAAGACAGACTAAGAAAACCGTGAGATACAAGAGAAACACAAATTAGATTTTCACAGGAAGATGGAAAAACAGTGACACAAAAGAAAATTGGTTAAGTCTTAACACACAAAAAAAATCGGCAGAGGGAAATGACAAAACGTTGGGATAGGGAAAGTAGTTTGACCTGTGGTTCATGACATGGGAGACTGGAAAAAAAAGGAATTGCAAGTTTTCAGGAGGATTTAATCTGTGACTGCATTTATGGCCAAACAAACCCAAGCCATTTGGGAATTATTCAGCACCTTGAAAAGTGTCAGTGAAAGCTGGGTTAATGAAAGGAGAATTTGTTGAGGATTGGCTTCATAAATAATATTGTCCCCAGATCCTCTACCCAGAAATAAATTGTGGTACCATCTGTTTACTACTGATGGTATCCTAAAAATTTTAACTGACCATCTCTTGCCACCAAACAAAACGTCCAATATTAGTATTGGGTTACCTCTAATTGAATTGTTGGCTCAAAGGGTCCCATAGGAATCCCCAAATTAACTAGACTATTGCCAAGGCTATAAGCTGTCCTCCAGAAACTGATGGCAAGGCCGCATTGCGGAAACCAGCACCTACACAACTAATTTACCATGGAGAGATAAAACTGGTGTCTTTCTCAAGCTTCCACACTATCTGCTAGCATCTTTGGTCCAGGGAAGTACTCAGCATGTTACTAAAGGAGAAAGGAAAACACCAACCAAGCCACAAACCCTTTGATCTATAAGGTATCATGCCTGCAAGATATGCCAGAGCAATAGTGGCACAGAGCATGTAGGATCTGACATAAGCCCACTACATGAGCTGGAACCCATACTGCTTGGGTAACCAAGAAACTAAGAATAGATAGCCCAGGGACCTATGATGAAACCAAACACTAATGTTCTAAAGAGCAAACAAAAGAGTGGCAATAAAATGACTGCTAATAACATTCTTCTATATTATACTTATAGATTGGTGCCTTGCTCACCTATCATCGAAGAAGCTTCCTCCCGCAGCAGATGAGAATATAGAGACTCACAGCCAGACACTATGCAGAGTGAATGACCGTGGAACCTTCAGTCATAATGGAATGTCTCTACCAAATCCCTCCCCAAGAGCTCAGAAAACCCCACAAAGAGGAGGTAGAAAGAGTGTTACAAGCCAAATGAAATGGAGGATACCAAGGAAACAAGGCCCTCTGACTTAATATGATATATGCACATAAAAACTCGCTGAGACTGAGGTAGCTTGCACAGGACCTGCAGGGGTCAGCACCAGATGGGGGTCCAGGAACGGAAAAGGGAAGGGGACACATGCTCCTTATTCCTAACCCAGAAGCAATCTCCAATTGATAACCATTCTCAAATGAAATATAGTTTTCTTGAAGGGACTCTTCCTGGGGAAACATGCTCAGTAATAGAATGGTGCCAGAAAAAAAGAACTCAAAGACATCTTTGTGGGGTCCTTATCTCATAATGTCATACAAAGGATTTTCCTTTTTTATTTGATCTTATCATTTTCTAATTTTTTTATTTATTTATATTTTTCTTTCTTTTTATCCTAAGATTTCTTTGCTTATATAATATGGCTTCCAGTTTAGAGTTTTTATGGGATTTGTGATTGAGTGTGTCTCTACTTCCTTTGCCTCTTCTTGGGCTCGTTTCCTTCTGTTATTTTTCCAAATCAGATGTATTAATATTTGTTTTGTTTTATTATTATATTGTATTATGTTGTATTACATTATATTATAACATAATATGCTGCAAATTTAAAAAAGAAAGGAAGAAAATTCTCAAAGTCAAATACATCTTGAAGAGACGGGAACAAAAGCTACCTAGCCCTAGTGGGCAGACATAGAGTTACAGCCCTGAGGTTTCCTCCATCATCAGCCCAAACTAAATCATGGCTGTGATCATTCCCACCACAGTGTTTAGTAATTTACTACAGCCATTAGAACATCACTGCCAAAATGATGTGAGGCTAACCATTAAAAATCTGATTTTACCAGTAAAAATGGGGACCTGGATACAACAGAAGAAAAAAGGTACCTGAAAATAGAAACAGTGCAGTCAAAAAGTCAACTAAGATGTTATTAATGGAAGATATTTGTAAAATAAGTATTCAGTCCTCTCTGCCCAAAACAACACACTGATAGTTTGGGAAAGGTCTTAGAAATAAGCATGCAAGCAGAAATGAAAACTGCACTAGAAAAGATAAAATAGGGGAAATTTCCCAAAAGACATAATGTCTAGACAACAGAAAGTATGACAGAACAGTAAGAAAACAGTCTAGAATGTTTAATATCCAAATAGAAATTTCAGAAAGAACGCCTTGATGAAAATACAGGAAGTCACCAGGGAAAGAAGCTGGAGAGATGTCTCAGTGATTAAGAGCACTGGATGATCTTCTAGAGTCCCAGATTGGATTCCCGGCATGCACTTGGCAGCTTGCAAGTTCCAGATGATCCAATGCCTTCTCTGGACTCCAAAAGTACCAACTGTACATGTGGCACATCCACATAGATGTCAACAAAACACCCATACCCATACAATAAATAAATAAATTGATTAAAAAATAATGTTCCAAATTAAACAACATAAGTTACCACACATCTGGCATGCTGAAGGAAACAGATTCATGGAAAGATAATCCGGAAAAGTCTCACAGTACCATATGCACTTACAGAACAAGACTTTAAACATTGGGATCCAAACAAACTTTCGATTTCACAGTGATTAAACTGAGAGCTAGAAGATAATACAACCTCCACAATTTTGGAGAAACTGAGTTAGTCGCTAAAACTCTACATTCAACCAAGTTTTCCAAAAAGGGCAGCACTAAAATAAAGACCATAGTCTAAAGGAAATGTAATTTCCTGTCATGTTTTCTTACAAAATTCCCATGGGATGGATTCCACCTAAACAAAAGGTGATAAAAAGAGAAAGAAAATACAGGAACAAAAGGAAAGCTCTTAACATAAGGAGTTGTCTCCCAAGGAGACAATAAAGACAATAAAATTCAATAAGAGAAAATGATGAAAATTAGAATATAATCCCTTCTAGGCTAAGATATTCAAAGAACATTGGAAGAATTAGATAATTGGTGAAGAATTTGTGTTGAATTAGCAATAAGTACACAATGAACTAAACAGAAAAACAAAAGAAATGTTTAGAAAAAATCTTCAAAAAAGAGAAGGCAATTTGAAATATTATTTCTGAATTATCTATTCTTAATATAGGAAATATTGATTGTTTAAATATAGGTAGACTTTTGACAACTCTATAGGCATGGGAGATGTAAGAACCCTCTGTGTGTGTGTGTGTGTGTGTGTGTGTGTGTGTGTGTGTGTGTGTGCAGGCATGTGTATGGAGTCAGAACATAATGCCTAAACCAAAACATCTGTAAGTAGCACTATATTTAGTAATTCTTCCCAACTTTCTTTGAGACATGGCACACATGCATAAATATTTATAAGGCACACCGGAATAAATGGAAAAGTCTGATTAAGATTGGAGGCAACCAGACAGAGGCTTATGTCACCCCAGGTTCCACCTGCCCACCCCGGGGGCAGAAGGGATCAATATCTCCCCACACCTGCAATCTATTTTCTGCTGGCTGACTGAGAATCACGGATTTAGAGATGAGAGGTAGGTACCAAAAGAACAACAGAGCAGAAGTGATTTTCCCTTGGGAGAGGAAGGAGTAGAAACCACACACAAGGGACAGAATTCTGCGGTGTTTCATAGAAAATCTTCCCGAGCCACTGGCTCTTCAAACACTATGCATACATCAATTTAGCTATAAAAAGGAAAAAGTAAATAAAAACATATTATTTTATGAAAGTAAATGCTGAACTGAGAATGGTGGCTAACATTGGCCTTTTGAAGTGCTAAGTGTACATACATCTCCTGCTTGGTTTCCATAACAACAGGAAATTAAGCAGTGGTAATTGCTACATTTACATCTCTGATATAAAGAAACACAGAACAGGAGAGAGGAATTATACAGCTCACACGAACACAGCTAATAAACACGATATCCATATCCAAAAGACCTTTGTCCATATAGTGGAACCAAACCCCCAAACAATCTTGCTGCCTTGCCTCTGAGTGAGACCAGGGCTGGAGTGTCCCAATGAAGGAACTTATATACCAGGTTATAGGAAGTTCCTCAGCGAGGAATTTTGAGAAATGCAGGGTATTTTGACCAACAAGAAAATGGGCTATAATTGCCTACACAAGACAGAAAAGTAAAGAGTATTAAACTAATTTCCATTGCCTCCCTAGCCTTCCAAGTTAATAAACTCCCATGACATGCCCTGGCTTCCTCTTATCATCCTTATTCCATCAAGTGCCCTGTTATTTTACAGGTTAGCATCCCTGTTCTGTGGGTCTTCATGATTTAACATGAAGTTTGAACCCAGGGAAGCCAACCTCTGAGGGTGTAATCCAGTTTCTCACATTGCCACTTAATCAGCTTAAGGAAATTGCCACTGTGGTGTGAATCCTTATTTGCCTCCAAATTACAGTCAGAACTCAACCTTCAAGAGATAGTATTAGGAAAGGAGGCCTCTAAGAATGGACATAGTCCCCTTACAATGGGAGCGAGAGAATCTGTCAACTCCTTTTCCTTCTTCCACCATGTGAGTGGTACAGTGTCCCCCATTCCCTACATCAAGATGTAGCACAAGACATGACCAATGGAACAGAAACCAGCCTACACAAGACTCTACATTCACTAGTTCTGTGATTTTGGACTTTACAGATGGCAGACCTGTGAGAAAATAATTTTTATTTAGAAATTATTAAGTCTAATGTATGTCATTAAAGCTGCCAAAATAGACTGTGTCACCCTTGGCTACCATGATTTCCAATATGAACTTTGTTTCATACAAATCGCTTTCAGATATATTCAATGCAATGTTTTATGATTTAAAGTGAGGGGGACATGTTGGAAGACCATTCTATATGTAAAGTAAGGTTATTTTAGCAACCAATGCAATTAAGAAGTTTTCTGGCATTTTTAAATTATAAAACTTTCTAAAATATTTACCTTTAGAAAATCTCAAATTATTACTTCAGACACTTATGAAAGCAGAAAAACATGAAGTTTTAAATAGACAATTCAAAGAGAACAGCAACACTTATTTCTAATAATATCACTTTAAATCACAGAGACCACTCAGTTAATTTAAATTAACCTATCAGTGACAGTGAATTGAGTGATATTGGAAATGTCTTCCTACAGTTTCTCCATCTCCCCCTTTCTGGAAACCAGTCATGCAGGTATTTATAGACATTTCTACAATACTCAGCACACACATATACATATACCCAACCTTTTCTTAAACACTAGCCTGATAATAGAGAACTTATCATTGTCTACAACTAGATCCCACTCAGGGCAACTTCCAATTCCAAAGCAAGAAATACTCTATGCCCAAAGTAATCTGAGGTTAGATTTGGAGTTGTTCATATATAAATATATCCCCATTTGCCTTCTCTCTCCTAACTCCTCTCTACCATTGCTCTACACAACTAATTTATCTCCACAGCAAGAGAAACTCTCTTCTGGGACACGAATCATAGGCTAAAAGAACTGCCCTTCTTGGACTATAAAAGCAATTGTATGTGTGTGTTTCAATCATAACTACTGTATTTTTAATAAATGAAAACATTTAATTATTTAAATATCTTGGCCTCAGTTCACACAAATTTGTATAAAGTTTATCTGCTCCTTTCCAGTCCTCACAAAATTCTTTTAGGGAACTCATCCCTTAATACCCCTTATATGCAATTGATCATTCAACCAAAATACTCTTTGGAGGGTGCTCACCAAATTGAGGAATGGTGGTACATTTATACTAATCTAGAAGATGTATTTTAAAACTTGAACCCAGAAAAGAAAATCTGAATGTTATATCCTATTTACTGCAGCATCTGACACAGTCAGTAACTAGCTTTCTATTACATAGCATTGTACATAGACATTCAGTCACCTGTAAGAGAATCACATCTACTCTGACTTGGAGTAGCTGTTCTTAGTTTCCTGACTAGCGAACTGTCCCAAGCACTGTTGCTGGGAAACTTCAGTCTCTTTACTCTTGATTAAAAACTGATAGTAGTCAACCTGCCCAGTCACCATGAAAATGGATGGCCGATGTCAACAAGGCAGCAGGTGATCCAGAAACACCATTAACTAAAGTTAAGTTCTTCCATTGTATACTTGAAGTAGATAGAGAAGAAAGATGGCAGGAGCTGGCCTTCTTGGCAACAAGGATAATAATTAAAAAAAAAAGCTTTCTCTTAAACTGAGGCTATTTCTCAAGAAAAACAGCCACTTGATCATGTTTACTTGAAAAAAGTCATTTTCTCTTCCCGTAGATGCTTATCTGCTTATTCAGTGCTTGGGAAATATTTTCTTCACAAAAAGTCTTTTAGTGTGTTTAAAGGACAATATCACTGACAGAATTCTGGTGGATTCATGGGTGTCAGTCATGCGCTGTTGTTGCTGTGACACACTCAGCTGGTAGAACCTTTCCAGATTCCCATGTGCTGTCTCTTCTCTCCAGGCTTGCAGTTTGGCTATGATTTGCATTAGCCAATAAGGATCAATAAAGGGAACAAGGGTAGGCTTGGCAAAACTGGATACTATTATAAGAATGGTTGGTTCTCTTGGTATTCTTTCCTGGAATCTTCAGCTATGAAGAAGTCTAGGGCAAAGATGGAGTAGAAAGGAGTATCTCCGATACTAAGGAGTGCTCTGCTTTGGCCAATAGTTCTGGTGAGCATCAGGAGCAGCGGTGAGATTGCACCAATCCAGGAGAGTGACAAATAATGAATTGTCATTCAAAGTCGTTAAATTTTGGCGTAATTTGCTTGGAAAGTACAGGTAACTATGTCAAGATATACCAGAAGCCCAAGATTATCCATTGAGCTCTATTCTGAATGTATTTATCGCCTGTTTGCTTGTGTGTAAAAATAGGGACTCTGAATAAATTTTAGCAATCCTCTCTTTTATATTGGTTATTATTTTTCTGTGTTTTATTGTATTTTATTTAGTTTTATACAGGGCTGTAATTTTGTAATTTGGTGTAAACTCTCCCAGTTATTAGATTCCTAATCATCTTTAAATTTATTTATTTATTATATGCTTTTTACCCTACTGCTCTATTATATCCTCTTACTGTTTTCCTCTCCCAAATCCTTCTTCCTAAGAACCCCTCCCTCCTCCTATTTTCAGGAATTTTGTTTGCTTGTTTAATACAAAAAAAGGATATATTCTGTTCAAGAGTTCTGTTATTTTTGCAATAGTGTGATTAAAAATGATAAAACCGGAGTTTACCAGATATCTCATAAAAGTAATAAAGACAGAGTTATAACAAGGGGCAAACATGACAGCCTCCAAAGCTAACTTGGCCCCACTGTTGAAGTGTAAGAGATTGGAGTATGATTCCTTGCTAAATAGAAGGTAAGGTGAGTCAACGGGCCGCGGGTCACAGACTTCTGGCCTCCTCACTTTCTTGAGCTCCCTGCATCTGTCAACAGCGCCATGACCCTGAGCCTGTGGACAGATGTGTTTGTGTTTAGAGCACCCTGGACAGAAGAACAGCAACCACCCCAACTCGCAGCCATGCTCACTGGCTGTCCAGGAGGAATGGGAGCATGGGATCTCACACCGTTTATTTGTGGTTCTTTTAAGCAATGTCCAGAGACCTACATTTCATGCTCGTTTGAAAGTGTATACGTAGCAGGGGAAGCTGTTAAACAGCGGTTGGCCTTCGCTCCAGTTATTTACTTATTTAGTTACATGTCAGCGGGCAGTTCCTTTAGTCATGAGTCTTCTCAGTTTGTACAATGTCCAGGAGTTGAGGGTATAGAAGGGAAATTTGCATCTTATGTTTATAAATATTTCAAAACTATCATATTTGGCTGCCAATATTTAAATTTAAAAATAAGAGATTTCTTTTTAAAATGTTTTCTTTGTTTAATAATATGATTTCTCAAATAGGAAGAGATAAATGAACATAAATAATCCATTTCTGGGTGTGAAAAAACTTACAAGTTTTCCTAAAATAAACTGAGTCAAATTCCTTGAAAGTGCTGAAAACTATTTCAAGATAAGCAGATTCAAGCAAATCAGAACCAAGCAGTCCTTTGTAAGCTATGCATTTTGCTACAAAAACTCTTACACAGAAAAAAACTTGTTCATGAGAAGGAAAAAAAAATCACATCCAAAACAAACAAACAAACAAACAAACATTTGGTGATATTTCTCATTGTATGCATGGGCAACATAACAAGTATTGTTTAGGAAAAGTAAAATTCTAAATCAAGAGGACACAATGGAAAGAGAGCTAGATGAAAAAGAAAAAGCTTTCAAAGAGGTAATGCCATCTCTGTCACTTCTAAGTTGGCCAGTATGCTCTGTCATGCTGAACATTTTCTCCCTGGTACTTCATTCTGCATACCAATCCCCATGGTATTACTCACAAGTTAGTTCACTGAGAAAAGAGGCATTTTTCTTTGGCTTTTGGAAGTTTTTCTATGCAGGAAGAAAAAGCAAGGGCAGGATGATTTGTTTCTACAGACACTCCCAATCTGCCTTCTCAAACCTTCTTTATGTTCCCCTTGGTATCACAGGGAAAAAGGAGGAGTGGTTGGAAAGGCAGAATGAACCCCTAAAGGAAGCTGAACAACACTCTGAACTGGTGACACACAACTGCCTCCTCCTGGCTTCTCCGAAAATGCCCCTTAAAGCAGAGAGGAGAAACCACTTTGCTGGATCTAAAGGGAAAGATTCCCCAGCCACCTTCTCACAGTCGTTTTTTAAACTATCACCAAGCAATGAGTTTTAAGAGATAAAAGTTTGTTTGGAAATTCCATTCTCCTGTGAACTGTGGTTAAAAGCAAATGGCTCCCCCTTCTCTCGTTTTGGCTAGAGATTTACACACCTTCCAAGGCAGCCCAAGTTTTCTTTCTGTGACTGAACTAGAGAGAAGTTTAAGCTTACCCCTGACAGTAACAAGCTCCACTTCTGCCTTGTGGGGCTAGGTTCAGGCAGGTCAAGAAAATCAGATCAAATCCAATACCTAAAAAGTGGGGTCAGACAGCTTTGGGAGGTTTATACTAAATCAACTTGAGCATTAACATCACTCTGTTCTCAAAGCTATGTGGACTCTGAAGATCCCCTGAGTTATGAGTGGTTTCAGGTATCAGGTCCCCTGATATTCAGGCACAGCCTTAATACAAAACAACTAATGATGTCGGCACAGAGAAAACACTTGTTTTTATTGTTATTACTGCTTATTCAAAGAAGCCCCCCCTTCTCCCAGACTTTGAAGAGTATATACACACATATATATATGCACACAATCAAATATGCATACATACATAAACACCCATTCTGCTTTCACACTGATAAACTTCAAGACCACATAGTTATCAACTTTTGCTATTCTTCATTATCAACATTCTTAGTTTTCGTAAACTTACTTGACAGTTATAGTAATAATAATTAGCACTCTGCACGGATTTACAGAGATGCAGGCAAGATTCGTAGCTTCATCTTCTGTTCGCCTGTCAAATGTTAAGTACACAGAAAGCTCGGTGTGGAGTATCAGATAGTTTGATTCTTCCAGTTTCAGCTGGAAAAATCCAAGCTCTTTCTACACCTAAAGAAATGCCACAAGCTGTTCAATAGCGCCCCCTTCCTGTCAGAGGTGAAATTGATGCAGAATGAAAACAGCTTTGCGTCTCACAATGGGAAATTAAGAGTTGTTATCCTGCACGGACTCTCTGTCAGACAAGTAAAAGTGCGCAGGGTTCAGAGTGTGGAAGACTCTCCTTAAAACCATCTTTACACTGGAGCTGGAGGAAAACAGGAGTCCTAGAACTTGGGAACTCAAAATCTCAAAGAATGCCTAAAAGCATGCCCATGGTTACAATGTATCTAAAAGTACATCAAGTGTCATCACCTAAATAACCTATTAAGAGTAGTGTGACAGGAGATAATGACAGGAGTATCATTAAATCATGAGCTAGCAACTGTGTGTTCAAACACCAACAAGACACAAAATGCCAAAAGTGATTCCTGGACAACTAAGATGAAATTTAAAATCTCCAAGATTAGTAGACTTAAGTAGAATAGGGATACATTTGTCCAGATTGGCAGCTGCAACATAGAGGACAATGAAGACTACTGAGAACTCAAGAACAATGGCAATGGGTTTTTGATCCTACTGCACGTACTGGCTTTGTTGGAGCCTACTAGACCTGGATGGAGGTTGGGGTTCCTTGGGCTTCCCACAGGGCAGGGAACCCTGATTGCTCTTTGGGCTGACGAGGGAGGGGGGCTTGATTGGGGGAGGGGGAGGGAAATGGGAGGCGGTGGCAGGGAAGAGACAGAAATCTTTAATAAATAAATAAATTAAAAAAAAGAAACAAAAAAAGAAAAAAAAGAAAAAAACAAAAACAAAATAGTAAGTGAAATGACAGATATGTCCGTTAAACAATTAATTAATCATCATGTATATATGCACCATAATACCATACTGTACCCCCAAATATATGCAATGATTGTTCATCAATTAAAACTTGCTGAGATGAAAAAAAAAAGCTGTGGGCAAAAGAAGCAACTGAGCTTGTATGCAAGATGAAGTGGGTGCAGAATTAAGTCTGAAGCTTGCAAGCAGGCTCAAAATTAGTATAGAACTCAATACTATATACTCATTCAATGAAGCTTCTATCAACACTTAGAGAATATAATTCTGCACAGAGTCCCACAGGACAGGAAAAGGCTTCGAGAGTCACTTCTTTCTCTATAGAGCCAAAGCACTCAAGAATTAAAACCTACAGTAATAACGAGATAGAGAGTATTAATACTCTGGGTCTTTGTGAAACAATAGTGAAAAACAAACAAAACAAAATAACCGTCCATGCTGTTATATAAGATAAGAAATAAATGATAAGATTGTTGCAATCATGGCTTATTGGGCATAACAAAAGATGTGGAGAATTAAAATAAACTAAATGAAGTTAATATATTTTTGAACATATGATTTTGGGTTTTTTTTATTTATTTATTAAAGATTTCTGTCTCCTCCCCGCCACTGCCTCCCATTTCCCTCCCCTTCCCCCAATCAACTCCCCCTCTCTTGTCAGCCCTAGGAGCAGTCAGGCTTCCCTGCCCTGTGGGGAGTCCAAGGACCTCCCACTTCCTTCCAGGTCTAGTAAGGTGAGCATCCAAACAGCCTAGGCTCCCACAAAGCCAGTATGTGCAGTAGGATCAAAACCCAGTGCCATTGTTCTTGACTTCTCAGCAGTCCTCATTATCCGCTAGAACATATGATTTTGTAGTTGGGATTTTTCAGAGACCTAATCATCTATAAATTTAAAGATAAAATTTGCAAAGATGATGAGAAAAACCTCAAAATAAAAGCAAAAGAAGTAACTCCAAATTTATTAAGAGTAAATGAAATAATACTGATATAAATATGCAATTTCTTATTTTTACTTAATACACTTTCAAATTAAAATAGAATCACATCACTCTTCCCTGCTTTAACCCTTTAGCGCCTTTCATGCCCTGCTCCATCTCCTCTTCAAATTGATGGTCTTTTTTCTTTGATTATTGCTACTACACATGTGTGTATATGTGTGCATACATACATGAACATGACTGTAACCTGCTGAGTGTGGTTTTTTTTTTTTGTATCTACATTATTTCAAGGTTGACCATTTTGTGCTGTATAAACAGTTAGGGGACTCTTCCCTGAGAAAGGCTAATTCCCCATTTCTTGTAGTAATTAATTACCTATAGCTCTTTGTCTAAGGCATGGACCCCATGTGATTTTCCACCTCCTGCCTTAGCATGTCTACTAATATTTGTAGCATGAATAATAAAGACCCAGAGACAGATATTGGGTTCAAGCTGATGATCAGAAAAGCAAAACAGCTTAGCCACTAGAAAAGTCTTACCTCTACAAAGGCTAGGTGACAGCAGACTGAGCCCTGAGCCTATGTCTCTTCCCATTTTATATTCCCCTTTAGTGCTGTGATTAAAGGTGTATGACTCCCTAGGACTGGGATTAAAGGTATGAGCCACTACTACCCAGTTCTGTTTTTGCACTGATCTTGTATAGCCCGGGATAGCCTTGAATTCACAGAGACCTATCTGCCTCTGTCTTCCAACCTGGGTTTAAAGGTATGTGCCACCACTGCCTGACCTCTAGTGGCTTAGTTTTGCCCTCTGATTTTCAGGCAAACTTTATTAGAGCATAAATAAAATATCACTATATTTCCCCTTTTTGTCTACAATAAATAGAAGGCTATAAGTAATATAAGAAAGCTCTATACAATAAGGACAATAACTATATACAATATATACAGGCAATAAATACATTGACAATGTCTAGTCCATTTGCATTTGACAAATTCAGAGAAAGTACTCTATATCTATCCTATCTTGTGAATCCAAAGTCTTGTACCTGATTTACTTTCTATCATAGCTTGCTTTCTGCTTCAGGTAGGCAAGAAAAACTTTAACTATAACTATCTAGTTTTCAACTCCTTCAGAGACCCAAGAAGAAAACAGTATTAACTGAGTTAACAGGAAGTGCGAGCAAGCAACTTCTGAAAACTGTGAGAAATGACAGAAAAAGCTGGCTGCCTGAACAGTCACCCAAAGTTTCTTTGTAATATTGGGACAACCATTTTTGACCTACAGGCCTAGAATATTTGACAGACTTTTCTATGAAGTGGGGTTTTTAAAGTACTGCCCCACCTTCTCTGGGTAAGGTTAGCAGTCACTCTCTTTTGTGGCCTGCTTGTCCCATTAGGACAGCATACTTTCAGTATGCTGAGGCAAGGGCACTTTCTTGTCCACTGGCTTACTTTTGCTCCAAAGAAAGCATACTCCATGTGGAGTTTCTTCAATGCCTATTATCTTCTCTGAAGTAGACTGCCAGAGCAGACATGTCTCATTGTCCTAAAAAAGAAAAAGAACCTATATTATTAAGACATCTGAAATGCCATATTCTGTAGAGCTCTGAAGTCTTTAGATGACCTGTCCATTTAAGCTCTATCTCCATTTGACCTTGACAACATACCTAATGTGACTACAATTTCAATTGTAATAGGTGACTAATTACTAATCTGCATTTCCTTATTATCCTAAACATCTGATAATAATAACTTTCAAGGACTAGAAATTTGCATTATATTGTTTAATACCTTGAACAAGATAAGAAATGTATACACAATCTGTTTTAACAGACTTCATCTCAAATTTACATAAATATACAAAATTTGCATACAACATACAAAAGTCCAATCCAGTGTATAATATTTAAAACTAGTAGTTGCTTTTTTAAAAGTAGATTCAATAATCTACCTTTTCCCCCTACATATCTATATCCCCCTTTTTTCTTTTCAAAGCAAAATCTTTGAATCTAATTTTATTTGTTTAGGCTTTTTCCTGACCATTTCCATAACAACTTATAACCAATCCCCCTAAACAATGACAAATATCCATAACCCACTGAACTACCAAAAATCACCCACCCTACCTATTGGGAATGTGGTTATTGTATTCTTAAATTTACTTCCTGCTGTCTGGGTGGGGAGTGATGGTATCTTTAGGGGATCCTGAAAATAAAAATTTGGGTTAATTGTCACATTCTGGGAGAGGTAGTGTTGTCCAGTCTCTGTGTGATGGTAAAGAAAAGTCCTGGCTAGAGTAGTCTGTTAGTCTGGATCATCTCAGCTTCTCATCTCAAAATTGTTCTGAACAGTTTGTAGTCCAAAATTAATCTTCAGGTGGTGTTTTTTCAGCTTAGTGTTATTATCATAGTCCTGGATGAATTGCCATTATGAGGCCCCATCTTCCTTTTGGAGATTCAAAGGTCGCTGTTAGGTATGTTAATGGTTCACTGCAGAAAACTGATAGAGAATCAAACCCAAAATCATGTACAGGAAGGTAGATGAAACCTTTCCCTAAATTACGAAGTACTCTAAATAACATGACAAAAAGTTATATAAAACTAACTAAAATAACTTTTTGTCATGTTATTTAAAGTACTACATAATATATATATATATATATATATATATATATATATATATATATATAATCTTATACTTTAAGAAAAGCTGTTAAAAGGTAAATATAAAACCAAAGGATTAAGAGATTAGTAGAATAAAATAGTCCTTAAATATTTGTTTTCTTCTGTCCCTTAACAGGTAGCTCTTCTGACATGAGACAGAGATTTTGGATTTCACTTTAATACGTATGCTTAAATTTAGAGAAGGAGAGAGCCACACTCCAACTCTAATGGGACTAGGACAACAAAAAGAGCATTTGCATTATATGTCTGTAGAGAATAGCAGAAACAAATATTTGGGAAGATTTACAAAATTTTATCCTGTTGGAAATGTGATTTACCAATAGGCTAATTTACTCTTTTTCTTAAGATATTTTTTTTTTCTGAATGACTTGTCCCTTTACTTCAGATGTCTCATTTGTCCAGTACTCTTTTTCATTAGCTGGATACCGTTATTCTCCTAAAAAGAAAGAAACAAAACCCTTCCCCAACCCTAATTTTGGGGAGATTTTCTTTTGGCAACTTATATCTGATCAAATTAAAATCATTTGTTAGTTTTATAGGTTAGTTTAGATTAAATGACTTTGGTACTTAATGAACTATCATCTCTCTTAATTAAGGAGGTGTCTCTTGCTCAAATAGAATCTCTATCAGTTTTGATGGCATCTATGACTTTTCTTCTCCTGTGGAAACAAAAGCAAAACCCCTTTTCCAATGTTGCATATGTCCTGGTTTCCATTTGGTGGTCGGTACATCTTTAAATTATATCAGCTGATTTAATTCCATAGTTTTTTTGACTATCCAATGTCTCTCCACAGCTGTTGTTCCTTTCTCATTAGCATTTAGAAAACTCAAATTTAATAAAGCATTATGCAATTTATTTCCAGGGCTATTTATTATCCCTTTTGTTTATTTAACATATCCTTTAGAGCTTGATTTTCTCTTTCTATAACTGCCTGCCCTGTAGAATTGTATGAAGTACCTGTAACATACTTTACATTATAATAAGCAAAAAGTCATTTCATTTTCTTTGAAATTCTCTCCCAAAAAAATTACTCCAAGTTTTTGCCAGGATTTGGTTTCTTCCCATAATTTCTCAATTTCATCATTATTAAAAGGTCTGCTATTTTCTGCTGAGTCCATTTCTGCTAATTGATGAGGTCTCAATTTTCCTTTTAGAATTAACTCAGAGACTTTTTCAATATAAGTTTTTAATTTTTAGCAAGTTTATATGGTAAAATATTAATTAAAAGATAATATCTTTCCACTGCATTAAAATTCTTATAGAGGAATGTTTGGAAGGTACTATGACCAGAGTACAGTTAAGATTCAGATTCACATGATCTACAAGTACCTTCTTCAATTTCTCTTCTATCAATGCCGATTCTTTCTCAGTTTCAGCTGATAATTCCCTGGGACTATTTAATTACTTCTCACCATGTTTGTTTAAATTAATGGGGCTATCAGGGCCTATCCCAATAGTGAACCATAGATGGGAAATGTCTCCTGACAATCTTTGGAAGTCATTACAAGTCTGTTATTGTTCTCTCCTAATTTGTACCTCTTAGAATCTAATTATGTTACAATCCCATTTTATAGACTAAATAATTAATAGAATATCCTCTTTGTATTTTGGGGGGAACAATTAGTAATCCCCAAAAAGGTAAACTTTTCTTTACTTTTTCAAACATTCTTTCTAAAGCATCTACATTTGAATCAGATAGCAAAATGTTGTCCATGTAATGGAAAACTATAGATCCAGGAAATTGCTTTCATATCATTTCAAATGTCTAACTTATGAAATATTGGCACAGGGTGAGGCTATTTAACATTTCCTGTTGGAGAATCTTCCATTCATATCTTTTAGCAGGCACTGTGAATGCAAAATTTTCTGTCTTTTTCTTGTAAAGGTATAGTGAAGAAACTTTTAGACCAATAACTATAACTATCATTTTGGCAATAAAGAAGGCAAAGGAATGCCAGCAATGAGCCCATTGGCTGAATCATCTTATTAATAGCTCTTAGATCTGTTACCATTCTCCATTTTCCATATTTCTTTTTAAAAACAAATATAGGAGAAGTCCAAGAGTTGCCTGAGTCTTCAATATGCTGAACATCTAGTTGCTTCTGTATGAGATGTTCAAATCCTGCAGTTTCTCTATTGTTAAGGGATATTGCTTAACCCATACAGGTTTGCCCATCAACCATTTTAAAGGTAGGGCTGTTGGTGCCTTTGAAATGTCAGCAACTATTGTGCCCTATTCTTGTACATCCTGAATGGTAATTGTTCTTTATAAAACTTTCTAATATGTTCCCCAGAAACATACATTAATTTATGGTTTGTTTCTAAGATTGGACGAATGTTTATCTCAGTACTTCATTGCTGTAACAAATCACATCCCCACAAAGTCATTGCTATATTTGCTACATATGGTTTTAATATTCCTTTTTGTCCTTCTGGACCTATCCATTCAATCCATCTTGTGCTCTGTTTTACCTGAGATAAAATTCCAATTCCTAAAAACTAAAGCTTTACAACCTAAAAAGGTCAATTTGGATGCCAAGATTCTAATGAAATTATTGTAACATCCATACCTGTGTCTATCAGATATTCAATGGCAACACCATTTATTCATATTTTTAATTTTTGTCTTTGTTCATTTTAGAAGTTTGTCAAAATACTTACTTTATGGTTTCTCTTGGATGTTTTGTTTTCTCTTCTATAGCTGTTCTATTATACATAGCAGTATGGTTTCCTACAACAGGCATAAGGTTCTTTAATTGTTCTGGAAATGAGTTTACTCTATAATGACAGGAAACAACTGAAACAGACTTGGCATAGGAACCTGCAAGAGGCCCCTCATTGGCTAATGGTTTCCAAGAATATTTCCCACTGACCTACATTTATTAGTCCAGTGCCTGCCTTTGCCACACCTTCTGCATAATCCAGAAAGGAGGGGTGTTCTAAATGGACTATTCTTAGAAAAGAACCTTAATTTTAGGAATGCCCTGTCTACAATCCCTTTTAAGGTAACCTTGTTTGGCACAATTATAACATTTGACAATTTTACTTTTCCTCAAACTTCTGGAAATCACCCCTTCTATCCAAGCATCATCATGTTCATGAGATTCAATACTGACTGTATCTTGGATCTATTCCTCCATAGGTTCTGACGTTGCTTTTAAAAATCCTAATTATCAGTTTTCATAGGGAACTGGCATTTTCAAAAGCCAGAGATTAAATTATTATTTGACTAGCTTCTGAATTTTGGTATCATTCTATTTACTACTAAAACCAGTAAAAGCACATAAATGTGTGTGTGTGTGTGTGTGTGTGTGTGTGCGTGTGTGTGTCCAGCCAGTTTTATAAAAATCCCATGGGTTTCTAAAGAGCTTATCTAAGAGGGCATCAGTAATACCTAGGTTTTTAAAGATCTAGCCTAAGAGGGCATCAGTAATATCAAGAGACACCCTGAAGGAATGCATCATATCACTGCCTATACTTCAGGTTGTATCAAACCAAGACAGTGATGGTCATCAGACTTTACCTATGGAAGGCACACAGCCCTACAGAGAAGACAGGAAAAGAATCGGTTGGTACTAAGGCTTTGCAAGCCCTATTTACAAAAGAAAACATTTTAAAGATTTCTTTTATTATCTTGAATTATCTGTGCTGCTGGGCTTATGGGTTATCTGTAGGTGTATGTCTGTATGTGGGTATGTGCACATTAGTGTAGGTGCCCAAAGATATCAATGGCAAGGATCTCCTAGAGCTGGAATTAAAGATGGTTGTGACTGGCCAGATATGGGTTCTGGAAACTGAACTCTTGTCCTCTGGAAAAGGAGCAAGGGCTCTTAACACTGAGCCACCTCTCCCTGATAATATTTTAGGGCCTCCTAAAAGACTTTCAAGAGACCATACCATGAGCCAGATAAAGTCCCTAGGCTGAGAATTAAGACACAAGAGAAATGACGTGGCTGATAATATCCTTCTATGTATTTAGATTCCTAGTATTAATGGCTGCTAGATGCCTTACTTCATACAGTACTTGGCAATATGCAGGGCGCTTTCAGGCATAATTCCTCTATAGCAATAAAACTGCAAATGACAACAAATATGAACTTTTGTGATGCAATGGCCACTTGGTTAAGAGCTGTGCATACACCCCATTTAGCCATTACATTTGCTCCATGGACTCGTTCCTACTATCCTCCTTTAGATATAATTGTAAATTTCATATCTTACCTACCCTGATATTTTCAGAATCACATGAAACAATAGATAGTAAGTACTGGGTAAATTGTGAAAACTGAGGATATATGAGGATTAGACATTATGACCTTTAAAAATCCCTTAGCACATCATGAAACTGAAGAGCAGTTAGAATGGATGAGAAGCTGTGCCATTTTGGCACTGAATTCATCAACTTCTTGAGACTCTAAAGACCCCTTAGCATTTGACTTGGAATCCCACTTCTAAGTTTTATTTCTTTTTACCTAAAGAAATAAAAATACACGCCCACATAAAAACCTGGGTGGAAACATTTATTGCAGTTTTAATTGTTATCACCCCCAAACTGGTAATACCCCAAAGGTTCTTGTCTGATGATGGGGTAAACAAACAAGAACATCCACTTAATAAAAAAGTAGTTTTCAGCAATAAAACAAAATGAATAACTGTTGCAGATAACAGCACTGATGTATCAAAAATGCTATACTTTAAATGAAAGGAGCTGTATTCAGATAGTAATGCAATGAATGATTTCATTGATGAGATATTTTAATAAACACAGAGTATCAGGACATGTAACAGAACTGGGCCTGGAAGCAGAGGAATTATATTGACTACAGAAAAGCCTAGGGGAACATTGCCAAGGGATAGAAATGTTACCATCTCCAAGACTCTGGTGGTTACATGACTGAAGGCATTAGTATAAATTACAGAAATTATTCAGAAAATGATGAGTTATCACTGAATATCAATTAAATTTGAATACTCCTTACTTTTTCAGAGACAAGAAGCCTCTAATTCTCTGTCCAGACTGATGGACACATTTCCATGTGTAAGACCCACTAGCAATAGTTTTCAAGAAGTTATCAATATCCAAGCTATGGTATCTCAAAGTTTTTCTTAGAAAACCATGTGTTCTGACAACTTCCATGGATACATCTCTTCATGGGATTTTTGCCTAATCTCTTCTTTCCATTCTCATTTGATTTTCATAGACATTTAACACTCTCTCTTCTTTCAATTTTCATTTGATTTTCATAGACATTTAACACTCTCACAAATGTTCTCTATGCTAAGTCACCCACTTGGAGTGAGTCTGAAGACAGTTACTTGATATTATTCTTCCAAGACCTAATTCTGTGCCTTCTCTTATCAGAAGCTCCTTACTCTCTCTAGTTCTTCATATTTCAAGCTCCACTAATTTCTACTTCCTGGCCACTTAAGCTGACATGAACCCCTCAAAAGTTCTCCTCTTCTTTCTCTTTAATACAGACATAGTTTGTAATGTCACACAGTTTATGGCTCTGGCTGATAAAGAAGATTAGCTGTGATAAACCTTAGTTGGTGTTATCAATATTGATTATTTTTCTTATTCCTGGATGGAAAGTAAACTTCATTTCCCAGACACCTGAGTTGTGTAGAGCTAAATACATGATGGTGACCAAGAGACTCTAAAAATTTAAAATTGTCTTGTTTCTAGAGCAAAGCGAAGAAGAGAAAATTTGAAATATCAACAGATCACCCTCCTTGTATCTCTGAGAATAGATGTGTTATGTAGAGGTAGACACGTTGGACTCTTCTGCATCACAGGGGAGTCATGTAGAAGAGGATCCTGTAGAGACATCTTTAGCATTTGAGTGGAGGCAGAACTGACTTCCTTCTGTAAGATGCTAAGACATGGTACAACCTAGGCATTGATGACCAATCTAACAATGTCATAGAAAAATATAATGCAGTTTACAATTCAAACACATAAAACTAACTGGACAAGGGAATAGGTAAATACTTCCATAATTTCAGAATTCAAAGCTCTATGTTCAAAACACACACTGGGAAGGTTCTCAAACCTGTCTAATGAATTAGGTTGTAAACCAATAGTTTAAAGGTATCCTCTAAAGAACACTCATTGATTTCTTTTCTTTTTTGACTAGTCCCTATGTTATCCAGTTATCAACTGAGAGGTTTCCTCCTGTACCAGAGGGGAGTGGGCAGAGACCCATAGCCAGAAACTATGCAGAGAGAATCTAAATTGGAGGTCCCTTTCCTTGGAGATTGTGGAACCCCATGGAAGGCATAGAGGGAAGATTGTAGAAGTCAGAGAGATGTAGAACACCAAGAGAACATGGCTCATTGGATCAACTAAGCAGAGCACAGAGGGGCTCACAGAGACTAAAGATGTAATCACAGAACCTGCATGGGGCTGTACCAGGTCCTCTGCATCTATGTCATGGCTGTTAGCTTGATATGTTTGTAGGACTCCTAACAGTGGGAACAGATGTGTCTCTGAGTCTTTTGTCTTCTCTTGGACTCTTTTCCTTCTATTGGGTCACCTTGACCAACCTTACTATTAGGGTTTTTGCCTTCTCATATTCTCTTATTTTGTCATGGTTGGCTGTTGTCACCCAAAAGGCTGCTCTTTTCTGAAGAGAAACAGGAGAAGTGGATCTAGAGGAGAAGGGAGTTTGGGGAGCTTGGAGGCATGGAGAGAGAGGAAACTGTGGTCAGGACATATTTTACGAGAGAAGTATGTATTTTCATTAATAAAAGAAAGAACACCCAATGAAGTTCATAATTGTTACTTGGTACTAATTTAGTCATACCTTCTCATTTTTAAATTATGAAAACTAGAGCCCCAAAGTAGACAAATATCAGCCAGTATGGCCATCACATAGGTAGTTGGTGCCTCAGCTCTTAATCTAATTAGTTATTCTTCATGGAACCCTCAAAAGTGACAGATTTCAATGATTTCAAGTTACTCTTACTTTAGCTTTCATGCTCCAGTTACATAAAACAATAGATGGCTATCTGAAAAGGCCATTGTTCAAAATCCACTTGCCCTCTATTCCCTCATGGATTTTCAAGGAGATGTTTTCAAACATATCTAGTGCCTGTTTAATCAAAGGAGATGCAAGAGGCCATCTGTGCCACACATGGATTGCCTGAAAACCAAGTTGCTTTGAATGAATGCTGAAAACAATAAGCAGCACATTATTTCTGAGTCTAAAATAAACATACTTTATTTTATGAGTTTTGGATCCTAGTCATCTATGTAAACAAAGGTGGGGTCAAATGGAAAGAACACAATATTTGAAGTTCATACAAGAGTGTGTTCAAATCCAAATCTTATATCTGTGTTTGTTGAATATTCTAATTCATATACTACAAAAACCAGGTGTCCAAGTTAATGTCTGTAATACAAGGGCTAGAAAATTGAAGGCAGGAAGCTCAGCAGTTCAGAGATGTCATTCTTGGCTATACAGGGAGTTTTAGAGGCCATTGTAGGCTATGCAGGACGCTGTCTGAAAGTAATAAAGTAAAACAGTAAAGTAGGTGGGAGCATTTTAGTGCATCCATCCACCGGCACACATAGTTCTGAGCTAATTACTCTGGAATTGCTGCACTTGACGACCCTTTTCACCAAGCCACAAGTCCTGGGGTCTGTGCTTTTCAACTAGGTGTCACCTGTACCCCTCATCCTGCTCCTTCTCTCCTGTCTCTGTGAGTTTTCATCAGCCAGGACAGGAAGCCAGGTGGGACATCCTTCGTAAGGAGCAGAGTACAAGGGGCCATGGGGCCCTGTTGGAGGTGACGAGAGATGGGGGGAGATCGAGAAGTGTTGGGAGAAAGGATGTTGATGGCGCAGTAGGTGGGAAATCTGGTCTGGTTAATGTCCACAGTGTCCCAACACTCCAGACACTGTTGGACTCACTCCTGTGCCACTGAAAGGAAACTTTTGTTAAGATCACGATTCACTCAGCAAATCTATTTTTTTTCCTCTGTAGTTTTTCAAAGCGCATTTACTGGCTCCCATAATACCTACATATAGCATCACCTTTATCCTCTCCAGTAGCTACCTGTTAGGTTGCAGGCAAGGCTTGCATAGCAAAAATTAGGATGAGGGTGAAACGCAACGAGTTCTGAACTGTGGCTCTGGAAAGCAACTGCTATACTTGGAAACCAACTGTAGCAAGGACTCCCAGAGAGGCCCCAATTATCTCAGAGATACAAATAGTACAGCCCATTACTCAGCTGCATGCTCCCTAACCACAGAAGCACCGACCCTGATGGGCATATGACTGCCTGTTTTTAGTGGATCTGCTACCAATTCTGCAGCAGCATCTGTGTGGTTTTTGGCGAGCTCAGAAGAGAGATTGCTAATCGCAGATCCTAATTGGGAGGCTATCTTCTTGTCTTCCAGATTTACTGTTCCCAAGGTCTAAGGGGCACCCAGCTTATGTTCTGGCAACTCATTGCATGGCTTTGTGTTACTATTTGGAAACCACTCATTACACCCTGATTAAAAAGTTATGGGAGAGTCACTGCTGGTGCAAACTCATCCTCTAGGTTTTACTGGAGACACTAACCCTTTCAATCCCCTGTCTGTGTGCATAGAAATCCACCATGCCTCAACCTGACATGGCCCATTAGTCACACACACAAAAAAGTGACACCCAAAGCAGCAGCTGGCAGTGGGGAGGGCATGGCAGTCCAATAGCAGCTTCCTTACGGCGCCTCTTCTCTGAGCTGCACACAAATCCACAGCTCCGTTTTCCTCTCTTGGCCTTGGGCCCCTTCTTTCCGGAACTTGGTTTCAAAAAAACATCACAAGCCTTGCAGGTGGTTTGTGTTGCACCACAGCTCGTATTCCTGACAGATTCTACATCTGCACATTAATACTCCTCAATGCCTCCAGCCTGAAGTTTTCCCAGACACACTCGCCTAAGAGCCTCAGAAGCAAAACATTATATGGGCTCGCTACACAGACATTCCTTCTGGATCTGAGGGTTGAGAGGTCATGGTGTTTTAAGCAAGAGAGGCTCATGGCCCCTTGCCTATGAACTTCAAGGCATTTGCCTATATGCATAGGAAACCAAACTTCTACGAAGGTTCTGGGCAGCTCTGAGTTACTGTAATAATGAGTTATCATCATTGCCACAGTTGCAATCACACATTGCTTAGATATCAATCAGTAAAAAACAACAGCAATAATGAGTCTCATTTGGTGGGTCCCTCTTATCTATGGGACATTATCTAGACTAAATAATATATTTCTTCTCAAAAGATACCACTTAAGGTAGGTGATGATTTGCACAATTTATAATTTTACTAAAAACAAAAATACATGATTGGGCAAAGGCTACATACACAGTTGGTTTAATGACAGGGCAGGGAGCTAAACCCAGATGATGGGTTGCTAAGTTCAGCCTAGCTAACTCCATTTAATCATTCAAAGATAGATAAAAAGAAAAAATGAAGGGAGTGGGACTAAGTGACAAAAAGAATAAAGGCCTTAGAAAGCTCATCAGCTGATTTCCACACTGGAGTCTTCTGAGGAGTCCTTGAAATGCCTTGTTGGGCTGAAGACTTATTTTGCTCCCTTTACTATTTTGCAAAGAAGAAGAATGGAGTACATGGGTTTGGAATGAGTAAAAAGGAAGTTTCCCAGCTTTAGTAAGAAATAGAGAATGGTGGGGAGAGGGGGAAGAGTCCTCTCCCAAGAAGTCTGGAAATGAGAGAAGAGAGTCATCCCTAAGGATCCTGAATAGATGAGTGGAATGACGCTCAGTAAATCAGAGCTTTGAGATAGCAGCCAATAAAAAGAAACATCGCAGAAGCAGCCCCGAGTGCCCATTTCCTCCCTCTCTTCTTAAACAACACGGGTTTCTGCTAGTTCCATGGTCACGTCTATAGTAACTCCAAATTGCTGTTTCTTTAAATCTAGAATCGTATTTTAGGGGCTGACCCTGAGAAAGTCAGAGGTTGTAAAAGATGTCAGGGTAGACGAAGGGGGGAGCATTCAAGAAATATGGTGGGTTAATGCAGGGTTCAACCTATCCACTGGGGCCTGACATCAAGCTGGAGAAGAATTAGCATGAACAGGGGAGCCCTGCTGATTGCCTGCTGGAGAGAAGTGACAGAGGGTCCAAGCCAGAGGGTTTCTGGAGAAGAGTGGGCTGGAGGGCTGCCGAGGTCTGCAGTGCATGACTAACCCATGACTTACGGGAAGGCTGACAGGCCCGACCTCAGAATCACACTGAAACTGACCACAGCTCCTGGGCTGTATCTCCTGTCATGTGAGGGCCGCTTTCATTCTAGTGTGATTTGGGTAGAAGAGTATCCGTGGGTCTCGTCCATAAAGACAGCTCTGGGAATGTTCTCAAACACACATCTTCAATCCTTCCCACTTGATTATCTAGCCCTTATTTCGTCGACTTGCTGTTTGGGTAAATAACTGAGTGTAGAAAATCAGGGAGAGGTTTAATTCCGGGGACTACAATGCTCTGAAGCACATAGCCATGACCTTGTCTTCCTTGGAATTAATCTGGAAGTGTTCAAGAGAAGAAATCACTAAGCTAGCACAAACTAAACATTAGCTAAATCCAAGACTTCAACCTATTTACTTTAAATTTTTAACACAGAGATCACTCGTGAGACTAGAATCCATATTACCCGGATTTCTTAGTGGATAGATAGGTAACCAGAAGCAGCTCTATGTGTGCAGAATGTATGAACGATTCAGGAAGAACGGAGCAAATTCAATGCTGCTCCTGTTTTATAGGACATCACAGTCTGGTTGAGAACAGCAAAATGAATCTTATATCACGTGTTGTTTACATGGTGGCCTTGGACCAGAAGAACGTAGCAATTGGGCAATGTGAAACAGGGAAGAAAACACATGAGCTTTCTCATTCAAGTCCTTCATATGGTCCGTGGCTTGCAGTTTCTATGAAACACCATAGATTACATAGTATGTAAACCATGGGCACATCTTCTCAGTCTGGAGGCTGGAAGTCTGCTATTTAGACAAGGTAGATTCAGGTTCTGATGTGGACCTTGGCAGTGATCATATGACCATTTATCTATCACAATCTTACAATATAATATAAAAGGGATGAATAAGCTCTATGAGGCCACTCTTAAAAAGATCTGTCTATCCCACATGATAAACATTTCCTAAAAGTTCTACCTCGTTATGCCATTGCATTAGGGCTTAGGATTTCAAACTAGGATCTGTGGACATAACCATTTTGACCATTGTAGTCAACCACCTGAAGGAAGAGATGAAGAATGAAGAATATCTCTAAGTTCTACCCAAACATCTCTTCCAACTCAGATAGCCAAATCTTGTGATTAAAAAAAAAAAAAAAAAAAAAAAAAAAAAAAAAAAAACTGCACAGGATTCAGCAGCTAAGATTCAGCAGCTGGGGAAGAAGTCAGGGCTTCTTCCCCAGGTAAGTGTCTGCAGGAGACCTCAGCATTCCACTGGGATCCATGTGCAAACAAGGGAGGCAGACTTTGTAGAAGGCTGACTGAGGGGAAAAAAAAAGTGAATATTAAAAATAGAACAAAAAACTTCCCAGTCAGCATGAATGCTGGAAGAGCGGGGGGAAAAAGAGATCCCGATGCTGTAGAGCCTACACGGCTCCTTCACAGGTTTGCCGACTAAATGTCTGCCACCTGTGAGGGCTGAAAAATCTCATGTGCACAATGCAAACTAAAGTGTTCCCAGGTCAGTGATGCCCCTAGGAAACTGGCAGAGGCAAACACAGATGACTTCTTGAGGAATACTAATTCAATGCAGGCCTTCAAGAGCTCTTCCAGATAAAATTCTGTCTGTCTGTCTGTCTGTCTGTCTGTCTGTATGTACAGAAACAAAGTACCTGAAATGGAATTCAGGAGATCCAGTTTTCCTAAATATATCAGATGTCATCATCACTAAACTTCCTGTTTAGTAACATCTGATAACCACAGCCTCTGATCAATAAAGAAGAAGCATGAGCATATGAACAAGAATAAATGCCATTTTTAAAAAATGTCATTTTTAAATGCAAGAATTTTTTAAATGCAAGATTTTTCACTTATTTCCCTCTTATGATAAAAAAAACGTCATATACTATTTGGATCATTCTTTCCCTTCTCCCAACTCCTCTCAGATCTTCCCCACCTACCCACTAACCTGAGTGCTCTCTCCCTCCCTCTCCCTCTCTCTCCCTCCCTCCATCCCCCCCCCTCTGTCTCTCTGTCTCTCTCTCTCCTCCTCTTTCACACACCACACCTACCTCTTCCTTCTCTCTCTTTAAAAAAGAAACAACCAAAGATAAGGAACACCTCACCCCCACACAAGCTACAAAAACTGAAATCAAAATATATCAGCAAAAGAGAATGTGAAAAAAATGAGAAAAAACTCCCAAATAAAGCAGAATGAGACAAGTCACCAAAAATACCATTTTGTTTGTTTTGTGTTGACCAACAACTCCTGGCCCCAGAGCCTATCCTGAAGTATGGTTAATATATTCAGTGAGAAGACAATGAAGAAAATTGAGTTATCCTTTGCCAGGAGGTACCAACTGCAAATGACTTTTTGGCTAGGGGTGAGAGCTCATGTCTACTCCCCCCTCTTAGCCCTGGGGCCCTCTCAGCTTGAACCTGTAGAGGCTCTGCATATGCTGTCATAGTCGCTGTGAGTTCATTCTTGTGTCAGTTTTATTGTGCCTGTAAGACAAGGTTCCTTGGTGTCATCCTTAACATTTGGCTCTTAGAATCTTTCTGCCTCTTCTTCCATGTAGTTCACTGTGCCCTGATGGGAAGGATTTGGTGAAGACATCCCATCTAGGACTAAATGCTCCCAAGTCTCCCACTCCACATACTGTCCAGTTGTGGGTCTCTGTGTTAGTTCTCATCTACTTGAAGAAGTTTACTTGATGATACCTGAGCAAAGAACTGATCTATGGGTATATCAGAATGTCACCAGGAATCATTTTATTGTCATGTTCCCTTAGAATAATTGTGTTTGGTTTTCCCCTAGATCCAAAACCTATCTAGTCTCAGGTTCTGGGCCACTCTAGCAATGTCAGGCATGGGTTCCATCTCATGCAGTGGGAATGAAATTCAGTCAGAGTGGTTGGTTTCTACCACAAAATCTTGCCACTTGCCATCTTGTACCAGCATATCTCACTGGGAGGTCACTGTTGTAGACCCCAGGGTCTGGAACTGATGATTGCTTTTCTTCTCTGGAAAGGTTCAGAGTTCCTGCCAGTGCCATGGATGCTGGTCAATAGGGATGAAGCCTCTATTTTGGGGCCAGCTCAACTTCCTTGTGTTCAATGAGATAGGTATGCACTATCTGCAGCAATATAGTCTGGTCATCACTCTGTGAGGAGCAATCAATAGCCTTGATAATAGCCTGAAAGTTTGGAGGTTTCCAAACTTTTGGCCAATAACTCAACAAAATATAACCCCTTTTTTGCACTTGAGGTTTCACTTGAATGCATAGGATGTCTTACCGGGGCATTGTCTCCCCCATCATTTGGTAGCCCCACTTAGATTCCTTTCATTCACATATACACATATATGTACACACACACACACACACAACTTCTACAGTATATGCTCCTTATATATGTATTATATATGTATAATATATATTATATATGTATATGCTCCTTATATAGCTTTTAGTGTTATTTGTCTCTTCTCATGTACCCTCCCTTACCCTTTCCTCTATTCCCTTCTCCATCTGTTCCTCCCACTCTGTCTCCTCCCTGTCTCTCCATAACAAGAAAATTTTTAAAGGAAAAAATTATCAAGGTACAGTAATGATATTTTGGGCTGCATGGTAACTTTGAAGCAAGTTTTTAAAAAAGTCAAAAGGTGGAGAAAGAGAAAGAGGAGGAGGAGAAATAAAACATTAGAAATGAAAAGTTAATTAGCTAAGATGTATTGAGGATAAATTCAAAATAAGGCTGAAATGGATAAGATAAAGTGACCTAGAAATATAAATTTGAAAGGCATCAAGACATGACACACAAGAAATACAACTACAGAAGACAAGAGCAGAAAAGAATACCAGAAGAGTCAATGGCTGTCTAATCACTGCTCAAGGGGTTGTTAATATAGTAAAAATTAGCCAGTGTTTAATCAAATTATATCAGAGTAAGTCGCAGGATCATTGAAGGATACCAACTCTTACATTCAAGAATAATATTTTTTTAAAAAAATGTATAGGAATAGATATCATGACTATAAAAGAAAATTTGTTCTTCACACAGGTCAGGAGAGGTCAGATGACTACCAGCTGCAAGCATACCTCATCTTACAACTGTGGAGATGAAGACACAAATGGTGTAATGGCCTGGAAAGTAGCACTTCATGAAATAACTGTTCAAGACTAAGTTATGAAAACATATTTTTACATAATGAGAAATTGACACCAACATATCTACACAAAATGAAAATATGAAAGAACTAAAATGAGATACAAAAGAAATGGTTGGGCCAACCCTATGGATCAATGGATAAAAGCCTTCTCTTTGGCCGACCTCGTGACCTGAGTTCAACATCCAGAACCCAGGTAGAGGTAGAAGGAGAGAATTGACTCCACAAATTTCCTTGTGTGAGCTATGTGGCATGCATGTGCATGAGGGGACACATACACACACACCATCAATAAACATGTTTAAAAGAAGTCAAGAAATCATTAGTGAATTAACCTAAATAAATCAGGACTATGTTAAAGCAATTATACTTAATATATGGAGAAATAGAAAGCAAAATTTGGACACCAGCAAGATGTACATGTGAAGACACAGTAGCACAAACAAAACATTTACGCATTACTTGCAACACTAAACTTGAGTTGTTGCATTGCTCAAGAGGTTTAAGAAATCCAGGATCTCAGCAACCTTCCTCATTCAGAACTAGTAGGTCAGAATCTCACTTAACAGATCAACAGATGAGCCAAATGTAGAATAGAGTTTGAGGATTTAATGTTTGAAATAGTAACACAGTTCCAGGCTGGAAAGATGGCTCTTAGTTGCTAAGCCTTTGCTGTGTTTGCTGAAGACCGAGTTTGATCCTCAAAACCAACATATGGTGATATACACCTGTGATTTCTGAACTGAAGAAAGATACAGGAGAATCATGTGGGCTCATGGGTCAACTAAACTAACAGCAAGTTCCAAGTTTATTGAAAAACCTTGTCACATAAAAATGAGAGTAATCGAGGGAGAGATGGGATGTTGACTTCCGGCACACATATGCTTACACACTATTAGCAACAACTAAAATCTTAGACACAGAGGGAGATTTACAAAGAGAAAAGAATAAAATGATGGAATGGGGTGAATGAATCAACCTATACATACTTATATTGAGATCTAAAAGCTCTCATCTGTCAAAGGCTTAAGTCACCAAGACAACTCTGCTGTGCATCCTTTGTGAGATTAAAGAGAAACTCAAAGAATAGATTCAAGTAGTTTCTTACATATTGGGTTTTAAGTCAATAGTATGACAATTTGTATTCTAATTACTTCATTTAACAAGGATCTTTTAACTAATTGTTCTTACATGTCCTTTTTTGGAAACACGTTTCTTTGGAATTAGGTTGTTTGTCTATAACATTTTCTCTATAAGCTTTAATCAAGCCAGCCCATTATTTCCACTTTCTGTCATTCTGCTGATGAGATGTTATGTGTTAGCTTAATTGTTGCTCCTGTGAGACACAAATGTGTTTTTTTCCCCTAAATTTTCAGGGTTCTCTTTGCCATTGTTTTCAGCAGTTTTGTAGCATTGACTCATTTTTGTGCATGACTTTCATTAACTAACTCATCATTTAGTGTGGGATCTGTGGGTGTTTGTTTTTTTGTTCTATAGTTTGACGGTTTGAGGGTCATAGGTATTTCAAGCTGCTTGTAAACTCACTATGTAGCTGATTGAACTCCTGATCTTCTACTGAATCATATTCTCAGGCCCCATGTTGCTTCATCTAGGACTTCCAAGTACAATATGGTGGATATCTGCACTATATTCTACCCTGCTTCTATAAATTTTTATGTAATTTTCTTAAAGTACACTATGAATGTTTAACTGTCACTATTCTTTGACTTATCTAACCTTTTGTAATCCCTATTAAACCTTTAATGTATATGTACATGTGTAGAACTGTGGGGTTGTCTATGTGTGTGTGCCCCTCAGGAATACACATTTACATGGAAGCTAGAGGTCAATGTTAGGTGTTTTCCAGTTTTAGGTTTTTGATTTCCTACTTTGTTTATATATATGGAAGATAGAACTGGGCATCAGAAACCCTGGAACTAGAGTAATAAACCACTCTAAGTCACAGCTGTGAATCAAACATGGGTCTTTTGCAAAACCAGCGAGTGCTCTTAACCACTGAACCATTTCTCCTGCCCCAAAACCAGCATTTTTTAAAATATTCAACATCCACTAGTTTATTTTATATATAATTTAATGTAATATATAATCTATGCCGTTCATAATTATACACCTTAATTATCCATTGATAATCTTATTCTTCTTAGCATATACATTTAGAGTATAGCATCAAGAATTATTTCATTATTTTATGTGTCTGGTACTCCCAAGGCTCAGAAGGCACAGATGACTGTTAGCTGCCATATGGGTGCTTGGAATTGAACCTGAATCCATTACAGAGGCGAGTGTGCTTTGTGGCTGAGCCAACTTTATAGTCCAAAAATTATTTTAAAATAGCTATCAGGTTTGGTGAGATGATTCAACCGTAAAGGAACACATCACCAAATTTGGCAACCTGAATTCAATCCCCAGAACTTACACAGTAGGAGATAAATGATTCCCATAAATTGTCCTCTGACCTACACACACACACACACACACACACACACACACACACACACACACGGAACTGCATGAAATCTTTGTTCCCTGTTTTCTGACTGCTAGCACAATACCAAATGCAAATGTTAGAAAAGACACTCAGCCTTTATACAGAGGGAAAAAAATCCTTTCCAAGATTGTATAGCTAATGTTATATCCATACATTATTATTGAATTTCTGGGCTCCTCTCACAAGTGAAGTTTAAATAGTAAAATGTTTATGTAAATCCACAGGTGGGGGGATAGGAGGTGTGAGCAGCCTGAGTGAACCAAAGCCCTCATCTTTTGTAGAAAAGGATCAATAGCTATTGTTTCAAGCAGAAGAATGTCACTTAACATTATAATGAAAACAACCAGAGGAGTAAAACCAGAAACTGTTTAAGAGTGGTTGCCTAGGGAGTGTGGGATGAGGGGAGAATTGGGGTGGGGTGGGAGGAGGAAAGGCTTTATTTTTTGATTTTATATCTCTTGCATTTGTTCTATGATTTGTGTGCCTAATAAAAAGAAACTTAGCTGCATATAAAAAGATAAATTATACTACATAATGTGTGTGGGGGCGGGGGTAGAGGAGTTCTAGTCTGCTCAGGCCATGTGTTGCTGATTGCCACTTGCCACCCAGCAAACAGCAACAGTCCGCCCTGAAGAAAGCCTGCAAAGTCAGCTGCTAGGGCGCAATCAGGGAGCGCTATAAGGCTTCTTAATTTTGGGCAGTGTTTAAAAACTTAAATGCAAAAAAAAGCTTAGATACATTGAGAAGTAAGCCATATTGAATCATATCTGCTTTATCCATTATATTTTGGTCTTGAAATTTATTGTTTTTGTCCCTGTTTCTGACTGCTTCGGGGCATGGGTAGAAAGGAGATGAGCTTTTCATAGGAACCCTCAGGCATACTTTAAAAATAAGATACGATACGATGAGAGAGAGAGAGAGAGAGAGAGAGAGAGAGAGAGAGAGAGAGATTTTAAGCGTAAAATGGAAAATGAAGGATGGACACACTGAATCAATATACATTAATATTCAATGTATCAAAACCACTGTAGGATGTTCAAAAGCATTGATACCTTTCTTCGGACGCATTTTTTTTTTTTTTTAAGTATTTTAGGTTAGTAGTAAGAAAATGGGGGATTTGAAAATTGCCCCAACTTGTGTTTCAATCATTCGGAGTCAACTCTATACTGACTTCAATACAACTGAGTACAAAATTGGGGGGATGTTGCTCATCCCTTGTGATACAGAGTTCAACCTAAGGAGGTGACTTTCCAGGATTACTGAACCAACTCCTACCCGCTGAGAGCATTTGCAAAGGATTGGTGATTCTAAGAAACTTGCTGGGTTTTCAAGGCTAGGTCACTGCTTCCCATTTCCTCCTGTCCTGGATGCGAGATTTTTCATTTCCAGGGCTATTTCCCAGGGGAAACCAAGAAAGGAATTACCTTGGAATTCCTTAGGTCTCAAAGCAAGGAGAATTTGGAGCTCCTGCTGTTTTTCTTCAGGACGTGCTGGTCTTTCCTCCACTCTTGCTCGAGTGCCAAAGTGCTGGGAAATGGTAAAGCCGGGGAGAGCCGACGGACGCCCAGCAATCTTGCCTGACAGCAGAGAACCTTCGTGTAGGAGGTGCGTTTTACCCAGCAGCTGTTTCTGCTTTGCTCTAATTTGTTCAGGATTTGGTTGGGACCTGAGAGTTCACCTTTTGCAAAATATTTGTTAATTTTTTGTTTTTAGTTGGGAAAATACCTTTTCTCCTCCCAGAAGGAGAACAATTTGCTCTGGGATTGACGATGGATTTGTATTATAGTTGCAGTGGAGATTTGTACAATTGCTTCATAGCCACATACCAAATATTCACTAATTCTTTGTAACAAGAAAATGGTAAACAGGTGAGGCTGAAATCATCGATAAATAAAGCGTCCTCTCCAATCCATTCACTTAGGTCTTTGTAAAAGGAATTCCACCCAGCTGGCAATTCACGTGCTTAAACACGTGGAACTTTTTTCTTTCTTTCTTTCTTTCTTTCTTTTTAAATCAGCATTGGGAATGGTAGATATGATAACATGCTCCTGAAACCTATTCAGTCCACAAGACTTCAAAGAAATTAGCTTCATTTTGTTAATTGTTAAACTGCCCTGCCAGACGTTATCAGAAAAAAACAAACAAACAAACCTTCTAGCCTTATGGAAATTTGCTCACAGGTAAATATATATTTAAAGTGCACAGTTTGCTACTTGGGTGCATATATGCATTATTAAATGTTAAGATAATCAAGTTTTTTTAACATATTAATTCACATAACTACCATGTATGAGGGAAAGAGATAAGGGAGAGAGAATTTGGGAACACTAGAAATTAAATCACTGGTAATCTCAAATTTTTCACAGATGGTTATTATTAACTATAGTGATCATGCTGTACTAGTGTATTTTGACATATATATATATATATATATATATATATATATATATATATCTGCAGTTCCTGGTTACTACTGTCTTACCCTATGTTTTTGTGAATTCTACCTTGAAAAACAAATAAGAGCTGGAGAAAATGCCATGTAGTTCAAGTGCCTGTTATATAAGTGTGAGGACTAGAATTCTGAGTCCCAGCATCCATGAAAATGCTGGATTAGCATGGAAAGTTGCTTATAATTCCAGTAGAAGCTCTCCAGAGCCAGCTGGGCAATGGTGATCTTGGGTTTGACTGAGAGCTCCTACCTCAATGAATAAGGTACTAGAGCAGTTGGAGATGATTCTGGGCAATACATGTGCATCCACAAACATGTGCACATACGGATGCAGATGGAGAAAGCAACACATTCATGTGCAAGACTTTTGGCATTTGTCTATGTCTGGCTCATTTGCACATGGCATCATGTTCTACAGGTTCATTCATGGCTGGTAATACTTTTATTTAAAGACTTGGGTACCCAAATACACAATCCATTCCCACCTCTAATTCCTTATCCATTTGTCTCTCGTGGTTTCTTCCATTTCTTAGCAATCCTGATGATATTGGAATGGAGAATAGAAATATCTCTGAGCTAATTATTGCTTTTGCTAGTGTTTCTCAAGAAGATTCTGATAAATCACATAGGAGGTCTGCTTTTGATTTCTGAGAAATCTCCTCACACACTCTAATTTTAACAGTCACTGTGAAATGAACATCTCCATTAGCAGGGTACAAGGGCTCTCTTTTGTCTTTGTTCTCTCATTGAGAAACCATCTCATCTCAGTCTGTTTGACTTGATCTTATAGGGAAAGCTCTAAGATTGTTGCAAGGAGAAAATCTAGGCTTGTGTTTTTGAAAATGTCTTTGTAAACATTATAGTTATGAATCTGATACAACTCTCCAAATTACTGAGCTGTTCCTCACTAAAAAGTTGGTGCATAGAGAAACAGGCAAACGGGGGAGGGTAATCTGAAGCAGGTATATACTCTTGCTCCTAGGTAATACACCAGTTCTACTCAAAGATACTGAGCGGAGCCTTTATGGCTGTGAGACTAAATCACAAGTCTATATGATTTTTCCTTACCACTACATTCTATATAAGGTGATTTCCTGAAGGACAATCTGATTCTGGGTTTAGACTGATACACACAAATGTATGCAGGCATACATATAACACACAACCAGCAGCTTGCTTTCTTCATAGTATTTAGGTACAGTAGTTTTTGTGCTTCTTTGTTTGAACTTTCAACATATATTTTTAACAGTCTTATATACAATTTAACTTTTGCCTAACACTGGAAAAATCTTAATTGGAACTTTCACTATAAAATAAAGAATATTCTATTATAATATTATTCAATGTCCAATTCGATGAAAATCATTCAACTCCCTTTCTAATTTGCTTCTTCTGTTTCCTGTAGAACCACCCATATTGATTTAAAACTTTGTTCTCTGAGTTGCAGATTGTATGTGTGTGTACGCACATGCATGCGTGTGTGTGTTTAACATTTTCCTTTGTAAAAAGTATTTACATATGTAACCTAGATTGGTCCCAACCTCATGATTCTCTTTAATTCCTGAAGTTATAGGATTCCAGGCACATACCACAACTCTTGATCAATGCCTTCCTGTCACTACCTTCAAAGGTGACACTACACATTCATTGATTTATATTTCTCTTTGCTCTTGATTTCATTCCATCTTTCCTGTTTGATCATATTTCTTCATGAAAAAAAATGAATTGAAATTTATGCCCTGTAAATGCTGAAGCATGCATGGGCAGTCCATATATGATGGTTCTGTTGAACTTGTCCATATTGGGTTTCATGGTCTAAATTGATGAAGACGACTGACCAGGTCTCTTTCCCTATTTCTTCATGGACTACTACATAATTTTTACAACTGCTGGGCACCATCTCAAGTTGGTTACATCCTGCCACATCTGTCTTTACTAGTAGTAAAGATGATATCTTCCTGATCAGATCGTCTTAGAACACAGGGAAGAATGCAAGGGGACAAAGCTGCATGAGTCACTGTTTCACACTTGATGGAATTTATAGTTCATGAGGGAAGACAGATCCCAAGGGCTTAATATAAGGTAGGGTAAAGAAGAGCAGGACCATCTCAGAATCCTCTCTAGGATAGGAATTAAAGACATGCCTTTAATCCCAATGGTGCATGCCTTTAATCCCAGAACCAAAGAAGATTATAAAATGGGAGGAAACGGCTCTCACACACAGTTTCATTCTGAGATTCCTGGAGGCAGGATCATCATTTTCTGGACCAAGGTTGAGGTAAGAGCCAATGGCTTCAGGTTGAACTCCAATTTGTCTCTCTGAGTTTCATTAATCGTGCTTCAACAATTAGCAGTTTTCTGTGTCTTCTTAGACAGAGGCATGTAAAGATAAGATTCATGCACCCTACACAAATCATTAGTGAAACATTGCTAGCTCATTCTTAAAAGCTAAAGAGATGTCCCTTGCCCACTTATTCATCCACGGTTTCCTTTACACCCTCAACTTGCTCTCAGCTCTGTCTATGTTTTCTCTCCCCAATCTCCCTTTGATAGTCTCTACCTACCTTTATGCTCCTTGTGGAAGTGCTGTCTACTTCTTGAATTTCGGTGCCCTCCTAGGACCACATGCCTACTCTCAGCCAACTTCTTTTGCAGCTTTTTGTAAGTTTCATTCCCATTCCACCTCTGTCCCAGGTATATGAGCTAGTCTTCCCCATACCCTTCCACATCCATATTCACAGCTTCCAAAGGTTCAACAGGTTCAAGTATTACTTACATTATTTTATCAAATAAAATTAAACAACATTTATGATCTGACCAACTGTTTAGTGTGAGTTTTAGGAGTATCAAGAGTATTTCTATTGAACAACCTCACTAAGGCCCTTCTCCAGAACTGCCTACATCTTATAAGTTGTAACCTTACTGATTAAACAATTAAACAATTCCCTATACCCACCTTGCCCAGCCTCTGAGAAACAACACTGTTTATTGTGTCACGATGTAAGATTGTGCTACAGACATCTATTAACAAGAGGAATAATAAAGTATTTGTCTTTTGTGGTTGCTTTTTAAAATTTATGATGATATCTTCCAGATTCATCGATGTTGCAGAGCACGCCAGAATGCGATTCTCTTTTATGCTGAATCACTACACGATCCACACACCACATTTTTTGTGTCTTCTCATCCCCTGTGTTGTTTCCATCTCTGGGGAACTGAAAATAATACTGTAAGAAACATGTGTATACGTCTATTTGAGTATCCATATGCATTTCCTCTGCATATCAGAAGAAAAGATTGGTTGATTGTGGACTACTTTACATTCTTCCCAAGACTTTCAAATTTTCAGGTTGAGATTCTGAGGGTTAGCCAATGATTACCTAATTTTATTAAACATAATGATAGCTATTCAAATTGAGTATCTCTTCAGTGATTAACTGCTACATGTCAACAGTTTGTGTTGTATTCCTCAGTTACTTTCTATTCACCATCTGTCTTTTCAGGTGTCATTTCTACCTTCCAAAATGATGGCAGTAAAAAGGGGGAAAATGTGGATATTCATATTTTCAAAAAGACACCACATCGAACCCATACTGAATGAGTCATCTACCTTATTTGGCTGGATGACTATGCCACAAAACCTGAAGTTACACATTGGGGAACAAGTTTCTGACAAAGTGAGATGGGTAGCCTGGCATAGCTAATACTGAGCACCTCATAACGTGCTTCTGATACACAGGCAGCCTTCATCCTGTCACCTGTCAGTTACTGTTGAATGATAGAAGTCCAGATAAACTATATCATAGTTACCACGCAAAAGCATATGGTTTCTCATAATAGCATTTTCAATGTTCTTTGGTAAAATGGGAGAAATGCTAACACAGTTTGATTAAATAAAATGGTAAGACCTGTTATTTTTCATTGACACAATCTGAACAGCATAGGAAAAACCAAACCCAACTATGACACATTTAGAATGAGCTATGCTTACTAAGTGATTTCATCATGTCTTCTACCTTATCTACATCCTGAAATTATTCATGAATTTTCTTTCAAACTATTTGAGGACAAAGTTGTACGTAGAATGCACAGGAGCTTGGAAAAAGACAGAATCAAGGGAAGAATTATCATCATGCGCTTCACATGGATGATCCAAAAAAGGTGGCCCTAGATTCCCAAGGAGGCCTCTCTCAGGAGTCAGCATGGATCTAGCACAACCTTATTTACAGGACAGAAGAGAGACAGAGGGAAAACTGTGCAGGGTAGAAAGATGGCAGCCGGAAGTACAGAGGACATACAACATCATCTGCTTCCAGCATGCTTATTCCACCAAATTATCAAGGTCTGAATGAATGTGTATTGTTGACATGGTAACATCATCCACATCCGAAGCCTCAGACCTGTAGGAATGGGGAAACCTTCCCTGACCGAAGCTGAGAGGGATGGCAAAGCCTTCTTCTGCCCTCTGTGTCATTGTTGACATTATGTGTAGGAAATATCCACTGTAGCTTCCCTGTCCTGCTGGATATTTATAACCTGAAGAGTGCTCCTACAGAGACTGCTACTATCAAAACTAATCAAACCTGCCTCGTTATTTGGTTGTAAATAATAACCCTGCTTCCTTGTTTATCTGTATACAATAAGCTCACTTCTTGTTCAGCTACATGGAAAAACCTACATTCCTCTTCAATTGTATATAATAAACACAATGACCTTCCACGATGTGTCCATACCTCCATCAGAAACCATGATACACAGAAACTCAATGCCAGATTTTCTGTGTCCTTGTGTCTGTGTGTCTGTCACTTCCTCCTTTCCTCACTCCGCCCCCCCTCCCCGCCGCTAGATAAATTTCTAAAGCCGGCCAAGAATGTGGCACTGTGCCACTCACCAGCCAGTCCTCAGCACCTTTCCTTATACCCCTCCTCCTGAGTCCTTTGCTGTTTCTCATAGAGCAATCATAGAGACAGACTTTGAGTAACCTCCACAGGGAGCAGTCAAGTTAACAGCAGCCCAGGTCTGAGGCTGCATTAATGGAGAACAAAGGACACATCGTTAGGAGAAGCATCCACTCACTCAGCTACATACAGCCAGGCACCAGACACCCACCTCCACTCTAGATTCTTTATCTTGTTCTCTATCAACAGTGATTAAGACTCTGTTCCCAGAGCTGGGATATGACAAAAACCAAAACAGATCAATCACACTTGTCCTTGTGGAGCTTGCTTGAAGAGATCTTAGCTCTATATGGACTATACCCATTGCTCCATAAGACTTATTTTAAGTTCTGATAGAGAAAGAAAACAGTTTTCTGACTATAGTTTAATTCCATTTAAACAGCAGTCATGGTGAGATGAGATTAGCTGATTTGATAGAGGAGGGAAAAGACGATTTTTATGGAATGATTGGAGACGTTTTGAAACTGGTGTAATATTTTTTGGTCATGGCTGCAGAAGCCAAAGTTCAGAACTCAGCTATTCACAACTGGACATCCAAACTGTTTTTCTAGGCAGGCAATTTGTTTAAGAGTCTTCACACAGTCAGTAAAGCAAACATTGGGCTCTCCATACCACGCCCTCAAAATTGGCAAGGATCTCTGAGTCAGGCCCAGTAGGACCTGACCCCTGAAAATAATGCTGTTTAGACCCACTGATATAAAAATGCCTGTCAAGTTAGACACATTTGCCAAATCATTCAACATGGGCATATTTAACCTATGGTCCTACTTATACAAACTATTTCATCCAAGAAATAAAACTAAATGGAAACAGGCACTTTCTTTTCTGTAATGTAGTGTACATCTGTATGTGTCTGCATGAGTAGAGTAGGGGCCTAACCTGTGCTTGTGTGTGACCCCGTGCGCATTTATGGCATGCCTATTGGTCCTGTTATATCTGATTGAGGAACTTTTAATGATGTGGGATATCCAATTATCAAACTGTACTTTTGAATAGGCCACTAAAAACATCCCATCAGGATGCAGGGAATGAAGTTACACTGCAGAGAAGAGGGGTTAGGGGGAAAGGGAGTGTAGTGATTCCCAAGATGAAGTTAGTTCACGTTCATCTCAGAGAGCAGTAAATCAATTTTGATTTCATTTCTAGAAACTGCAAAAGATGGTGAATTGGTAGAAATTCCTAGGATTTCTACATAGGTATACACTTTTGCTAGGTATACATTATTTCATGTTCTAAGTGCTATGATAATACCATGTTTTTACAGATGAATAAATAAGGAGGGACTTGGGAAACTCACTCAATTAAGAGGTGTGTTTCATCAGGCTGCAATTCAACTTTTAGGTCTGACCTCGTACACAATTTTGAATAAAAAAATGGAAACAGTGAGTGATTGATAAATTATTAAATATTCACTAAGAATATGAAGACAGTCATATATCAAATAGCAAAGTAATTAATTTCCTTCCTACTTTAAAGTAAATGCCCTGAGGGTTCTGAAGTGTCCATTGCAATCACAGTAAAACAGATATTTAATGCATTCCTTCCAATGACTTCGTTATTGGGATCAGGATGCATGGAGTTTGGCCATAAACAACCACTGTTTATTCAGATGGCTTGACAAACAAGTTCATCTCTTGAACTCCCTATTTGATCCTCCTCGTACTTGGATTTTCCCTCCTAGAGGAGCCATACAGAAGTGGATGCTCCTTATGGCTTCACGTGGGAGCTGGCATCATGATAAATGTTTCTAGACTAATTCTTCTAACTATACTATCCCAAGGACTTTTTTGTTTCCTGACTCTGAGAAACACAAATATGACCTTTGTTTTAAAATACAGTCTATTGATGTAGTGTGATGGAAAGAGGAGCTGGCAACTCTGATAGGTCAGATAGAAAGCAAATGACATACCAGTTCCTTCAGCAAAAGAGCCAAGTGCTCTCATCTGGCCTCCAAGCCCGAACCCCCAACCACACCCATTGCTGTTCTGTGGCATTGCCCTGTAGTGATAACACTAGGAATGAAGTCGTTCAAACACTGGTTGCACAGAGTTCCGACCATGTCACCAATATCACATCTTTCCTATTATACAAGTCAGTCTTGGAGTCACCACTGCCAGGAGACTTCTGTGCTCTTTCCCTGGTGGCAGCATATCAAGTATACCTCCACATAATTCCAAAACACTCTAAACCTCATAGCTACTACATTATCAAACATAGGAACCATGCTTCTTTTCTCTTTTTAGCCTCATTGTCCAGTTTAGGGCGTTCTGGAGTGTTTGGTGAAGTTTTACTCAATTCATCTACATTATTAGGTCTCCAGTTTCTCTATGGTTATAACAAGGTGAACTTTAGGTAAGTTGATGTTGAACAAATACACTCTACTTAAATGTTTCGTTATTTGTAAGTTAATTTTCTAATATCCCATTTACTTCAGAAGTAATGTTAAAATTGTTGTTAGCAGAACATCTTGTAGTTGCATTCTTGTAGCATAACTCTGTCAAGGATGGGAGTCGTTTCTTTTACATTTCAAGTCTCAGGTATTCAATAATATTTAATGGTTAAATTAATGAATGATACAAGGAATGAATTAGTAAAATTTGCCATATCCATTTTACATTACTTCATGGGAATAAGAACAATTTTATATAGATAAAATGGTTTCTCAGGAAATTACTTCTAAATAAAAAAAATCACAAATGTCCATCTTACTTCTTCTCTAACTCCACCAGCAAAGGGAGTAGCACATTATTGCTTGAAGATTGTCACTTGATTGTTAAAAAAATTAAATTAAAAAGCTGTCAAGTGAGAGTCTGGCTACATTTTAGATTTAAGACTTTTTATGAAGTTAAGTATAACAATGACTGCCAAATGTCCACATTTCTAAGTATAAAGATACTAGAAAAAACATCATTAAAAGTAGCATCCAGTGGCTATTTAATCTTCAGATTTTTGTGGTTATGCATGTGCTGATATAATATTTGGCGATGATCATGGTAGAGGTCTTTGATGCCTTTAATGAAGAAAATATTCCGACATGAAGTACTTATTCTTGTAATGACAGAAATACTACATTATGCTAAATGTCCACCTATTCTGCAATATATTTTCAAAGTATTTCCTCCAACCAATCTCCCACTCCCCTAGTGCCCAATTAGTGTTCATTGGGCTTCATACCACAGAATCTTCTTTGTTATTGTCCATATAAAAAGATTAGACCTCAAGGACTATATGTAGCCAGTTAAGTTCACCTCATCCTGGCCTTTCCTAACCAAACAGTCTAAGGCACTCTCTCTTCCAGGAAATTCATGATTGGATTTTTGTTGGGGAAAATCAGGATTCTCCAAACCAAGTCTATTTGGCTGAACAGCATTTCACCCTCCCACTGGGGATCATGAGCTGAAAGGAATTGTAAATGGGGTCCTTGAGGAACTCAGGTTCAAAGGTGAAGCCAAACAATCCTATGAGAACTAACTAAAATAGACAAATATTGAAGGTGTGACCATCTTCCATCCATACGAATCCTCGTAGAAATTTATTTTAATCTGCAGTAACATTAACAAAAGATGGATGTGAGACTCACTGGCAATGAAAGGCTAATAAATTAATGATGTAACTGCTCAACCTTACTCATGTTAGCCAAAACTTTTAAAAGAGTGGACAATGTGATTAAGTGTGAAGAAATGGGCTATCTCTCGCATAGCTGGTACATGTTACAGTGTTGTAGTAAGAGATAGAAAAGATAAGAGAAAGGAAGTAATGACCATAAGTTCATCATTGGAAAAAGAATATAAACAAAGATACTCAGCAACTGCCCTGTGTGAGTTCATCTTCCCTCATCATTAATTTGCCTTTGCCTCTCCTAGTTTTCTTCCACCGTGATCATCAACAGCAGAAAGCAGACCTAAAGTCTCTGTACCTCGCCACAAGGAAGTCACCAGTCATGAAATGAAAGTGTCGTCTCTGTCAACTAGAGAAAATGCTGGAGATAAACATGGGGATCTGAATCAGAATCTCAAGAACTCATCTATACAGATAGTATGGCCACTTGAGTTTTTAATTCTACTACTTGGTGTGAAACTAGGAGGCAAAAGACAGACAGGCAGAACCTAAGAGCTCACTGGCTGTCAAGTCTAGCTGATCAGTGAGTTTTAGGCTCAAATGTAATGCCATGAGTTACCTTACTATTTTTTACTTAATTCATTCTCTCTCTCTCTCTCTCTCTCTCTCTCTCTCTCTCTCTCTCTCTCTCCTCCCTCTCCGCCTCTCTCTTTCTCCATGCAATTATTCACAAGAAATCTATAATCTCCATACTATCTAATTTTAGTAGAAAATAATCTGCTTTAGAGAAGTAAGATTCAGTTGTTGCTTTTAAATCAGGGTTTTTATAACCACCCCCGAATGTCCATGCCACTTAAGTCTTTATAATTATCTCCAAGAAGAGAAGGAGATGTGGAAGGGAGAACAAAGCGACAGTTTAAGATCCATGAGTACTGACTTCAGGCTCTACAGTTTACACACACTGTCTTGGTGAGTCCCCACATTAAGGGGAAAGCTCAGAGGGATTACACGATTGTCTGGGAAACAGCAGAATTTGTGACACACAAAGGCTGTGTGTTCTCAAAAGCTTCATCTCTTATGCCTATTCTCTTCTAATAGTCTTTTGCATTTAACTGAAGAAAAACATACAAATAGTTGTGTGCACTGTGTTATACATTACATTTAGATCAAAATGGAAAGAAAACAGGTATGGAGGAAGCAATTTGGAGATTCAACAATGAAAAAGTGAAAACAGAATCTACAGTGAGCAACCACAAAAAGGGATATGTCTGAAGAATGTATAATAATAACGTAAAAATATTTCTATTGAAATGATGACTGTTATCATCAGCTGTTAACCATAATTTATAATTACAGAATGGTAATAGGTAAGTAGAAAACCAGGGACATAAATCAATTCCCCAGGGAAAGAGGAGGAGTTTGAATCAAATGTCCATACTCTCTGACTCTGGATGCTATTTGCCTGCAATTTTTTTCTCTACTTTCCATATTTCTCTTTCATTGAATCTTTAAATCAGAATGTTTTTCCTCCTGGTGAAATACTTTCAACATAATGTTTCTTCAAACTTCATTTTAGTAGTTGAAATCAATTATTTTTTTTAAAAGAAACCTATGAACATTCCAAGTTCAAGCCTTCTTATTTCTGCACATCCCCAAGGTAACTTTCTTCTTATTTGTCCCATCATCCAAGAAGTGGCATGAAGGAATCATAAAGCCCACAACCAATAGCTAAGGTCTTTCTCACTGAAAGACCAAGAAAAAGAAAGTCAAGCAGGAATTTAAAACAAATATACACCCAGACAAACAGGTCCTATCTATCTCACAGCAGGGTCACTAGAACTAGAAAACTGACTTGTCTGTCCCCTTCCCTATTAACAATAACAAGCTAGTATTTCCAGGAGCAGCATAATCCAAAGAGGATGACATAGCCTGTATCCGTCAGAGTTATTAGATAAGATCAGAACAAATAATTTCAGTACAAGACCCTGAACAGATTGACCTACACCCTTCCCTGGTGGTGGCGCACGCCTTTAATCCCAGCACTTGGAAGGCAGAGGCAGGCGGATCTCTGTGAGTTCGAGACCAGCCTGGTCCACAAGAGCTAGTTCCAGGACAGGCTCCAAAACCACAGAGAAACCCTGTCTCGAAAAACCAAAAAGAAAGAAAGAAAGAAAGAAAGAAAGATAGATAGATAGATAGATAGATAGATAGATAGATCAGAACAAGGAGGGGAGCAGAGAAAAATGTAGAGCTCCATAAAAATCAATTTAAAAAAACATCAGGTAAACTAGCTCTCCTCATGCTAATCATAGCAGCAGATTTTGTCTCCCCTTGGTCTGCAGTTTCATAGAGACACTGCATCCCAGTGGTTTCTGACTGTGAATTCAAATGCAGGTGCCATGGAGGCTGGGAGTGGGTGTACAACTTCCTGGAACTGGACTTTTAGGCAGTTGTGAGCTGCCTGACATGGGTTGGTTCTCTATGAAAGCAGTCAGCTTTCTTAGCTGTGGAACCATCTCACAAGCTGCATCGCCCTGTAGCCCAATATTTCCAAAATTTTTGCAAAGCAGGCTAGAACAATAAGCCTATTGGGTGAAGCATAAACATGGGGATCTGAATAAGAATCTCAAGAACTCGTCTATCCAGATAGTGTGGCCACATGAGTTTATAATTCTAGTACTTGGGGCAAAACTAGGAGGCAAAAAGCAGACAGGCAGAACCCAAGAGCTCACTGGCTCTAAAGTCTGGATGATAGTGAGTTTTAGGCTCAAATGAGAAGACTTTATCTCACAAAATAGAGAACACTAGGAGGAAACATCTGATGTTGACCCCTAGCCACCGTACACAGGTGTGCAAACTTGCACACACATAAACATGAGTGTGTACATTGCATACACACACTAAACAAACACTTAGATATCTTTTTAAAATAAATGTTATTTGTATTCCACTGGAGACTCTGAGAGAAGAAGTGTATATACACATACATATGTGCACTTGTGTATGCATATTCTAACACATACAAACATATATAGTCATGTATCCCACTTCTCAGAATCTTACTGCGGTGAAAATGGCAAAGCCAAAGGAAAGGAATTCGGCTATCCTGCAGAAGCCTGTGATGGAGAAACTTGACAGCAGTGAAATAAAGGTTTCAAACTTGGGCCTGTGAAGAGTGTGAACGAGTAGGAAACGGATGTTTTCCTGCATCTTCCTGAAAGATACACAGCCTTATGGACAATATCGCTTTAGCCCACTGAGAACTATCTTAGACTTCAGACCCATACCCTATAAAAAAGCAAAGTTGTGTCAGAGGAGAACATTATATTTATTTGCTGCATTTATCAATGCAACAGAAGGAACAAATTCATCCAGGAAACAAAAACTCATACAACTGAGAGAAGAACAGGAGAAATCATAATCATAGTTCGGCATTCACAACATACTCTTGGCAATGTTGGAAATTAGCAAGAATTAGAATAAATGAATATGCTTATCCAGTATAATCCAAATTATATTAATGAATATTCTAATCGGCAATGGGAGAATACTTGAACTTTCCTGAGAATATTCTCAAAGGATTGTACCTAAATTTTGTTATGTGAAACTAGGACTCCAATGTTTAAATAATACTGACGCAGGGTTTTTACTACGGGAAGCAGTTTTCAAACTTCCCCTTTGTCTGACTGTAAATTAATGGGAATAAATAGTATTGCCCTGTTTTTAAATTGAAGTGTATGAGTCGGGTCCTCTTACTTAGCCCTTGCCTGAAGCTGACATGAAAATAAGAGGTGAGCAAGGACACAGTCTTTTCCAGTAGAGAGATGAACAACAGCTATGAACAACATTTTTACAGCAGACTCTGAGCTCTCTCAGACAAAGGCTTATTCTTCCTGTGGGGTCCTTGGAAGGCTTTCGATCCCTCCCTGGGTATTCCTTGTGGATGATTTTCTTGGAAAATATTCACATTGATCTTTCGTTTATTCCATTGCTTCTCAAAGGAGCCAAAGTTGAAAACTGACCTTGAGCTCAAGTAAGTTGTTTCTAATGTGTCACACATGGAGGCCGAGAGATAAGGCTATGCCTGGGCTGCCGAGAAAGGATGATCCTGCCAAGGAGTGTCTCAATAGCTCTGCGGATAGTAGCAACAACTCCATGTAATAGTCAAATCCTTTATGCTGCCAAATGCTTTCATATACATTATGACATGGGATTCTCATAGCAAAGCTCTGATGTGGGTGAGCGAATGCTATGTTTCTCAAATGGAAAAATAAGGCTCTACACTGTACGGTTTGTCTACAGTAGTTCACCAGCAAGTATTGCGGGTAATACTGGAGCTTCAAAGTTCATTTGTAATACTAAAAAAAAAAAAAAAAAAAAAAAAAAAAAAAAAAAAAAAAAATGTTAAAGATAAAATTCACCATCCCCAATATGCCAGGACACTAAATATTTAAGTCTGCATGTTTCTATTAATTGTGCCCATATGCATTTGCATCTAAATAGCAATCTCCATTATAGTTTTGCACTAAATATGAATATTTATTCTATAACAAGAAGCTGATCGCATTGGCGCATGCCTTTTGTAATTTGATTGCTATTCTGGATGTGAAGAACTATTACTCATTTAATCATTCACCACCCACCCTTCAGCTTTGTTGTGTCCCCCCACATTGGTTTTGATCACTACTTAAGATAAATTCTAAAGTATCTTAATCTAACAGAGACTGAAAGTGCTTTGTCCTTGTTTGTATTTTTTAAGTCAGTGTTCAAAGTAACTTGTTTTGTTGATCATCTCATTCTTCTCAAATAAAACATAAAATTTGCGGAGGGCTAGCAGTTTCAGTTCTAGCCGACTCCAGGGACATTTAAAGCTGCCATCTTTAAACTGAGTAAGTGTTAAGAGGACACAACAGTAAAAATGTTATCTTTCCAACAGTTGGACAACACAGATATTTCCCGTAATAATATTAAGGTTATTATTATAGACAGTTAAAAGTACTGTCCACATTTGTCTCCTGTAAATTTGGCTTCTTATTAAAGAGATGTTTTGCTCTTTAGCTATTTCCCCCTGTAGTTTAAAAGCTTAAGCTCTATTCCCCAATTCTGTTTCTTTCTGATGGAAATTTGCTATAATATACGATAAAGTGTTCTCCCTCTGATCCATCAGAAATATTTTGTGTAAGAATAATCTAACATTTTTAAATTTTGATTTTTTTCTTGGTATCAATACATTATACATATATAGCACTCTTAAATGGCAAAAGCAGTCTAAGGCCTATTTTAATGAATGAAGTTTTGGCAGTATTCTTAAGTCCCTGTCAGTCACCCTCTGCATTAGTAACGATGTTTCTATGTTGGTATTTGTCTCCACATGTTTGCACATCCACACACACATACAGACGGATGCTGTGGATTCTTCATTTCTTCGTTTTGAGAATCACCTACTAGCATCTGAAGCAAGGAAGCAACTATTTACCTTTCTACTCATATATGCCGTCAGGCCCCCATCCCCCTCGGAAGGCTGCATTTTTAAGTCGTTTAATGCAATCTACTTCGGTTTGCTAATGCTATTTACAAACTAGCCACGTTGCGAGCTACAACTTTTTCCTATCTTGCAAAAACTTGTCCTTCTTAGGGTCAACGGATGCTTTGTTTACTTCTGTTTTCTTCGTTGCCTGTGTTATTATGACTAATTCACCCCAACGCGTTCAGACACATCCAGTTTTCTATCAATTGCATCTTCTTGGAAATCTTTTCTTCCAGAGCCTCTGACTTGCATCAATCTGGTCCCATTATTCCTAAGGTTTTTGCCCATTTTTTTTTTTAAATCTCAGAATTAATTTCTCCATCCCTAGTAGTTAGTATAGGCTACATGAGTAGCAGCTACAAGGGTGAGACTTATTGCTCCAAGAACTGTCCAACATCTCTAACACTCGTTAATAGAAGCCTGTTTATCTTGCAGTGGCTTACTGGTCCAGAGTCTTCCAACCTATCAGTTCACCGTAAATCGAGACTTGTGTTCATCTGCATCAAACCTCCTCAAATGGAGCATGCTCACTACCTAAAATTACTAGCCTAAAAACAGCACCATCGGTTCTACACCCGGCACTCACGACAAAGTCATGCTTAAATGTGGTGGGGTGTATACAATTTGACTGCACGCAACAAGAAAACTAAAGGAGGCTTCAGGAGCTCTGGACATACCTGCAAAATTGCCCTCAATGAGATGCCACTTGTTACTGTGAAATCCCATTTTTTAATTCTGTGTCTTCCTCTCTCTCATTTTATTTTTTTACTGGTGCACACTCTAAATAAAGTAATTTTCTGTGAAATGGTGACTGAGTAGTAAACTTTGATGATGCTGACTCTCCATAGAAGTCCCTCTCCCGCACTCACATGTAGCTAATGAAAAAGATCTTGCTTTAAGTTTTGTTTTTTTTTTTTTTTTTTTTTTTTTTTTTTTTTTTTTTGGTTTTTCGAGACAGGGTTTCTCTGTGGCTTTGGAGCCTGTCCTGGAACTAGCTCTGTAGACCAGGCTGGGCTCGAACTCACAGAGATCCGCCTGCCTCTGCCTCCCGAGTGCTGGGATTAAAGGCGTGCGCCACCATCGCTCGGCTTTGCTTTAAGTTTTGAACAATGGTTAGGAAAGATTTTGATGTTACTGCTCAGTTTCTGCAGATTTCGCATCATTTCTATTCATAACCTCTGGCATACCTAAAATATTCCTTCCCTAGAAATCTCAAAAGTGTCTTTTGACTATTTGTAATCTGCAATGATTTAATATGGCTTCCTATCCATTTATTTATAAGATACGGAGGGTACCTTTTAGTCACGCAATTCATTTTCTTCATTGTTTGGTGACATTTTGATTATTTCTTTACAAACTTAGGCTTTATCTTTATTTTGTGTTTTTATAGTTATAACTTTAGATGTTGGTCCTTCTCAGATGACTTATTGACATTTGTATTTTCTCTTCTTCTTCTTGCTTTAATTTCTAAATTTCTTCTATGAACTTCTCAGTTGCAAACACTGGATCCTATCAGCTTTTAAATTTCATAACCCTTTCCTTCAAGTTATAGCATCTCTTTCATGACATATTATTGTTACATTATCACTGTGAATTCTTCTATTCTTTTAGTTTCTAAAAGAATATATATACATATACATATATATATACACATATATATGTATATATAAGTATATAACTATACACGTATATGCTTTCTTTCTATACTTAATCTGCTCCATAACTGCTTATTTATTTATTTTAGTTTCTAGCATAAGTTATAAGTTTTGCTAAAATACCAAAGACTACCCAAACATGGTGGTACACCTCTATCATCTCAGTCCTGAGAAGGCTAAGGTAGGAGGATTAAGAGTTCAAAGCCATCCTTAGCTACTTAAACATGTTTGAGGCCACCCTCAGCTAAATGAAGCCCTCTCTCAAAAGTAAAATCAAAATACCTAGTGATGCTTGGCTGTGTGGTTAAGTTTTATGAGGGCTGATCAGAATTGATGATCATGCTTAGCAACTTTGAGCTTCAGCTGAACATGTAATCTGACTGGGACATTTCGTTGATGGAAACACTGACAGGTTAAGTTTTTTGTTGTTCATTATTTAAGAAAAATAAATAATTTAAGAAAAATCTTGTAGTTCATCAAGGGAAATATAAGCGAGACCTCTAGACTTCTGAAGGCAGTGTGGGAGGAGGACACCTCAGCTGTGCATTCAGGATGCAGCTGATGAGGTTTCCCAGTCTCTTCCCTTTAAAATACGCTTGATATCCCAAATCTGCCAGTTGGAATTTACGTCTCTAGAGATGAACCTTCCAGTGTCTTAAGGAGGGATGTGAGCTCCTTCGGCTTTTGAAGGAAAGGGAAAATGTGATGATGTAATAGAATTTTAAGATACAATTCCACTGAACCTTCTGTTTTCAAGTGTTTCCAGCTTACGCTCCTCTCTACTTCAGAGGTAGCCAGTGCTGAGCTTCCTGGGAAGATCTGTGGGGTGGATTACATGTTTACGTAATTTCCTGTATAACTGAAGTAGAACTCTTCCTTCTTTGCGTAGTCTGTGTGTGTCTCTGTTTCCATCTTTCAAAACTTCTATAACATTTTTCTTTCTCAGTTTCTCCATGGGTTTATAATCTTATGCTTAGAAAAAAATTCCATATTATCATTTCGGTGGAATTTATAAAAAGTGAAATTAAGTGGCCAATTCTTGAATAGGAATTTAAGAATTATTTCATGTAACTCTAATTTCCCAAATGGACTCTTCTTAAAGCATCACTGAAGTAACAATAATCATAGTCTCCTTGTTATGACTATTTCTTATAAAAAATAAATTATTCTTATTTCTGGATTTCATAATTTAAGTAGCCAAACCATTTCACTCTCTTTTGTGCCTGGCTCTTTTTCTCTGTTTTATAATACACTTTCACATTCTCCTTGCTCTCCACAGGCCCGTGTTTTGTCTATGGAGCACTGTTTTTTCAGCTAACCTTTGTAAGCAGAGATCTGTGAAGACTCATCATGAAAGCAACGTGCCAACAAAACTACGTGTAATTTTCATTATTGTTGCTAAAATTATTTAAAGAGACGTGTTCTTAAAATTAGTTCCAATTTTATCAACCATCCCTCTTCCAGCCTATGACAGCCAAAACTGTCTCTAAAGATTAGACATCACCTAGGCTAATGATTTATCATGGAACATGATCCTTTTAGCCTGGTCTTCCAACAAGAAACCGACAGACACATAGAACCAGACACATACTTCCATTATGCATATGTCTTTCATTGCCATTTCTGTACCTTTGAACTTTATAGAGGTTCTGCTTCAGAACGTCAAGGTAGCTTCTTACACAGGGCTTTAGCAACCTTTGGTACATCCTTAGTACTGCAGAGATTTTCAAAGAGCACTTAGGCAAATTCTCAGGAATAGAAGAACTGCATGGTATAATTTTAACTCTCTGACTCTCCTCCGTGTATATTCTTAAGTATCCCCTCCTTAGAAGATCTTCTAAGATGAACTTGAGATGGAAAGATCATTTAAGATCTTTTGAGATGAATACAAAAAGGTCTTCTTCCCTGATCTTCATGATACCAAGAGTGAAGTGTGTGTGTGTGTGTGTGTGTGTGTGTGTGTACATACAGAATTGCTTTTGCCCACATACAGATTTATCCAGGATAATACTGCACTTTTACTGCATTCCTACTCTCATTATATCTGAGAAATATCATAATCATCTGAATTATATATAACACAACTATTCTTACACCAAACTAGTACTATGTTTCTGCAATGATTCCCAGATGTTAAAACTCATTATGTTTAGCAATTATAGCCGCCAGAGTGGACCAAACCATGGACTGATGATTACATGACAGAATAACCTACATGTTTCGATTTAGATAGTAACAAGGAAGATCAGTTACAACTGTGGAAAGAATTATGCGATGTAGTGATTCTATGTTTGTGAGAAATATGAGCGCATGGCACTCCTGAGGATGATAATTCAATTATTCCTAAAAGGAGTTTGTGCTAGTTTTAAACTGTTTTATTTTATATTCTAGGTTGTTTGCCTCTTACAGATTGATTGTGTGGATTTTGGCTTTCCTTGTGATCACTCAGAAACATTCAAACAGTGGTGTGAACTTATTGGAACATTCCTCTCCTAATCTCACTGGAAAAGTATAAAGTTTTAAATGACCTATTTATGGTTCTCAAAAATTTGATTTAGGGTGGGAAATATTGGACTAAGCTCTTTTTTTGTAGTCAAAAGCACATACCAAAAGGAAGATAGTCTCAAAAAATTAGAAGCATAGGGTCCAAAAGTGAAATGGAATCCAAATGTTGACTGAGACACAGGCAGAGACAAGATTCTCTCCCATTTCGTTCCACTTCCACCCAGAAGAGCCTCTTAGAGGGCATTTGTTTAAAGAACTAAGACTCATTCCAATAAATGGCCTCTATAATGGAACTAAGGCAACGTAAAAATCAAGAGGATATTGAAAAGTGGAGCATTTTTTTTTTCTGCTCCAGAAGTAGGACTTCCCTCAACTCCAGCTGTTTGATTTCGTTGACTACGAAGACTGCCATCAGCAGATGAGTAACAAGAATCTTTCCATGTTAAAGTTTTAAATTCTTTCCTTTGGGCTTTCCCATCGGAAGCATCCAAGAACAATACACATCCTGATTACCCTCTGGACCATGGGGCCAGCCATGGCTTCAGTTAGCCTGAAGCCCTAACTTGAGGAAATGCACTCCGCAAGGTCCTTACTCTGTCTTTTGTTCCCGACTGGGTATGTTTGCCTAATTAGAAGAAGTTATAAAAATGTATTTATATTTCTTATTGTTTATTATTTAAAGAAATACTAGATTTCTTAATAAATAATGGAACACCACAACATATGATATGCTGGTATCCTTGCCATGGTCGTTTTTCTTGCTTCTACAATAGAACCTGTGTGGGTATTTCTGTCATTGTCTGGCTCGGTTAATGCAGTTATTTGGTGCAACTGAAAAATAAGCATGAGGGCCAGCAAATTTACTCAGAGCAAATGTCAGTGGTGTGCTAAACTCTCCACCATAAGGCAATTGCCAACAAATAATGTTATTTATCTCTCATAAAAGATTAGGGAGAGAGGGAGCGGGTAATGAGGAAAGACAGACAAGGGTGCGTATGAGTCAATTTTTGGAAATGTCTGAATAAATACTAATCAAGCTAATGGCAACTAGAAGGAAACACCCTAACGACTCTGGACCAGCAATATCTTAGAACAAACATAAGTTGAGTCTTAAATTTCAGTGTCTTAAGCCTGGTCTTCTAAATCCACAGTCAAATACACACATTTTTTCAATCACTCATGGAATAGCAACATGAATCAATGAATACACAGGAGTTAGAAGTGGATTAAAAAGAGGCAATCCCACTTCATCAAAAACCTCACCGCGCAACAAGGAACCCTTGTAAGGTCTCTTGTTAGCAGAGTGAGGAATACTATAGTGAATAGGCTCTCCCATTTGACAGTGTGCTTTAGAAAAGATCACTCTTTGGACTGATGAAGGAGGGGGACTTGATTGGGGGAGGGGGAGGGAAATGGGAGGCAGTGGCGGGGAAGAGACAGAAATCTTTAATAAATAAATAAATTTAAAAAAAAAGTTAGTTACTGTCATCCCCTTTTAGTAGCAGAAGTGATCAGTGAACCTTACTGCTGATTTTAAGACATCAATCCTCGTATCCTTGGTACCTTATTATGAAATGGAAATGGTATTGGGTTCCAACACTTACCAGTGAAGTTAAATGAAGCGAAGTATAAGATGGCATCTATTCACTTCAAGCGCAACAGCTATTAATGGGGCAGCCATAAATGACACATTCCTGTATCATTCATATAAACGGGCATGTTACAACCTCAATACCTACAGAATTTATTGATATAAGCCTTCTAAAAGACAATGAAAATTTTATGCCATTGATTCGCCTTTCTATATATAGGAAGTTCTAAGAAAATAATAGTGCTTGAACGAAACTTCATTTACAAATGTTTTCATTGCATTACCATCACACTGTGTAGACAAATGGGCTGAGGCCTAAAGTCTAATAAGACAAAAGTGCAAATGTTTGATAGCTATTAAGGAAAGTTAAATGAAATGAGTTTGGGGAATGCTCATACTATGTCTTTCTATGCCATAGCTCATACTATACTCATACTGTGCTATAGTTCAGCACTCAAGAGGGGAAGGCAGAAGGATGAGGAATCCAGTGGCACCTCGGCAATACAGCAAGTTTGAGATCAACCTGGTCTCTTCAAGATGCTGTCTTAAAAGATAAAGAAGTAAAGTCACAGGGAGCTGGCTTAAATAAATGCCGCTGGTATAAAATGCCATCTGGAGACTCATGGATGACTTCTGTGTAGGGAGAAGTGAGTATAAGGGATTGTGACAAACTGAAGGTCACTGGGTGAAACAGTGAAACCAACCACTCCTCTGACTGTGCCTCAACCATCAACACAGGCACTTCTATGGGGAGGGGAGATGTCATCCCTCAGAAAGCAGTTCCTCTGCAGGTACCAAACAGGGGCCCTACAGTTCATCTCAGGTGCAACATTAACTGTACTTAGCAGAGATTCTTCAGGTTGAGGGCTTGTTTCCACAACACTGGTATCCACTTCAATAATGAATCAGAAACTGCAGGTTCCGAAGTTCCTCATGTCTTGTCTAACTTAGTTATAAACAAGGGTTTCCTGTAACTCTCTTACAAGTTTGATAGCTTAAGGAGCTCACGGAACCCAAGATAAGAGCTCACTATTGAAGACCGAGTGCAAAGGATATCTTCTTGAGGGTAGAAAGCTTACTGCTAGGTTTTATATATTTTAAATTTTTTTACTAGTTTTCATTATGCATATTTAGTGCAAGGTATGATGGTTTGGTAAATACATACACGATGTGAAATATCTACAGCTAAAATATTGAACATATCCAATGTTAGGTGGCTATTTTTGGTATAGATTCCCCTCTGTATGGTGTGAATGTTTTTTATTATCATTGGTTAATAAAGAAACTGTTTCAGCCAATGGTTTAGCAGAGTAAAGCCAGGTGTAAAATCTGAACAGAGATAGAGAGACTAGGCCAAGTCAGAAAGACACCATGTAGCTGCTGCAGAAACAGGCACTAGAACCTTACCAGTAGGCCACAGCCTTGTGGTGATACACAGATTAATTGAAATGGGTTAATTTAAGATGTAAGAGCTACTAAACAGACACGTAAGCTATTGGCCAGACGGTGCTGTTATTAATATAGTTTCTACATGATTATTCGAGTCTTGGTGGCTGGGAAATGAACAAGCAGTCTCCTTTTACATATTTTTGTAAGACTGTAGTAAAAGTACCCATAACCAATGTCATTAGCAAATTTTGAGAATAAAAGACAATATTATTAATTCAAGCCCTCATTTTGCACGGTAGTTCTTTGGGCTCAATTGCCTTGCATAATAGTAGGCTTATGCCATAATTGAGATTTTATTCCCTAGACCTAACCTCCTAGGTAACTACTATACTAATTTATTGCTATGTATTCATCATTTTTATTTTGTCTTAATTTCACATAGGAGTGAGATCATGCCATATTCTAAGTCATATCTGGCTTGTTTCACTTAGTGTAACATGCTTCCAAATCATTTATGTTGCAAAAAAGGTAGCAACTCTTTATCCACTCATCCGCCAGTGTATACTCTAATTTCCACCTCTTATCTTGGAAGATTAAAAAAAACCTGCTGCAATGCAGAGAGGGTACAATTATGTTAGCATTGCTGATTTCATTTCCTTTGCATACATTCCCAAAAATGTCATCATTGAGTCATAGAAAAGCTATGTTTTTAATTTTTTTACCTCATTAGCACATGTTGTGAAACAACAACTTACTGTAGTTTTCATTTTTTTTAACCCCTCTGATAATCAATTTTATTGGATACCTTAATGAATTGTGTTGGATAATTTTAAGTCTTCTTCTTAGGACCTTTGTCAAAGTCAGTGTCTGAGAGTTTTTCTTCCATGCGTATGTGTTGAATATGTTTGAACTTTATTGTTATGGATGGTATATAATAGGGATTTAATTGATTATTTTACATTTGAATATTCAGTTTTTCCAACACCATTTATTGAAGATGACTTCCTCATTGTGTTCTTACTAAAGATTAGTCACCCATCACCCATATATTATTGATTTAATGGACTTTCTACTCTGTGAAATTTGTATAAATATTTTTTTTATTTTTATTTTTATATAGTCTATTCTAAAGGGTATAAATGAACTTCAGAAGAAGATATCAAACCATGTGGTTCAGAAGACTCCCAGGTGAAGAAACTTCTACTCCCGTAAAGCTAGAAAATGTAATTTTTCTAACACATGAATGAATGCATTCTTGTAAGCCACCCTGCACTTCTCTGAATTCCATAGTTCAGGAGTTTTTTTTTTTTTTATGGAGGCTTCATTACATAGACTTAGTAGATTATTAAGACCTTTGCCCCTTTCTAGTTAATATAGGGCAGGGCATAAAGTTCCAAGATTGCTCACAAGCCTTTATCTAGAAACCCACCAAGCACTATCTCATCAAAACACACACTCCTCCTATCCCCTAGGAAATTCAAGGACCTAGGGTCCTCGTGTTGAGAACAGGATATAGAGATAATAGTATGTACACATTAATTCACATATCTCAAATTAAAATACACCATCCTACTGGTCTAGGAGACAAAAGCCGTTTTATTAGCTCTTTATAGGTTCTGACACATGTACTAGGACCAACAATCTTCCACTGTTCTTTCAAGGCAACCGAGACCTTAGAAATTTATATGAGATCAACAACCCTCCTCCATTTAGTATGTGTGTGTATGTCTGTCTGTCTCTGTTTCTCTCTGTGTATCTGTCTTTGTCTCTCTCTGTCTCTCTCCTTGTGCCTGCATCTCCCTGTCTCTTATTCGATAAACCAGATGAAATTCACTGAGTGGGCCAAGGTTTTGAAAGACAAAGTAACTATCTCCCGGCCAGGCTGAACCAGCATGCTATCAGTTTCCACCTTTAGGTGAAGAGCCACATGAGAATTTGTGTGCTCTGTCTGATGTGGCACCCTTTCCTTGCTGCCATGATCTCAGTTGCTTCCACTATACACTTGGCTCTGCCCACCCACAAGGTAATTCTTAGTGGCAAAAGTGCCTTGGCCATTTTCAGGCAAAAATATACCCAGAAGCCCTTTGGCTAGGCACTCTTTTTCAGACTACATTCTCATTCTATGTGGTCTGTAGTGCTGGATATAGCTCAATGGTATTTCCTGCTTTTCGGGAGACCAGCATTCAGTTCCTAAGAACAAGTTTGGGGACTGACAACCAACTGTAACTCCAGTGCCAGTAAACCAGAGACTCCTGTTGTGTCCCACGAGTACACGAATATCCACCACCACCACCCCCATTCACAGATGTGCTACATTCTTATAGAGACACTTACACATAAATATAAATTAAACTTTAAGCATGGACTTTGGCTATTCTGAGGAGGTTGGAAGGCATCAGCTGTTTAGAGAATATCAGAATTCAGTCTCTGTGCTAGGTGATAGGAATTGGGATAATTAGGGTGTGTGACCTCTCAGGCTTTTACACCACACGGAAAAGGCCAGTTCCCTCCTTCCAGCTTAAAGTAGAGAGTGTGCCTGCGCCAGGCAGTGTGGAAGCTGCCTGGTGGAGAAAACTCTAAGCGGCAGCTGAACGTGCCCCGGGTTTGCACCATTAGCACCGACACCCCGTTTCATTGTTCGTCGTCTGTTGAGGAACTCCAAACTACAGCCTCACAGCTGGTCCTCTTCACCACCATCCCTCTGAGTGTGAAAAGAGAATTTGAAGTTATGGTTTGAAATGTGTGCAAAATTCCTCTTGTAAAATTATATTATTTCCAGAAGTCTCAAATTATTATAATTTGGCTTTCAACTCACAGAGAAAGGAGGACAATAAGAAATGGAGATTCTATGGACCCACTGTCTAGCTAGGTTCCAGATGTCTCACGATGGAAAGCAAGAGAAACCTTCTTTACAGGGAATAGGAGCCTGTAGCCTGGCTGACATTAACCACTCTAAGTCACTAACAATTCCACACTAATATGTTTAATCAAACTTTGTTGGACAAGAAATTCCCCAAGTCCTCCTAACCCCAGGGGTGTAAGTCACTGTGATTAAAATTCTTCTGCTTGCTTTATGGGTTTATCAAAAGAGTATCCAGCAAGATCTGAAAAGGTAACACTGTAGTGCTTACTGCTCTTCTGAAGGCCAGGAGTTTGGCTCCCAGAACCCTGATCAGGTGCCTCACAATCACCAGTAACTACAACTGTAGGAGATCTGATGTTCTCTTCTGGCCAATACAGGGTCCTGAATGCATGTCACACACACACACACACACACACACACACACACACACCATACACATGTATACACCACACACACACACACAACATACACATGTACACACCACACACACACAACATACACATGTACACACTACACACGCACACAACATACACATGTACACATCACACACACAACATACACATGTACACACCACACACACAACCTACACATGTACACATCACACACACAACATACACATGTACACATCACACACACAACATACACATGTACACACCACACACATACAACATACACATATACACACCACACACAACTACACATGTACACACCACATACACAACATACACATGTACACACCACACACACAACATACACATGTACACAGCACACACACAACATACACATGTACACATCACACACACACAATATACACATGTACATACAACACACACACAACATACACATGTACACATCACACACACACACACACACCACTTTAGAAAAGCAACAGCAAACAGCAACAGCAAAAAATCACTACCACTGCCACTCAGAAGAGCTGGACTTTTCTAAACATTATAACCCAAATAGAATCATAGTTTCCTTTGGTGATTAAGGTTTGGTGGATAATTAGTGTTCATATCTGAGTCTATATTTTGTATTCACGGACACATGTTTATCTTAAAGTCTTCCTTAGATACCAAATATACCATGCTGCGGGTTCCTGGACATACATTTTGTACTAGGCACTACATTCTTGATAGAATGCAGAGAAGCATATGAGGGGTTGGAGAGATAACCTAGTGGTAACAAACACTGGCTGTTATTCCAGATGACCCAAGTTCAGTTCCCAGCACCCACATGGCAGCACACCACCCTTTTTAACTCCAGTTCCAGGGGATCCAACACTCTCACACAGATAAACATGCCGGCAAAACATCAGCTACAGCTCTTTTCTGAGACTTAGTTTTCATTTTAATAAATGAAGAATCTGTACTGATATTTATAGGGTCATTATGTAAATCATTAATTCCAAAATATTTGTAGCAAGGATATCAATGGCAGATGCCCTCTTTCTTTATGCAAAACCTAGAATCAGAAACACATGCTTAGAAAGAGAGGGAATTTGGAGAGGGGTGGCAGAGCTCCCAGACGAAGCCTCCTTCAGGCATGGAAGGGTCCAGCCTTCCCCATTTCATTTGCAATGTGGATTCATTTCATGATCCCTCTCTCTTCCTTCATGCACTTTATCTTTGGAGCACATGACTCCACATTGTGACCTCCTGATGTGTTTGCATTTGCTCTGCTGCTGTGCTTGTGGATCACGACTGCACTAAGTATATTTGAAGTAGAATTCATCTAAATGACATGGTCATTAGTCCTCACATTGGTAAATGAGAGGAAAGAGAACAAGCAAGCAGAGGGGCAGGAAAATGTGTGAGGTGAATGGGAAGCAAGATCTACAATGAGTAAGTGTTAAAAACGTGCTGAAGCATGGATGGAGAACTAAAGATAAATACTGCTTTTGGAAAATATTCTGATACTATTCATAGTAAAAACTTTGTAATTTTGGTTTTCACATACACTATTAAGAGAACTTTGGATCCCTTAAGCTATGTTCTACAGTCTTCTGAACATTAAAAACAGAAGTGCCCCCCATTCAATATGTTCAAGTTCAGCAGCATTCAGGTGGAAGCAACTTCAGTTTCTATTTTTGCACAATAGTTCTGTTATGCCTCGAAACCTGAAATTAAAAATATGATTTATAATTCGTATTTTGAATAACACTTGCAATTTTCCTTATGACTAAAATTATACAAATAAAATGTCTTAGATCATTACCATAAACATAACATATGGGGGACACACCTATGCATGCACTAGTGAAGACCAGTGGTCCGTGTCAGGAGTCTTCATCAGGTCTCATCCACCTTATTTTTGACACAGTAACTCTCACTGAGCCTGGAGCCTATTGGTTGCCCACATTGGCTGGCCAGCTAACCATCCCAACCCTATCCCTGTGATCTTTTTGTCTCTGCCTCCCAAAAGTGGGATTACAGGCATGCTTTGCCACACCTGGCTTTCGACATCAGTGCTGGGAATCCAAGCTCCCATCATCATACTTAAATCCCTGAACCCTCCTTCCAGGCCCAGCAATATATCATAGAGCTAGTACACTAACACCTATCAGATTAGAAGATATTTACAAAATGAACTGATCATTATCAGTTCTCAAAAGAGGCTACATCTGGTTTTCCTCCAATAAGACCTACAAAACTCTTAGCATGCCTGTGGGTTGGCATAACCTTAAAATGGAACTTACTCTCCTTTAGTGATCTGACTTATGAAATTCATATTCTGTAAAACAATGAGCAGAGTTAGACTGGAGAGAACAGCATGAAATACTGGTGTGTTTCTAAGAATGAGACACAGAACAGATAGTATCCCAGTGCTTAAAGACAAATTCTAATAATAAAGACTGTGCATATATGTATATATATATATATGTGTGTGTGTGTATACATATATATATGATGAATGGCATTGCACTGTTTGATCTCTTTAATCTTAATTTTTAAATATGTATTTGTTTATTAATACATGATTTACATGCCAAAGATTTTACTCTTAAAAGTTTGTGATTATTTTTAAGTGTTTACAAGCTAATATTAACAGCTAGTAATTCTTGTTTTGAAAACTTTCTCTTAAGTTCCAAACCTTGATTTTTTTATTAGTTTGTTGTTTCCATGATATTTAATTGTTTTGCTGCTTGTCTTGAGAGTCTTTGTATGATCTAGATAAAAGCAAATCCTCTGTTAGATGTAGAGCTAGCAAGTATTTTCTCTCATTCTGTTGACTGCCTCGCCACTCAGTTGATGGTTTCCTGTGTTGTACTGTTGCTTTTAACTGACTGGAGTTCCATTATCAGTTGTTGGCCTTATTTCTTGAGTGAGCAATGCCTCTATCTTGTAGTTTATTCCCTACTATTTTCTCTGGCAGTTTCATATTTTCAGGTTGTATGCCCGGGTACCTGATCCATTTGTATTTCATCGTTGTGGAAGGGAGAAAAGAAGATGTGGTTTTAGTGTTTTATATGTGGATGTCAAGTTTTCCTGTACAGGATTCAATGAAGAAGCTTTCATTTCTCTAATGTGTAATCTATGCCTCTTTAGCAAAACTCCAGGTGGCTGTAGTTATATCGGAGGGAGATAAGAAAGCGTGGAATGTTAGAGTAATCAGAATTCACTATATGCATATATACAGTTGTCCATATAAAATCAACAATTCAATTCTCAGAATGTGTTCACCAAGAATGGACAGCCTTCATCACTATATCTTTGCAGAACATAGTTACCACCCCAAATAGAAACTCAGCAATATTAGTAATCACTTCCCAGCTCCTTGTTCCATAAGATTCTGGCAATTACTTGTTTCTTTGTTATGCCTTCAGTTTGCTTTGTGTTTCATAGAAAGGGGTTACATGACATTTCATTTATGCTTTCTTCATATATTTATCATTCCACACATGATGTAGCAGATACCTGTGCTTCATTGTTTATGTGTGTGTTTGTGTGTGACTGAATCATATTCTATTAAGTGTATAGAATGATATTATTTATTCATTCATTACTTGAAAGACATCTGGGTTGCTCCCACTTTTTGACTATTATGAATAGTTCAGCTATGAGCTCTCATGCACGGTTTTACATGGACACATGTTTTGAATTCTCTTGGGTATGAACATAGGAGAGGAACTGCTGAGTGGATGGAAACTCACTAAATTCACTAAATGATTTAACATTTAGAGAGGCTACCAAACTGCCTTCCAAAGTGGCTGCACCATTTGAACATTTCCACTGGCCCTGCATGAGGATTTCAAGGCTCTGCATTATCGTCAACACATGCGTCTCATTTTGTTTTTATTTAATTTTTGAACAACTCCATGAGATAGATACGATCTTGGTTATTAGAGAACTTATTAGGAGAGACTGCAAGTCAAAGAAGCTAAGAGACACGCCCAAATGTCACAATCCCATTCGGGTGGATCAGAGCCAAGACCCAAGATATGAATACAGCTGGTATCTATGACTTCGGTCTTTAGAGCTGCGTCACAGATGCTTTTGTATGGACGGGCGGCTTACATCTGTGTATCATGGGTGGGATCCCTACTAAGCCTGTACTTTCTAGCATAAGGGTCTGGCTTCTCAGTGACCTTGCTTGATGCTGTTTTCTGAGTTTTCCTCAACTTATAATTATATAAAATTCCTATTGACGTGGGCAATATTAATAATGAAATTTCCTCTCATCTGTTCAACAGATTTTAGGAAGGGGAAGATACATTTAGAAGCTGTTTCTATGGAGTAGAAACATCACCTGACAATGGAAGACCACTTTCTATGAACATAAATGGTGCTGTAGGCTATGCCAAGTGCTTAGTGTGTTTTATCTCTTTTAATCCACTAAGCCTCACAAGACCAACACTAACATAATATCCCATGAGTAATTTGGAGGGAAATAATGAATCAGATATTTTTCCAAGGTTATAAATGACAGAGACAGATTGGATATCTCAACATCTCTCTCCCAGTGTCTCTGTTGCCACTGCTTGCCTAATTTTTGATAAAATCCAAGCTTATGATAGTTGATTTGTTATTAGTATGTCATAATATAGACAAAGATGGGCTATTTTAAAAATAAACTAAGAGGTTATTTGTCTAATATGATTATGGATACTTCTCTTTTTCTATTACTTTTCAAAATTATTCTTAATAATGGTATTAAATTTCTAGGAAAGGACACATAAACACATCCTAACTATGGGTACGGTGATATAGAATGTGTGTGAGTGTGTGTGTGTGTGTGTGTGTGTGTGTGTGTGTATGTGAGAGAGAGAGAGAGAGAGACAGAGACAGAGACAGAGACAGACAGAGACAGAGAGAAAATGGTGAAAATTTCTATTTCTGGATGTGAAGTTATTTATATAAATATAAACTAATTTTTGCATCTGAACATAGTTCACACATGTATCATTGTTTGCTATTCTTTGTTGTCATTGTGAAGGTGACCCTTTTCTTGAAGTTTTCTCCTAGCCATAGACTATGCTATGCTGTATAGACATAAAACAGTTTTCTTTGCCCACTAGTTCCCTTATTCATGTTAATATCCCAGTGTGTGTTACCTGAAAAACTATTATTCCTCTTTTCTTTCCTTTTTTTTCAGTGCCCCATATGAATGATGAGCTCTGATATTGATAAAGATATGACTTTTTGATTTGCAGTCCAAGATTGTGCCTGAAGCAGTAATTTCTCTGAAGAATCCTGGTTCTCTGGTTGCTTAATAAGAGTCACTAGGATTCTCTTAAACACCCAGCAAGTCTAATGAGATATATTAGAGAATATATTTCACATATAAGCTAAACAACCTGGAGCTATTACTTAATGACCAGCAGCAAAGAATAAATGACAGAATTCTAAAATTATGAGTCAGACTCAAGTATAAGTAAACCTGCCTGGGATAGGAGGATGCAATCTGCCTATGGTCCTTTGCAGTACAGATGCACAACATGAAAATGAAGCCCACCATGGTTGTATTTCTCCCCATGGTAAAGCATTACAGGCATCCTGCTCAGAGGGGAACCAGAACAGAACCCAGGTGTTTGAAAAGTCTTCTCTTCTTTCTGGATGTTGACCTCTCTGTAGTTATTCCTAAGAATCACAAAGAAAGAAGAGGGGTAGGAGCAAGGGAAAATGGCTTGTGTGCACAGAATGTCACAGGTTCTGATACTTGTGATATTCCAAAAGAGTAAATGAAGCAAAGAATAGAAAGCAAAAAACAAATAAGTTTTAGAGTCATCTATGAAATGGGTACCATATCTCAGACAATAGAGCTGATAAAACAAAACAGGGCAGAGATTTGGAATGCCGGAAGACAGAGTCTCAGAGAATGTTACTACTGCTACTTTGACTACCTCTCAGCAACCACTACAATGTGTCTAACCATGTCAGTCATGCTGGGCAGCATTTCTCTGCTTTCCCGGGACTTTCTAATAAGCATAACTCTTCCCTGACAACCATGTAGCCATTGATGCCCTCTATTCTCATTTATATTTTCTTCTATGCAGTATATTCAATCACGAACTATTGTACTCTCTTGTCAGGCCTCTGCTTCTTCAACAGATTCACTAAGAAATTCACCTCTAAGAAAATTCCCACCCCAAAACCTAATGACACTGATATTTAGCAGAGAAAAAGACCTATGCATGAGTGACTGCCTGGACCCCTAGCCTGTGCTGTCATTCATTTCAAAGCATTTAATTGACTCACTGTGAACATCAAAGAACAAAATAGATCCTGTAGCTACAAAGATAGCCATTGTCCCTGGCTTACTTCCTCCTCAACCCAGCTTCCCTTTGGGCCTCACAAGCTTCAAAATGCCAAAACACTGCTTCTGACACATCACACCTGCCTCCAGGGAGAAGTCTCACCCCACCAGGCAGGCTGCAGCCCAGGGGCCATGTTTCATGAGTCTGTAGTGCCCAGATGAACTCTTGTTGCTTGGCTGGCTTTTATGGATGCAGTGAAGTCCATTTAGTCTTGTTTTAATAACATCCCAATAAAAGAGCTGGGAAATTAGATGCTAGGAATGACATTTAAATCCTCCATTTCCCTTTGCTGCAATAATGGCTTTCTTGATAATAAAGGAGATAAATTTTATTAAATTATATGAAGTTTTTTCCATTTGAAAGCAATTAAAAAATGCTTTCAGTTCAGAATTACAAAGCTATTCACTTCGGATCTGAAGCTGACGTTTTTATTGGTAATCTGAGTTATAACATGCTCAGCTCTATGCCCATTCATTGGTCCCTGATACTTCTGCCAACTTTTTATAGTTTTATGTGAAAGTACAGTATTTAAGCCTCCTTTAAGTTCATGAGCCACCCCTGCTTCTGTAAAAGGCTCTCTCGGTGTCTCAACAACGCACACCAGGGCTGATGTTTATTTAAAAACATCTGCTCCATCCTTTGTGATATAACATACCAAAGTAGCCTGACATTTTAAAGACTTTTTCTTTACAATTTGTGTCAAACAATGAGAGAATGTAACTACTTTTGTGATGAAAAACTGTTCAGGGCAATTACAAGATGATACAGTAAGTGGACTAAATGGTACCCAAAGTAATCAAAGGAAAACACTGGGATTAAGGTATGCCAAAAAAGCCCACTTCCATGGCCATTTCTAGCTCCCCAAATATTGGCAGGATTGTGTTCCCTATCTTAGTACTTCCTAACTGATAAAGAAAATAGACCTATGTTATTTAATTTTTAAGATAAGGAATTGAATTATTACATTTTCACGTCTTTTTTTGACAAATCAGAACTAGAAGAGAGGCCACTGTCTCTGTGTCTGTAGTTTCTATTTCCACCTGGCAGTCAAGGGTGGGCAGGAATGCCTCTTGTGCTACTGTCTACTGGTTCACTAGAAACCATTTTTCCATAGCTTGGTTTACTCACCAGTGTTTATGTTCGATGTAGATGTCTGTCAGAGACAGAAAGACATGTAGTTTTCTACCAGAAAAGTACATATGAATTGCTTAACTATCAGTAAAAACCCTGCTAAACCAAACTTCATGGTAGAACAGTTCTTTCTAGAAAAAAAAAGTGCTTTTGATTTTTGAAGAGATGATTTCCATCAGTTACCAAAGACACGGTCAATGCCCTCCACCTGACAGTGTTGTTTTGGGTTGTAGACTACACAGAAGTGACTTTCAATAAAGCCTTTACTAACAGCAGCTCCCAAATACCTCCAGTCAGCAGAAAGTAGGACTGCACGGTTTGAGGTACTTCAAGTCTCTCTTAGACACATTATCTGAAGCAAAGAAGATTCTTCAAGGACAGGAAGTTAAAGATGGTAGTTTTGTGGAAGGTGATTTGACAGTCACGGTGTGCTTGGTGTAGAAGAAAGCACAGCCAGGAGCTCTGGTACTCAAAGAAAGCTTTCAAACATCTGTCTCTGCCCTGGTTATCAGGGCTTCATGTTGGTTCTCTGTACAAACTCACCAAGTCCTCCTTCACATGACACATGAGGAATGCTCTCGGTCTCATGGTTAGCCATCAAGAATTGGAACAAGTGCTCACACCACGCGCAATGGCCCACAACTCTACTCTGAGGAATTCTCAATAAGCAGCTAAACAGAGAAGGCTTTAAAACGTAAAGTAGACATGACGGGGAAATGTTATTTGTGACCTTTGGTTATTGCAACTCGCTTTCGACAATAAATCTCCCTTTTGACCATCGCAGTCTACCCTGTAAGCGAGCAGGATGCCTTTGACTGCGCTCTTTATTAGCTTAGCAAATGGAGTGACTTGTGAGACCCTGTCATGATGCTGACTCTGTTACAAAGTGTGACTGGAAAGCCCAACAGCCATGGACCGAAAGGTAGCCTAATGCCAAAACGCGTCTGTTTTATGAACATCTATTGAACATGTTTGTTTTTTTTTTTTTATCAAAAAATCAGAATTACATGGCTTTATCTGATGCCAGCCTGTTCCGGGCCCCTCTATTCACCACATAACATGACAAACTGTCTTTCACTCTAAAGTCAAAGAAAACAAAAAACTGCGATGTCACCTCTGAGACACTGCCTGTAACCAAAAATATTTCTATGTTTGTCTTCATAGTAACTCCTACCTTTTCTGTTTTCCTCTTGATCTGATTCCAGAGAAAAAGAGTGTGGGTTTTGGTTCCCACAGCAACCAACACAGCTGTCTGCAAGGCTGTCAATGAACTTCTTGTAGGCACATGCTCTCTGTCTGCTACTTTTCATGACCCTGTCTATCTCTCTACAAACACCACAATATTCAAATACATGTACATGTACTCATGAATATACTTACTTATTTTTCTTTTCACTCATTTTTAAGATGAGATTTTTTTTCTTAGATTATTTCACAGTCCCCCATGACACTCTTTTGGTGTTCATAATGTCCCTGGGATGTAGAACTTCATTCTTCACACCTTGACTTGATCACAACAAGAAGCACGTCTTCACTAATTCTGATAACATTTCCATTTTTGATCTCTTTTTCTTTTATTGAAAAGAGATTACTTTGATGCAATAGATCTTGATTATAGTTTCCTTTCCCTTTACTACTCCTCATTTCTCTCCACACCCCTTCTGTCCAGATCCGCCATCTTTCTATCCCTCATTAGTAAAAAAGACAGACATTTAAGAGATAATATGTAATTCAATATTTATTATAATATAATGATAAGATTAAACAAAAACAAACTATTGAAATAGGACAAAACAACTCACAGAAGAATAAGAGCCTAAGGAAAGGCACATGAAATAGACTCATTTGCACACTCAAGAATACCAGAAAAACACAAAGCTAGAAAATATAATAGATACACAAAGGACTCACATAGTATTTCTTAAAGAGAAAGAAATTAAAATTAAAAAATACAAAAATTTTCAAAAATCAAAACGGCCTGACATGACATGAGACAAGGAACTTCCAAAGACGCTCTTGAGTTCCTATCTGCTATTTACTGCTTCACATACAAGCCCACCTTGGGAAGTCACTCGTTTCCCTGGTGTGATTTCTTTAGAGAAACTGACTTTTCATTTTTAAGTAGATGCCAATTAGAGATAGCTTCTGGGCTAGGGATGGAGCATGTATCTTCTTTTCCTTTCAGCTCTAAGACCCCACCGAGTGGAGACACATCAGGCCCTATACATGCTGCCTCACTTTCTGTGAGTTCATATGTGTGTCTCTCCTATTGTGTTTAGAAGGCCTTGTCTCTTTAGTCTCCTCCATCCCCTCTGGCTCATATGTTCTTTCTCTTCTGAAGGGTTCCTTGACTCCTATGTGGAGGGGTTGGATGGCAACATCCCATTTGGGGCTGAGTGTTCCAACGGCTCTCGCTCTCTGCATATTATCTGGCGGTGGGTCTCTGTTCCTATCTTCATCTGTTGCAGGAGAAACCTTCTCTGATGATGGCTGGGCAAGGCACTGATATAGTAGTATATCAGAATGGTATTATAAGTCATTTAGTTGCCACATTCCACAAGGACAGTATATGTGGTTATATCCCAGCTCCCTATGATAACACATACTAGTCTCACTCAGGCCCCATTGTATACGGGTTCCATCCCATGGATTGAACTAAGACACCAGGCATTGTTGGGTCACTCCCATCTGTTTCTCTGCCACCATTGCACTAGCATATTTTGCGAGCATGACACCATTATGGATCAAAGTGGTTGTGGCCTGTTTGGTGTTTGTGTTTCTCCATTGGTAGTATTCAGAGTACTTTTCTGTACCAAAGAAGCGGTTGCGGGGACGAGGCAGAAATCCTTAATAAATAAATAAATTAAAAAAAAAAAGAAGCTAGCATGGAGGGGTGAAGGTTCCATGTAGGCACCAGATCAACTTCTCCATGATCAACAATTTGGAGATCAATTGTCTTCAGCAATGAGGCAGTGCTGCCAGTTTGTGGAAAGCTACCCATTGTCTTGGCAATATCCTGGCTTGTTTGGGGATTCCCATGGGACCCTTTTGGCCAACAACTCAACTAGATGTAACCCAGTTTGGGTACTGAAGGCTTCATTTGGTGACAAGAGATAGCCATTTAGTGCTCTGTCTCCTCCATGATATGCCAATTTCATTTTTAATATACCAATTATTACTTATTTATTAATTATAATCTATGAATATTTTATGTTCTACTGTCTATTTCCTTATTGCATTCACTCATCCATTCTTTCCCAACACAAGTACATAGTCTTTAACAAACAGAGGTTTAGAAAAAGTAATAATGCTTAATTCACTATGGGCAAAACAGTTCTCACAATGTTTCTTAAACTTCCTAATGCTCCAAAAAGTTAATACAGTTCCTCAGGTTGTGGTGACCCCATCCATAAAGATATGTTTTTTAATTTCATTTAGATCACCTTCATATATGTATATATTTCAGGAAACATCTACCTAATACCATATACTTACATTTAGATTTGCATTTTTATAATAAACACACAGTACTTGACATTTGGGGGACATGAAGTGCCATAATCTGAAACTCTCATGTGCAAAATCCTCTGGTGGTTTTCTGAAGCTCTCCGCCAACCCCGTTGACACTGAGTGGCCTTTCCCACCAGAAATGTCTTTGTACTCTTTAGCTTTCTGTCCTATGTCCTTTGCCTGTTGCAGCATGGTATGTCTTTCCGTTCCTTGAGCCCACTAATGGCTTTCTCCACTTTGCTTCTGTTATGTGTCTGCAATGCTAACCTTCTGAGTATATGCCAAGTTGGACCCTTGACACCCATCGGGTCATCTACTTGTATGACATCTTTTAAGGAGAATTTTCTCTGATTATCTTACTGAAGGAGAAAAGCTCAACTCCCTATGTCTGTATGCTATCTACGATGCTCTGTTGCTTCACAAGGCTTACCATAGCACCTGACCTGCTATCTCTACTATTTATTCCTGGGTGTATTATCCTTCTCTCTTAGAAGTATCAAGTTTTAATGAGGAATCTTTGTTCTACACTGCTACTTCCCATTGTCCAAAGAGTACAACTTGCATACATACATACATACATATAAACAAATAAAAGAATATTAAAAATAATGTATAGATATTATCATATTAAATTGAATTTAACACAAGCACTGCAACAACACATCAGGTGCTGTCAGAGCACATTCTGCTCCTTCAGCCAATAGCCTTTAAGATATCAGCCCACTGGGGCATGGTCTCTTATACTTTAAAAAGCAGCAGGAACCCTGTGCCCACTCTTTTGCTTCGGGCTCCCATTCCAGCTGCTAGACTCAGTTCCTGTTTGCACTCAGAGGACTACTGTTTAGGACGGTGATCTGTAAGTTTTTCCCCTTAAATAAATAACCCTTTTTATAATCAATAATTCTGAACTGGTATGGGATTGTTTTACAGCATCAATCAGGCATTCTATTAAACTTTGGATAGGTTTAGAGATTTCAATATTTATATAGGGACAGTGACACAAACTTTCTACATACTAAAGTAAATCTTAACTAGGTACAACTTAGTCTTCATAAACACACATGTACACACACACAGATGATTTTTACAGCGGAGAAATAAAAGTTGTCTGAACAGACATGTTACCATCACACATAACAACATAAAGGAGATGTTTGGGAGAGCGTTTAGGGAACAGTAACCTGCTTCTGTACGTGGAAGGATTAAAAAGTTAGATAAGAAAAAAGGTGTGGAGCAGAGTAAACAAAAGTCAGCATGCTTGGTGGACAATCTCTTACAAACATTTACTTCTCACAAATTGATTTGCTTTCATTTTAATATAATAATACAATATTATTTAATATAATAATAATAATAATAAGTGTTTCTAATTCTTCTTTAAGGGACAATGGATTTCTCCTCCATCTATAAGCCTGAAAGAGTCTGCTTCTGTGTAAATTACAGAAAACAGGACCATATGGAAGATGCATAGCATGCTAGACATGAAATATTATATAACTACCTGAGAACACAACCAACCCTAATCTCTCCCACCTGTTTCTCCAACCTTCATTAGTATCTATTGTAGGGAAATCTCTAACTGGGTTGATATTGATGAAAGAAGCCAGTGTATTAATGGCTTTTGTAAATGGCCCTAAAGTTATGGCCCATTGAGGGAGGTGAGATGTAACTATTTTAAGCACAGGTTTTCCAAGTAAAGGGACCAGATTGGAGGTTTCTTAAAGGTGTTACATCCATTTTCAAATAGCCAACGGGAAATTCTAGTAGCATGAGTTTTATATTCAAAAATGATGGCATTTTAAAAGTCTTAATTACATTAATTTACTTATTGAGGGGATGGTACAAGCCACAGTCCATGACTATAGGTCAGAGGACAATTTGTGGGAATTACTTCTCTCTCATGAGGGTCTGAGCACTTGAACTCAGGTCATCAGGCTTAGCAACAAGCATCTTTACCCACTGGGCCATGTCATCATGCACTGCATCATATATAAGGATGATAAAGAAATCCTTTATCATATTTCATTGCATATGTGTATGACAAAATTAAAACCAATAAATTAAAAATAAGAAGTGAAGTGAACTTTAATTAATTTTCTATCTTCATGCACACAGTTCAATATGTCAGATGAGACATGGAAGACTCAAATGGACAGGCTCACAAGTAATGGAGTCAGTTAAGGTGTTGAGTTCTTTTCTACATACTCAGTGAGGACTCAATTCCTCAATTAGCCTACTGTGAGGATACCCTCTGTCATAATTTGGGAAAGGATAGAAAAAAATGTCATTGTCCTTCTTCTATCTGCTATCTGCCATCCTGCCATTTCATCTTGTCTGCCCACAACCCATTAGGGCCTCTACCCTCAACATCCCACCAGAGAACCAGAGACCATCCTTTTCCATCTCTGCTCTCACTACCCAGCTGGGAGTCTTCAAACAACAGGCCTCCCTTCATGTAGGAAAATGTGGAGTGGTCTAGAGAGTTTTCAGATTTCTTACAATATCCCACATGGATACTCCAAAGACGGAAAAGGGTCTCCTATAGACTTACAGTTCCAGCTCCAAGATATGTACAGTGTGTGTGTGTGTGTGTGTGTGTGTGTGTGTGTCAGAGAGAGAGAGAGAGAGAGAGAGAGAGAGAGAGAGAGAGAGAGATAGTAGTAGCAGTAGTAACATATATGTGGATAGGTACACACATATCTGTGGAAGCCAGAGGACAACCTTGGCTGTCATTCCTTCTGTATGGTCCTTTGTGAATTTGTTATTTGTTTTGTTTTGACAGGGTCTCCCACTTGTTTGGAAGTTGCTGGCTACAAAACCTAGGGTTGCTAATCAGAGAAATCCAGGGATCTAAGACCTGAATATCTCTACTTCCTAACACAGAGGGTATCACACATACCTTGTTATGTAGGCTCTGTGGGAGTTTTAATTTTTTTAATTATTTTTTTATTGAAGAAAAAAAAATTCCGCCTCCTCCCAGCCTTCCATTTCCCTCCCCCTCCTCCCACTCCTCTCCCCCTCCCCCCACTCCTCTCCCCCTCCCTCTCCTGTCTGAAGAGCAGTCAGGGTTCCCTGCCCTGTGAAAAGTTCAAAGTCCTCCCCGCTCCATCCTGGTCTAGGAAGGTGAACATCCAAACTGGCTAGGCTCCCACCAAGCCAGAACATGAAGTAGGATCAAGACCCAGTGCCATTGTCCTTGGCTTCTCAGCAGCCCTCATTGTCCACCATATTTAGAGATTCCGGTTTTATCCCATGCTTTTTCAGTCACAGTCCAGCTGGCCTTGGTGAGCTCCCAATAGATCAGCCCCACTGTCTCCTTGGGTGGATGCGCCCCTTTGTGGTCTGACTTCTTTGCTCATGTTCTAGCCACAAATAAAGGTCAGTGAGTCTATAATATGATATCCTAAAGAAGCTAAATAAGAAGGTGAACCAAAAGAAAAACATATAGCTATCCTCCTGGTTATGGGACGTAGACAAGATTGCCGGGCAAAAAATTGGGATCTTGGGGGTGGAGTGGGAGGGGGTAAGGGGAGATGGGGAGAGAAAGTGAGAAGGGGAGAATGGGGGGAACTTGGGGAAATGGGATGATTGGGATAAAGGAAGGTTGGATAGGGGAGCAGGGAAGCACATATTTTAATTAAGAGAGCCATCTTAGGGTTGGCAAGAGACTTGGACCTAGAGGGGCTCCCAGGTGCCCAGGGCGATATCCCCAGTTAGTTCCTGAGGCAGCTGAGGATAGGGAACCTGAAATGACCCGATCCTATAGCCATACTGATGAATATCTTGCATATCACCATAGAACCTTCATCTGGCGATGGATGGAGATAGAGACAGAGACCCACACTGGAGCACCGGACTGAGCTCCCAAGGTCCCAATGAGGAGCATAAGGAGGGAGAACATGAGCAAAGAAGTCGGGAGTTTTAATCTTAAAGCCAAGCTAGCTGTCATCTCAGGCCCTGTGATGTGCTTTACAATAACTTGACGTTTCCATTTCTTTTGCCTCCTGTGTTAGAGTAGTTTGTATCTAATCCTTCTAAAGGAAGAAAATCAGCTATTAATGATGCTCTGTTCACAGGTAATTTTGTCCCAGTGTCATCATGCATATATTCAAATTATTTTCCCAAGAGTGATGATATAGAGCAAGGCAAATTGTATAGCTTAAGAGAGAAATATCCACTTTTTATATGGTTGATTTTCTCTTCTGTTTTATTCCTTTATTTTACAATTAGGATGATAATATCCAGTCTCCAGAACAATTTGTTTTCTAAACAAATGACAATTAAATTAACCCACACCAGTCTTTGGATATAAGACAAAAACAGAGCTAACCAAATGGATGCTGTAGCTTTGAAATAGAAACAGTTATGAATTTTGAAAAGAACAACATCGTTTTTCATCACATTTCTGGTCAAATCAAAACAAAAAATATACAATTTTAACTTTTGCCATCACGGATAACTGCAACCATTTATTGAGTGAATTTTGCTGGTGGAGGCAAAAATGAAGAAGCGTCTACTATGTGCTATCTGCTGCTATCACCAGTGCAAAAGAGAACATGATGCTGATAAAGAAAAAATATTCAGTTGCCAAAATCTACCATCTTCATAATGTTTAGAGTTTACAATGGATTTTCACAATGCGTTAATTCCGAAAGCTCTATAGTGGCATTCTATGATGGGATACATCTTGGGTTGATGGATTCAAAAGACCAGCACGTTCTCAGAAGTAGCCTGTAGCACAGCATTTCAGAGAGTACTTTTAAAGCTCCCAGAGAGCCAGAGGTGGTGGCCTTTGCCTGGCATCTCAGCACTCCAGAAACTAAGGCAGGAAGATGGGGCATTCCAGACCAGCTTGGACTGTCTAAGTAAAATTCATAGCTGTTTCAACTTCAAAGCAACAGCGTTCATAGGGTAGCTCTGTTTTTGTCTAAATAAATAAAAATAAAAGCCAACCAAAATAAAATAGAGTCCTTGAAATGTCTTAGGGGAAATATGACAAGTGATAGGTAAACACATAAGCAGAGCAAACCATTTGCTTCTTATAATATGTCTTATAGTATGTTTGAGAGGGGAAAGGAAGAGTTAAGTAAAGACGAGAAAGACCAAACCATTGATCCAGTACAAAAGGAACATAAAGTGCATTTTAAAATTATGCTAGTGATGTTTTCCCCAAGTTTTTTGTTTTCTTTTCACCAAGTTTAACTCGGTGGGTGTATCTGCTTCCTCGCCACCCAAGGTTATAAGTTAGAGTCAAAGGTAAGTCCAAGATGATTTGACCTCAGCTCACTGAGAAAGAAGCCAGTGTCCTAGAGAGGTGGCTCAGTGCTTAACAACATTTGTTGCTCTTGAAAAGGACCAGCGTTTGGTTCCTGGCACCCATGTCAAATGACACACACCTGCCAATAACTCCAGCTACAAGGCATCCAATGCCCTCTTCTTGTCTCCATGGGCACCCACTTTCACCTCCATATTCCCATACACACATAACATAATTAAAAAGAAATAAAATGTTAGGAAAACTTTAGCTCAAAAGGCTGTCATGCTTGGTTTCTGCACTCGAACAGACATACACTATTCTCTGTGGGAACCATGGACAGGAAGGGTATGTGAGTGGAAGAAGGAATGGTCTAAGGCCATGGGAGGACATTAATAAAATCAAGTGACTATTTCACGTAATGTTTGTTTTCTACTCATAACTACAGAAGGTTGAAAAGCCTTCATTTCACCCTTTAATCTTGCTGAATGGACACAGACCATGTAGAAAAATCTGCTGTGGTCTAATTACTACTTAATTGTTGTTTTAAACAAGTTCAACCAGCAGCAAATATTTTTAAAGTGATAAGCATTTAATCAACATGCGTATCGATTATTTCCCAAACACAATCCCTTTACTATTACTTTATTTTTGCACTTAAACTTTGGCTGTTAACTAGATACTTAAGAGATTTATTTACATTGGTCACCAGCCAGTCAGAAATATTTAGATACTATGCTTGGAAGTAAGGATTATCTAACCATTCACAAGCTCTTATAATAAAACATTTGTCATAACCCATTAATCCATTAGGACTTAGTTCCCATCCCATCCTTTCACTAACACCTTGCTTTGAACATAGTCAAGTTTGGCTGCAATTTTCCTTTTTTATCATATATCATAATTACAGGATGGGATGCACCAAAGTTGAATTCCAAAAGCCCTGCACTCTGCTTGAACTTGGCATACAGAAACTCAGCTAGTAATTTCAGGGCTGGGATGTATCCAGCCTCAAGTCCTGAGATCGCACTTGGATCATGGCGTAGAAGAAAAGAGGAAAAGTGTCTGGGTATGTTATTACCTCATAGAGATTTGAAAGTGGACTCTGAATGCATCTGGCACAATTCTGGTGGCCTAAAGTGCAGGATTAAGAGAGTCACTCGATTACAGCCCTTTCCCCATAGCTCCTACTCCAGCCATTCTGCCTTATGAAATACCTATGTCTCTGCAAATAAAACCCCTTGCCTGTAATTGTACTTGAATATATCAACATGTACCTGCAAGTTTCAGTTCAAGAGCAAATGACATTCACTCTCAGATTACTTATATTTAAAGAATTCAATGTCATTGAATAATTCTATCAATTATGGCTTTTGGTGATCCTCAAAGTAGTCATTTTTTTGCACAAAGAGAAGCAAAGAGGAAACATAAGATCACTAACCTAAAAATAAAGATATTTGTTTTATAAATAAATGTGTCATCATCATTCAATAAAACTGCTATTATTGTTTGTCTAATTCAGGCTACAAAGTTCAAGCTAGCATTTAAGAATCCATTTTGCAAATTATAAGGTATCAGGTATATAGGCCATTATTTTAATAATTGATGGGAGTAAACTTGAAGTTATGATTTATTGGGTGCTGTGCCTATATTTGTGCTGATGTTTGGGAAAGTCTAAGGATGTAATATATGGATCCAACGTAAACTAAAACAGGTACATGACCGCAGTTCTAGGGACAAAGAAATTGAGGTCTTGAGATATGGCAATTTGTCTCAGGTACCATCAGTATCCCAGGGCAAGAGCCGAATTTACTTACACAAGAGCCACCAGCAAACTGTTGTTTACCATGAAACTATTTACAATAGCTAATCTATGGAATCAGCCATGGTAAGCATTACAGTTGAATAGATACTGAAAATTTTCTGTGTACATACAGCAAAATGTTAATCAACCATCAAGGAGAAAAAAAAATCATGCCTTTTGCAGGAAAATGGATAAACTGTGAGCCCATATGTCAACTAAGCCAGAACCAGAAATGCAGCTAGCATATGTCTTTTCTCACCTAAGGATTCTAGAAAACAAAGTTCATGAAAGTTGACACAGGACTTTGTAGAGAAAAGAATTGGACCAGAGGGGAAGATGATGAGGGAGAAGGATAAAGGAAATTCAATATAATCAAGGTATGCTGTACACACATATTCAGTGTCTTGATGAAATCCATTATTATGTATGTCAGTATAAGATAACTTTAAAGTGACAAAAATTGTTCTTCAAGGCTAAGTCAATAAGATACACTGTTTCTAAGCCTCAAATTCTTTATGAGGTTAATGCATCTGCCCCTATGGTCATGGTCATAAAGAGTAACGAAAAAGTAAAACCCAGGTAGAGCAATCAATTGCACCGAGAGGAAAACCATAATCATCTTTATGGAAAATAATCACTGGAGGAAATTCCCTGGGTAATAATTGGATTGAGCTGGATTTCATAAATGACTTCACATTTCCCTGTTCCATATTAATTTCTCAAATACACTTAGTATTTTTGTTTTTAACATTTATTTTTAATTTGGGGGATATGTATGTACTTTTCAGTGTGACTTTGTATGTGTCTGTCTTCAGGTTCCCATTGTGGGGTGTGTATGTACTTTTCAATGTTGCTTTGTATGTGTCTATCTGCAGGTTCCCATTAGGGGATACGCATGTACTTTTCAGTGTGGCTTTGTACGTGTCTGACTGCAGGTTCCCGTGCATGTGTAAACATCAGATGTCTTACCTCTATTGTTTTCCACCTTTGTTCTTTAAGACAGAAGGTCTCTCACTGAATTTGAAGCTCATGGATTCTGCTAGGCTGACTAGCCAATGTAACTGAGGGGTCCACCTACCTCTGCTTCTATTGCACTGGGAGCCGCAAGCATACACCACCATGCTCAGTTCTTACTTGCATGCTGGGGACCTGAACTGGGGTCTTCTTGCTTATATGTCATGCAGTTAACTGACTGGGGTTTTTTTGTATCCCCAAATTTATTTTCTTAAAAAGCTGATATATCACAACTGTATACCTTCATATGGTATAATATGATGCTCACACACACACAATGCACACTGCAAAATGTGTCATTTTAAAAAGCAAGCACACTTAATAATGAAATGTCAAAAACACCTTGTCAAAGGAGATAGAGTGGCCACTGGAGGACAGTTTTAGGCTTTGCTTTCTCAACTGTGAAGACAGGTCATCCACAAGGCATCTATCTGTTCAGCAGTCACCTAGCCAGTTCCATTTGGTAATATCACACAAGAACAGATTTAAGTTTCGATTTGTCAAGACAGCAGATGCTCAAAATGTTTGAAGATTTTATACTTATGCAGCAACATTGAACAAAGATGTTTCACAACATACCCCCGCCCTGTGGCCCAGAGGTCATTGGGCAGGAGGAGCACAGAAAGATTGTAGAGCCAGAGGTCCAGGATGACTACAGAGAAACTCTTTCTCGAACACAACAGGACAGCCTCACATATAAACTCAAAGCCGTTATGACAGCATGCTTAAGACCTGCCCATGCTCAAGTCAGACAAAATCCCATCGTGGATGTATGGCATAGAGTACAAACCCAAGCTGAAGAGCTATTGCAATTTATAGGCCTTGGAGTAGGAAAGTCATTTTTCTTTCTTTTCCCTGGTAGCTCCAACAGAAGGCCACATACCTGAGGGTATATGGACAGCACAGCTTAGATTGGTTGGTACTTTAGTGAGGATATAAAGTTGGTGGGTAGGACAGAGATTTGGGTCTGGGAAGGATTGGTGGAGTGGGTGAATATGATCAAGATATGTTGTTTAAAATTACCAAAGAATTACTTTCAAGTAAAGAAAAATGTTTCTTATCATTGAAACAAATTGCTTATCGCATGTCACTCAGTTCATGTGAGTAAATATTCACATGTTTCAAATTAACATGCATTTTCTCCTTGGATGGCAGCAATCAGTCCTCGTGAGTAGCAGTCACCCATGATATTAGGCCAGTAAAGAAATTACCACCAGGTTTGTCCATATCCTCCCAGTCAAAACCCACCCTCTCTAGTGAGAAATTCATAAGACTGATTCCAGGTTCTCTAAAAAGAACTTACTAGATTGCCTGTGGGTGGTGACTCAATTCATGGGAGAAGGGATGAAATAGCAACTTTTTGTTGGTCCCAAAATTTACTGTCCTTCCTAAACGTACATGTCAAGATAATGAACAGTCAGGAGAAGATATGTAACCAGGTTGTCGTCTGTCATTTCTAACAGCCAAACCCGATTCAGAAAAACTTTCAAACTCTCCTTGAAAGATCATTCCCCAACATTAATGTTGCACCTCAAGAGTAATGCTATGTGCATTATATAGATAATTATATGTTGATGGTGTTTTGTGAAAAAAAAAACAATTAAAATCTTTAAACCATCCTTTCCATAAACAGGCTATCATTTAATCTAATGAGATGGTTATGTGGTTAATATGTTAGAACCAACAGTGGATGAATAACATCATGCAAGTTAATCATTTCCAAGCACAGGAGCCCACACCTCCAGTCCCAGAGGGCTGATCAGGAGGCATGCAAGTTGCAGCCCAGGAGGGGTTCTATAATGAGACACCATCTCATAGAAAACTAAATAACCAGGCAGTTACTACGGAGTCTATTAAGTTTTTTTTTTAATTTTATTAATTAATTTAAAACTTACATCTCTCTTTAATAGGTATACTATTGAGATTCAAATGAAGATGTGACCCCATTTTCACTACTTAACTGTTAGATGATTCTCCCGGAGTGTTAGTTGTTGTGAGGAGGTGTGGGCTGCATCCCGCCGCCTGGCTAGCTTAACCCCTGAAATAACCACATAGAAATTGTATTAATTAAACCACTTTCTGGCCTATTATTTCTAGCCTCTTATTGGCTAACTCTCACCTATTAGTTTAACCCATCTCCATTATAGTGAATCGTCATTTGACTGTGGCTTACCCACATGAGTCTAACCAGCGTCTGTCTCAGGCAGAAAAAACATGGCATCTGCCACACTGCACTTCATCCCAGCATCCAGTTCTCTTTTCCACACCTATCTAGGTTCTGCCCTTTCTAAAGGCCAGGGCAGTTTCTTTCTTCGACCAATGAAAGCAACACATAGTCAGAACGACCTCCTACACCAGTTAGTAGTGACTTCTCCATCAATGGATCTGTTCTATGCTTGTCCCATGTGACTGACCCTATTATGAAAGAGCGCATTGGCCATCCACCTAATAAAGTCCCCAATCTTTACAGCCACTCCTGGCCATGAACGGTCCTTAAGACATGACACCTGGCCTAGGGGAAGCTACTCCATCTCCAGCATTGCTTCTTGAGATGGTATTTGGGAAGTGAATCCTTACAGACCTTGGACTGAACACACACAGGATCTCTGTCTATTTTCCCATGCACTCTTGCCAAATGAAAATGTGACTTACCTAAAGATCATCTCATGCCTTTTGACAGGACTTTTGTAGCCACATGGCTTATGTCACTTTCGTTATCTCTAAACTTCCCTCCTACAAGTCCTTATAATTTAGACAATAAAGCAATTAGGTGAAACTATTTTTCATCTACTTCCAATCAGGAGCAAGTCATCCACGCCTAGCCTGGCTAGACTGTACCATCTCACAATCCAATCTCAGCTTATCTGTAAAGCAGAGAGTGAGAGAGAAAGCCACATTCAGATCCCTTCACTTACTTTAATTCATTGCTCATTTAATGACGTCAAAAGCAGACTCGTCCAAATGTCTCCATCCACTGACACATTGCAGATGTTCAGGCTTGCTTCTGCTTTCTGAGGGAAGGCGGCAACTCTGAAGTGTTGGCTCCCTGATTGCTTCCTGACCATACAAAGCTGTCTAAGACGTCTCTGCAACTTATGCTTGACTCATGCACTTCTCCACCCTTATTGTCCATGAGCACCAGTGCACTGTTCCCTCTGTGAGTGCATCTGGTCCCATTTCTTCCTTAACTGGTGAAAAGATAAAATGAATTATGGTCATGGCTCTCTCTCTCTCTCTCTCTCTGTGTGTGTGTGTGTGTGTGTGTGTATGAGACCTAATGTGTATGTGGGTGGGTGTGCGTGCACATGCCAGTGTGCATATGGTGGTCATAGGATACCGTTGTGTGGAATTCCTCCTCAGCTTCAGCACGCCGTGTTTTTTGAGACAGTCCATCCCTCACTGGCCCAGGCTTCACCACGTAGGCTGGCCCAGCTGATCAGCAAGGATCAAGGTTCCAAATCTCCCAAACTTCTCAGCACCAGGCTTCATCAGCAGTGTTCTGGAAACCTAAGCTACAGCCACACGCTTGTGGAAAACACCTTCCTGATGTGTCTTTTCCTCCACTCCAGCTCCTGCCTATCTTAGGTTTTTGCCTGACTTCATCAAAGAGTGGACTTTATAAACAATGCATTGTGAAAACTAGGGGTACCCTGATCTCCATGTCATGTAGATCTCACATGTAACCACGTTCTAGAGACACTCCATTCATTCAACAAATACTTTCTTTGAAAGAGTCTAGGTTCCAAACCAAGTTTAGCTATCAACAACAAAAAGAAGATGGAAAAATCCTGCTCTCTGAAAACCAAACACAATAGGAAACATCCTACTCCTGGAGAAATCTGTTTTCTGACATAAAGATCCAGAGAGCGGTCTGGGGGCTGTTATTTTGCTCCTTTGAAGCCTATTGTTTCCCCAAACCCATACTTACTTTTACAAGCATTTCTCCTTTCTATAAACATGAAGGACATAACTGTTAAGTTGAAAGTCATTGTCAACACTGTAAATGTCAGCACAGGTAACTGGCTATGTATGTTACTCATCTTTCAGACACTGGTAATAATTTGGGATGGCATACTGTACATTCTACAGATCTAAATATCTTGAGACCAGCTATATTAATCAATTGTTAATGAGTAGAAACACAACAAATCGCTTTTCGTGTGCTTGCTTCATCCTCATAAAAATTAACTAAAATACTTATATGTACACAATTAACTAAATTACTAAATTAAACAAAATACTTGTGTGTATATGTTGAGAAAATCAGTTCTCTCTGTATATTAAAATGTCATTGGGCTTTAAATGGTTGCAAGCAACAGTTAAGGAGGAATTATTCCTTACATTTTTAGCAAACTAAATTACTTTTAATTATATGTAGAGGCGATTTTAGTTTCATTGTTCCATTGCTCAGGGGATTCCAGGCTCAAGACAAGGTATTGGCCAAAAGTAAAGGACAGAAGTGGGTCCTGTCTTCTGACCTTCCAGGAAGAGGTCTGAGAGCTGACTGCTTGGCCTGCTCTCTTTTGTAGAATGGTATTTAAATTCCTGCAGAATCAGCCCCAGAAACCTCATTAACAGCCCTTTTGAGTCTACATGTTCAGAGTTCTAGAAAGAAAACATGTTTTTCCCATCCTCTCAGAGTGTTTAGACAAATGAAGAATGGCCAGGTTTCAATCTTTGTCCCATAAAGGATGGAGGATTCTCAAAGAGGAGGAGGTAGATAGGAAGGGATTAAAAAAGAGAGGGGAAGAAAAGTGTTGGAGGGAAGAAGTAGAAACAAATGTGTAGGAAGAGGACAGTGGGAAGAAGTGGTACTATGAGAGAAGAGAACGGAGAAGGAGAAGAAAGGAGGAGGATGGGGAAGGGGGAAGGTAAGATAAAGAAAATGGGGTGGAGAAAGAGGAGATAAAAGGGAGAGTAAGAAAAAATGGGGGAGAAGCAGAGAAGGGAAAGAAAAAGGGGGAAGAAGAATAGGAAGGAAGAAGACAAATGGAAGAAGAGAAGAATAAAGAAACAGAAAACGGGGAGAAGGAAGAGGAGGCAATTCATTTTATATGTGAAAAAAATGAAGTGCATAACATGTTTTAGCACACCGCATGCTAGCAGACTAGGCATGCCTTTTAAAAAATGTGAAGGGTTTGTTTGGCTTTACAATTTCAGTGATACAGTCCATCATGGCAGGTAAGATATGGTGGCAGAAGCAGGAGGAGTATGGTCATGTTACATCCACAGTAGAAGAAAGGGGAATGATAACTGTTTATGTTCATCCCATTTTCAATTTTATATGCAGTGGGGGACCCGAGCCTATGGAATGCCCCTACCCACATTTGGAGGTGTTCTTACTCTGCAATTCACATCATCTATATAGTCCCTCACAGCTGTGCCCGGAGACTTGCCTTCTAGGCAATTCTGCATCCTTTCAAGTTAACAGTCAATGTTATGCATCACAGAGATCTTAGTTCATGGAACTGGGATTTATTCCCAGGGTGTGTAGCACTGGAGACTTGTTTAACCGTCGTTTCTTCCCTGGACCACACCCAGGGATCCAGCTGTTCATCCAGCTTCCAGATCCCTCTACGTCCCATGTCATATTTAAACTCCAGGCTTTCCACATGTTCGTTCCTGCCTGGATTACTTCCTTGGCACATATCTCCTCAGCTTTAAAGACCTACACATGTCTCATAAAAACTTCTCCTAGCCTGTTGGTAGCCCTAGTCATTATAGTGCAGCTTCTAAGAAACCAACAACAGAAGTTATTATATTTTGATGGTATATACTTTGACCTCACACATGAGATTTGTATGTGTGTGTGTTGTGTTTATGTGTGTTGCATGTGTATATGCATATATATATATATATATATATGCAATTCGCTTCTACATACTCTAAGCTGTGCATAACAAGATCTGTCTTCTACACAATTTCGACATGATGCTGGATAAGTCAGAGCATGAGCTAGACCACTGGCATTTATGTAGCAAACCTAATGTGTTCAAAATGGTCAAACCTAACAAAAAGCTCTTATTGACCACAAAAGAAACAAGAACAGATAAAACAGGAAAAAAATAAAGGAGAGATGAGAAGAGTAAAGGAGATGAGAAGACTGAATGGGAGATGAGAAGGATGAGGAAGGAAATGGGGAGGGGAAAAGAGAGGAGAGAAAGGAAAAGGAGGAAAGGAAAGGGAGAGAATGGAAAACAAGGTTTCAAAAAGCCCTAAACAAAATATTTGGTGATTCCAAACCCCTACACATGGAGATAACATAAACTTATGCAATATATCATGGAACGGATATAAAATTGCAATCCCGAATAAAGTTTACAAGATTAACAAGGACCTATTCACAGCTTTGGAGAAGAGAGCAAATTTGAGCATGCCATCTCCTCTGAGTAAGAGCCATTTCTACATGGACAGATACAGAAGGCAAAGGAAGGTCAATGAGAGACACATGGTAATGAGACACATCCACAGACACCCCGATTTGTGGGGTTGTGCCCCCCCACAATGACCCATGCAGGGGAAGATTCTGTTATGTCTTTGCTAGCATGGACTTCTTTTAAGAGGCAACACAATGTGGAGAATGTTTGTATTATGCCCCTGTCCTCAGCTGTTTGGGTATCTACACGTTGGAATCTGTATAAGCAGAGAAAAAAATAAATCTCTTTCCTAGAACCGAGTTGAGTTAATCTTCCCCCTGGATAAGACGTAAAAGGGAGGTGATAATTGTCTCAGCTGATGGCTGTGTTTACAAACTCTTCTGTCTCCAGAGAAAGGCCACCTGTGCTTTTCTTGCATCAACACAGGCTGCGCCAGCTAGGAGAGGCTCCTAAGCGGGGCTTGCAAGTCTTTATCCTGTGGCCAGTATTCCATTTTCAGACAGTGAGTGCTGAAGCCTTTATTTGACTTGTTCAAGAGCCCTAGAATAAGAACTATGGTGAAATCCTTCAAAAAACACGTTTTTGTATAGCACATAAAGCCTACCATAATCCTCCCTTCTTTCTGAAATTAAAAGTAGGTTAGTGCCTGAGTGTGGTAGCAGACATGTCCAGGAAGAGAAAGGTGCCCTCCAACCAGTTTTGTGGGTCCTCCACAGAGCGTCTGAGCTGATCAAATTGTTTGAAATTAGGGTGGGTTTTCAGATAGTGAAATTTCAGTTACCAGGTGGCAGAGGCAATTTATCAGACACTCATAAAATAAAGATCAAAAAGCTCATCGGTCGCCCAGTGCGTCTGGGATCTAGGAAGGAACACTCCGGTCTCTCCATCCTCTAAACAGCTCTCACTTAAAGAGATTGATGTTTATAATAACAAGAAAAGGAGAAAGGGGTCAGGTCAAACCCTGCCAAATAGCAGGTGTTGTTTTAAGTTTTCTTGTTCTGTCTTTTTTTCCCCCTTAAAGTGTAATCTAAAAGAATATTGAGTTGTCACAATGAACGTTCTCTATGGGTATTTTTAAAATGCATGCCAACATGAAAAAAAAAGATGTGACTTGAAAACCAAGAAACAGAAGCCTTTGACCCTCAAAGCATTTCAGACTTTTCCATAAAATTCTCAGTATACTAAATTAACTAAATAAAATAAAAATTTAACACTAAGCATACTGGGCAGGTTATATTTATCTATTTATGTTTATGGTCATAGGAGAGGAATAGAGAAAGTGATGTAATTTTATTCTAATATATAAAATCAAGTTAAACAGATTAGGCATTGGTATTTTTGGAGATGGATCATGCTTAGCACATTAATTTTGTTTGAATATATAGTAATTACATTTATGCCTGTTTTTGAAGCATGATTAATAAAATCTCAGGGATAGAAATTGGGGCTCTATTGAAGACCAGAAAATCAAGACAGCCAGCCACTGACGCTTACCTTGACCTCAGTCTGGAAATGGTGATCCTGCCTCCAGGAATCTCAGAATGAGACTGTGTCTGAGAGTTGTCTCCTCCAGTTTTATAATCCTCTCTAGGGCTGGGATTAAAGACTTGCATTCCTGGGATTAAGGGTGTACCACTAGGTTTCTATGACAAACTAGTGTAACCACTGGGATGAAAGGTGTGTGTTACCACTGTCTGGTCTGTTTTACTCTCTTATCTTCAGGAAAGCTTTATTTATTAAAATACAAATGAAATGCTACTACAATCTTTGGATCTTCATCATTTCTATGAAAAGAAGAGATTTACCTGTGGTTGCAGATATACATGCTACCTGGGCATGTGGCACCTGATTTCGGCTCTGGAACCTGTGTTCTTACTGGTCACAATGCAGAAGAGATTTAGGCTTCAGCTTGGCACCAGGTGGTCAGTGCCTCAATGGAGTGTCACCTTTGCTTTTCCCATTGAATTGAAATTATGACACCAAAGGTTTTGACTACTTAAAAGCCAATTTGAAAACATTGATTTTATTAAGGAATCCTTGCCTTGTCTTATGGAATGATTTGGAGGATCATGTCACAAAATATCATGCACTAAAGAGTTGGTCTGCAGAGTGACACTACTGGGAAATGGCGAGGCCTTCAGGAAGTAGACTTTGTGGGGGTCATTCTTGTGTTTGGGGAACTACACTCTTCAGGGGCACTTGGGGACTCCATCCTGTTCAGTCTTTTTGCTTTAGGATATAACTGATTTACATCTACCACAATTTGTCCACCACTACCATCCAGCCACCTCACCAGAGTATTGACGTAATGTGCCAGAACCTCTGAAGGCATACCTTAAAATGGATTCTTCTGTTTAGAAGTTAATTATCTTGACTGTTTTACTACAGAGATTGAAAGGTAACGAATATACCTTAGTTCCAAATGCCTATTTTCTTCCCATTTGTCTTAAGCAACATAGGGACATGACACAATATATAGTAGTCATAATAGCCTTTTAGAGTTCTTCCATGGAACATCTGAGGTTTAATGTGGTTCCCACAATAGCAGCGCTTCTAGCATCAAGCTCCATCTTGTCTGTTTCATTAACTCATCTTGCTACTTTAGGCTTGCTTGTCCCTCTTTTAATCTAGCTCACTGTATTACTCCTCTCTTCTTTCCCTCTTCCTCCCATTTCTTCTTCTCCTTCCTCTTTTTCTTGTGGTGGATCTTAAATTCTTCTTGAACCGTGGAAGAAATGGAGAGAATAAGAAAGAAAGACGAACAGTAGGGGAAAGAGGAGAAAGATTAGAAAAGAGAAAACACAGCAGCAAAAATGGAAAGCTGGTAATGCAAGAATGAGAAAAATAAAATATTTAATAGATTAAAATATAGTGAGGTGTATAAGGACTAATTAAAGATGAGAACTCAAGACTAATGAGGACAAAGGTAAGAAAAAAGGAAGAAAATGATTATTTTGTTTAATAGAAAAATTCTGCCACTGTTTACATTTCTAGTCTTTCAAATTTGTCCATTGAATTTGTTAGTTCTTTAAAATATTTGAATATAGTGAGAGAAACTATTAATATTAAAACTATTAAACGATTAAAAACGGATAAAAATAGATGAGGGAAATATACTGTGATACATGGACAGTAGATAGATGTACAGACAGATGGATGAATGGAAGGATAGAAGGATAGATGGAAAGACAGGCAGATAGAAGATTTTTGAGCCTAGAAAGAGCATTGTGGCCATCACGATATTTCATAACAAATACATGACAATCATCACAAAGCAAATAAACAATTTCAGTGTCAGATCCTGACCTACACTACTGATCCAAGACAGTAAATTTATAAACATATCAAAAGTATAAATGATAAGGAAAAAAAGATGAATACTCAGCAAACTTAGACAGTCAGCGTGCGGTTCTAATTCAGCCAACAAGAAAATATTCCTCTCCAAATGTGTTGGACACAGAGAAAATAAATCGAAGATAGCATGGGAGACATAGTCATGCACTGGCCCTACAGCTCACACATGGGATCATTAATTCATGTTTTTGGGGAGAGGAGAAAAGTCAGTTCTTACAAAACATATTTTTCTTAGCCCACAGCCATTCCTAAATATCACAGTTCTTTGGCATTCTTGTGAAAACTATATATCTTGGGGGTCTTAAAATTACTCCCCCAAAATTCACATTCTCTGAGCCAATGGCAATTGAAGGCATAGGGTTAAAGGGCTTTACATCAGGGGATGCTGCTGAGTGATTAAGAAGGACTGATATGCTGGCATCTTTCCCACAGCAGAGATACCAAAAGGGCTATAGGTAAAGTATTCTGCTGTTGGCAGACAGGGCCCACACAATTGTCAGGCCAGGAGACATCAGATAAATCACCATCTCTGGCTTATTACTACACAACCAATCAGATACATAAGTAGCAGCCACAGGAAAACACGGGTCATATGCAAGTTCCCTGAAACTTTAGGATAATTAACTTCTACCTATTACACTTTTTATCCTTAAAGTCAGATAGGATCAAATTTTCATTGAAAACTAGGACTCATTGATTCACACAGACTAGACTCCAAATTTGGAAAAGTCAAATGACTTTAAAAATATGATTTTGATGATACCCTCAATCCTTTCCTGTGGCATCTATGAACAAAAGGCCTATAGAAACATCGTGATGGCCTAATGGCTTATTCATATTCTGACTCTGAAGAACCCATGAGAACTACAATCAGAAATGGCAACTGAAAACATCCTGGATCTTTATAGTTCACTGTAAGCTCTTAGGGTTTGAATTGTATTGACCAAAGATATTTGCAGAACCTTTAATGCCTACTTCACAAAGACAGAATCTCACTTGGAAAGAGTTTTCTTTAATGATTTGTTTAAAAAGAGACAACACTAGATTTGAGTGGACTCTAAATTCAACAGCTGGAGTCTTTATAGGATGGGCATGTGGAATCACAGAGACTTGAGACACTGAGGAAAGATAGCCACATGAAGACAGATTCAGAATTTTGGTGACGAAACTTTGAGGCCAAATATAGCAGGAGTTTGAGCAAAAAACAGAAGCTGAGAGAAACAGGCAAAAGTAAATCTACCTCAGAGCCTCCAGAAGGAACCTATGATGTCAAAACTTGGCTTCGGGGTGGCTAACCTATAGAGCTGGAGGAAAAAGTAGGCTTTAAGTCATGAATTCATATTAAATATGTGACGGCAGCCTTGGAAGCTAACATGTAGATCGTGGAGCATAATTACATGGAGAATCCTATATAACTTTTTCAGTGAAGTCCTGGGATAATTAAAGACACATGTGACCTCCAGTTTATTGCCTTTTCCCCATTTCCTATGGAGTGAACACATGCTAGGCACTAAGTGTTGCTTACTTGAAATCATTACCACAACAAAATGAAGAAGGTATTGTTGGTCATGTTTTACAGAATTTGAGCAGCTTTGCAAAAACTCAAGCCCATGACCAAATCCTCCCTTTACAAACTGCATAGTCAGACTTCGGACATTTACTGTCAAATTCAAAATCTTAAACAGTTTAGACTACTTCATGATGCAATTCAAAGGAGGGAAGTAAAAAATGAGCAAATTATTATATCTTAGCCTCCGTATTTTATAGGTAAAATAACTGTACTCTAGATTCAGATGATTAATTTCCCTCAGCTACACATAATTCATAACAATAACATAGGTCTTTGGCCCCTCATTTCATCATACCTTGTTTCTGAACCATTACCACCCTTCCTCACACCCTCTGTGCTATATAATACATACCACATTTTTGAGAAACTTAGGAAAATATGAAGATCCCTGAGTACAGAAATCCTTGGGTCCATCCTCCTCAAGGAGAGTGAGATGTGGATCACAGAGCAATTCATTCATGACAAACTTGCCTATTATACCTCCCTTCTGGACCAGTTGTTTCCCTCGCTTTATGATTTGAGATGCCTGGATACCATTGTATGTGAGCACCAGCATTGAATCCATTGCTGTCCTTAAAGAGTCAGTAATATGCCAGAGCCCATCAGTAAACAAATCATGCCCAGTTCCATAACAGTTGAGGTTACATTGATCACAGGTTCTCTTGGTATCATACAGTGGTTCTTACCTTTAACATCAATCTACTTCTGATTAAAGAGATTTCATGGCACAACAGGGAAGCCAGGATTACCCATATAATAAGATGATACAAAATTTGTTCAGTTATATATTTATATATATTATATGTCATATATATATACAGTCTCCTTATGAAAGGAGAGAGGCACATATGTTAAATACTAAGGAAGCAATCACATGAATCTTTGACAGCTATGGCAAGTCATGTTTCTGTACCATAGGGCTGTAAGATTGCCAAGAATGCCATAGATATTCCTCTTTTCATGTATTAATGCTGCTACTAATAAGTAAGTAAAATTATAGAATAATGTGTAAGCATGTAGACTTTTGACTCTAATAGTTTTGTGTTTGTTTACTGGCTTTTGTAGACCTGGACAACCCATTAATCTTTCTGAACATGTATTTTCTCACTTATATAGTGGGTATAATAATCCGATTGGAGAGTTTACTTTAAGTATTATTTATGAAAACATGTCACTAAAATGCAAATATCAATGTACTCGTTATTATACAATGTATGTTTTATAAAGTAAATAAGCTTTGAATTTAATTTTGCTCATTATTATGGTTTGCTTATGTGTGAGTGTTGAATACATAGGTGTCACAATAAGTGGGGAAGACAAGAGAAACCTTTAAGAGTCCTTCCTCTTCTTTCATGGGGAGTTCTATCAATTATATGCAGAAATTGCTTTTACACCACCTACTGAGCCAGCTCCCTGACATTAAATTAGTTTGTCCTGTGTGTGTGTGTGTGTGTGGCAAATGTATGGGAAAGAGAAAGTCATGTTAACAACTCAAAGTCATGGAGATGTTGAAAGCAATGAACATGGAAACCCACTCTGAATACTTTTTCTTCTTTCCACAAGAAAAGTAATCTTCTTGGGACAGAACGTTAAATAAAACAGTGCTTGTGGCCTTGGAGATCTCAGGGTCTTGCTAACAATATGACTATGTAAAAAAAAAAAAGTTAATATACTAACATAATCCAGAAAGGAGAAAATAAACAGCATGCTGTGGGGTCTAGAGGAGTAGCATGGATGGGACAGATTCTGTAGCTATATAAAAGTTTGAGAAAGGGATGGATTAGCCCCGTGGAACCCAGTGAGTTACCTGGAGCCCTGTTGAAATAGGAGCAGCGGGGCTGTGTCCGTGGCACCGGTGCGCCCCCACGGCTAGCTTTACCCGAAATAATTACACGGAAACTGTATTCTTTTAAACACCGCTTGGCCCATTATATCTAGCCTTTTCTCGGCTAACTCTCGCACCTGGACTAGCTCATTTCTCATAACCTGTGTAGCCCATGAGCTGGCTACCAGGAATGATCTTAACCTGCATCTGTCTGGAGTGGGAGAATCATGGTGACTCCTGACTCAGCTTCTTTCTCCCAGCCTTCTGTTCTGTTTACTCTGCCTACCTATGTTTTAACCTATGAGGGCAGGCAAGCAGTTTCTTTATTGCTTAACCAATGAAATCAACAGATTGATATATGACACTCCCACATCAGAGCCCCACTCATTCTTCATAATACTCTGTACTGGAAGGTGTTAGTATAGAGTTCTATACCTCTAATGCCATCCCTCAGGAGGTCTGAGGCAAGAGGCTTATGGGCTGGAATCCATCCTGGTCCATCTACAAAGAACTGCAGACTAGCCTGAGGTATACAATAAGACTGGATCTCAAGCAAAAAAAAAATAAATAAAAACAATAAATTAAATTAAAAAGTTGTTATTTGTCAGAGAACTTCCCAGTTTTTAAGTTTGCAGAGCAACTTCCTCTCCTTTTAAGTAATGATTTCATAGTCTTCTGAGTTTCAAAATTTTTATCCTTGAAAACAAATATTTAATCATTCTCACATAATCTCCTTCAAAAGGGAACACATTTAGATTGTAACTTCAGAACATTTCATTAAAGAATTCCTTTAGCTGCAATCTCCATTGAGCTGGGGGTTTCCATAGTTCTCTAATCTATGCCCACTGTTTCAAAATACAAAACGATACAACATTAGCGGCAAGTGCTCGTATTGGGAGCATTCAAATAGTGCAATAACCAAGTAGATTTATTGTAAATTTCACTAAGATTCTGTTTGCTTTAAAAAGTGGGAAAGCTCCACTCTTCTACCCCATGTAACTTAACCTCAGAGAATGTCTTAAAACCAACAGCATCCGCTCTTCATACACAAGCAAACACTGTGTCTACAGCAGTGATAAGAAAATTATTTTCCCTAAAACAAAGACAAACAGAAGAGATAAAAAGGAAACAGGCCAGTTTACTCTTGATGCTTTCAGATGAAAATTAAAGCACTCGGGATTGATTTGTGCCCCGTTGGAGTGACCCCGATTTTTACAAATTTATCTTAGGAATTCTCCACTCCAAAACCAAGATTAGAGTCTTAGTTTAAAGTGTACAATCTGTGTTTAAACCACACACGAGTGTTCCCGGCACCAACTGTAAACCAGCAACACAAGTAAAAGCAGAGCCAGGAAGGAAGGTGGTGGCTAAACATCTCAGCCATTCTTGTGCCTTTGATGTTGTAAACCAATATCAGGCTGAAGATAACTCCACTTCTTTTCCTGAAGTTGCTTTCACTTATTGTATTTACAGTCTTGATATACAGCATCAAGTTAGTCAAATATGCAAGAGCACATGCACACACATAATCACAATACACACACACACACACACACACACAAACACACACTCACAAAGCTACTGTACCTTTTGAGCCTCCCTCTACCATAGATATCCAAATGCAATATTTACAGGGTGTTGGCATTATTTTCCTGTCCTACATGAAAGTGCTTGCCCTCAAGATGAAGGACAGAAAGCTAGAATAAAATTGTCTACATAATGGCAATCTGTAAAACAGAAGAGATGGCTGAGAGGCTGAGCCACCTTTCTGCGAGCCTGATGCCTGGGTTCTCATCCTGGGATCCACACAGTGGAAGGAGATCACTGACTCCTGCAGTACTCTCATGTCTCATGTCCACACCCATGCTCCAGTGAGCACCATGTGTGTATGCATGTGCACATAACAGAAATTAAAGGCAGGAAAGTTGGTTTTAAATGAGTAATAAAATTTTAAATGCATATAATGGGTTAAACTGAAGCCTGATTCCATTTCATATGTGCATCCCAAAGAACAAACCTTGCAATGATTTGTATTCAACTTCTGAAATTTACTTTTTATCTTAATGTAAAGGTGTCTGATTCAGATTCACCAAATTTTGTCTCATAATAAAAGCAAAAGATCAATTAACATGAATGCATTTTAAATGGAATTTTGCATAAAAGTTAATGGGTACAAAGGAACATTTAATTTCCTACAGAGAGAAAGTCCCATTGCTTAATTTGGGGAAATTCTACTAATTTGTTTTCTGATTTATTTCCACTCCAAAGATTTTCTGTTTGTGGGACAATTCTGTAACTAATTATGAGTAACCCTTTATATTCGTGTATATTTTAATATTCTGGTCACTGGTCACTAAAACCAGAAGTGGTGTGTCTGTGTGTTTGTGTATGGGGGTCTTTCTGTCTGTTTCTTACTTTGTGCATGTGTTTGTCTCTCTCTGTGCATGTGTGTGTTTCAAACTCTAGTCCATCCTTCCCTTAACTCTGTCAAACCATAGAGACAGGCAAGCAAACAGCCATTTGTCACTCTTCCTTTACATATTAGCATCTAACATCATCAACCAAAGCAAAGAGCCAGAATTAAAGCTCCTCCCTCTCTGAGCTCTCCTTTACTGATTCAATTAGCTGAAAATTTTGCTGAAACACTTAGCTCGGTCTCCATATTTCCTCAGGCATAATGGAACAATTTAGGCCTCACTCTATAAAAGGTTTGAGCATGATTTGGTTTACTCCTGAGAAAAGTAAGGCCTAAAAGGCAGGAACATCTAGCCACCCAGCAGGAATGCTTTCAGGACTGGATCATGTTTTTATACTTGCAATGCACCATTTAAGAGCTACTGTGGTTTTCTTAAGTTCCATTTGCGGGGCATTAAACATGAGGCCATTCTTTTTTTTTATATACTGCTTTATGCTACATTATACTACTCTATTCTAAAGGTTTTTTTTCAACCTTTCCTCCCTAAAATAAAAGACATCTAAGTTCCCGGGGGATTGTATTCTTGTACTCTCTCTGTTTTAATGCTCTGCTACGTTCAGGATGAAGCTAAATTACCTCACAACTGCACAAAAACCAGCCAACATTCCACAGCCAGGCTTACTGCAAACACCCCATTTAGGCAAGGCTTTCTTAGTGAGCTATTTTGTTTAATAACTACAGGATGCTACTTCTTCCCCAAAGATTTCCAAAATGTAAACCCAGTGTTCCATTCAGCTATTTACAAAAATATTTCACCTTTCCTTCTCTTTGGAAAGTTTAAAGATTTACATTAAGAACTGGGGATATTGTTTTGTGGTAGAGTGCTTCCTAGCATTCTGAAGGTTCTGAGTTCAATCCCTAACATCATAAACACAAGGAAATGCACACTCTTATGCACACACAAACACACACAGAGAGGGAGAAAGAGGCAAGGGGAGAGAGAATCTTATGCTACCTGCACATCTTTGTAGAATAATCACAAGAGAAAATAGAGGTGGAAAATCCCCTGGCAATCAAATGGAATGAAGTGACTGACCACGTGATGAAGAATTCAAGTGGGTGAAAGACATGGTTAGAAATCTCAAAGCTAGGTACTGGTCAAGGCTAAAACTCTAAATAATGACTCCAAGACCATTTATTTTAATGACTACTAGAGCACAATGAGTGATTTATACAAATGGCACAGCATCCTTCCAATGTTCCTCTGTAGTCATGATATGCAAAACACGGAGGGACCCATGGCCTCCATCAACAAATGCCTGACACTTCTTGGCGTCGGTTACAATTTTTGAACACAGAGATTTAGGTCAAAAGTGAAAAGATTCTGGAACTTTGGACATATTTTAAGAATCTCCTCTCCGCAGCAAGAGCAGAGAAAGTGGGAGGGAGGGAGGGAGAGAGAGAGAGATAAAGAGAGAAGAGAGAAGGAAGGACAGAAAGAAAGGAAGCAAGGAAGGAAGGAAGGAAGGAAGGAAGAAGGAAAGAAAGGGAAAAGGCAGAAGCAAGGAAGAGAGGGAGGAAGGAGAAGGAAGGAAGGTCGAGGAAGGAAGACGTACCCTCTCCAGCTTGGCTTGCTGCCTCACTCTTTATCCATCAGAAACTTGTTCTACAGGGGGATTTTCCCTGGACAGGATTTCCCCTTATCCATTGATTTCACCTTCTGTGAAAAGAAGCTTCATACCACAATGGAACATGGAAATGACATTTCAGGGAGATGAAGAACAGTGGATGGGATTCAAGCCAGTGTGCATGAGACTTTGTTGTATGTCATATTCTAAGATGGCACTGACATCACCCTATGGACTGACAACACCCTAACACCACTGCAGGCTGTCCTTGATACACTTTGCACAAATGAAATGAAGGACTCCATGCACGTCCTCAGAGAGATGTCTTTCTTTAGGCAGCACAGTCATTGACCATCTCCGTACCTCTGTGCGGGACATATTTTGTTAGAATGTCTTTTTTCCCCCCTTTTTCATATTCACTTCTCCAAATTCACTCTGCCAAGAAAACCCATTTTATATTGTTCTTCCTCCATCAGGGCCTTCCAATCTCTAAACTCCAGGTTTTATTGCCATAATATTCTTTTTATGGTATAATGTCTTTTATTATGCCATAACGGTCTTTTTTCAGTCACATTGTTTTGCTTGGTTTTATCAGTAATGATTCTGGTGTGTTTTCTAACTAAGCATACGGGGTTCAATCAGATTCATATTTCTAACCTTTTAGTATTCTAAAATTTTAGTTTTTTACAGAGTGCTTGGTACATTGTTTAATAAGCATTTCCCGGGTAGGATCTTATTAACATACACATAAGAACTACAGAAGACCCAACATTATTAATTGCTGATGCTAATCTTAATGTTTCTGGTGCAGTAGCCATTCCGTTTTATTCCCTGTTCTTGTTTTATCTACCTTTCTACTGTCCTTCTAATTGTTTATATCCTTATTCTGATCCTAATCAGGAGTTCAGAAAAAAATACTGCTTATAAAAGTTGACAAGCTGTAGGGATGGGCGTTGAGGCTGTGAGGAGTCTACAGAGCTTCACTCCCTTTGGTACAGCATGAGGTAACATACCCTCTCTTAAATCAACCGGGATTCTCAGTGGCAGAGAAAATCTCTGACCATGTTTTTTATTTATTTTTTTTCTGCCCTGGCACATATAAATCCTCACTGATCATAAAGACATAAAATAAAGTAAGCTTAAAAATGCAGGAAGCTGTAAATTATCCTGGAAATGTTTTAATCTCTTACTATCAGCTCTTCCTCGGATCATAATCAAAGTATATCCTGTTTAAAGGCTCCCTGGTGAGTTTCTCAGTAGTAGAATGCCTTGTTTCAAATGAATGTCTAGAATGGAGTAAAACACATTTCTATGTTACTCGGAAGGATCGATTTTACTTAAGCATCGAAATGGTGAGCCTCCATGAATTCAGGTTCTCCTAGTGAGAAAAATACCTTGGAAAACCCAGTGCCCTTTTACATGCTGAAATTCTACTGCCAAATACTTTATATAATCAATCACACATCTCTGTTGGTACAACTGCTCAAATTTCTGAACAATATCACACACACACACACACACACACACATACACACACACACAAACACATACTCTCTCTCCTCTCAATATATAGACAGATTGGTAGATAGATGAAGGAAACAAACGTGTGTGTGTGTGTGTGTGTGTTTCAATCAGGCTTCCCTTCATGAGCAAGTCCTATACCAATATCTTTACAATAAACAATGACTATGGATTCTGGAATTCTATAAGTCAACAATTTCCAGGTTCCTTATTGTTGCAATGATCCAAGGGTACATGAATAGAAGTCTGTTGAGAAAGAACCCACATAGAAATATAAGAATATAATATTTATTTACCCAAAGAAAGCAAAATTTCCAGAAAATATTCATCCTGATAATTCTGAAATACATGTGTATGTATTTAAACATTCATGTACTTTATACATGTGTATGAATCTATTTGTATCTATGAAAATATATGTATAAATGCATTTGTATAAAATACAACAATTTAACTCCTTACAATCTGTACACAAACCTTACTATAAAATGAACGATTACACATATTATTTTTATAAATGCTTCATAAAATAATTTGGTGCCCTCTATCCCATGTGGCTCATTTTATCTAAGAATGGAAGAAACATGGGGGAGACATCTCATAAAAACCCAATTTTCAAAGCAAACACTTACACACACTTCTGTAAACTAAATAGAAGTGGGCCCCAACCATACCAAGAAAGAGACAGCGTATGTGCTCACTGAAGCAAGAAGTCAGGCCCACTGAGGTCTGAAACTACTGAGCTTAGCACCCAGCACACATGTTGGGTCCAACAAATATATATAGGCAAGACAGACATATGTAATGATGAACTCCATAAGAGGCAGTGTGATTTAATATGAAGTTGGGGAATTAGGCGAATTGGTGTGAAGCATTATTTGTGAACATTCTGGGCTGCACCATTTGGTGAGATCATAACTCCACTTTGGATCCCTACTGTGATGAGACACCAAAACTCTCTGAGCTTAATCTCCCATCATGCAACAACAATGATCTTTAAGATACAGATATGGCTCAAGTAGGAAAAGATATAAAGGCCTTTTGTACAAGTAATAGCTATATTGAGTGTAAATTGTGTACAAAATCATGACTCTAATTTCTCTCCTAACCACCCTAAAACTTTTGCCAGTGGGTGCTAGCATTTCTGCATTAAAGAAATCACTGTATTCTGATGTGAACTGTGTCCTCTTTAATGTTCATGGTAGTAAGTAGAGGTGGGACGTGCTCTGACCACATTGTCATTCATTTAAAGGCTAACATTGCCAGAAAGGAGGTAAAACCGTTTTTGAAGTCACATATAACATGTGAGTAAGTCTTCTAGAGAGATACAAAGGATAACCACACTCAACATAAAGTTTTCTTATTAATGTAGTTTCATAGCTACTTTGAAGGAATTAGTCATTTTTCTTCCTCTGAAACTTTGTGTGATCTATAGGCTTCATTCACTGTATACTACAAAGCCTAGAAGACAATAAAGCATTGATGGTGATAAATCTGAAGAATATGAAATCACTCTTTCCTACAGCCCTGGGAATGGAAGAGAGAAGGAAACCCAAGAGTATGCAGATCGTGCCAGGAATTCCATTTTGGAAGGAGGATCCTGTCTTCAAAGCAGCCAATGCCTCCCACTTCTCTTTGCTTTGATACGCAGCCCATCACCAGCTTCATTAAACCTATCCCCTATCCTTCATAACCTAAAGATGTGATCCCAAGTAATTCTGCAGAAATGTCACATCTCCTGGGACAAGTGAGAAAATGATGTTTCATCTGTATGACAACATGAGCAAAGATGTCATTGGAAGTGGCTGGAGGGAAATGCAGTAGAGTCAAATGTTATAAATGAACATTCCTTTTCCACTGTCTCCAAAAGAGAAGAAAAGAATTCGTGGCCAGATAAGGAGCCCAAGAAGGAGATACTATAGCATTTTACAGCTTAAGGTCACCAGGAGGGGGACAGAGGGAGGGCAGGATGGAGGAGTTAAGCAAGTGCTAGGCCAAGATGTGACAGGGAAAATGTGTGGTGTTGGCCCTTGGAGGATATGGGGTGAGAACAGGGAGAGAGACAAGGAGAGGCGGCCAGTGAAGGTGTTGGGGCTGTGTGAGAATATCAGGTTTCTTCCTGGGAACAGTGGTTCTGCATGTACAGTGACAGACTCTAAATCAAGACCAAGTAGGAATAGTAGGAGCGCCCAGAGGGAAGTGCTACCAAGGGTCCTCGTTTGGCTGATGAGATGGGTTAGTTTCATCCCGTGTGTCCTCCCTTGAAATGAAACACATTTGCAAAACCCAGGAGATAGAAAACAAATCATTGAGGGATTCTGAGCTGGGAGTTGATGGGTCAGTAGAATTACAGCTTTGAAAGCATAAGAACAGCTGGGGAGGGTGACTTCGCTTGCGAACACACAGCTCAAGAACCGCCATTTGTTTAGAAGTTGGTGAAAGTTTCCAGAAGAGACTGAAGAGTGGAGTTGGCTGTGAGAAGTCAGGTCTGTATCCTCCAAGCTCTGGGAGTGGGAGAGGCATTCAGAAGATTCCAGGAAAAAGCATTAGGAGGCTACAACTGCGATGGAGGATCCCACCAGAGTCACAGCTTGCGCTAAACATAGGGGATGCTGGGCTGCCTTTTGAGTCTGTTTTTCTCATCTAGTTCAGAGAGTGGCTTCTAAGCTCGACAATTCTGCTATTTGTTTGGAAAGAGGAGAGAGCTTTCCTTTTTCCAGTTCCCAGGACTCGGGAAGTCTCCCCTGAACATTTAGAGAAAAATTCTAAGATACCTTTACCATTTAATTCACAGAATTTGGCACTTTCCAATGCATACAGTTCCAAGGAGACTAGAGAGTTCCATCTCCTCCACACGCCATGTGTCCCAGGCATAAATTGTTAAGGCACGGGCATGAATTGAATCTGAGGGCTGGCGCTGCTATTATGTACTCTAGTGTCTTTGAAAAGACTCATTCCAGACTTGGTTTTTCAAAGGAACATGACGATAGCTATTAATGAAAACAAAGTCAAGCAGTCATTTACCAAACGTAATACCATTCTGCCCTGCATTTCATTTTCACAGCTATCTTGCAATGAGGATGAGGGGAGAAGTATTTCTCGTCTGTGTTTTAAAAGAGGAAATTATGGCAAGAAAAAGCATTTGTTTGCGGTCATCTTCTGATATTTGCACTAGAGAGGACTGGTGAATTTTGAATTACTGTTATGAATTTAAACATTAATGACATTAGCTGTCTTGTAGTGACCTAAAGACCTTCATCAACAGAGGAGGGAGCTTTGCAAGTGGAATAGAATGTTCTTGACTCTGCAGCTAGAGATGCTTTACTTATTTACTGACTCCAAACTCCCACGATACCACACTTTCGTTCGCTTTAACTCACAGGTCATTGTCTTACTTCTGTTTTCCTGTTTGTCCGTGAGCATTAACAGCATTGGCAACTGCTGGTTTCTGTTAGCGTTTTCAAAGCCTAGTGTATAGTTTGGTATATCATAGGTAATCTAAATATTGTCAAAGGAATTAAAAATTGAACATCACTTATTCCCCTCATTGAATATTTACCCTGTTCTAGAAGACCGGATTCTATACTAAACATCATGAATAGTCTATCAAATTGTTCATACCTCTGCCTTCAGGGTCTGCATAATATAACTGGAAAAGTGGGATGAATAAATAGGAAATTTCCATAGAATGTAAGAAATACTTTGCTTGAATAAAGTTTCTAGCATGATGGGAGCTTGGAGAAAATGGTCCTCACCAGGGATTGTCACTGAAGTTTTTCTAAAACATGGTTTACAAGAACATTCTATAAGTATCTAGAAATTAAGGACAGCATAGGCACTGGACAGAGAAAATGAGGGACACTTACATAGTTTCAAAGGACTTGATGAGGCTGCAGCAAGGTGTTGTATCACCTCCTTGGAAGTCACTATTGAAACTACTTCTCAGGTCAAATATAAAGGGCAGTGGATATTAAAATACGGTCTTCTTCAAAGACCACAGAGAATTACTAGCTAGTGGTAAGCAAGCAAGACAGTGGTACTGAACAGGGCATGCTGTTGCAGTCCCATGGACCAGCAGTTTGATGAGTGAAGACGATAAGACAATGGGGTTCTAGGAGCAGGAGCAGGCTATGCCAGCAATGAACTAACTTCATTCAGAAGAGCAGAAGTGTTGAGTGACATGGAGTGACATCCAACTCTGAGCCACTGCTTAGAAACCTCAGCTCCTCCACATGATGCCCATACATCCAAATGCCAAGTTATACACCTGGCACCCTGGAAATCATATCACTGAGCATGTCAGACCATGAGAAGTGAATGACATATTGTAAAAATTGACCAACTGATAGATTCTCTGGCTTCTGCTTGTCAGCCTTAGCAAAACAGCAGTCTGCCACACAGGAAACGCTTCCCCCTCTTTTCACCTAGTCATTTTACCTTTGCTTACTGTGTGCCATGGTATGATTTCTTTGCCATGGATGAATGAAGAAAGGAGCAATATTTCACAGCCAACCCAAGCCCCTCCCCAGTTCTCACTGATTTTTTTTTTTACTGTGGGTAGAATCACCACTGGAAATGTCCCACAGTGTGCACTTTGCAAACCTCACCTGGTTCCTGATCCTTTGACACACAGTTAAGATGTTCATCTGCACTTTATGAAAGTTCAATTGCTGTTCAAACCAAACATAGGATGCTCACCTCACCTCATGCTATGTGTTGCTGGTTGTTCAGATGATTGATACAGTCATCAATCTCACTAAAACTTCCAGAAATCTCAGGGCTGTTGAATTACTGTTCCCCAGAAGAGATACTTAAATTTCAGCCTACTTCCTTCAGCCAGATAACTTATTTCATTCTTATGCTAATAATGCATTTCAGTCACTATATAAGTAACAAGGAAAAAAACCTTTTGTTTCCCAGGTCAGCTGCCTCACCTTGAGTGACCGACTGTCCCGTCTTTATGTTCATTCCTGGATATGGTGTGATACTAGGGTAGGCTGGTACCTTGAAGGCCATATGATTATTAGTCAGTGTCAAATTTTTGAAATCATTGTTTAATTACCTGTGAAATTATTTAGTTTGGATATGAGTGTTAGGCCCACTATACCTACTGCAATTTCCCCCAGTCTAGTTGCTTGCTTATTAATTCATTTTAAATGATTGGATGAAGAATAAATTTTCATTTTGACAAATACAGCTAGCTACTATATTTTCTTTATGTTTCATACTTGCTTTCTTTACTTCAAACAACTGTTAACTACCCAAAGGCTGCAGAATAGTTACTGTCCTTTGTTCTAACTGTGAAAGGAAATGGTCTCAAACTTTCCTGTGAAAAACAATTCACTTCCGACTAATGTTTTGCATCCTTTGGTGTGAAGAAGGAGTTAGTTCGAGATTTTTGTTTCAGTTTTCTTTATGGATATAGATTTTAGAATGACTTTTAAAAGTACTTCCTTTTCTTCCTTTTAATTAAGATGGTGTCTGAGACACAGAAGTTGAGTTGTCTAAGTACGTGTGTGTGGGCCTGCTGTAGTGGTCTACTGTACTGAGGTGAACCACTTGCCTTCTCTAGATTACTGTGACTTCATAGCACAATTCCATTGGCTGGTAGTTCTTTTGGTTTTTCAAGACAGGGCTTCTCTGTAGCTTTGGAGCCTGTCCTGTAACTAACTCTCATAGACCAGGCTGGCCTCGAACTCACAGAGTTCTGCCTACATCTACCTCCTGAGTGCTGGGATTAAAGGTATGCACTACCACCACCTGGGTGGTTGGTAGTTTTTTTCTTGTTGTTGTTGTTGTTGGTGGTGGGTTTTTTTCTTTTTCTTTCTTTTTTTTTTTTTTTTTTTTTTTTTTTTTTTTTTTTTTTTTTTTGGAGACAGGGTTTCTTTGTGTAACAGTCCTAGCTGTCCTGGAACTAGCTCTTGTAGACCAGGCTGGCCTTGAACTCACAGTGATTCACCTGCCTCTGCCTCCCGAGAGCTGGGATTAAAGGCATGTGCCACCACTGCCCAGCCTGGCTGGTAGCTCTTAAACTACCTTCCTCTTTCCCTTTAACTCCCATCTCCTTCCCTTTCCTTCCTTCCTTCCTTCCTTTCTTCCTTTTTTCCTTCCTTTCTCCCTTCCTTTTTTTCACCCTCTCTCTCTCTGTTGTCGTTAATTGCTAATGCTTGGGATTTACCTAGATATCATATGCCAATAAATTCTAATTTATAATCTTGTTGATCATGTGCTTTGTAGGATTTCATTTCCTTGAAAGTATTATTTTGGCCACGTGTATGGTGAATCTTCTTTGCGGAATTCAGAACAGTGTGTACCCTACAGATGGTCATTAGTGCTTTATGTAAGCTATGGTCACAGTGGTTGTTAGCATTGTTCAAATGCATCCTCATTGACCTTGCTTTCAATTTTGTCTATCCATGTTGTAAATAATATCAATATCAACTTCCCAATAAATCAACTATTATCATAATAGTACCACTCTTATTCTTGGCCACTTTTCACTAGTGTGTTTTCACTAACTTCCTTATATTCATAGTTGCATTGTTAATGTCCTCTGTCTTCTTTTTATCCAATGTCTTTATATTTAAACTGAATGTGTTTGGTTCTTATGTGTATCCATAATCATATACCTATGAAGCACATTTAGGGATTAAATAAGAATAAAGACCTCTATAAACCTTTCTATTATCAAATGTATTCTATACATTAATGTGCCTTTCAAATGTCATTTTACTTCAGTCTGAATAACAGCTTTCAGAACTTCTAATAGTTTAACTTTATAGAGAACAAATTCGCACTTGTCTATCAAAAAAATGTCTTTGTGCTAAGCTTCATCCCTAGATGAAGAGTTACAAGTAATTAAGAATTACCGGAAGAGAGAGAACCAGTCTTCTTGAGAAAAAATACTCTGATTCCTGATAGGCTATCCCTAAACATATTCACATTAATTGGACACAAACTACACTTATACACACAACTAACTAATCAAAGAAAAAGTCATGACTGAGAGAAAGTTGAGAGGGCTTGGCAAAAGTTGGAGGGGTAGTGGAGAGGTAGAAATGATATACACATAGTATTCCTGTGTAAAACTCAAAAATAAATACAATTATTTTTTAATATTTTGTTAATTCATTTTGAAAGACAATTTTACATATGAATCAAATTCTATAATATAATATGTGATTCTAAGTTAATTTTCTTGGTCTGTGAGCACTTTACATATGTTTTAGTGTTCTCTGGTCAGTGCTATATGTGGTCATGATTTTTCTATGGTCTAAATTGCTTCTGATGAGAAGCCAGGCATAATTCTATTGTTTCCCATATGCAATGTTTCCCTCTCACCACAATTTGCACAGAAGTTGTTCTTACCTTTGGTTTTCAATACTTTGACTATGATCATGTTGGTATGCTTTTCCTACTTGTGCTCTGTGGTGGTCAACTCTCTTCCTGTACCTGTGGCTTGATACATTTCATCCATATCAGACAACCTATGGCTATTGCAACCCAAACAGTTTCTTATTCATATTCTCCCTTTGCTCTTCTTCTGGGTCTCAATTATACCCATTTTATTTCTTTACTTTCTATGTGGACACATACACCTTGTGAATGCAGAGTCCAGAGCAGAACATCAGGTCCTCTTTTACTCCGTGCCTTATTGACAATTCTGAGAAGCTCTGTCCATTTCTCCCATCATTTCTCTCTTTCTTTTTAAGTTTAGATTAGTATTGTTCACCTAATTCAAGTTTTTCATTCCTTTATTTCTTCTGACTCTAGTCTAACTTTAAGATCAGTGTACCAACTGTTTGGTTCTGATATATTTGGTTCTAGAATTTATATTTAGCTTTTTCTTCTATTTCTTGGTAGCTCCTATTTAGTGGTTGAAAGATATTTACTTCTTCTTGACCTGCAAACATGTTTTCATTTTCATGGCTACAGGATGTGATCATAATTTCTAATTATGATTATAATGAAGGCTGTGCTAAAAAGTGAAGATCCTGCACACATTCTAATAGTCTTCGTAAGTCACTTCATGTGCTTCTCCTGGCAAGTTTTGTTTTGTTTCGATTTCTCTTAATCACTTTTTCATGTTGCTTTATGGTTTTGTATATTTTAAAAATAAACGGCAAGCATTGTGCATGTTTTTCCTCTGTCTAGCCACAATAATGTCTGTATGTCTCACTGGAGGCAAAGTGAGGCCAAAAGAAACCATAAATTATGAACTAATCTGTGTCTGGACTGTTTGTGGCTCTACTTACATATTTTGTGCTGGCTTCAAGTGACTTAAATTAGGAGTGGGACTTCTCCTCAAGAGGACGGGGAGTTTCAGAGTAGACAGACTCTGTCCAACTTTTGAGGTTTGTATTCAAGTGCAGCACTCTAAAGTATTGTAGTGTCTTGCATTTACATCTGGGTCATCCAATTAATAAGCCCCTGAGATCTTTCATTTCTGTGTTCTTGTTCTGAGTTTTCTTTTTAATTTTTGTAGATTTCTTTTATACTTCTTTGTTTTTATTTTTTTTTCATTTTACATACCAACCCCAGTTCCCCCCTCCCTCTCTTTTTCCCACCCCAAATCCACTCCTCAGAAGATGACTCCATTGGGAAGTCAACAAAGTTCTGGCATACTGAGTTGAGACAGGACTAAGCCCCTCGCCACTGTATCAAGACTGAGCAAGGTTTCCTACCATCGGAAATGGGCTCTAATACGCCAATTCTTGCATGCAGGATAAGTACTGGTCCCACTGCCAGCGCCCTGCAATCATTCCATTACACATAACTGTCATCCATATTCAGAGGCTCTACTTTGACCCCATTCAGGTTCCATGACTGTCAGTTCAGAGTCCGTGAGCTCTCACTAGCTCGGTCAGCTGTCTCTATGGTTTTCCCAATCATGATCTTGACCCCCCATTTACTCCTATGACCCCTGGTCCCTCTCTTCAACTGAACTGCAGGAGCTCAGCCCAGTGATTGGCTGTGGATCAATGCAACTGCTTCCATCAGTTTCTGGGTATAGGTTCTATGGTAATAATTAGGGTAGTCACTAATCTGATTATAGGAGGCCTGTTCAGGCACTCTCTCCACTATGCTAGGCGTCTTAGCAAGGGTCATCTTTGTGGATTCCTAGGATTTCCCTAGCACCAGGTTTTCTCCCTAAACTCATACTGACTCCCTTTATCGAGATATCTCTTTCATTGCTCCCCCTTTCTGTACCTTCGCCAACTGAGCCATCTGGAGCTCTCATGTTTTCATTCCTCGACCCCTCCTTTCTACACCCCTCTCCTGGTTCACCTTTGCTAGGATGACACTTCATATAGAAGACCCATTTGACTGTGAGCTCCCATTGTCCACTGAAATTGGGAAAATCTTCACTCAAGATTTAAAACTGTAAAGACTGGAGAGATGGCTTAGTCATGAAAGTGCTTGCTGCACAAACTTGAGAACCTGAGTTCAACCCTCAGTACCCATATAAAAAAGCTGAGTATTGTGGCCAGTGCTTACAATCCAAGACCTGGAAGGCAGAGACAGGAAGATCCCCAGGGCTCACTGGCCAGCCAGTCTAGCTAAATCTGCAAATTCTACATTCAGAGACGGTGCCTGTCTCAAAATAAAGGGTAGAGAGTAACAGAGGAGAAACCAGCATCATCATCTGGTATTTGTAAGTACATCCACATATACATGCACATTCTCACGCATATGTACACACATGCACACATGTGTTTTCACATACATGTGCACTCATACACATAGACACAGAGAATTGAGAATTTCTGAACAGTAGCAATCTACCTATGAAGTTTATCCAAATTCAAAGGCCCTGGTGTCATGACCATGGAGTTAGCTTATTACTCATCTTCAACTTGCTTGTATTTCTAGCTTCTGGTCATAAAATGATTTACACAGAAACTATTTTAGTTCTGTACTGAAAACATTATCTAGTCCTTTTTATTCTGTACCTGAAGAACCCTTCTTAGTGCCTATTACAGTTTGAGGACCAAATTCAAGTTAGAAGAATAAATGAGGGACGGTAAGACAATACAGCTAGGGTTTTGTCCTTTCTGCTTCCTGCATTATAAAGAAGTATTAGGGTGTGTCCTGACATTCCCTTGAAAGAGGCATAGACAATTCACCTAGAGACAGAGACATGCGTGTTTCTGGAATTTAGTTTTGAAAGTTTACACCCTGATTTGAAAGATCTTCTTTCACATTGCCCACTCCAGACCAGGCTACACATAGCCATAAATATTACACAACCTCATATTCCTTCTCTGGTACCATTAACTAGCAAAGACTGTGGCCTCCTTTCCACCTGCTGCCTCCACCAGTTACGAACAAGTTCCTTGGAACTTAGAATTCATCTACACTTGGAATGCATAGTGCTCAGAATTATCTGGAAAATGAGCGGTCATTAGTGAACTCCAAAGCAACCTGGAAAACAAGATCCAACCAAGCTTTCAGGCTCTTTTCTTTTGGACAATTAAACCTAACACAAATGATCTGAAAGCCCTTCACTGAGGAAAAAAAAAAAGAATCATCTAGGAAGCTCTCTGATGGTATGGTCAGCAGGAAAATGACTGCAAGTAGACAGAGAAGGCCGCTGTGGCCACCCAGTGGTCACTGCTACTGTTCTGAAGCTGGCCTGGAAATGATGCACCTGACTTCCTTCTCTCTCATGCTTGGGTTAAGTATTCAACAAGTATTTGTTTGGCCCCCAAGTACTTCAGTGTGAACAACGGTACATCAATGACTAAAAAATGTGCCATTTTCATTAGCCTCACTCTCTAGCAGCTTTCCCTCATGTTCTTCAAGAGAAACCCTCAGCTAAATTCTTCCAACATGCCCAGAGCACATCAGTGCTATGGACAATTCATAGCCTTCAAAAGTGATTTCCATAAAGTGTAATTCATATATTAATGAGGCTTTCCTAGAAAACAAAAAATGTGTTGCATACTACTATCCCTGAAAATTTACATCATACATAATATATGAAGAGAGACTTTTTCAGATATATATATACATATATATATATGTGTGTGTGTGTGTGTGTGTGTGTGTGTGTGTGTATATATATATATATATATATATAGAGAGAGAGAGAGAGAGAGTTTTTAAATACGTAGTACCTCTCATTCTAGAACAACTAGAAACTGATAATCTATTGCATTCCATTTTCAAGAAATATTTTTGTATAAGCTAAATCATCTATAAAAGGAAATTCTGATATTATCCAGTACCCTTTATATTATATATGTGCTTAAATTATATATGACTAGATATTTAATTTGAAAATTATGTTTAAAATTAAAAACGAGTCAGCCATTTGTTTCCATTGCAAATTAAGTTGACTGAGAGTTCTTTCCAATCTCCAAACCTTCAAATCATAAAAACCATCATCCACCTTCTGAGTCATTTTATCTGTCTGTAAATGAATTATTTTGGACTGAATGTTACCAAAGTACTCTTAAGTCAATAATTCTTATTATACATAGTGTTAAATCAATGCATTGTCTCTCTGCTTTAGTCTGCATGATTTTAGCAGGGAGCAGCTACACAATCAAGACGGTGTCAGTGTATCTCCTAGGCACATGTACCTCCTGAAGGAGAAGGAGGGTGAAGAAGCATGAAGGGTTGATTTGCACAGTCATATGACACTCAGATCAGTTGGAAAATATGACCGTTACCAAATCTAAAATTCCATGGCTCCCTCATTCCTATTGCTTTTCCAACTAATAGAGAGCAAAAACGTTGATCCTGATATAAGCATATGGTTTAAAATTTAAATCTTACACATTCAAGAGGTCATGTTTGTAGGGAGACCTCCTTGCAATTGAGACAAAGGCAAAGTCAAAGTTCTGTCTTTTTACTAAGAAACTGGAAATCAATGCAAAAAAAAAATGCAGAAAACCATAGTCTCAGAACTGCTACAGGATTATAATTCAGATTGAAACCAATGAATCTATCTCCTTTAAAAGTTTTGAAAATAATAAATGGTCCCTAAGAGATGAGTATTTAGCAATTTGTTTGGCCTTGGAAGCTTGCTGAGGCATGCAACTTATTAACAAGAATTGACAAATTCACACGATGCCTTTTGTTGATTAACAACTGTGTACTCAACACAGAAAAGAAGATAATCGCAGAGACTGGAAAACAAGTAGAAAATATCTCTGCATAAATAAATTCCATAGCCTGTGGTTCTCTATGCTGCATACAAGGAGGTGAAGCAGTTATTTCCATGATTAGAGAAATGATACTGTGGTTTCCTTTCCTTTTGTATGGTTTTCTTATCCTGTCTGATGGATAAAAAGCTAACATGAGATTTGAGACAGTATCAAGCATCAACAACAGGTAGAGGAGGCAAACTATAGCCTCCAAGGCAATCCAGTCGCCACCTGCTTCTGGAAACAAAAAGCACAGAATTCTCTATATTTGTATTCATATTGCAGAGCTGGGTATTTGCAAATAGATGAATATTAATGACTGAAACTTTAATATTTAATAAATTTTTTGCAAGGTGACTTTTCTAAGATTAGTTCAATAACAACGCTATGCACATAGCAATTATTTAATGAGTGAAATGTAAATTGTAAGTGGATTGCTTTCCTTAACTTTCATACTAATTCACTTTCATGCAAGATTTAAGCAGTAGCACTGAGGGTTCAGCTACGGCTTGAACCAGTGGTTCTCTAACTAAAGCTGCAAACCTTTAATATTCAGTTCCTCATGCTGTAGTGACCCCAAGATGAGATGATTTCATTGCTACTTCATAACTGTTACTTGTGACTGTTATAGATCATAGCATAAATATCTGATGTGCAGAATATCTAATATGCCGCCACCAAAGAGGTCACAACCCACAGGTTGATAGCAACTGTCATAGACTCATGCAGTCTACCACATTTTAGATCTTGACTGAAGTAACTCCAATGCTTAGTGCCCTAGCATTCATGAGACATTGTTATTCTATTCATGCTTGACCTTATTTACAATTTTTTTCAAAAGACTGTCATTAAAAATCAGTTCTTAGGTGAAGAAAAGTGATCAGGCATAATTAATATCACAGGACTACACTTTTTTTTTTTTTTACCATATTGGAGAGACCCAGATATCTGAATTAATTCTGAAGGTGTGAATTTAACTTACATTTACAATGTCCTTAATTAAAGAAGCTAATGCCTAACATAGTTTGTGACTCACGGTAAACAACCCGTAAACAGTTTCTGTATGAATGTCTTCATTTCCTCAGCTCACAGAAGATCACTAAACCATGCCAGATCTTGTACAAGATTGACATGAAGTCAACCATAGAATGAGGCTCATTGGACAGACTCAGAGCTTGAGCGAGGTCTACCTCACAGATTTCAGCAAGCACAGGGGGGGGGGGCCTGGAGAGGCACTCTCAGCTCCCCAAAAGCAAGCTCATGTTATAAGACAAAAGAAATAGGATTACAATTAAGTTCTAATTTAAAAAATACTCAGATCTAATACAGATGCCCCCCCCCACTAATGCCAAGTGGCTCGCCTTCAGGCTACAAACATGGCAAGCATCTACTTCTTGTTTTGACAAAACCACGAACTAACAGATCCACATTGTTCTGAAAGAACACCACGCCTTTCTCTGAGAAGCATGAGGTACTCTGCAAACATCGAGATGACAGTAATGGATGAAACGTTTGATATGGTCCCCCCTCCCCCCCCCCCTTTTTTTTTTTTGAAAACTACTATGGAGTTTGCGGGAAGCATGATTAATAGCATAAAAATTGCTTCTATCTTTGGCTAACAAGCATCCGGCAATGAATCAACTCATCAGGGTTGAAGATAACGTGTACTCTTCGCATGCTCAAATTTCTGAGAGATGACATGATTGTAAGTGGAAAAAGTCCAAATTCTGAAATATTTACACAGCAGGGAAAGCAGTTAAGATTAAGCAAGGCATGGAGAGCTGGCATTGTTCTGGCAAAAAGGAGCTGAGGAAAGAGTGCTGGTAGGCACAGGGATGGGTGAGCCCTGCCTAAAGGGCACAGGACTTCACTCAGGCCAGGCTGCTTAAGAGTGGCTTGTTCTGAGTCTTTCTTCTTACCTTTAACTGTTATTTAATTTTATTTCTCAGGTTTTTGAGATAGGGTTTTTCTGTATATCTCTGGCTGTCCTGCAGCTTGCTCTGTAGAGCAGGCTGGCCTTGAACTCAAAGATCTGCTTGCCTCTGCCTCCTAGGTGATGGAAATAAAGGCATGAGCTACCACTTCCAGCATCTTCCTCTGTTTCTGAGATGTGGCAGTCAGATGTTATTTTTCTCAGTTTAGAATTATAGGATTAAAGATAGAGTTCCAAAATATCAGTTCTGGATATTAGCTTATGTCTCTGTCTCTCTCTGTCTCTCTCTCTCTCTCTCTCTCCCTCATTTTTCCACAACTTGCAACCTTTTAAACTCAAAACTGTGAAATTATATACTGTATCTGGCAGCGCTGGTCTATAATCCTAAATTCAAGACTGCCCTGACTACAAAGTGAGAGGAGCAAGTGAAGCCGACCTGGACTGTATAGTTGTGCTATGTCTCACTATAGCACTGAAAGGGCTGAGGATATAGTTTAGTGATACAGGGCTTGCCTCCTCCAGAAAGAAACAAATATTACATTATTAAGATACAATGCAATACTTAGAGACTGAATGTTACAAGAAACAGAAGAAATAGTCACATTGAGGCCAATTTCTACACATCCATTATTATGTTTGACCAATTGATTTTTACAGTGTCTAATCAGCTTCAACCCTGGGAAGAGAGTCCAGGATTTCATATTGAATTAATTTGCAAGATTTGCCTTAAGCCTACTGCCTCTTCAGACTACTCTCCCTTCTTTCGAAAATCCAGTATCACTGCATTCAGTGACTCAAATGATCATTTAATAATAATGAATCCTACTTTGTAATCAACAATGTTAATATTAAGCAAAAGGAGATTATTTTCTAAAAGATAACACAAGGTTATTATTTGTATAATATCTAGTCCAGAAGATGCTAGAATATGGTTTAAGATAAACAAAGAATTCATGGGTTATTAGGACACTTTCACATTAAAATAGAAACACCTTCATTTTGAAGATGAAAGATTAGAATTTATAAAGAACTGATTTATTATTCCAGTATTTAGTGAATCAAAAAAGCATCTTAAGAAAGATGCACACTTAAATTTAGTTTTTCAAGTAAAGCATAGAAAAAATATTGTTAATCTAAAGTGGCACTTGGTAGGATACAAAATTACCTCAGTCAGCCAACAGGTTTCTTAAACAAAACAGTGTACATCTTTGCATAATACCTAACCCTGGTATTATTAAAGCCCTTTAAATAGGGAAGCTGATGGACAGAAGCCATCTGTAGCTCTGAAACATAGTCTAGAATGATTGAGACTACTATGTAGCCTCCATCCCTTCCTGAAAGCTTTTAGAGCCCAAAACTTAACTACACAGTATATTACCCATAATCACTTTCCTGAAAGAAAAAGAAATTAAAATATCTTTCTAGTGAAAGTAATCACCTCTTTTCCTGTCATAGTTAAATCCAAAGTCCTAAAACTTCAAGGACTGACCCACTCCTCAAGTGTTCCTGGGTACTTCTGTTAAGCAGTCAGTGGTGAAGGTAAGCTCTGGACAATGAGCATGGTACCAACCTCTGGGTGCCAACTCTTCTGAAACTTACCGACTCCCATTAGGAATCACTTCCAGAAAGACTGGCATGTTCTCCACCAGTGTGGTAGGTTTGGGAAACAGTGAAATTGTTCACATTAACTTCATCTTAGTATGACAACTGAGAATTAAAATATCTCAGCAATGATAACAGCTAAAAAGCTATAAATATTATACTAATTTTACAGATATGAAAACTAGAAGAATTTAATTGCTAGAATCATATGACAACATGCAGTTATACTGGGTTCCAGTATCTAAGTTTCTGTCTAGTTTTTATTTCTCTTTCATTCTTTACTTCCAATAATACATAATGCACAAACAATTACTTTGATAGAAACAGAAATAAAACTGCATAAATAATATGCATCTTGACAAAAATAGCTTAAAACTTTCCTTCATCAGATAAGTGGATCCAGTTCTAGCAAACCTAGTCAATAAAGCAGAAAATCAATGCATTCTCTTATTGGATACAGGTATCATTCTGTTACTGTTACATATCATGAGAATCCAAGCTAATCTACACCATCGTGATAGCAGATTTCTCACGTGCCTGTGACATTCTGGCTAAAATGATTCTCTAGGAAGTCAGCTTATTCCTTCTGATCACAGATTTAGAAAGAGCAGGATACCTGGGGGTCAAGTGTTGTGTCAAAAATTCAGAATAGTAATTTGAGATCCTTGTGTGGATTTTTAAAATACACTAAACAAGTCCCCTACAGTTTTATTGAAAAGAGAGGAAAGTGGTATAAAATCCATTTTTAAAAGTGTTTTATTAATGTTAAAAATTATAATCTTGGGTTAAGGGTTAGGGTTAGGGTTAGGGGTTAGGGGTTAGAGTTAGGGTTAGGGTCTAGGGTTAGGATTAGGGTTTTGGATTAGGGTTAGGGTTTAAAAAATAGAAAAAAATTATAATCTTGATGTGGTGATAAACATCTTAAATCTTGGAGAGAGACAGACAGATCAGACAGAGCTGGGGACTGTCCTTACACAGGCATTTAATATTTATGACGATGGTGGGCATTTATTCCAAATTAAACAAGTCTCACTCTGTATCTATAAAAGTTACAATATCTAGCTTAGAGTATTACAGTATTTATGAAATAGGAATATAATATCTGCTTCAGAATATTACTGTCAAAACTAACTGAGACAATCAAGATTCAGTATACTCACAAAATATACTATTACTTTTATTTCCCTTTGAGCTAAGAAAGAGAACATAAAACCATAGTCATTGCTGACTACAATCTTGAGGTTCCCAGACTCTCTTCCATATTCCCCTTAGTTACCATGATAAACTATATTTCTCTAAATACAAACTAGTAGTTCAGTAATTGATTTACACTTTTAACTAGTTATTTCAGACCTCGGTTATATCTGCACTCACAGAAAAACCTTTATCAGAAAATATACTATTAATTTTCCATTCACTCAACATAAACCATAGGCTAAATGAGGGTTACCATTACATACAGGTAGGAACCTATGCAACCTAATAAAGACTATTTGGCAAGAATTGGAAATATCATAAAATAAGGAGTTAAGGAAGAAACAGAAGGTAACAAAAAGAAATGTTTGGGCTCAAACATGAATAAGATGGATGGTTTGCAGTAGGACTCTGCCAAAAATTGGTAACATAGATGATTTGTCTTGGATGAGCATTCTAACACAATAATTCTTGTTTATGTGTAATGTTTTACAGCATTTTCCTTGGAAAACATGAAGGTTCTCAGCATAATATCTCAAATTCTTCCAAGTAACAATTAGAATAAATAGTTCTAGAACTGCATCAAAGTTGGCACAGATGGGAGAAATCAAGGCATGAAAACAGCAGGTTGTAAGGGAGCAACAGCACAGGAGCAGTAAACTTGGGTGGAAACACCAAGGGGGGGGGCAATCTTGGTATAGAAGGCAGACGTTCTTTCCATAGAAACTTAATAATTGTCTGTTGAATGAGTGATTAAAACCCGGGAAACTTGGTAGTGGGAAAGTCTTCGCACCTACATTTATTATGCTACAATATCCTGTCCTTGAACTCTGTTTGCCCCATATTCTGTGAATTAATAAGATTAAGTCTTGTGGTTTTCTTTCTAGGAGAATGAGCTACTAAGCAATGTATTCGTGAATCTTCTCCACACCTCTAGACATCCAGAATGAGTATCCAAGGAACCAAATGTTGTGCTGCCCAGTGATCTCAGCAGCCTGTTACTGACAATTATTTCATGTAAAGTTTGAAAAGAAATGCATAATTGTATACAATGGAAACCCATTTTAAAGTTTGCTCAGCTAACTGCTTTTTCACTTTTAATTTTTATAAAACTATAATGAGATAGATGCTTAGGCACAGGAATAAACACCAGCTTAAAATATAAATTCTATAGGTAAGAAAGTATGACACATGGAAAAGATACTGCGGTGACTGGCAAGATGGATCAGTGTGGGAAGTGCTGGCTGTGGCAGCAAGCATGGGGTCCTGAGTTTGAGTCCTCCACACCCGTATAATAGCCAGACCATGTGACCTGAGTCTGCAACCTCTGTGTGGGAAAGTTTTCAGGAGGACCAAAGAAGCCAATTATTTTAGCAGATTAGCAAGTTTCCAAATGAATGAGAGAGCCAGTCTTCAAAGAATAAGGGGGAAAGCAATGGACAAAGGTAACATGCTAAACATCATCAACCTCTGGCCTCTGCATGTGTGTGTGTATGTGTGTGTTGTGTCCATAGGTATATGTGCATGAGTGTAATCACAAACACACACTACAAAATAAACAAACTAACTAAATAAATAAATAGTTGCTGAGAAAGGAGTTATAGCATCAAAGTTGTGGCTATGTCCCAACTGTAATTTGCTATTCAATACTGAATACATTACTCATCTTTGTGAAGTTCACACACACACATACACACACATTATTTAAATTACAGAATTTAGAAGAAGATAAACTCCAAAGTCTCAATTTTTTGTTTTTCTTTTCATTTTTCAAGAAAGGGTTTCTCTTGATAGCTTTGGAGTCTATCCTGGAACTAGTTCTTGTAGACCAGACTGGCCTTGAACTCACAGAGATCCACCTGCCTCTGCCTTGCAAGTGTTGGGATTAAGGGTGTGCACCACCACAGCACGGTTCCCAAAGGCTCAATGTAAATATTAATGCTTGTGACAGTTTAATATGGTGCCAGGCTTACACCGCACACATCTAGAGTCTCCAGAATAAATGCATAGAAGTTGTGCTGATTGCATTGAGATCTGCAGAAAAATTAATTTAGCTGTATATCTGGAAACAGGACCTATCCAATTAAAATAATTTACAAAGAAAAAAATCAAAATGAGTTTGAAACTGAAGAAATAAATGAGGTAGGAAAAGTTGTTGATTGAAATTCCAAAATGAATGTTAAGCCAAGCTGTTGAGAGAGAATTTAGCAATAATCATTCAAGATAAAAGCAACACGATTTGAACAAGCTGTTCCAATTTTAACACCAAATGAAGGCTTAAAATGGAAATTGTTGAATTGTCTCCCTCAGGATGAGTAAATCAAAACCATTTTTAATTTTAAGAAAGGCAATGTTAAGAAAATTATGTATTTAAGTTATTTGACTTGAGAAACTAGTAAGTATGAGGCTTATATTGGACCAATTTCGTATAATGCATTATGGAAAAGTACAATATGCTTGACGACTTTTCAATAGTTGCATAATCTCTTCAAAGTTCTATTTTTCTGTTAGGGTTTTATACAGAGTTATGCTTCCCTCACACACATATGTAGGAATGTATGTGTGTATATATGTAAACACATATATGCATACTGGACTAGATAATGTAGCAGGGAACTTATACTTGAGAATTGTTACAGTTAAAATTTATATTACTCTGAGTGTGTGTGTGCACACACACACGCATGCTCGCACGCACGTGTGCATGGCATGTGTCAGCAGGTGTTCATGAAGCCCAGAAGGAGCCATTGGTTTCTCTGAAGCTGGAGTGACAGACAGCTGCCAGTTCTCCCACATATGTTCTTGGAAACGAACTCAGGTTTTCTAGAAGACCAGCAAGGACACTCAACTGTTGAACCATCCCTCTACACTGAGCTTGGCAAATTGTATTGACAGCCAGTTGAGTTAAGACATGGCTAAGATACTAATCAGCACAGTGCTGGGTATGGATGTGAGGGTTTTTCCAGACACACAGAACATAACACTCAAGGGGCAGCATGGTAAAAAGGGTTTTGTGTTCTTAAAATACTATGTAAGTGCATAGACCTCAGCTAAAGATGTACAGTATCCACTTCTAGAGCCAGTAAAGAAAGGACAGTAAGGACAGCTTAATGGCACAATAAACTACTGTTGTCTAGGTGAAGACTGTCAGGAATCACCCAAACCAGTCAGATCCTCGATTTTGGTCTGCTCATTTCTAAATTTCAACATTTCTCAGATTAACCTTGGGCATGACGAGGGCATCTGTCAGAGCCAAGTTAGGAAGCCAGTTCTTCTATTTGTCTTCAGCTTTGCCCTTTCGTCACAGTGATTAATTAGCCATTCCTACTGGAGGTTATTATTAGCTTCATTCTACACGGAGGAAATTTGGCTTTAAAAGAGTCTGCAATTGACCCTGTCCCATTTGCTGTCACTAAATGATATATCACAATCCAGAACCGTCCAACTCCAAAGCACACTCCTTCCGCTGCATTAAGCTTCCTTCCTGGGTCTGCAAAATCTCATATTTCATCCAGTAATCTCTGAATATATCCAGTGATGATTTGCTTAGTATCTACATATTCAGCTGTACAACATAAAAAATGAAAATGCAGTTTCTGCTCATGAAAAGCCTAGCCTAGAACGTCTCTTAAAAGAAAAGGAAAATAATGAATAGAAATGCAGAGAAAAAAAAGAGCAAGCATACAAGTAAAGCTGGCCCCGGGAAATACCTCCAATGGCAAGCTGTGTTGATCAGTTTCCATAACTGTAATGAAAAGCTAAGATAAGCAGCCTAAAGTGGGAAGAAGGATATTTTTGGTTGAATTCACAGCTTTGGAAGTTCTGTTCCATGATTGGTCAGTTGTGTCACGTGGAGCATCACAATGGGAGGGTTGTTTGTTGGAGAAAATGTCAGTCTCAAAATCTCCCCTGCTTACTCCAAAGACATGAAGACCTCTCACTGTAAACCACCATCTAAAAGTCCTATTACTTAGTTATATTGCTCTGGTGACCAAACCTTTAATCCATGTGGCTTTATGTAACATGTCAGGCTTATACAGGAGATATAAAATGACACACAGAGAGCGGCACTATGAAAACATGGCAAATATAGTCTTGCAAGTGAATGTTCTTCAGTCTATTGCCTGAAAACCACAGACTCGAGAAAGACACTGGGGTAGTTTTAGTGGAATCCTGAATGCCTGAGAACCAAGTGAGACAACGGTGAGAAACATAGACCAAGTGTGGCTCTCTGCACCAAAATCTCCAGTGTGTGTGTGTGTGTGTGTGTGTGTGTGTGTGTGTGTGCAAGAGAAAGATGAATACCATAGTTCAAGTAGACAGAGATAATGTGTGCTCCTCTATCTTTGTGATCTATTCAGATCTTCATCAGTTTAGTGAGAATAGATTTTTTTTTTTTAAAAAAAATCACTCTACCAAACTAAAAGCTAACCTTTTCCTCTGAAGAAATGATATAGTAAGATCCTTGGGCAGGAGACCCTAAACCTAGTCTCCTGCTTTGAACAATCTTAGATGCCAGTTCTTTGGAATATGGCATAGAATGCTTTCCTGCATTCAGTTAAAAATATAGGCTGAGAAGGGACAGAAGTCTTTTTGGCCTTGCTAAATTTGAACCTTATTGATAGTATGAGGAAGAATGGTCAAAGTAGACTTTCTCAAGTAAAGGGTTTGTTGTCATAGTCAGACAGGATTCAGTAGACAATGTTGGGGTAAGAGAGAAGACAAGGGAGACAGGAGAGCATTCTTAGCTGAGAGAATTAAGTAAGCAAAATGTGAAGGGGAAAAAAGCATAGCAGGAAAGGACAAAGCATTTCAAAGTTTATTAGAAACAGAAGCCTTATGTAGTTATTGCTTCTGAGAAAAATTTCTCTTCCTCTTCCTGTAGTCTTTGACTCCCCAAAACTTAGCTGCTCCTGAGGTGTGACCTGACCAACAGCTTATGTTCTAGCTCTGATTATATTCAAATGTGACCTCTTTTGAAAAATAAGATAGCTACAGAGGGATATAATTAGATCAACTGAGTTTTGTATTAGAGTAAAGGAAGCTTTTGCTCCTTTATGAAAGTAAAAATGTAGGCATTGATATATACACACAAAGAGGACACCATTCAATTACTGAAACAAATAGAATGTTTTTTATTATTAAATTTATTTTCTTAAAAACAATATTTTTCCTTTTACATATGATGGAGGAAGGTCATTGGTTAGAAAAATAAAGAAACTGCTTGGCTGGCCCTCATAGGTTAAAACATAGGTGGGAGGAATAAACAGAACAGAATGCTGGGAGGAAGAGGAAGTGAGCTTAGACTCGACAGCTCTCCTCTCGGGAGCAGACGCCTCAGGAGAGACGCCATGCTCCCATCTCCAGGGCAGATGCGAGAGCTCTGCTCTCTGAGACACATGCAATGAAGCTCCGACCCAGGATGGACGTAGGCTAGATTCTTCCTGGTAAGCGCACCTAGCGGTGCTATTAAGATGATCAGAAATGGGCTAAATTAATATGTGAAAATTAGCCTAGAAGAGGCTAGATAGAAATGGGCCAAGCAGTATTTAAATGAATACAGTTTGTGTGTTATTATTTCGGGGCATAAGCTAGCCAGGCGGCCAGGGTGCTGGGGACGCAGCCCCGCCACTCCTATTTCAACATACATATCTATCCCAGTTCCCACTCCCTACACCTTTCCCCCACCAAGGAGTGGCAAAATTTGACAGCAAACCACCCCAAGCTAGGTGTTGGTGAGAAAACAACCCTCAGAAAGGACAAACTTGTTGACACCCTGTATTGCAGTGCTCATCACTGTAACCAAATACCTGCGAAGAACTACTTGGGGAAAAGAAGAGCTTAGTTTAACTTACAGTGGAGGGGGATACAGTCCACCAGGTGACCAGCATGAATAGGAAGTAGCTGGTCACTTTTTGTCTGTAGTCAAGAGAGCTGAGTGCTGGCTTTATGCAGTCCAGGACCCAGTCCTTGGCATGGTCCCACCCATATGCCCTGTAAGTCTTTGACTTCAAGTAACCTAGATCATATTTCAAGGACATGTTCAGATGTTTATCTGCACACAGTCAAGATTCTGTCGAATTGACAGTCAATATCAACCATCACACAGTCTATTGGCAACTTCCAAATATATACTTCCAGAGACAGTACATTCCCATCCTGAAGGTACTCAACTGAGAGACTTTGAAATGGCCCTCTGTTATGTACTGCCTGCTCATCCTCCTCATGTTATTTTTTCCCGGAAAGTCATTCTTTAATTTTTGAGCATTTCATATTTAAGTACACTACATTTTCATCATGTCCACATCTTCTTCCACTCCTTCCAACTGTTACCCTATGCCTTCCAACATCCCTTTCTGAAACTTGTCTTCTATTCATCTACATTGTTGTTGCTATTGTTATTGCTGCTGTTGTTGCTGTTTGCCCATATGCAAAAGGTTGTGGTACTGAAGTCTTTATCTTTCTACTCTTGGAAACCTCATTATTTTCTTCTCTCTAAACTCCTACAGCAGTGTTTTTTCCCAACAACTTTTCAAGCAGACATAGAACTCACTGTGCTACAGTCCTTCCTGATTTCATCTTTCTCCCTGACAGACTCAAAGCTCAAATTTGAGTCAGAGAGATAATTCTGAAACCTGAGACAGGACCTGGTGAATGATAGAAACTCAGATCATATCTGTTGAATGAAAGTGGCCTAAAGGACAAAACTACATAAAGCAAACCCTGTGAGAATATATTCTTAGCTGTTTATATTTTTCTTTGAATTGGATCATGTCATGAAGCTCCATTTTTGATACATTTTCTGTGACAGATTCTAAAATAGCCCCTAATGATGCAAAGATGAATCAGACATAGCCCATGACAATAGGGACTAAAGAAACCTTTTGACAAACGTCTACAATAATTTCTAATATATATTAAGTTAAGAGTTTTGTGTGGAATAAATATTCTTGGAATCCCAAAGAGAAAGAACCTAACCAAAGGACTAGGGTGGAGGACTTGTTAAGACATTGGTAAAGGCAGATCAGAGATGGGAAAAAGCGTTCTCCCCACTCTCTTTTGGATGTGAGGGGGTGACTTGTACCGCACTGGCTTAAATTGTTGATTTTAGTGTTTCCTGCAATGTTTATTTGGACGGCTCAGCATTTCACTGCAGCAGGTGATTAAGCATGGATTTAAGGAGGAGGGATCAGTAGGTGGCACAGTTAGACAATAACCACCACCTGTAGTCAGCGGTTACCCCTACCAGGAGTGAGATCTGAAAAAAACAGCAGGGGGGACTGTTCTAATGAGCTTCCAACAGATTGGAATGCAGGTCCTCCAAGTGCAGCTCCAAGGGCAAGCAGCTGCCACTGTGAGCTGCTCACATGGCCTCAACCCTGTTCTTCAGTCAGGGCTCCCAGGGACACGGTGTTCTGCAGAATTCTGGCACACAGTGTAAAGAACTCACTCGTGTTTTCAATCTTGGAAGCCATTCAATTTAATATGCAATTGTACCACTAGGCAACAACCCCTCCTTCTCCCTCTATCCAAGTTTGCAAGAGTTGCCAGAGCAAGCACCACAGAATAGTTGGGGTAGTTATCGGAGGTTTATTTTCATTTTCCTACAATTCTAGTAACCAAGGAGTCTGGGATCAAGGAATCATCAAGCTTGGTTTCTTCTGAGGCATTTCTTTTTGACTTGTGAATATCCACCTCTTTTGTGTATATTCACATGTGTCTCCCTCTGAGATACACACACCTATATAGTCATGTTTTGCAAATAAGAAGCTTCTCTCATGAGGGCTGAGAGATGCACTAGTTTATGAGTATAATGATAAGGACTCATGGGGAGGCTTATTACTAAAGTCAATTTAGTAGAAAAAAACATTCGAAGCCTTTCCTCTATGGCTTCTGAGCCAGCAGTACATGGGATTTTGACCCAATTGAAAGTACCAAGCATGACTTCAATCTTATTGAGCAGACCTTAAATTCAATCATAAAGTGATGGGTCACTCCCAAAATATTCCTGCTTGCTATTGCATCAGTGAGCATGTCTTCCCAGGCCAGCAGTTACTATAGTATTCAGGGTTCACAGATAGGTAAGACTATGTTTCTATTCTGGTAGTATGCATTCCACCTTCCAGTTCTATGAAAGCTAGCCTGTAAAGAAAAGCATTCCAGGTTTGTACCAGTTTGAGTTTTCATGCTCATAGATTCATGAATAAAGTGTCTTAGGAACTATTTTCACGTTTAACTTTGTGTTCTTCATCTTAAGTTTCAAACTCCTTGATAATTTAGATCTGCTGCACAGAATGTTAAACAAGTAAGGATTTCCCTTCCTTCCTCCCTTCCTCCCTCCTTTCCTTGCTTCCCTCTTTCCTTCCTTCCTTCCTTCCTTCCTTCTTTATTCCCTCTTTTTATCTCCCTTCTTCTCTTAGCTTGGATATCAAAGTACCTGAAAATCTAGGCTGACTCCCCAAAGTTGAAATCTGTAGCACTCAGGTAAAAGAGGCTGTCCTTGGAGTTCTTTAAGTCTGAACTAATGGAATTCCCACATGCCTTATACAGTACTCATGAATTGGTGCTGTCTGCTCATCATGGAACTTGGCCATATTTACAATATTTAGTCTACCTGACAGTTCATGCCCCCACTGCAGGAAACTTGAAAACAGAGCTATGAGTCAATAGGAAGATACCTATAGGCTGATTCTAAAGTGATCTTGTCAAGAACAAAGCGCCTCTATTTCCAGCAACCTTAGTCCCATCTCATTCAAGCCACACCTTCACAAAATACATCAAAGTATTACACAGAGGAAGTTACAAGTTGTGTCTAGCACAGCTTGTAGATCAATACAAACTGGAAACCTAGCTGTTCAATATTGACCATTTGCACTGTCAACCTCAAGTTCAAGGGCCATAACTTCCATACCGCAAACACTGCAAGACTCAAGACAATGTTGGTCTCACTCTCTTCACGTTATTTGTTCTCTATATGCCAGTATTCTTTCTATATTTCCTGACAATGAAGCATCTGTTTGATTGGTTGAACTGCAATTACTAATTATACTTCTGCTACTCATTTCTATTTGGGATAGGTTGATAGAAGTTTCTGCCCAGCCCAGTCCTGCAGCCATTCAGTCCCAAAGAACACACACAGAGGCTTATATTAATTATAAACTGTTTAGCATATTAGCTCAATATTATTATTAGCTAGTTCTTACAACTTAAATTAACACATAATTCTTGCCTATGTTTAGCCAAGTGGTTTAGTATGTTTTCTCAGTAAGGCGTTCTCATCTTGCTTCCTCTGCATCTGGCTGCTGCCTGACTCTCTGCCTTTCCTCTTTCCAGAACTCTCCTAGTCTTCTTGTCCCATCTATACTTCTCGCCTGGCCATTGGCCAATTAGCATTTTATTAAACCAATATAAGTGACAAACATTTACAGTGTACAAGATCATTATCCATGGCACCATGAATGGTTTCAGAAAGGGAAATGCCAAATATCAGGTATATTACTTAAAATCAGAAGAAGGATATGATACCTGCCTGTATTTCCAGCATTTGGGAAGAAGAGGCAGAAAGATTGCAAAATCAAGTGTACACTGGGTCGACCAAACTACAGAGGGAAACCTATTTCAAAAGAATAAAATATAAAAAATAATTATATCTTATGATATGAGTGAGATAAATGATTTCAACAAAGTGTTTCACATATTCTTCAATTTCCAGTTTATTCATTAGAAACACAAACAACTTAAGGTATGCTTGGCAGTGCATGGTCTATCCTGGCAATCTAGCCACTTGGGAGAAATAAAAGAAAAGAGAGAGGCGGGGAGAGAAGGGAAGGAAAGACAGAGAGAAGGGGAGGAAAGAAGAGAGAGGGAGGAAAAGATAAATTCACTGGTATATTAGTCACATCTAAAAGAAATATAACAAGGGAAGAATTGCACCGAATTTTCTGGCTCCAAACTTATCCACTAGTCAATACCCCTCTATGCAATGGGAAGGAGTGAACAGAGACAGAGAAAGCAAAAACTGCAAGGACATCCTTCCAAGCACAAAACGAGAATGCAGTTTAGGGAGTGCAAGTCGCCATATAACAGTGTAGAAGACTTATAACACAGACTGCCAAAAGATTTTCAATTTCATATCAAATAACTACATTTCCAAAAAGACATTTAAAGAAAATGCTCATCTATGGAGATATATATGGAGCAAGATGCCCATTTTAACAATAAGGCAGGTAAACAACAAACAATAAGGGAAAGGAATAGTACATGCCCACAGACATGATTTATAACTGATTTTAGTGAAAGAAAAAACTCAGACTGTAATGGCAAATTTTTGAAAGGCAATAAAATTTTATTATAACATAATCCCAGCAAAAAATTTAAATTTTTAAATTTACAAAAATTGTAAAAGTATCTTTGTTAAATAAATTCTTAAAAGTATATATGTATGTAATGTAATGTAGTATTTGGAAAATAATTGTTCTTAGAATGTTTTTCTATTTATCTGGCTTACCAATTTAACGAGAGACAGAGAGAGAGTTTGTGTATGTGTGTGTGTGATGACATATATAGGCAAATGGTCCACCACTGAGCCATATTCCACGTTCACTATCCTAAATTTTCAATTACTAATGTGGTAACCCTATTCATGACGTCCTTTCAAAGCTACATTCTCTGCTCTAAATATCCAACACTCAGGTTCCTGCAGAGGACAAAATGATTGAATTAACCAGAAACCAGTTCATCAAGCTAAAACTAGAGCTTTCTCGTTCAAATGAAAACTCCCAGAGAGGGTATTTAAAGTGACTCCATGCTTGTAAAACTCACAGCATTTGCCACACTGTAATTGCCTTTGTGGTCCTCTCTGGGCTCCCATCCCTGTTGCATAGTCTCAGATAAACCAAGAGCAGCAGGAATCCAAGTGTCCTCATTTCCAAGTAATCTTAGGAGGGATGACTCCAATCCCCACCCCATTATGCTGAGAAGAGCCTTGGCTGGACCCCTATGCCAAGGATTCAACGAAAAGGGTCAGAAGATACTAGGACTGTGGCTTCCCAGAACAGCAAAACAAAGAGCAACAATGTATTTGGGAGCAGATACTGTAGAATGTGCAAAGGCCATTGTGGATGTATTGATCATTCACAGATGTGCTGAGGGTAAAAGAAAGGCATGGAGTCATTTACACATTAGTGACACAGGGCAGTGTGTGGTTCAGAGTCAGTGAGATCAGAGGTGACAGTAAACTGAAGCAGGAAAACAAATCAGATCACGGCAAGTGTGGGTGGAATTCTGGGTATAGTCTAATGGTAGAGCTAGCACCTGAAAACCTGGAAACACATGAGAAAGAAATAGGCTGGGAGGGTAGCTTCCTTGTGGAGTTCAGGGCTGGTATTTACTAGAGTAGGTAGAAAAGCCAAGGACAAAGGCTAGTGGGAGAGCCTCTGCCTCACCATACGATACATATTAAGTCCACCTTCTCAGACCACCATAAGTTCTCAGAACAGAGACAGTCAGCCCCGAGAGACTTTTCTCAGGCATGAGCAAAAGCTGTGATTTGAAAGCAATGCTTTTATCTTAACCATTTTAACAATGTGTTATAGGCACCAAACAGATGTGTTACTCTGATAAAAAGATAGCATATTGGCATTTTCAGTTTGTTTATTTTATATTGCTTCTAAGGAAGAACACAGTTCCCCTCTCCATAAAAGCCCCCTCCAATCAATAACGTGTTTAGCTTCAACGATAAGAAGGGTTTTTTTTTCTTTTTCTTTTTTAATTAACACAGGATTCTCTAGTTCGTTTGTCACAGTGAAGTCCCACAGAGTGACTTTCTAAATATTGCTTTTGTCTGGGAAAAATCAACTTGCCATGCCAGAAATGCGTTACCACGAGGCTGCATTAGGAGACAGCACCATCATAACAAAACAGTGCACAGCAGAGCAGGTTTTTATTAATAACAGCAGAATGCAATTTCGTTGGTTTTAATTTACCATTTTCACATTTTACTATGATATTATCCAGATATAAACTGTTATGATGAGAAGCCATTCACTAGGGACCAAAGAAAGTTACAACTCTGCTTTGGAGAAAAAGACTATATATATATCTGTTCTGTGAAGGACACCCTAATAAAGATTGGTCTGGAATTCCTCTCTTTATGACGATTGACTTATCAGCAATACTTCTCGCAGCACAGTTGGAAATTAAATAATTGCTAGAAACTGTAGATATTTTACTTGGCAAAAACCCCTAGGTTTATCTGATTTATTTTTGTTAGAACTGGGCCCTGTGGATATTTAGAAATGTTTCATGAAAGAACAGTAGAATATAAATGAAACAAGCAAAAATCCCTGTTCAAAGGCTGCCTTTAGCTCCATCCTCACTGTTGTGATAACACAAATAAACCAAGGACAAACCTTTGGTGATGGTGTTGGGTGAAAACATTACTCTAAATTAAAACATTATGGGTTACCGACATCTGGATTTTTTCTCCTTCTTCATAATCATTCTCATCCATTTGCTGTGTGTTATTTGTCAGCGGGCACTACGGAGTGACACAGAGTCTCAGAACACATGCCTGGTATACCAACCTCCAAAACAGGAAGGGCCATATACCCTGGTAGGCAGGCTTTCCTGACCTCGGCTTACACCCCGAGACAAGGCCATCCATTGTTTAGGGAGAAAAGCAGATACGCACTGTGCAATAATCTGGGCTTGCTTTAGGAAGGACGAAGGCTTATAGACTTAAACTTTGAAATGTTGTCCGCTAAAGTAGATATTGAGATCTATGACATACTAAGCACTGCTGGAACGTCAAAGAAATGAAGATTCTTGGAAATTTATGAGTCTATTTGAAAAGAGAAAAATCTTGTAGACAGTAATCAGTAATACGACTAAGCTTGGAAAACAATTATAATCTCTCTTTCACGTGTAGGTCATGGTTAGGTTGTCTCTAATGACTTCTCTGTGATTTTGTTTAATTTTTAACTGTTACTTTTTCTAAAGATTTGTGTGTATTTTATCGGTACATATTAGTGCTTGCATGAATAAATGTATATATGTATACCTGGTGCTATAGAGACCAGAAGAGGTAGCTACATTTGGTTTTAAGCTGCCTGACAGGTGCTGGGAACTGAACTCAGATCTCTGCCAAAGCATCATGGGCACTTAACCTCTCCAGTTATGATTTTTTAAATTAACTTTTTGAGAAATTTTCTTCATATTCATGAAAATGACTGTAAATTTCCCTGGAAGCCCATTAGACAAAAGGATTTAGACATGAGAGTTACCTTAGGAAACTGAGTCTAACTGTTCAAAATACACAGATTTACATTTAGTCTGATCTTCCACTATATTCTGCACAGTTTAAGAACTGTATCAACTGCTGGGTGGTGGGAGTGCACGCCTTTAATCCCAGCACTTGGGGGGCAGAGGCAAGCGGATCTCTGTGAGCTTGAGGTCAGCCTGGCCTACAGAGTGAGTTCCAGGACAGCCAAAACAGAGAAAGCTTGTTAGAGCGAGCAAGCGAGAGAGAGAGAGAGAGAGAGAGAGAGAGAGAGAGAGAGATCAATACTATATGAGACGTGACAATTTAAATAGTCATATTCAACAATAAGAAACAGACAATGAGAATTTAAGACGCTGGGCTAAGAGTGTAGGATTCTGCCTCTGCCGCCCACGGATATTTATTCCCCTGTCCTAGATCATTAAATTGCACCAAGAAAAATAATACAAGCAGAAGTTGCAAAGAGCCAAGAAAGCCAGAAGGGGGCAATATTCAGTCTTCCTGGAAGGCCCTGGTGAACGTTCCCAGGGGTGATAAAAACAGAACTACAGCTTCAGGGATGAGCAGAGTCTATCAAATACAGGCAAGTAGAAGGTTCCTGGAAACTGGAAAAAAGGATGACAAGGAGAAAAAAAATCAGGTGAAGGGAGAAACAAATGCAAAAGGCATGGGTACTCAGTGTGGATTGTTCCTAAACGGTGGTGGTAAGTCTGATATCTTCAAAACCTAAGTAAGAAAAAGAGACGGCAGAAAGCTTAGGTTGTGTCAGCTAAGGACCTTCTGGGTAATAAAAGGCACATTTTTTTTTTTTTTAAACAGAGAACCTACAATGGCAAATTTGATAAGGTTCTGGTGTGTGTGTGTGTGTAGAGGTAACACACTGGGAAAGACACATTAGAGGCAGGGAGAGAAGAGGGCTCTTAACTTTGTAAAATCTCACAGTACAAATGTTCCTATCTTATGTGTGTTTGGGAGTTTAAGAATTTGTTGAGCAAAACAAAAAGATGGAAATTAGAAATATGGAAATGGGGAATATTTTAGTGAACCCTGTATAACTGGAATACATCTGGGGATACCAGAATAAACATATGGCTTTTATTGCCACAAACAAATACGTATATAATGAGATACAGAAATTACAAGATGATCTCTCCCTTTCTCTTTCTTTCTCTTTCTCTTTCTCTCTCTCTCTCTCTCTCTCTCTCTCTCTTTCTCTTTCTCTCTTTATGTGTGTGTGTGTGCGTGTGTGTGTGTGTGTGTGAGAGAGAGAGAGAGAGAGAGAGAGAATGTTCCCTCCAATTAAAGGGTTTAGAAGTAATGACCTACGGAACCAATAAATACATATGGCACCTGTTGGGGGAGGCTGTCATTCGTTCCCAGCCGCTTAGACTGAACATAATCACTTAGAAAATATATTATTTCCCATACCGTTTGGCCAATAGCTTAAGGGTATTGCTAGCTAGCTCTTATATCCTAAACTAGCCTATAATCTGGACATCACCATGAGGTCATGACCCACCAGCAAAGTTTCGGCAGACTCCAGCTGAGGCGTCTGTCTTTGGAGGCAGCTGCATGTCTTCTCACTGACTCTGCATACTTTCTCTCTATCTTCATACACACACAGAGAGAGAGAGAGAGAGAGAGAGAGAGAGAGAGAGAGAGAGAGATTTTCCAGCCTGGCTATATTCTGTTAAGCCATTGACTGAAAGCAGTTTTTTTATTAATCAATAAAAGCAACACATATATTCCCACACCAAGCACCAAACACACTTGAGGTGAAAGAACTGATTTGGGGGCGGAAAGAGAGACTGTGCAAGATAATTCTAGGGAATTTTATTATTCTAGAATGCAACAAAATACTAAAATTAATAAGGGATAGTTTTAAAAGTACCCTGAGACAGACACAAAAAGTTTTCTATTGGATAAATATGAGATAAACTTGAGAAACATAACAGTGGCAAAAATGTACACCCATTGAATAAAAGAAATGTCTATGAGCTCATACTCATAATGTAGAAGAAGAAGAAAATCTAATTGTTTAATGTGGTAGTTAACACAAAAGGCACAGTAAAGCTGGAATCACCAATGAAGCTATAAGCAGAGATAAGACTGGCTGAAATGAGTATCAATTTCCCAAATAGCTCAGAGAGCATCAAACATCTACAGAAAACAGACACAAGGGAAGCAGTGGTACCTTTTATTTTACAGGGGAGGAGATGGTAGGTACCCAAAGGCACTAACTGAAAAAGACAAGGAAGCTGTCTATGTCAGAGCCAAATCTTTAAAAACTAAACCATTTCACTAAAGCTACTTTGCCAATTTGTAACACCAAAGTACAGAATCCAAGCAGGAGCAGATTTGGGACTCCAGGCTGAGATGTGCTGCCAGCAGGGGCATTCGTCACCTGCTGACACTCTGTAGTTAATGCCAGTGGGCAGTGAGGTGACCCCAGGAGTACACTACATACCCGTCAAATAGCAAACACATATTTTCTCACCATGTAGGGGGCTGTTGCCAGGAAATCCCACAGACCCCCTAAAAAAAACAGGCCAAAGAAAAACAAAGAGGCAATATCCCCCGTCTTTTGTCCATAGGACACTGGAGTTCAGGACAGGGCCCTCTGTAGGTGGCCTCGGGATCCAGAGGAAAACCCAGCCATAGCCCCTAAACTATATTTATGCTGGTGAGTGGGGAGGCAGGGGTCCTGGGAAGAGGCCAGGTATCGATGTTTGTTCTAAGTATCATACTTGATTCCTCCTTTCCCTTCTGAAGTATCACTATCATTCTTAGATTATAAAGGAAAAGATGGGAGGTTAGAGCATACAGAAACATATAGCAAAGAGCAGCGTTAATCTACGAGCCAGAGCTATAATTGCTGTTTCATTCCTTAGCAACGTGTCACTCCAGGAGGTGAGCACGCCACTGGGATGTCACCGTTCCTAAACGTGCAGGCCCCCATTGTACAGAAAATGACAGTGAAGGCACATCAAGATGAACCCTCATGTGCTGATGATTCAAGTTCTCTGCTTATTCTTTTGAAAGCTATCTCATATAGGAAACGTTTTCTTTTCCAGCATTCCTTCGTAGATCGGGGGTCTCCCTCTTGAGTCTGTAAAGGACAAAGCGGTCCTCTCTATGCTGTTCCAGTGAAAGCATGGCATTGACAACAGCAGAATTCGAGAGTCACATAGAATGGGTTTACCTACAGACAAGCTTCTGGGACACATGCCTTTCTGTTTGTATATACTGTATTTCCAGGTGTAGCCGCTGCTGTACAGTGTATACACATGAGTCCCACTTAGCTCTTGTTCAACTGGCCAGCACGAGCAGGAAACAGCCCCCACCCTGGATGAGGCATCCAGAAAGTTGATTAATGACGTGAGGCAGAGTTGGCTGAGGAGGAGAGTTCTTCACATGCTGTTTTGAGAAGGGCTATAGCTGGGCCAAGGAAAGAAAGGTGCGCTTTGTAAGTAGGAGGTGGCAGGCAGCATCAGCTAATTAGGTTTGGGTTAAGGCTAGTGGGTGTTGAACATTCCCGCTAATGGCTGTTACTAATGGGAAAAATGGGATCATTTGTTAATTTTACTTAAGAGTGGGTGTTGAAGGCAGGTTGGAAAAAAAAGGGTGAATATGGACCATTTGGGATAAACTGGATGAAAAGTGGAGGGGAAAAAAGTCATGATTTTTGTAAAAAGAACAAGACACCAATTTTGCATTGGGACCAGACTATCTTGCCTTTACGAAAATGTGGCCACCAACTTCTATTTAACCAGGCAGATTTTCAAGCCCTTTATCTGTCTTCCAATACATCTTTTCTCCCTATCCAATTTATAGATGTTTTGTATACTGCTTGTCTTGGAGATATGTTAATAAGAATGATGGGCTGGGGATGTGAGTTATTGATAGAATGTTTGTTTAGTGTTCAACTCTGAGACAGATTCTACTATTGGGGAAAAATGGGCTTCTTATGTATTTTTACCTCCATGACTAAATTCAAATTTACAATAAAGCTATTGGGGTATTGGCATACACATGCGTGTGTGTGTGTGTGTGTGTGTGTGTGTGTGTGTGTTTGAGAGAGAGAGTTTGATTCCTATTTTACAAGTGAGAAGATTATTAATACTGTTTTTTTAAAGCTTTATGCTTAATGGAACATCTTTACATTTGCAATCCTTTTTGGTAGAATTTTTTAAATTATTTACTAGATTACCAATGTTTTGCATGAAAAAACTTCCTTCCTAGTCCATCGAATACTCCATCTCAGTTTTCATAGACAGAGTTATTTGTTCCTCTGATTCCATGGTAAGCCCTCAATTAATGTATGGATAACCAATATGGACTGGACCAAGAACTGTGAACTTCAATGACAACTTATTCTTCACTGGAGATATCTGAAGAACACTCCCCTTTCTGCATGGAATCTGTAGGACATGTACAACACAGCCTTGTTCCCCCCTGACACACACACACAATGTTGATGTCACCATGACCTAAGAAGGGCTTGGTATAGACACTTGTCTTTTAGTAAAATATTAGACAAGGAATCTCCATTTTATAGCTTTTGGCAAAAATATTCTATAAGTGTGCAGAAACACGATCCACATGATGGGCTTCTCCTCATCCTACCCTGAGATTTGGTGAGACACAGGGTCCTTGGCTAAAGCTCCTACTTGGAAACTGCAAATGCATTTGATCCAAGTCTTCAGTCTCTCTAACTAACTGCGCTGGATTTCAGGTGACCTATTGTGATGGTAGATGTAGAAGACATGGTCACTGTAGACAAGGAAGGATACTATTATAAACATTAGAGGCCTGTAGGACTGAAATGGAATCGCTATTGCACCAACTGTCACATTGGGATTTCAGGTAAGTTGTGTCACTTTGTAATGCCTTCTAGTTTTTCAAAAATTGGAAATCAGTGTAAACTATACACTATGTCTTCATATGCATAAGGCTGTTTGTTCTCATGGCCTATGCTATATCAGCCATGAATATTTCAACCCAAACTCGGGATAACAACAACCTAGAGTCAAAATCACTAAACTATGATCCCCTAAGGTCTTGGATGAAAGTTGTTGCTTTGCTCCTTAAAATCCTGATATAATAACACCAGCTTTACACACACACACACACACACACACACACACACACACACGACTCCTAGATTAATCATATAACTATAGCAGATTTTTTTAACTCAAAACCATTAGACCTAAAAGAAATAATGATAAGTTAAATATACTGGCCATGGTGGTATGAACCCATTATCCTGTACACGGAAGGAGAAGAGAGGAAAATGGAGAAACTGAGGTTAATCTGGCCACATAGTAAGATCCAGTTTCAAAAACAGAATGTAGCATTTTAGATATTCTTGGAAATCAACCATAAAAGGTATCTCCATTTATACAAAAAGCAACTGTATCAACTTTATTTTTATATTTAATTTTAGAAATACTCAACAACTATCTTTGCAATATGAAAATCCCTTTAGGTTTAGAGGAGCACCCAGGCCTGTTCAATTTTAGTTTGGAAAATAATGGCGTTAGAGGAAACAGGAAAACTACACTAACCATCCAAAGACATGCAAACAAGGGGATCTAAAGGACTTAAGTACCTGTTGAAAAACTTCTGCACATATTATTTACTTTCTTAGGCCATCCTCCTACCAACCAGGATGTGTCTTCAAATCAAATGCCCAGAATTGCCTGTATTTGTTGAATGAATGAGGGTCATCACTGATTGTCAACCTGAGCAGTATTCAAGTAGCCCCAAGTTTCAAAGACTCAACAAGGTAAAGTCAACTGAAGAAGTATGTGGTCACATCCTGTAACAGCATACAGCAATACCACATCCAGAATACTGACATTGATAGGATCAAGATACCAAAATAGATCTTCCATGTTATTCTATCATAGCTACATCCACTTGCCCTGACTCGCTTTTTAATCCTGACAACTACAAATCTGCTCTTCACCTCTACTATATGTCGTTTTAAAAATAGTATACATATGGAATCACACAGTCTACTACTTCTGAAGATGTTTTTCACTAGAAAATAATCTATGTGACTAGCTGTATTGATAGGTTTCTTTTTTAACTGTTAACTAGTATTCCAAGAGTGGATATATAATAATTAAATTATTAATTAGCCTGCAGAAATCACATTTTATAGGCTCTCCACATAATCTGATGCCTTCTCGAGTATGATAATGACTATTCCCTGGATAAAGTGCTTACAACGGCAAGTAAGGAAAAGAAACATCCAATGGTGTTGGAAGAGGCAGATACAAAGGACCACAAGTTTGAGACCAGCCGGGACTACTAATTTAGGAGCTAGAGAGATAAATCAATGGTTAAGATCTCTTCTTCACTTCCAGAGAACCAGAGTTTGATTCCCAGTGCCCACAATAGACAGTTCACAACCACCTGTAACTTAAGATACAGGGAGATCTGATTCCCTCTAACCTCCTAGGTCATTTGTATACACACACATACACACACACACACACACACACTCACACACACACATACACACACACATACACACAGTAAATAATAAAATGAAATCTTCCAAGAAATATAGCAATTCTCTTTTTCACACACTGTGCACTGGCATTGCCTCTCTAATGCATAAGAAAATGACCTCTCCCTCCCACCAGCACCAATAATGTTCACACAGGGCCCTGCGCCTTTCTCACCATTGCTAATAAATTACTTCCCTAATAGATTCATGTATCCATTAAGCAAACATTTAGCAAAGTGCCTGCTAGTTAATTGTTCTGGAACATGAAGTAACAGACATGAGAAGGATACAAAGGCCTTCTCTCAAAACCTCCTTTCACTTCAGTGAGTCCAGGAGATATGATCCATAAATAAAATCTTGTGAAATAGAGTCAGGTCAAAACAGTTGTTGTTAATAAAAGTAAATCAGGGTAAGAGTTATAGAAGTAATGAAAGGAATGTGCTGGTTTTGACAATAGAGACCTCTGTGAGGTGCCATGGGTTCAGAAGGCCAGGTGAAGTGAGCAGTTGAGCCATGCAGATGTATGAGGTCCATTAAGCAGACAGAACATTGAGTTTACCTGTCTTGACTTAAGACGACTCTTCGCTCATAGACCTGGAGACAGTAAGACAAAGAGAATGCTGTGGGAGATGAGCTGAGATGAGAGCTGTCATGGAAGAAACATCAACTTTGCCTACGAGTATTCAGAGACATGGAGTTCTATGGTCCAAGTCACAGCTTGAAGATATTGTTTGTGTCGTCTCAGAGTGGGAAAGACTGGATGTGAGATTCCAGTGACCTCCAGAGGTACCCCATGATGGAGGAGGGTCATTTGTCTATGAATTACTTTCATTGCTTAATAAAGATTGTTCTCTGACACCAGCATGGATCTGCTTCCCATTGAGTTGAACTGTGAGTGAGTAGTGTCAGCCTGCTGTGAAGCTAATGTTGCCAGATGAACCTTCTGCAGAAATATTTCAACTTTATTTTCAGTATTTAGTAATGAACGCTATTACTGCATCAATGGTAATACATTTCTGGTTTAGTGTAAATTAAGGATGTTTTCTAGTTGTGCATGGATGCTGGTAAATTCGTCAGTTCTGAAAATTGTTTAATTCAAAGTGATTTTATTGCTTTATACACAACAGAATTTATGCCACTAAGGCAGAGGCTGTGGGTGACTCCTATTTCCAGTTGGGTGGGCAGACCCGCTTAGTCTTACAGTAACGAGCCTATGAATTCTGCTATCAGGTCAAACTGAATTTAGCATCCTTATCCTTTCTGTTCCCCTCAGGATGCCTTCAGACAGCAACTGCTTTCTTAATCAAATGGTAGAGATCCTCAGGGAGTCCAGCGGCAAGGCCTTTGGACTTAAGGATTCTCAAGATTTTATCACCAGTCACAAAACAAACCTGTGCCACACCATGTGAGTGCCTCAGGATCATGCCTATCTGGGAGGGAGTCAGGCCTTTCTTGGCCAGTTTGTAAATCTGCATGTTCCCATCATCAGACAACAGTTTCAGCCATGTGGGGACACTCCAGCGGTAGGGCAGTGCAGACTGGGAAGTGGCCTTCCCGGGAGCAAGCATGCAACCCATGATGATGGTGAAACTTTTGAAGTCTCATCGCCTCTAAGCCTGTGTTTCTGCATAACTGAAAGCATGTTAAATACAGCAGGAAGGGTTGTTGACATTTTTTATGCGTTCCCGTGTCTTTAGACTCAGTAAAATGAGTAGACCTCGGGACATAAAAATCTATTAAGGAAACAGAGCCACTCACCGCCATATTTATTTCCACAGGGTAATAAAGGTGAAGAAAACAAACCTTTGCGGTCTTCCCTGAAGAGCAATTTCCTCGTTGACTCGATCTTTGTCTTACACTTTGAATAGCTCCAGACTAACCAAAAGTCTACTAATATCTCCAAAAATTTCAAGAGATGTGTGTCACTATGGTCCCTGAAAATAACAGCTAGAGGAAGCATGACCCGGTGGAAACTGTGCGCCAGAAATCTTTCTGAAATATCCTGTTGAGAAAAGTACTGTCAACTCAATGGGTAGACCTTCGTGACCACTGCACGAACTGAATGTATTTGCTCCAAAGAAATAAAGAATGCAGATTTACAACTCTCTTAGTTTTGTGGTTTTCTAACATTCCTTTCCAATCCATTTATGGATCTCCTTTAAAAATTATATACAACTAGAACTGGCAATGATAATTAAATCATTAAAACTAGTCAGAGGTGGTCTTCGAAGGCCACACAAAAATGTCATAATGATGTTTCAATTTGCCTTTATGAGCAAGGTTAAACTTCTGGGGAAAGGAATCGTAGCCAAATAAATGACTTACCTTCTATGCATATGTGTGCTTTTTCATGCTTAATAACAAAGTTAAGAAGTAGAAAATAATATAGTAAAATAAATCTAAAAATAAGCATGAAAGGGCTGTTTAATTTCACCTTCAGAAATTGAATTGAAACAACATAGCTATACATTTTGATTTTAATCCATAAAATAATTTATGTACTTATTAGAATTATATTCTAAGCCAGGTAGTGGTGGTACACACCTTTAATCCCAGCATTCAGGAGGCAGAGGCAGGTGGATCTCTGAGTTTGAGGCCAGCCTGGTCTATAAAGTGAGTTTCAGGATGGCCAGGCTACACAGAGAAACCCTGTCTTAAAAAAAAAAAGAATCCTATTCTTTCACACACTGTGAAATATTTGAACTATGTAATTGCAGGGTTAGCTGGAGAAATATAGAAGAAATGGGACAAAGTTGATAGGGTGGTTTAGAAAGTCCAGCAAGAAATAGTCTGGTTTAAGCTATCATCTCTGTACAACTTTTGTCTCCTGTAGTCAAATGCTCTACCACTGAGTTATAACCACACCTGTCGAAAGCAAGTTAGCCTTTCCCCACAGCGTGGCATGTGTCAACTGGCTACTTCACCATGCTTGTTCCACTAAGACTACCATGTTGGGGATAGGAGGAACCACAAGATTGACATTTGATAGCTCATAAATCTAGGTCAACAAGTGTTTTTATATTTTGTCTTTATAACTATATATCAGCCGTTTCTAAATTATTTAAATTTTTCTACATAGGTACAGTAACAGAATGATAACAAAAATTATGAACAAATATAATAGCTAATTTCTATTGCTTATCAATATTTTGCATACTCTACAATATTTCAACAATTACAACAAGTGTGGTGTGTGTGTGTCCACTGATAAGGATGAAAGTGGGGGTCATGGTCGTCATTGTGATGTCTTGCTCAATGGCTTCCCCACCTTATGTTTTGAAACAGGGTCTCTCAGTGAACCTGAAGCTGGGCATCTATCTCATCTTGAGAGGTTAATGAGTGCCTAAGGCCACCTGGCTTTGCCTTGCTTAGTGCTATGGTTCCAGGTGCTCCCAGCACGTACAGCTTCTTACAGTAGTGCCGAGGATCCAAATTCATGTCTTCATGTTTATCTAGCAAACACTTTACTCACTTAGCTCATCTTGCCAGCCCCAACAATAACTTTTTAATGTTTCTTCAATTAACTTCTGCATTTTTTGATTAAGGAAATTGATATTAGGAAAAGTAACCAAACTGCTAGAGATCCCAGAAAGATATGGTGGTAGAGGTCATGGTGGTGTAAAAGAATTCAAAGCTGAGGCATGAATTCTTTTACTCACTAAAAGATCATTTGGAAAATGCTATTCAAACTTGACAATCAGTAGCTTCTATGAAGGTCAAAAATTGGTCTCTGTCTTTGATGGTTTCAATAGGTCAGGTGAGCAAGACACATGTATCTTACCTACATGTGTGTGAAGATTAAAATCAGAACAGAAAGACACAGTGCCTGATGGTTTGTCTTTGATATGGTGCTCTGTTCACACAATAAGGAATATATATTTCAAAGGTTAAGGACTGGGATAACATAAGAAAAGATAGAGGTGGATAGTATAGTTAATATCCTACTATGTCCAGCCAGAGGGAGGAGCTTTGACAGTAGTTTCCTTCAGAGTCTTTGCCACCATAAAAGTGAGCCACACACTAAAGCAAAGCTCAGAACAAAACTTCACAACTAGAATCGAGTCTCAGCTGTCAAGAAGTTGCCAATTTTGCAGAAAAAAGACAATTTTTGAACCCACAAATGCATTTTCTATTCATTTCAACAATAGCAGAAGATGTACAGAACCAAGAATGAATATGAGGAGTGTCAGAGTAAGGTTTTAGAAGACTACTAAGTACTGATATTGCTGCATAGTAGACATGAGAGCAGTTTTCACATCAACTCCTAGAGTTTCAGGAGAATGGCTGTAAGCAGATATGTTGAAACAGGAAAGAAGGCCATGACTCTATTCAAACACACACACCAAAGAAAAGCATAATTATGTATTTGTGACATCAGTTAGTTACCATGGAATCACACATGATGTCATAAATTTGGCATTCTAAATTCAGAGCTAGACTGAAGCAGCGAGGTGATAGGAAATGGGGTTGGAGAGATGAAGACCTTGATAACAACAAAAGCATCCCAACAATTGAAGAAATGAGTCAAACATCTTTGAAACAGAAAAAGAAGGTGAATGAGTGACATGCCCTCGACTCTTACCGGGAGGCGGAGGACATGTAAACATTAGTCCATCCTTTCTCTCTGGGAACGCTCTGAAAAAACAAATAAGCCTAGATCACGGTGACACATAAAGGGGAGTGGCGAGAACAGAAGAAAGAGGTGGAGTGGGAGAGTGTAGGTCAACCTAGTAAGCCAGCATTTGCTGAGCATATGCTCACCGCTAAGATGAAGAAATAAGTTCAACCACTCTGTAGGACAGAGATATAAACAGTACAGTTCAGAGCTCGGAGAAATGTGTATAAAGACACAAGGGAACGTTCAGTTCTGGACACAGACTGGGATGAGCTGAGCTTTGAAGATTACTGAAGAGAAAAAATGGTTTACATGGAAATGCCAAAAGAAAAAGCTACTTAGTTTAAGTAGAATATAAGGCAAAAGGTGGAGAAAATGAAGTAGGAGGTAGTGTGTGTGGGGGGGTCCATCCTGCGGTTCTTGGTGTGCCTGAGTAAATATAGAGTTGACCCAGGAATGAAGTCGGCTTACATTTAATTACAGAGATGAATTTGGAAATGACAAGGCTTTAGAAGCCTAGAAGGATGACCTGTGACCTAGCACAGAGCTGAAGAAGGGTTGGAGTTAAATATCTTTTGAAGCTAGAAGTAACAGAATATTATTGAGACTGAAATGGGGGCATGGGAATTAATTGATGGAGAGAATTCAGTCAGTTCAATAATTATGCAGCTAAGCCACTCCTTGAAGTCACATTGTCATTCATCTAGCCTGGGCAGGCAGGCACAGGGAGTAATGAATGAGCACAGAAGTCTCTGTGGCAACATTGGTCTAACTCACACCTGGAGCTCCAGAAACAGACATTTAACACGAATATTAATCGTGGTGTACAAACAAATTAGCATACATTAGTACAAACAGAGTTCTAATAAGTACCTCCCAGTTAAAAATGAAACCATCAATATTTAATTATGCTTCCATGAAAGAAATGGTCATCCTATCTGTACTTGATTTTCTCCCAGAAACTTGTTTATAGGAAATCTTCTTTTCAGATAGATGCTAAGAAACATTGACATTCAGAATATGTTCTGCCAATAAGTTCGTACAAGATTAAAGTCATTGTTTGTAAAAATCAGGTTAATATTGGTTAGGGTCAGTTAGATGAGTTTCTGTTCTATATGGAAAAATGAAAAGTTCCATAATTAGCGGTCTTAAGAAAAACAGAGGGGGAGCAACAGCTATTCTGCATTACCAACTTAATATTGGAATCCCAGAGTTGCTGACCCCTGGAAAACTCTGGTTACATTTCTCATGTTGTCATTTTTAATGATAAACACTGCTCATATTCTGAGCCTATGCAATGACTGAGTCATATAGCAACAGGCCTATGTAATTTTTATTTATAAAATGTATTCTTATACTTGTTAGAATGAAAAAGAAATTGTGTTTACATATTTTTTTATGTTGGCAAAAAGACAATGTTTAGACATAACTTACCCTTTTTATTTCCAAACCCAAGGTTTCTAATGTCTCTGAGAACCAAAATTAATAAACATTCTTTGTTTCCATATTAAGAATGAGCCTGGGATGAGGTACTCAAAAGAGAGTCTAGATGCAGAGAAAAGAAAGGATCCTGACAAAACTGGCGCTCGTCTGAGCACTCAGGTGAGCTACTCTCCACAGCACAGCCAAAAGAGAGAGCAGAAACCACAATGAAAAAAAATTCAAGCGAATGAGAAGAAAAAAAACTCCGGAAGAGACACCTGAGCCATTCAGATCCACACCATGGGGTAACTAAGGTCCAGTGAAGCCGTCAGGGATACACTCAGGAGAAGCTGCCCTCCCTTCAGTCCACAGTCCCCCTGTTTCACGCAGAAGGAGAAGTATAGAAACATCATCACAGTCTCCTCTACTCGGCCAACAGGAGGAGACTGGTCCCTTCAGATTAGGGAGGGAAGGGAAGTCTGGCCATCTCATTGACCCATTTTCTGCACAATCTTTCAGATGAGGCGTGCGGGCTACCCGAATCACTCGCTGAGATGTTGCCCCATGCGGTATCACCACGCCTGTAGACGCTGCCTTTGTGCAGCTGAGGGAACTAGCCCCTGTCGCACAATACGTATTTATATTCACATGTGCCTGTTGTGGGAGCAGGGCCGGCAGATCACCATGATCAGGGTGAGCAGAGATCTCATGACTAATTTGGGAGGGGAGCCCCAGGCACCCTGGGTAGGGGAAGGATACGGGACAGAAATAAGTCCACTTGCCTCTTCTCCAAGGCGTCACTATGAGACAGGCTGGCAGGTTGTAGGCACTTGCTGTAGCTGTCACAGGTCCCTGCAGCAGCCGGGGCTTGGGTGCCTTCACTTTACAGGATGGTAAAATCACAGCTGTGAAATTTTAACCTCTATTAGTAGCTTGGTCTTTAAGGGAGAATGTTGCGGGGTGGAGATGTGATCAACTCTATGTGCCATAGTAGAAGAGTCACGGGTGGGAACGCTGAGCTACTGCACGGACTTATTTTTCTTTTATTTCATTTTACATTCCACCAGCAGTTCTCCCTCCCACCCCTCCTCCAGCCCCTCTCACCTCACCACTAGCCCATTCCCCCATCTTCTCCTTCCAATGGGTAAGGGCTCCCATGGGGAGTCCACAAAGTCTGGCACATTAATTTGGGGCATGGCCAAGCCCCTCCCCCCTCCATTAAGGTTGAGCATGGCATCCCACCATAGGGAATGAGCCCTAACAAGCTAGCTCATGCACAAGGGAGAGATCCTGGTCCTACTGCCACGGGTGCCTGAGATAGTTCAAGTATCACCACCCACAAGGATTTCTTAATATTGGATGCTCATGTTCTTCTAAGCGGATCTCCACTTTGTAACTTCATACTGAAGTTAGGGTTGGGCCAAAGCAAGAACAGTCCAACAAGGACCTAGAAGGACCTAGAATAAATCAAGGGTCATGGAAATGGGGGCAAGCATCTTCCCACTGGTTGCTGCTGATTTTAGGCCTGTCACGGTTATTCTGTGGGCACACGCATATAAAGAGTAGGTGTTTAAGAATTAAATATCTGGGTCTCTTCTCTTACACAGGGTTCTCAAGAAATACCTGTACCTAACACAGACTCTCGAGGGTACATTGTGCGAAATCAGTGGTCCAGAACATCACGGAGCCCATCCACTGGCGCTCCCTCAGTGGATGAGCCCAGAAGCAGGAATAGTATTGCCAAGGTACTAGTGATGAAAGAGCGGAACGGATGATAAAGAATGACAGATCTATTGGAACTTGATGTTCAAAGCGCTCAGGCCCTGTAGAGTAAGCTGCTAAAGTTTCCACACTACAAAGTAAGAGAAAGCAGAATTAAACACACCCTTTAGCTATGTGTTCCCTGTCCTTCATCCACACAACAAATACAATTGGGTACACACGAATCTCAAGAAAGAAAAGGGATGAAAAAAGATGAAATCAACAAAAAAAAAAAAAAGAAAAAAATTGAATGACATTGTGTGTTCTGTAGGCCCTTAACTAGGCCTGACCACAGAAGCAAAATTATGAGATTCTTTTCAGGTACATGGAAAAGAACAAATCCATGGGACTGATACACACACATACACATACACACACACACACACACACACACACACACACACACACAACACTTACATTCTGTCAGATTTGGTCCAATAATCTCACCAAGAATATCCTCCCACACATGTGGAACAAACATAATTGGAGGCAATATGTGAATATTCGTTTGATACCAACTTGCAGAGCAGCCCCAGGAAAGGTATTCTTTCTTTAGAATTCCCCCCTGCTTGCTTAGATAATCAGTTCTGCTGTTATCTCAAGGAAACCAAACCTGAAACCATGTGACTCCCCAGACTTCCCAGCAGTCACATGCTTGTGGCAGGGCAAACAGACCCAGAGAGGATCAGGATAAGTCAGGCATTCTAGAGCCAGTGGCTTGCCCAGTTTGCGCATGAAGCCGGCTGGAGTCGCTGAGGGAGGCAAGGTCTATGATTTATGTTGCTTATGGATAAAAGGACTTGAACGTATTTACTCAAAACCAAATAGCAGATGCTACAAGGAGCACCTGGGATGTGCCTTTGCGAGGTAGAGGAATGAGGGCAGAACAGTCTGTCCATCTAAACAGTCATCTCCAATGCCTGCTTGGTTGCTCTATGGCCTAGTTAAAGGAGCTAGAATGAACTAAGATTCATCAAGGTCTAGGAATAGGCTAGAGCTAGGAGATGCAACGTGGAAGACTAGTATCCTCGTGGTTCTGGGCTTCAACCCCCATTTCTTCAGCAGGCCCCCACCAGCACCGCGACCTCTGGAACTTCCTCTGCCTCCCCCAGCCAGCACGAGGCCTCGCTTCCACCTCAAACACCAGAGAAGCTCACCGTATCACAGACTCCACAAACCAGACCTATCACCCAGCTTGACTCACAACCTCCCACACCCCCGGAACCAGAGCCCAACTCCAGGCGGACTTCGAAAATGTATGGGGGCAGTGAACCCTGGAATCTCAGAGAAACCAGAGATACTAAAGAAGTGCAGTTACGGGACTATGCGCACAGCTGTGACTCTCGAGAGCTGATAATACCCAAGTCTCAGTATCCGCGTACTCCTCCTACTGAGTGGAAGTCCTACGTCCAGCGCCGCCTGCAGTATCAGGCGCCCTCAGTGGATGTGGACCAGGAATGTCTGTCTGAGGCCCAGCAGCGGCAGCAGCAACAGATGGAAGAAGATGAGGTAGACGAGGCCTACTGGACATCTGTGAGCATGCTATATGAGAAGATCCCCAGTTGTGCACGGCCCAGGCCGGTGAGAATGCCCAGGCCTCAGGCATCCCTGGGCTCTCTGCATCCTGACCCTCGGATCACTCCCACTAACTTCCTAGGGAAGTCCCTCCCATCTTAGTCCTCTTTCCCTTTCTCGCTGCATCCCCTACTCCTCTCTGCATGTGTTGACTCTCTTTTCCTTGACCTTCTCCGCAGCCCAAACCCAAGCATGCCATCACCATTGCTGTATCTTCCCGGGCACTCTTCAATATGGTGGACGACAGGAGAATCTATGAAGAAGAGGGTCTCGAAAAGTACATGGAGTATCAGCTCACCAATGAGAACGTCATCCTGACCCCAGGGCCCGCATTTCGGTTTGTCAAGGTACGATGTAAACTCCCAAACATGAGGACTCCCAGGGAGATCTTCGGGAGTTTCCCAGTCTTCCCGAGAATCCCCACACCATCTTTATAATTTTTGCCCCATTCTAGTTGACCAAGTCCCAAAGACTTCTGGAATTGTTGAGATTTTTTTTCCCCCATCCCGAATCCATGGTTTCAGATCAGGGCTTTCTTAAATGGAGCCCTAGTTTTCTGACCTTTTTAACAAAAGCCTGTTTCCTCCATCCATGGAGAGGTAGGAAGTAAGAGAGAGTTAACAATGGCCCTGAGCAGCAGAAAGAAATGCTTTCTTAAAATGATGGAATTCACTTTACCTGGTATGACCCTCAAATACAGCAAGAAAATCAAGATGCTCCTGACCCTTGGCATTGTGAAGATTCTAAAAAATATATGTAGTACTTACAACTAATCTCCTATGTAAGTTATAGGGTAGTCACACCCTCAATCGCACACTATGGGAAAGCCAATGACGCTTCTATGGTTTGGAGTAAAAGGTGTTCGCAGGACATGTAGAAGCATGGGGAGAAACCACAAGCCTATGAAAAACATACGTTTAAAATATACAAAAAAAATAGATTAAGGAGCTCGCAAGAAGAGTGTGGTATTAAAGGGTGACACTACTTGAAGAGGACCTGACTTTGGGTCCCAATCTCCATATCGGGCAAGTTACAACTGTCTGTAACTACAGCTCCAGGGAATCTGACACATTGTGGGCACTTACATTCTCACATGTACACACACACAATTAAAAGTAAATGTTAAAATTAAAATAAATAAATCACAGCCTATTATCTCCCTTCCATAGCAATTCAAAAACAAAACAAAATAATTGAGATTATTAATCGGCCTCGATCTGTTTCCTGCATACAAGTGACATGCAAATTCCCAAGCCTTTCCCATTCCTCACAATAAAATCAGAATTTATAAACGAAGACAAATAGACAAACCAGAAGGCAAACAATAAACGGGATAAATAGCCTGATCTTTTTCTCTACCCACCCATGAGATAATTCTAGTAAGCAGAATGCTGTAATAACATCCCAAGGACATAACCCATCTGTGCCATGGGCATTGACTGAAATCTATGTGTGGGAGTCATAAAACATCGGAATGGTAAAATAACCATCTCTTAAAGGAACGGCGATTGCTTAGCCAGGATTCTGTCGAACTTGATTCCGGCCCTGCCGAGGTGCTGTTTCCTCCTGCTGCCTAACGCCTACCTTGCCTCCCCTTTTTCATATGCCCATGTTTGTAACCTGCAGGCGTTGCAGCATGTCAACTCCAGACTCCGTGATCTGTATCCTGAAGAACAAGACTTATTTGATATAGTACTGATGACTAATAACCATGCCCAAGTGGGAGTACGGCTTATAAACAGCGTCAATCACTATGGTAAGTAAAATAAATACCATGTGGGAAGACCAGCTCACAGCTCTGCAAAAAAGAGGCCATGCTATTTTGCTAACTGTGGCTTAAACCGCTGCAGTGTCTTTGATAGCGACAACCCCTTCTGCGTGGGGAATGTTTATTTGCCTATGTCAGAACAAGAAAGGCCATGCTCATTTTTAACTTCAGCGCAGAGCTGGGCTCAAAGCTCTGGACTTAAGTTGTCAAGTGTGAATTTCAAAGTCTTAATCCCAGGTCCTCAATATATTTCTCTGCTTTATGTTTTTCACTTCTGAACTTGACTTCAAGGAGCCGTCAGCCCAGAGGCTTTTTCTGTGGGATCAAACTTTTTACTCACCACAGATCCATGTTAAGGGTTTAAAGGTTTTCACCTCCCCTTCCACTTCTTAAAATTGGATGCTCCTGGCTGCCCTCTCTCTCCCACACACAAATCATATTCTTACAGGAAAAAACTGTCTTTATTACTTTACATGGAAAAATTTTATTGGCGCTAGCCTTCTGAACATTTCTATCAATGTGTCATTTTCTTGTAAAGTTTCCCCCTTTTATTCTATTTTGAAATTACCTAACATCCTCTTTGGGACATCATTGTCTTGTTTGCTAGTAATGAATCTACTTGTGGGTATGTCACATAAATATCAGGTTTAACTTGTGCACATAGAAATCCTAGGTTTAATTAGGCATTAACCAAGGTGTATTACTCTAGCTATTGAGTTTTATTTTATTATTTCATATGACTCTAATTATAAAATTGGCACCTGAAATGTATTTTAATAATGCAACCATATATATATCTGTGTGTGTGTGTGTGTGTGTGTGTGTGTGTGTGTGTGTATGTAATGTTATAAATTGAAAAGAGAAAATTTGTGTCAAGGGCTCTGAGACATATATAATATTCATTTAGTAAATAAAGAATATTTTGATGCTTTTTGTTTGTTTGTACATAGGCCCTTACTAGGTAGCCCAGGCTAGCTCTAGATCATCTTGTCTCAGTTTCCTAGTACTGGGATTATAGGTGTGCACAATCATACCTAGTCTTATTGATTAAGTAAGTGATATTGGTCTATCTGTCCTTCAGCATGTTAAAAATACTGAGGTTTCCAGTTTCTTCTGTAGGAATTCTGTTGATAAACCTGTCGGTACACCTTTCCTTCTTGCCTTCTCTATGGAATTACAGTCCCTACCTTGGAAGGGTTAGTAGTTTACCTCTTTAGGGTACAGGAAACAACCTGTGTCTATCTCTACTGTAGTCTTTGCTACAGTTTACATGCCTGGTTCACAGTAAACTGGGATCCCTTTGAGAATAAAACAAACAAAACAGAGTTTTCATTCAGTTTAAGTCCTAGAGCCAGTACATATTTCCCAGGATATTATGTTGATGTTACTTAAGGGTTTATAAGATCCACTTTTGAGTCACTTATACCCAACATTGGATCATCTAAAAATCTGGTAATATTTTATTAATGCCAAGCAGATACTCCTACCCACATTGCTGCCCATCGAGTTTGGTCTTTAAATAGCTAAATAAACCCTGGGTTTTGCTTTATCTAGATAGTGTAATTCCCCAATTTATCCTAAATTTAAAGCTGAGTGTAAATAAGTACATAGAATTTTATCATATGCATGACCATCTCACATCGATGAATACATTTTCTTTAAAACACAATCCTAAATTCAGACTTTATACATAAATCTTTACCAAATCTTTGTATTATTTCCTTAGAATAATACTCTCAAAAAGGAATCACACCAATCCATTCTTTCATTCATTGCATATTCGGATGCTGGCTTTACAAAAATCTTTTGAACAGTCCATCCTTTTCTTTTAATTGTTGGAAGGTATTTAAAGGTATATTAATTGGAGTTTGAGAGCATAGGCTTATCATGTCAACTTTTCAGAAGACTATGGCCAGAAGCTAGAGAATTACCTTGAACTCAAGACCTTCCTGAGCTAAACAGCAACAATAGCAAGTTGAAAACCAATATGAGCAACTTAACCGTATCTTACTTAACACTTTTAAAAAATTAAAGGAACGTGGTAGTTCATTGGTAGAGTGTTTGCCTAACATATATTATGCTCCTAGTATAAGTCCCATTACTGAAAAAAAAGAAAGAAAATCCAGAGAATATTAATATCAATCTGCTAATAGCTACAATCAAATATTCTAATCAAGAAGGAGTGAAATTTTCTGATTAACTTTAGAAAATAGTTTAAGTCCAGGAGCAATGTATTATTAGTACTGCATTAAAGAAATGCAGAAGTGATATTCAAAATAAGGATATACCTTTAAAGTCCTCTTTCAATATGCAAGAAAGAGGCTTAGTTAAAAAAAGAGAGGATTATCATAGTTAAACCTGCGTGCTGCAGTCTGCCCTTTGTCTGTGAACCAGCAAATTGGTCAAGCCTTTTCAGCATCCTTTTCTATAAAGAGAATAATATCCACCACGTGATTTTGAGTAAACCGACATGGTCTATGTGACTGTGTTCCATAAACTATCTAGTATACCAAGCATAGAATATGAAGTGTCTGAGAGGTTTCCTCATACTGCTGCGGTGAAAGTCATTTTCAATAATTTATTAAACGATAATATCCAGTTAGGCTTACAGATGAACTCACATGGATTAACTAATACGAACTTTCATGCCTCCAGTAAATGTCATTTGGACCACTGTTGTATCTTTACACTGGACCATAACATAGTCTTTCTCACCCAAAACTAGGTCTACTAATTGACCGATTCTGCTTGACGGGTGGGAAAAGCCCCATTGGCTATTTGAAGGCATATCTTACCAATTTGTATCTTTCTGCGGATTCTGAAAAAGTACAAGAAGCAATAAAAGAAGGTAAAGACCTGGGTTCATTCTTCTGGGTTTACTCAGATGGTCAATGGCCTTGGGTTAGCTTTAGGTGGCTCACCAGCTTATTGGGTCTTTGGCTAGTTCTTTTATATATGTGGCACCCCATAGGGATTTAACATTCCTGGAAGGGATCATTTCCAGTGATTATTCCACAACTCTTGTTCAACCCCCATTCCGGTATAAACAGAAGCAGTGCATAGATCTCTGTTCTGAGATTTGTAGTTATGGACAGGAGTGGAATTATGTGGCTGTTGCTACAGAAGCAGTATCACCATGGGGGAGGAGTTTTTACTGTAAGAAAATAAAACCCATAGGCTTAAGAAGAGCGCTAATCTCTCCATATGATTTCAGGCATCGCCTCTGCAACCATGTTTGCTGGAGCCAAAGACATGGCTTATTGTGACACACAGCTCCGTGTGGCCTTTGATGGGGATGCTGTCCTCTTCTCTGATGAGTCTGAACATATTGCCAAGGAGCATGGGCTGGACAAATTCTTCCAACATGAAACATTATTTGAGAATAAGCCTCTTGCTCAGGTAAGTTTACCAAGCTTGGTTTCTTCATCTGCTTCTCTTTCAACATGCGAGTATAGATATTGGTTTTTGTGATGGAATTTTAATTAACTTTAGGTGGCCCCTCCAGTCCCTTTGTGCTCTGCTCTCTTCTGTTTATGAATTCCTTACTTTGGAACATGTACTGCTGACAACACTGACTTTCAAATTGAACATTCTTTTATTTACCCTTTTGGAAACACTTCTGTAATCCGTTACTGATGAGTTAGCCCTCTTCAAGTCCTTGTAATACAGCACAGCATACCAAGAAGCTATTCCAAAATCTTCAGCCCTCAAAACAGGTACTTTCCAATACACCACTCAGGAAACATCTTCTGAGGTTGTCAGTCTGTGACCCCCAAATTCAAGAATGACACTTGTTTAATTGAGAAGAGCTTCAAGACTAAAATCTTGGATCCAAGTAAATAATTAGCCTCAACATACCTAACAAGCCCAAAACAAGTATTTGGGAGTTTTGGTTTTGGTTTTGATTTTTTTTTTTTTTTTGATTTTCAAGACAGGGTTTCTCCATGGTTTTTTTTTTTAAATCCATTTCATGACATATTAAAATTCAAGATCTGAAATGGACATTTGAGGAGAATGAAAATAGAAGCATGAAATGGTATCCAAACTAAATCTGAACTGATGGATGATCCAGTTTCACACTGAATTTGATCCATTTAATGTTCAGTAATATCCATGAGCAGGGCCAACCTAGCACCCATCCCTGTCCTTCAGAGGACTGTCAATCTTCCAATAATGTGTCTGTAGGATCTTTGCAGATATCCTTTATCAAGTTGAGGCTGCTGCTATTCACTGTGCACTTTTAAGGGTTTGTAGAACGGATGTCAGATTTTGATTGATGCACTTGTACCATTCACTGAGAAAATCAAATGGCTCGGGAAGTCATTGACATATAAATTCACTAAAGGCTTTATAATTTGTTGAGGCAGTTCCACATTGTGGATACACTCGAGATGGCCATATAGTGTGATCCTTTTTATATATTCCTAGATCCAGTCTGTAGAATTGAGAAGTTGTTTGCCTTCATATGTATGAGGGAAGTACTCTATAGTTTACTCATGATATCTCATTTTAGTAAAGTAATAATGGTTTCACAAAATACATGAAAACTAAGCAAATTTTTTGTAAGCCTTTCTAAACAAACTAGGTCTGAACAACATTGAAAACCACATAGATGCGCACACGTGTGTGCATGTGCGTCTCTGAGTGTTGTAGTGTGATGATGGGGTTGAGGCACATGTGACATGGTGTGCATATGGAGGTCAAGGGACAACTTTGTGGAGTCAGTTCTCTCCTTCCTCCTTCATGTGAGCTCAGGAATATACCTTTTCTGGTTTCCAAAGGAAGCGACATTTTTCCTGAACTGTCTCACCTGACCTTGAAAAGCCTTTAACCTGCTGTTCATTCAGTCTTTGTTCTTCAGTTCATTCCTTTCTTTTGTTAATTACTTTGTGTTCCTCAAAGAGAATTAGCAATTTCATTTCTCATTTTTATAATCATAAACTTGTAAATGTCTTATTAAGGCTTTAATGTTTGTAGAATAGTTAGAGATGTCTCTCCAGTTTCATGTCTAATATTAGTTAACTGTTGTCATTTAATTTTATTGGGTTTTTTTGTCAGTATAGGCAATGATTTATCATTTTTATTTACCTTTTCCATGAGGTATCTTTCCTAACATTTTTTTTGTTTATTTTTATTAAGCTCTACATTTTTCTCTGCTCCCCTCTCTGCCTCCCCACTTCCCTTCAACCCTTCCCCAAGGTCCCCATGCTCCCAGTTTATTCAGGAGATCTTGTCTTTTTCTACTTCCTGTGTAGATTAGAACCATGTATGTCTCTCTTAGGGTCCTCATTGTTATCTAAGTTCTCTGGGATTGTGATTTGTAAGCTTTATGTCCTAACATTTCTCTTCTGATGACTGAGGTCACTGATTGCAATCATTTTAGCTTTTTGTTTTCTTTCTTTTTGAGGGGTTGTTTTCTAAAATAGGCTTTTTGAATTTTGTCTTCTCTGTAGACTGTAGTTTTATCTCCCTGACTTTTAAAAGTGGTACCATTTGATTTCAATTCAAAAAATATTTGAACTTATGACTTTCCTGCTGTTGGGTGTATTTACAACTAAAGTAAATTAACGGCCAAATATTTGTTGAGGCTATTTTCCCCTGTACAGGGCTCTCTCTTACTATGCACAAATCTTACACCATTGTGACCCGCCCCCACATAAAAGGTTTTGTATTTTGCTTTGTTGCGCTGTATTTTGTGCTGAGAAGGTTATAACCTACCAAGTATGTACTGTGTACTTCGAAAATAATACATTGCTGCTGTTGGAATGAATATTCTACAAGTGTAAATTAGATTAAGCATATTAATTAAAGTCATGACAATGTTAATGTGAAGGTGTGTGTGTGTGTGTGTACATATAGAAGCAAGAGATGGATGTCAGGTGTCTTCCTCTATAACTGTCCTTCGTGAGTTTGGAATTTACAATAACAGTAGCTAGACAGCAAGCTCTGGGCATCCACATGTCTCTGCCTCCCTAGGGCTGAGATAACAGTCCTACACTGCCACCCCTGACTGGCTTGAGCTCCAATTTGGTTCCTCATGCTGCCACCACTTAACTACAGGCACGGCTCTTATATCAGCTCACATCTTTAGATGGTCAAATCTTCTTGCTTGTTTGCTATATTCACAAGAAGACAGTATTGAAGCATCTTAATATAAGTGGAGATTTATTGATTGATTGAGACAGGATCTAATTCTGAAACCAAGGCTTTCTGTGAGCTCACTGAACTCATTGCCCTCCCGTGTCAGCTTCCCAGGTGCTGGGATTACAGGTGTGTTTTATGACCTCTGTCAGTTTTTAATCAGTTTTTGTATACTGTACTTTAAGTCCCACATATTTAAGATTATTGTATATATTCTTTGTCATATTCCACAACTTCTCTTTCTCATGCAATGCCCGAGTTTGATATTCATATGTTTCTGTTTCTAGATAATGTACGTATTATATATTTTCAGTACTTTTACCTTCAACAAGTCCATGTCTTTTTATTTATTTTATATTTAACATATGATATATATGTTTTTTACATCAGTTGGAATTGCTTATTATACAATTGAAAATTACTATTCTCTTCATTATTGTTTTAATTTCCTTAAAACTAAAGTAGAGTGTGTTGTTTACAATTAGGTTACTTAATTGCTAAACATTTAAAGAGGTTTTTCAACATATCTATTACTACGTACAAGTCTTACTTACTCTAGTGACCAGAAAACATAGTTTGTATTGTACTTTGTTTGTTGTGATGTTTTCTGCTGTGTCCTGTGTTCTTGAAATCATTTAAGTATATGAGATCAGTAATACCTGTTTTAGTAAAATCTAATGTCTTCCAACTTTCCTCAACATGTCTTATCTTTTAATTTTTGTCTCTAGTTTAGTCACCATATTTCAGAATCATCTGTATTTATACTACTAATAACTAATTAAAGATTTTCCCCTGTGTTTATTGTAAGTCTTGTAATACATAACTTCATGTAACTTTGATATTTGGTCAAACAATCCTATATCCCTTGTCTGTAATATATGATCCTTGCCACAGATCACTCCCCAACTTGTTGTGTGCTGTGTTGACTGTTGCAAAGATGAGCAGTGAGCAGGCCGCGTACCACCCTGTTCCTGGCCGCCTGGCTAATCCCTGAAATAATTACATGAAAACTGTATTCATTTAAACACTGCCTGGCCCATTAGCTCTAGCCGCTTATTGGCTAACTCTCACATCTTGATAAACCCATTTCCATTAAATCTGTGTAGCACCACGAGGCTGTGGCTTACCAGGAAAGATCCTAACCTACCTCTGACTCGGGCCGGAGAATCATGGTGTCTGCCTGACTCTGCTTTCTTCTTCCCAGCATTCTGTTCTGTCTACTCCACCCACCTAAGGGCTGGCCTATCAAAAGGCCAAGGCATTTTCTTTATTTAACCAATGAAAGTAACACATAGACAGAAGACCCTCCTACATCAGTTGACATATATTGATTTTATGTTCTTTACTATTAATTCACAATAACTTGATGCTCTTTTTGCCTTTGGCAATGACAAAAGGTAAGAATGAGACAGAAATGGTCTTTTATATATTTGTTCCTTTTAAAAATTGCAGGTCCTCTTTTAGCATTTCAGTAGGACATATATGCTAGCAAAAATTACTGTTTGCTTTCCTGAAAATTCTATTTCTTCCTAAGTTTATTATTACATCATAGGCAAGCATGTTAGCCTGCACCCTGAATCCCATAAATCAGGACACAGAGACAAGTGGATCTCTGTGGGTTCTAAGGGCAGCCTAGTATACATAGTGCGTCTTGGGAGACCCTGTCTCAACAAAATAAAATAAAAGTATATTTTATTTTCACTGGTTATAGAACTGTGTGTTTCCTTTAATTTTCTTTAGCAACCTTCAGATGCCCCTCCATGTTTTGTTTTGTTTTTTCACACACGTCTATTGCATAGGTTTTGACCTCATATGTTTTGTGTCTTTTATCTACTATGATTCTCAGTATATACTATGTCTATTTTCACTAACTAATAAAGATTTTCTGTACGTCTTGTTGGACTAGTTTTATGTGTTCTCCCCTCCCCCTTCTGTGTGTATGTGACCATGCAGGCACATGCTTACATGTGTGTATGCATGGACTGCGTGTGTGTGTATGTCTGTGTGGCATATGCCTCCATCTCTCTCTTTCTCTGTCTCTGTGCAATTACTTTCATGTCTTCTTTGTCTGTGCACGCATGTGTGCCTCTCTTCCTCTCTTTCCTAGCCCCATTTGTATTTGTGAGTCCCACAGCATTTAAATGTGTTGTTCTTTTTTACCTCTATATTTTGTCTATTTTTACTTATCTTCAACTTCATGAGTCTGCTGCTCTTCATCTGAAGACATCCTTGATTTCTGGACAGTAATGCTTAATTCTAGCATTATAATCAGCTACTATTTGCTGAAGTTACTATTGTACTCATGATTGTTTTCTTCTGTTAAAGTAGATGTTGGACTTTTAAAGGGATCAATAAGAGTTATTTTCAATTTTTATATTATATGCTTAATACTTTTGTCATCATTAAGTCTAAATTCTTTAAATTCCTTTTGAAAGCAAATTTTTGTTTTATTGTATTCTCATATATATGTGTCAATTTTATATATATATATATATATGTATGTATATTTGCACACACACACATATAATCAAATGCACAATTAAAGGCCTTGGTAAATACTGTCCCAATCTGCTTATTGTCATTCCTCCTTTTCTACTATCTATTCTGATAGACTGACTCAATGTAATCAAGAGTTGAACTACTTCTAGTTATTATTGTTGCTCTGGCTTTCTTTATACTGTCACAGACTTCAAATTCTTCTCATTGGTTCTAAAACTGTAAATTGATCTTTCCTTGGGTCATTCTCAACCCAAACTGTCAGGCCTTCTCTGTAAGTTTATGCAGAAAAATCACCAAACTCACTCTGTCAGCGGTCCTTTCCTTCTCTGCTTGCTTTGTGCTCCTGGAATTTTAAGATGGTGCTACCTTTCCTGAATCTCAGTGAAAGGATATGCCCAGTAGTCTGGGATCTAACAGCTTTTCCTGTCACCCCTAAGAGCAGGCCACTTTTCATTTTTCCAGGGAAAGGATGCCTGGACTGCCTGCCTAAAGCCCTTCTAACAACTTAAGCATTCTTCCCTCAAGGTCTAGAGATCTCAATAAAGATTCATTCTTTCCCAAATGCAGGGCTTTCTCCCTAACTCTTGTTCCAACTAGGATGTCCTTTTCTGTCTCCTTCCTTGCCTGCGGTGTTTCTCATGAAATCTAGTGAAGAGCACAGAGAAAACTTCAAAAGTGCACTTCTTGGTTAGTAGAGCACAGTGTTGTCCTTTATTGTTGTTTTAAATGTTCTGAAATTTTCACACCTGCTTGTATAGTCTCTGGACTCCCCACATTGCTCTGGAAATGTGCAGGTTCTTGTCCACCATCTTCCTCTGGAAGATGCCCAAGTTGGCTACCCTTTGATTTAGTGGTATGATATATGCAAGAAAAGTTTTGATGTTCCAAATATCCAGGTATTTATTATTCGGAAATGATACATAGTTCAGATAGTTTTTGAAATCTTAGAAAGATTCCAAATATTTTAAGTACTACATATAACCAGCAAGATGCCTCATCTGGAGGTAAAAGGTATCTGTTCCAAGTCAGATGACCTGTAATCAATGTCCTAGACCCACATGGTGGAAAGAACCAAATCTGACATGTTCTCTGTCCTCCATATGTGAACCATACATATGTGCACATATACACACACACGCACACTATATATATATATTTGTAAAATATACATAAAATGGGACAGTGAGGTAGCTTAGAAGATAAGCGTACTGGTCACCAAGTCTAATGATGCAAGTTCCATCTTATGCATATAATCATGGAATGTGTGTCCAGGTAAACCCTCACTCAGGTAAAGAAGGGAGAGCAAGCAGTATGGTTGATGATATACTAAATTTTCAAAGATTATTTCCATAAACATGTGTCCAGTATGTCAATGACTGCATGCACTAAAGGAGCATAAAATATATTTACTCATGGATTTAAACGTAAAACAATGGTAAAGACCGGAGTAACATAGAAAAAGAAACAAACATTATGCCTTAATGTAAAAACTACAAACTTATATAGCTTTAAGACAGGGCTGGACTCAGGATAAACAAATACCAAGCTAAGCAAAGTGACAGTAATTTCAAAGGTAAAAGATGCACTAACAGAAAAAAATGGGGAAAATGTGGTTTTGGTAATCACTGAAATATATTTCACCCAGTTACCACACTGGTTATGATTATTGTCCTGGCTTACTTATTTATTGAACATTCTTTCACACTTAAAATACCTTCATTTGGATATGACGTGCTTATCTAAGACTTATTCCAGGCATGCAAAGGAATGGCTGTGTATCAGGAAATACCTTCACATAAACGCAGAGAGTTTGGCACCATTCTGTCAGCCCAGAATCACTGTATGACAGTTGGCATCGTGTATTTTACTAGGTCATATAAGATCCTATTTTGTTAGTCATCAGTTCTTTTTATTCACCCATTCACAGCTGAGACATATGTTCTCTTTTCCAGGGACCCCTTAAAGGCTTTCTGGAAGATTTAGGCAAACTGCAGAAGAAATTCTATGCCAAAGACGAACGATTACTTTGTCCCATCAGGACCTACTTGGTTACAGCCCGTAGTGCGGCGAGTTCAGGCGCCCGTGTGCTGAAGACCCTTCGCCGCTGGGGTCTAGAGATAGATGAAGCTCTTTTCCTGGCTGGAGCCCCCAAAGGTCCCATCTTGGTGAAGATTCGGCCCCACATCTTCTTTGATGATCAGATGTTCCACATCGAATCAGCACAGAAATTCGGCACCATCACAGCTCATGTACCTTATGGCATTGCTCAAAAACGCAACTAGGGATGGGGAGGAGAAATAAACAGTGACAGTCTGGTATTGAAAAATGAAAGGTTGCGTTTTGGATGTCTAGAGTAATTAGGTATTTCCGCAGACCGGATCACAAGACTAAACCCCTTGTGGTGTTTTTCTTTTTCTTTCTTCATTCCTTCGTTCGTTCGTTCCTTCCTTCCTTCCTTCCTTTCTCGTTATTTTGCTGTTGTTGCTGCTGCTATTGTAAAACATTTTGAACTGTCAAGCTCCAGTCAAGCTACTTCTCTGAAGGGTACTGAATCCCATCGTAGGTCTCTATCTGTATAAGTCATAATGGCAGCTCTTTAGATAAATTTAGAATTTGCATACATAAGTTCATAAGTTGGTTCACAAGAAGCTTAGTTAACTGTTAAAAACATTGTTTGTTTGTTTGTTTTTAACGTTACCCGGCCGAATGAATTTCTACCCATCATCACCTAGAACAGTCATCTGCCAGTTAAAAAGAACATTACTGGAAACTAAGGCTGTTTCCTTTGTTAGTTCCGTGCGGCCAGCCGTTTAACAAAATCAAAGTGAGAAACGTCCCGTCGTCTGCAGTCGCATGCTAATTTTAACACTGTCAGCTTCTAAATGAATCCACTAGTGGTTTCCACAGGGTGGTTTCTAAGATGAACTCTACTTCAAGGTGCCCTCAGGGGGGGAACTACAAATCCCAGCAAGCCCCGCGCGCGCGCGCGCGCAATAGCCCAGGACGGCAGGCGGCGCCCCAGAGTCCTTTGCGTGCAGTGGCCCTTTGGATACCGGAACTCGTGCTCTAGGCTCCGTGCACCCTGCCCGGAAGGCTATGGCTGTGGCCACTGTGGCTGCAGCGCTCCTGGCCGCACTGGGTGGGACGCTGTGGCTGGCCGTGCGGCGGTTCTCGGGGGTCAGGGGCCAGCGGATGCAGGGAGGCGGGGACCAGAGCCTCATGCACGGGAAGACAGTGCTGATCACCGGGGCAAACAGCGGCCTGGGCCGAGCCACGGCGGCCGAGCTGCTGCGCCTTGGGGCGAGGGTCATCATGGGCTGTCGGGACCTCGGGAGAGCTGAGGAGGCGGCGGGTCAGCTCCGCCAGGAGCTCGGCCAGGCTGGGGGTCAAGAGCCCGACGCCACCAAAGGCCAGCTGGTCGTCAAGGAGCTGGACCTTGCCTCTCTACGTTCAGTGCGAGCCTTCTGCCAAGAACTGCTGCAGGTGTGGGTCTACTGAAGCCCAGCCACCCACGGGGGAGGGGCCCCTGAGGCCTGCCTGGTGTGACCTTGAGAGTGGGCAGGGCTGAGAAAGACACCTGCTTGTGGGGGACCCTGCTGGGAGGAGGGGCAGGTTCCAGAAGGAATTCCTGGGAGGTCCCCAGAGGAAGTGAATAAATAAGCTAGTGTCTGGACATTCCGTTTTCTTAGGCAAGGACAGTCCAGGAATCATCACCCCGTGTTTGAATTGTTTTTCCTGTGTCAGAAGTAAAATGTGTGCCAGATCTTCCATGGTGTCCCAAGGCCTGAGAGCACTGCAGGAGAAAAGCTCACCAAGAGCTTTGGTTAGGCCCCTTGTAAATGTTTCCTTGCTGTTTTTCTTTCTTATTCCCATTTCCCGATTTTGTTTGTTTTGTTTTTGGTTTGCTCTGCTAAAGTAGGGAGTGTCTCTTGCTGATTGACAACCTTTGCATCATCCCTAACTAGATTCTATCCCATTTCCAAAGAAAATGGAATTTGGAATCCTCTTTATGGCCCTAAGCAGAACAGGAATAAAAATCATGCCTAGCTTTATTGAACATTTGATGTATGACAGATGTGCCAAGCACACCATTAGTTATTGTCAGATCTCGACTTTAATTCTATTAAATCAAGCATTAACATCTCCACCTCGTAATAGGGAACAGAAACATAGGAAGGTTAAGTAACATGTCTTTCTTCAGTCTTTGCTTTCCTGGTACTTGGTGGCTGAGGGGTGCATGGTACAGGTTCCACTTAAGTAGAAAGGTTGTGGCCAAGGTGACTTACCAGAGGTAGATCTAAAGTCAACCAGGCACAGGGAGACTGCTTGTCTCAGTTGGAATCTCTTGACTCTAAAGCTGAGGGTCTGGCTTTTTTTCCCCCATGATGTACTTAGATCAAAGAAATATCTGGAAGTTCATTTGTTAGCAGTTAGATCTAAGCAGCCTAAGCCTGCATGTCCTAACAACTCTCTAACGGTCCAATAATAGGCATCCCTCAAAAAGAAGTTTCTTGTTTAACTCTATGTAGTCGTGATTGCTAATGGAACAGTGTGCTTGTTTGCCACTGTAGGAACTTTCCCAGTCCCCAGGTCAGCTTGGACATTGCCACCCTCCTTCTTGTTCTGCGTAGATTGTTTTAGTTTTGCCCTTGCTTCTAAGACCATAGCTGTTAATAACTGTTAAACACAACGCTGTACAAAGAAATCATGTCATCAGAAAAAAGCCCATACTAAACCACTTACCTAGAGGTAGTAGCTTTTGAGATAATGAGTAGAGAGTATCACTGTTCCCCTCAAAACTTAAACCATTCACAGCAAGCTCCTGTTGTGTTCTAGGGAAGCATGTTGCATGTTTAGAGCTGGTGCAGGTCAAAGAAATTGGTTGTTAACATGTCATTTGCGTGTATCAGATCAAGTAGCAATATTAGTCTCTGGGAGATTTGGAAGCATAGAAAGCAGGTCATTCTGATCACTGACATGTATAGGGTTGAGCATGTTCATTCCTGATACCTTTGCTGCTTGGAACAGAAAAAGAGGTTGTGTTACCCTAAGTATTTACATTCTTGCTTGGCGCTGAAGTTCAGTGATTATAATTAGAAGGTAAAAGAAATGGAGGTTTTTGACATTCACTGTTTGGTATTCTTGGAATTTATGCCATTTATCTTCTAGAATTTAAAAAATAATAAATGATAAAGTCTTAACACAAACCTAGCAAAGAATGATAGGTCAGAAGTGATTAATTCTGGAGCCCTTTCCAGAAGATTAGCGAAGATGAACACTCCTTCCTTCCCCGTATCTGTGAACTCATATTCCCCTTTTGAAGTTGACTGGTGCAAAACATGAAAGTTTTTTCCTCGGGCCAGAATGAGAAACAGTTAACCGACAGGTAGCCTTTGATAACAGTTGTGAAATTTAACACATTTTTTTCACGTACACTTGGCAGAGAGAGAGAGGGAGAATTGAAATTTGACCTGAAATTAATTTAATCATAGGTCATCACTGTGACTTTACACCTGGAACACATTGTGCATTTCTTTCCCTCTGTCATCAGAGGAGACAGAGGAGCCAGGAAAGAGCCAAAGAAAACCGACCTAAATGATGTAAGGAATGAAAAGACTCCCTGTGAGAACAGTGCAGTTTCGGACTTTAATTTGGGAAGATGTGGAGGTGTATGGTGCTTGGAAGAGATTTCATATGGGGAAGAAAGGGCCCTGTTTTGGAACCACAGTGATGGTTAATGGTGTCTGTTGATGCTATCTCTTCTACCTCTTATACTCCTGGCTTCCATCATGGTCCTGTGTTGTTACTAATATTTTGATGTTATCCACTCAATGATTTGATTAACCTTTCTTGATTTTTTTAGCAATATTCGCTCTAGTCCAAAGTTTACTTCTCTGACCGTTCTTTATCCCAATTTTGGGAAACTGCCTTGAAGTTCTGTCCCTGTGGTGACATTTTATACTTAACAGGCTTTCAGAGTAAAGCATCTTAATTTACCATTGGTGGTGATACCAGTAAGGTGGGAGTCACAAAACCAGCCCTTTGCTGGAAGTGGTCTGCCGTGCTCACCTTGACTCAAGCTCTGTTGTTGTTTTGTTTTTTTTTTAATTGATTTTTGTTGAGCTCTACATTTTTCTCTGCTCCCCTCCCCTTCAACCCTCTCCCAGTGTCCCCATGCTCCCAATTTACTCAGGAGATGAAGCTCTGTTTTAAACAGACCAGTTAGAAGTTAGAAGGCCAGGCTAGGTTACTAATTATGAGAATGGGCTTTGGAATCTAAGGATTTCATCTTCAGGCTGATTCTGACTTGCCTCTTAGAAGCCTGGTGACAATGACCAAGTCACTTGGGTCTGCCTTGAACTTAAGAACATTAAAGAACATTAAAAGTAGATAAGGTTATCTGAGAAAGGGACCAAGCAGGCACCTCCTAATCATGTAAGATTGCCTTAAAAGTCTTTTTTCATATTTTGCATGATTTTTTAGGTTTATTACAGGGACACATTATAACTTTGACATAACAACATCAAACTGATATTTTTCTAGTTCAACTGAAATTAAGAGAACACATACAATCCTAGGAGTCACTCACCTCCAAATTTGCTGTATTTCTGTTTAAAAAAAAAAGACCTTGATAATTATATCATCAACATCTGAGTGAAACGTATGAGTATATGCATTCATAATCATTAAGTTGTAGAAAGTCTAAGGTTGACAGTGCTTCAAACAGTTACTGAATACATAGGCTAGAACTTGAGATTAGTTTTAGTCTCAAACTCTTCTCATTGTTAGGAAAACAGACCTGAGTGAAAAGAGCTCTGTGGAAAATGCATGTTCCTAATTCTGCATTCTCTTTCTGGTTTTAAAGGAGGAACCCAGGTTAGACGTCCTGATCAATAATGCAGGGATCTTCCAGTGCCCATACATGAAGACTGAAGATGGCTTTGAGATGCAGTTTGGAGTGAACCATCTGGGCCACTTCCTACTCACCAATCTTCTGCTTGGCCTCCTCAAAAGTTCCGCTCCCAGCAGGATTGTCGTCGTTTCTTCCAAACTTTATAAATATGGAGACATCAACTTTGAAGACTTGAACAGTGAACAGAGCTATAATAAAAGCTTCTCTTATAGTCGAAGCAAACTGGCTAACATTCTTTTCACCAGAGAACTAGCCCGTCGCTTAGAAGGCACAAACGTGACTGTCAATGTGTTGCATCCTGGTATTGTGCGGACAAACCTCGGGAGGCACATACACATCCCACTGTTGGCCAGACCACTTTTCAATTTGGTATCGTGGGCGTTTTTCAAATCTCCGCTAGAAGGTGCCCAGACCTCCATCTACTTAGCCTCCTCACCCGAGGTGGAAGGGGTATCTGGAAAGTACTTTGGAGATTGTAAGGAGGAAGAACTATTGCCCAAAGCTATGGATGAGTCAGTTGCAAGAAAACTGTGGGATATCAGTGAAGTGATGGTCGGCATTTTAAAGTAGGAGTAAAGATAAAAGGGCTATTTATAAGACTATCCATCACAGCCTTGGTCGGGAGCAACATGTTGTGAGTGTGTGCTCCTTGAACACAGTTTGGGTTTTACGGTAATACTGCTGAGAGATACTCATGAGTATTTGAAGGGCACTGTTAGGTGGGCTAATAAAGTTAAATAACTAAAGTGAGCGAAACCATTCTGTTTTATTATTAAAAATTATAATTGGGCAATCATAAATTACAGATGCTGAAGATATCCACAATTTAAAAGATACCTTGAGAGGGTTTTCAAAAACTTTTTGGATTTCATAATGAGATGTTAAGAATTTTTCCTACAATGCCTGTTTTGTGGAAATAGTATGCCTAGTGTGTGCACATAAATGATTACGTAGAATAAATGTATGAGGCCGATTCCTCGGTGTGCATTTCTTTAGAAGTATCTGGGTGCAGTTCATAGCTTGTCCTCCCTGGCCTTTTGTAGCCATGCTGTACCCGTGTTCTTCCTGTCATATCTTGTATACTGCTCGGAAACTTTGTTTATAAAACTCCAATCTATGACCTTGTGTCCTAACGCACTTTCAAACCTGGGATGGTTTTCCAGTTAACCTTGCAGTAAGTTTTCTTAGCCTCTTTCTGCTGTTTTGTTTTTGGTTTTCCTTTTCCTACTGTAGAAGTCTTTTACTCAAACGTCAGTGTTAAGTATATAAATGTAGCAGTGATGTAGGGCTGGAATTCCCCAAAGGGACATAGATTATTGGAGTTGATAGATCATCCGTAAACTGTAAGCTCTATAAGACACACTGGAGACACTCCACAAACTGTCACATGCCTGTTCTCAGTCTTGTTGAATGGAAAGAACTCTAGCCGCCACAGCCCAGCAGAGTGGACTAGACACGTTGAAAGAGAGTGCATGAAATAATGAAAAACAAACTTACAATCTTAGTTAAACAGGCAAATGTCTGGCCACAACCCTCTTAGACTGCCCTGAATATAGAAGAGTCATCCAGGCCCTTGCCTTCAGATCATCTCTTCATATGTTCCCCGACACATGTCCAGCAGGTGGACCTTTAGGCAGAAGCAATTCTGTCTTCTTGTTTTGTTTCCCCTGACTTAGCTTTGCTTAAAGTGCACTAATTGTTCACTCCAGGGCTGGTAGACAATTTAAAAGAATTATCCAAAGAAAGTAAATTTTCTCCCTCAAAATTTAAAGTGTAACTGACAGTGAAAAAGAGCAACAAAGAATGAATTATAAATACATTTACGTATGTTTTATAAAATACATATTTCATACATATATGAATTTTATTTATTAAGTATATACATATATAATAAATATAAATAAAAATGTTTTATAAAAATAGTTCAGCCAAAATGGGCATATTATAGGCTTCTATGTTTTAACATCAGAAGCATCAGCTTAATAACGTCATTTTTTGTTTGTCCTGTCACCTCAATGAAAACAGTAAATGACAGGCGGTACCCTTTAGTTTAATAACCATTAGGGCGGAGCTAATGCTTGTTATTTTTAAGAACTTGTTGTACCTGGTTAAAAATACTGTTTCTTCTCCAGACTGGAACAGTCTTGGCAGATCATGCTAAAGGTCTGCTTTCCTTTAGAGCATCACCTTCTGAGTACAGCAAATGGTCCTCTCATCACAAGTGTGTCTCCGAGGGCATAGTGGGCAGAGCTACGCTATATCCTTTGAAATGTATTTTAGAAGGTCATCCTACAAAGAGACCTGCTTCACTTGGAAATATGGGCAGGAAGTACACGAGAATGCAGCTTGGAAAAATAGAAGCTAATAAATCTGTCCTACACCTCGGCTTCATTAAAAAGGAGCTCCCTTTTTCGTTTAATACCATCTTTCTCTGGCTGTACTGTGATACCCGATGCCTTTCAGGGGATGTGGACCTTTTGAGCCTTTCAGCGTTCTTGTTTGTGGCACCACAGTAAAATAGGATATATTAATTTATAGTGATGGGAAAAGAAACTTATCTGCAAACACCAGCTATTACGATAAAATGAGCTGCCATTTGGAAGATGTCTTCTCCACTACTGTGCCTGATGGAATCGAAGGCCCATAGCAGCGGCATGGGAAGATCATTCCAGCTCTTTCTTTCTCCCATAACTCACTCATGATCTTTCGACCACGCAACATAGTAAGAGAAACAGTTCCATTACTTTGATACTTTTACTCTCAGCAAATACTGGTAGAGCAAGCCTGGAATAAGTAAAGTGAAATCCATTTTCCCCTCCTTATTCTTGCCTTTGTAATGTGTTGGTTGGTTGGTTGGTTGGTTTTAAAACTGACTTCATTCAAGCAGGTTGGTCCTATTGGCAGCACAATCATTAGTCTGCTGTTTGAACATCACCCACATTGCTTAATCTAGCGGAGTTCCCAATTACCAATTATCTGGGAAAGGGGTTTCATTTCTTAGCATACCAGATACACTGGGTTTAGTTAGTCACTCCCCAACTTAACTCTTCTAGTGATCATGGAAAATTACATAACCATTCTGAAACATTGTCTTCCTTGCTTTGGCATCAGCTACAATGTCCATTGTAAAGTTTCTGGTCGTGTATATATGTCTGTGCCACATCAGACATATGATGGTCAGTGAACAAGTTTGTGGATTCTGCTCTCTCCTTCCACCTTGTCCTTGGTTCTGGAGATCAAACTCAGATCATCAGGCATCTATAGCAAGCACTGAACTATTTTGCTGCCTGACAACTACCTACTTCAAAGGACTGGTCAATGAAATGAATGTGTCAGAGAGAGTCAAGCGTTTAGACAGATGGTAACATAGGCATGCATCCACTTCTGTTTCAAAAACATGCTAATAATGACAGTCGTAGTAATATCGATCAGGAACAGTAATGATTAGCTATGTTTGATGGAAAGGACTCTAAACCATGAACCAGTAGCCTCTTTCTGCAGAAAGCTAACTGCATATTTCAGGTTTGGTGAGTCATTGTCAACCCATGTTATATATTCTCATATACTGTCTTTGTTTTTACTCCAATATTATAAAACTGTAAAACCTATGCTCAGCTAGTCCAGAATATTCTATTGCACTTCAACAACCTCAGTGCCGTCTTCCAAGCCTGCTACATTCACATAGAGTTCATCTTTCTGCAGTGCTTGTAAAAACAGCAACTCCTTCTGTACAGGACTGCTTCTGTTTTTCTATATGATTTTTAATCTTGTATGATTATTTACTCGAAGACCCAGGAGGTCTAGAGAGTATATTTTGAAATCTATCTCCAACTATAGATTCTGGGGTGAGGAATAGCAGTTATCTGCTTCCAGCTCCGTCCCCGCACAAACCTGCTGGGCCTGGCTAGAGATCTAAGAAAAATCTATATTTGAATATTTAATTGATTCCAAATGTCCCAAGAATCACTAAAGAGAACATGTTACTAATCACCCTTCAGGAGCTGGGCCCCCACAGACAGCTTCAGATGTTTACAAGGCTTCTCTGGACAATGGGGAGTTAAATTAGTTACAGGTCAACATGGAGGAAGGTAGTTAATTCCTAGAGGAAAGTTGGAAGGCATGCCCAGCTTTCTGCAGACAGCAAGGAAGAGGTTTTTGCCAAGCCAGATGTTTAATCAAAGTTACTCTACTTTGATGCACTCCTCAGGAGCCACCATGTGACTGACTTACTGTAAGAGCAGAATCCCCATTCTTTCTGAGAAACACACAAATTGAGTATCGTATTCTGTAAAGGTGGTGATGGGCTCCCTTCTAGCATGGTGTTGTGTCCATCCTTTGGACACTGCGAGAATACCTTGTCAAAGTTCATGCCGGAAAGCTGTGAAACTACACTGCAAAATGTAAAAGGAAAGAGAGAGAGGGAGGGAGGGAGAGGGCCCTTGTAACGTTTTTAGTAAGTTTATAATTATGTGGCAAACCACATTTCAAGCTGTCCTGGGGTGCATGTGGCCTATATACCACAGGTTGGCTATAACTCTGGACCCTTTGCTCCTCTTCGTCCTGTCATCGTTAAGACAAGGAGATTATGTGCCATCACTTGTCCAATTAACAAATATTTGAATATCTTTCACAGGTTAGACCTTGGCCTGGTATCTGCATCCTGGGGACGCAGACGGCAACAGAGAAAAGCCAGCCAAAGCTATGTGTCCTTGTGTGCTCGTTAGCTGTGTTCATCACAGGACAATTTAATAGTCATAACACAAACTGCTGAAATGTAAGGTCGAAGAAAAAGTGGATTTCTATAAAATATCGTCTGAGTGCTTTGCAACAAGAAAACGAGGGCAGATCATTGGAAATTTACGGTTGAACAAAGTGACAAACAGTTATCTTTACGAAAAATAAATACTCTGAATGCACAAAAAGTTTGGGGACTCACTGCCTTGAAAGTGACTTTAAGCTGGGTCCTTTTTTCTGCTACTTTTTTTTGCTTGTTTTCATTTTTATTTGTTTAATTTATAGGCCGACAAAACAATTGACTTTACTATGACATTTTTGTCCACATGCAGCATTATACCGCGTTCCTGTTTTCGTCCTTCTACTGCACTGTTTGGTCCTCTTTAAAAAAAAAAAATGACACCAAAGTTGGAACTCAGAGACTGTGCTCCCTACGTGAGCAGAGTATTAGAAGATACAGTTCCAAGTGGATTTAAGCTCAAAGTGCAGCAAGGAGGTTGATTAAGCCCTTAGCCTCAAATGAGATGAAGGTTAATGAATGAATGCGTTCTGTTTCCAGCTCAGGTAATAGCTTCATGGTGTAGACTGCTCACCACTGTTATTTCCTTCCTTAAGCCTTTTCAGGGAACCAGCCAGTTTCAAAGAGAAGGGCTTCTCCTGTGGAAGACACAGTAATCACTGGCATTTCAGAAGAATTTCAGTTGGATGGGATTTGCAATACACATTTTCTATGGGGTGATTCATAATTATCCAATGACTTCTAAATTTTGGAATGACTTCTTTTTTTAATGTACCAACGTGCTGAATTGATTATCTGATGTAATCAGTGTGGTTCCAACATGTTTTTGCAGCTGCTCCTTCAGATTTAATTTCATTATCAGCTTTGCCTTTCTCTCCCTCATTTAAAAAGTGCCAGATAATTATGGTAAATAGCAAAGTTCCTGAATGCTTAAGGTTTATTGTTTTAATGCTGTCATCTTGAATTCAGAAGTTACTGTGGTATGTATGTGTTACGGTCCCATTGCTGATATTTGAGGTTTTTTTGAAGATATATTCATTCATTCATTTATAAATCTAAACTTAGACAAAGTAGTCCCACCTTTTCATTGTTGTTGTCACATTGCAAACATCTAAGTCATCATCCACTCATTAGCAGAATGAAAAGGGAAACCTTTGTAACCGCTCCCGTTCTTTGTGCCACCATGAAACTAGTAAGATGAATAAGTTAAATATTTTGTGGTAAACACATTAAATGGATTCAGAATTGTTTTTTTAATCTCTGTAAATCTGCATACATGTTGGGTTTTTAGCTATACCTGGAAGCTGTATGTATGCTTTGAGGAAATGCCAAGCCCTATCAATTCTTAGCTTCTTCAAAAAGAAAAAAAAAAAGAAAGAAAGAAAAGCAAAACTAGTTTCTGCCACCAACCCATGAAAGCACAGGAAATGGCTTCATGTAGTAAGTGTCCAGGTCTAAGCAATCTGTTGACAGAAAGGGTTTCTACCCAAGGGTTTCTCGTTAATGTAATCAAACACTTCAGAGCCGTAGCCCAGCAAGATCAGATCCACCCACCTCTGAGTTTATCTTTAGCTCATCTGGAAGAGTTTATTTTAAACACTGAACATTGTTTGCTGCTGTTGAAATGAAAGTGAGAGAGTTACAAGCTTTAGTCCATGGCCATCTGGCAGATTTACTGATGGATCGGGTTCTTTAATCCATGTAACCCTGTGTGTGGGAGCTATTGTCTTTGTGTTGCTCATGCAGCTGGCTTGGCTGAACTTTCAAACGCTCACACAAAGCTATCAAGAGCCATCCTATAGATAAATGAAGTTGGGGTTGTTGTAAAAGCCATCACAGTCTTTTGGAGAAGGTGTGGATCTTTATTCTTTTCTGAATACACATTTTTGCTTCATGTCTCTCTTAGTGAACTGGGGAAAAAATGGCTGTATTTGGGTAATTTTAGAAAAATAATAAATGAAGACTATAAAAAGACAGACTATACTTAAATTTTAAAAAATTACATAGCAGATTAGAAAGGAAGGGAATTATGGTCAAGCACTCTTTGCAGTGACGATTTGTCTATTGTTCAGTCTCCTTCTTTATGTGATGTAGACTTGCTCAATGGTGCATATATTACATACCGAATCTCTGTATCAGCTTAGGAAACAGTAGTAGTAAGCTTAGTACATAGTAGTACCCAGATTTCCAAGCAGACCTTACACCAAACATGATTTATATCCAACTCTAGAGCACACGCACAAATGTAAATATACACAGGAATTAAGACAGTACATATCGACAGGCAAGATGGACTCTTCCCACCAGCACTGATGGCTTGGGTTCAATCCTTCATAGCCACATGGTGGGAAGAACCAGTTCCCCCAAGTTGTCCTCTGACTTCCACATGTACGCAAGGCTTATGTGTATTCACACAAATAAAAATGTAAGACATCGTATGCAAACAATAGGCTTTATGGAAGATGGGCTGGCTTGCATGGCATATATAAACTTTATAGGAAAATGGTCAGAGAAAATAGAACCTGAAAACTGAGATATAATCAATTGGTATTTAGTTTTATTTCTACCTACAATCACTTTTCTGGTTTGTTTTCATTTTATCTTATTATTTATTATTAGAAGTCTGTAGTCTACTGAGAAAAAGAAAGGTTATGGGTTTGGATGGCTTAGAAAATAAAGAGGATCTGATAGGAGTTGGGGAGAGGGAAACTAAAATCATAGTATATTGTATGGAAAATAAATTTTCTATTAATAAATGAAACTGATTTTTTAAAATTTTACAAATTGTTGCATTTACAAACAAAAGGTAGAGAATGCAGCTCGGTTGGTAGAGTGAACTTGCCTGGCATGCATGGAGCCCTGGGTTCTACCTCCTGCACTACAGGAACTGGGCATGGCAGCTTGCTGGGAGTGGGATCAGAAATTCTACTTCCCTTTTGGCTATATACTGCTTAGTCCAGCTTGGTATAGGTGAGATCTTCTCAAGGGTATTTTTATAAAGCCAAACCCAGAAAGAACTACATTGCCTATATTATGCATAAAAACAGGCTATCCCAAACTCATGACATTAAACGAGGATTTTGACAGAAACACGGAGAAAGAAGTCTTCCTCATGCCACAATGGGATATTTTCTTCTGGCAAGAAATATCATTGGAATAGTTAACTTCTTTTGGCTCGGCTTCATTTGTTATGTAGTTTGTTTGCTATGAGGACGAGGAACAATTGGGTACATTGATGATTATGGGTACACTCACAAGTACAGGTGTTGAGTGAAGGGAACAGAGTTGGTGGTATCCTGATTCCATGTCCCGATCTTGGTGCAGGGCTGTGATAACCCAAGTTGTAATTTGTAGCTCCAACAAAAGCCTTCAGGCTCCTTGCCTTCCTGATTATGGCAGAAGTAGTAACTTCACCAAGCTGATTTGTTCTGGTAATATTCTCAGTGACTCTGTAACTTACCCCAGTCTTCTAGTCTTTTCCACTAGTTTATTGGTCCTTATGTCACTATGTTTCTGTCCCTTACATCTTAAAATATCCAACATGGATTCTGCTTCCAACAGGTAAAATAGGTCACCAGGATGATTGATCTTTTCAATGATTAAATGATGCAGATACAGATAGATGGCCTAAGTAGAGAACCTGAGTGTTTCAGTATGAATAAATGGAGACACAGAGCTGGTGAAAGCGGCATCTACCATAGCAATTCTTTGGAAAAAATTAAAACTGTGTAATGTATAAATGTCAGCCTAGTAGCTTTGGGTATTTAAATTTGGTGATTTTTGTTGATGAAGAAAAACAAACGAGACAGAGAGACAGACAGACAGAGACAGAGAGAAAGAGACAGACAGACAGAGACAGAGAGACAGAGAGACAGAGAGAGAGAAGAAAATCTATTTTTTTATTCCAACGAGGAAGTTTGTTTGGAAAACCAAATGGTAACAAGAATCTTTGCTATGAATCAGCGCGAAGGAGGTGAGTTCTAGTTCTTGCTTGAATGTTTGGTGATAACCAGTAATGGTTGTATTAGGTGAATTTTTCCTCCAGCAGTGGCTCTTCAAGAAGCCCTTGGACTCATGCATGCTGCCTTGATGGCTGTTAACTTTTATGTGACTTTTTCCCTTTTAATTTATCTCAGCTAACATTTTGTCACTCTATATAGCTCACAGAGATGTAAAGGTGGACACATAAAAAAAAAAGAAACAGGCAGGGGTAGAGACAAATATTCACAGTGCAATAGGCTGACCATTAGAAGAATATCCACACATTCATATATCTAGAGAGTTATATCCATACCTAAGTTGAGATGTCTGTTGAACCAGTTAATTTATCACAGCTCCTTTCCAGTTAAAAAATCTGTGGTAGCCCATGGGCTTCCTCAGCAGCCATGTAGAGGAGACTGCAGAATGACTTGTGATGGATAGCCCTGCATAAGTGTTTGGGCTATTGGGACTGGATGAGAAAAAAGGATCACAATGGAATCCTCAGGAATAGCTAGTTCTTCTTCTATGCTGCACATAAAATCAGAGAAGCCAAGGTAAGAAGTGAATCAAGGGTTCCTAAGAGCTAGAGTGAAACATTGTGACTGCACAGAAGTCAAGCATTTGAGCAAGTCATTTCTATTCTCTTATTCTGACAAGAGTGGCCATAAATCAGTACAAAACATTGGGCTGTTATTTTTAATATTGGGTTATTAATTGGTTCATTGGTAACCTGAAAGGTCAGATGTTTACCACCTCACTGATGTTCAAGTAAGATGGGGATGATGCCGTGGCCCTGAGAGCAGAGCAGGGCATCTTGCACTCTCCGAAATATGCTAGTGTTCAGTGTTTGTAGAGAGAGCCCTTTTGGTTGGGTCAGTCCTTTTGGTTGGGTTCTCTGGTACACCCTTATTTGACAGTGGAAATAGGAACTAGGAAACAGGTTTCATCACTTTCTGTAACTATAACCATTGGTAGTTGGGAATTAGTATGAGGGAGGCTGGAATGTCTACAGAGAAGTCACACAAACTGAAAAAAATGCTTTGACTCCTGCCACCAACTCCCCTGGTTGCTTCTGTGTTGTTAGCCCAATTATTGGCTCCCACCATCCAGTAGTTTCTGGAGATCTAATGAACTGTGTTGAGCGGTCTGCTTTCAGTTGCTTAATCAGGGCATGCTAAGGCCAACATAATTATTTCTGCAAAAACCACTATGCATTTACTTTATCCCTCAATGAATTTCCATGTGAAATTAGAGATGTAAAAACTTGAGGGCATTTTTATTCTTTTCACAGTAATAACATGTTCTTTTGTGAATGTCTAGAATAAGATCATGACTTAATAAATGACCCAAAAAGAACATGTGATCAAAGTCACTCTAGTATAGCTACCATTTCTAGGAGAGATTTATAAGCATCACCTCTAATACAACAACAAGGTGTGCAACGAATTCTTAATCCTCTATTAAGGATAAGAAATTGGAATTCAGAAAACAAAAAAATGATTTTTGGCCATAATGAGCCAATGGTTTAACCAAAATCCTTCAGTAGTTAGAGTTTTTGGCTGCTTTAATATTTTAGCAGATGCTTTTTGTAGGAACCAACTAAGTTCCATAAAACAAATTAACATTTCCTCTGAACTCAAAACAATAATACATATTTAATTCTCATGTTCATAACTATTCTTTTTTCAAAATTTCTCCTAAATATATTCATTTCCCAGAATAGGTATTATTTTAAATAAGTTTGTTTCTGCCACACAAGTCAAGAATGTGTTAATTTTTTTCACTAAGTATACTCTATTTAGTTTCCCTGTCAACACAAGCTAATTGAAAAGGTTTCTGTGTAATATCCTAAGTGTAAATTATTTATCAGTGTGGTTAAATAACCCAGTGCCCAGCACAGTGTTCGTTTCTTGCCAGAGGGAAATATATCATCTTTCATGGCTTTGGAGAAATTGAACAAACAGTGGCGATGTCTGAACTCAATCATAATGCAATGATCAAAAGGACCGTGTTATGGGACTTCATAGTAAATGCATTTATTTCTCTTGCGATGAAACACTTTTAACTCTCCCACAGCTGCCTGGAAGTCAAAGACATTAGACATACCCTATTAGTGAAACACCACTAATTCAGGCCGGCATTTACGTAGAATAGTTTTCCTATTCTGAAACTGGTAACATACCTGGCATAGCAGTATCCTTTCATGTAAATTTGTCTAATTAAAGTGAAAGGTGACAGAGAAAAGCTTTTGGGCCTCTTAAAAACTAGTTGAAGGATCATTGGCATTTGGACTTGTTAGGCTAAATGGCAAAAACTAATCATTGTTTAAAGACAACTCTGGATGAAATTTCTTGTAATTTTTTAACTTCAAAGAACTGTAAGATAAGGAGATGTTATCAGATCAAAATCCAATTGATGTGAATAAATAAATTCACACAAACAAAAAGATGACTTTCGTCCAGAAAGCACCTATTTCTCTCTGCTAATCTAGAAAACAATGTGCACAAACTTTTGTTATTTCATTTTCTGACACTTGAAAACAATAGAAATGAACGATCACACAAAATTAGACATCTGAATCTGGATTGTGAATGGCTGTCTACTCAAAGTAAATATAGACATGAGCTACCTACGTTCTTGCCCAGACTTTTCTTTGTGATAGGAGTTCTACTAACATGGAGCAGAGGAGGGAAGGCAGAAGGAAAGAAGCAAGTTCACTCCCTCAAGGCTATAAACTAAACTTTAGCCTCCAGTGAGTCCAAACTAAGGTTAGCAAGAAAGTCTAGGAAGGTGAACATCCAAACTGGCTAGGCTTCCACAAAGCCAGCACATTAAGTAGGATCAAAACCCCGTGCCATTGTCCTTGGCGTCTCATCAGCCCTCATTGTTCGCCATGTTCAGAGAGTCCGGTTTTATCCCATGCTTTTTCGGTCACAGTCCAGCTGGCCTTGGTGAGCTCCCAGTAGATCAGCTCCACTGTCTCAGTGGGTGGGTGCACGCCTCGTGGTCCCGACTTCTTTGCTCATGTTCTCCCTCCTTCTGCTCCTCATTGGGACCTTGGGAGCTCAGTCCAGTGCTCCAGTGTGGGTCTGTCTCTGTCTCCATCCATCACCAGATGAAGGTTCTATGATGATATGCAAGATATTCGTCAGTATTGCTCTCGGATAGGGTCATTTCAGGTTCCCAATCCTCAGCTACCCAAGGAACTAACTGGGAACCTCATGTTGGGCACTTGGGAGCCCCTCTAGGGTCAAATCTCTTGCTCACCCTAAAGTGGTTCCCTTAACTAAGAATTGTGGTTCCGTGCTCCCCTATCCACCTTTCCTTTATCCCAATTCTCCTGATTCCCCAAATCCCCCCTCCTTCCCTTCTACCTTTTCTCTCCCCATCTCCCCTTACCCCCATCCCACCCCACCCCCAAGATCCTAATTTTCTCCCCGGCAATTGGGTCTACTTCCCTTAGCCAAGAGGATAACTATATGTTTTTCCTTGGGTTCACCTTCTTACTTAGCTTCTTTAGGTTCACCTATTGTAGACTCCGTGGCGCTAATTTATGGCTAGAAACCAATTATGAGCGAGTACATCCCATGTTCATCTTTTTGGGTCTGGGACACCTCACTCAGGATAGTGTTTTCTATTTCCATCCATTTGCCTGCAAAATTCGAGAAGTCATTGTTTTTTACCGCAGCGTAGTACTCTAGCGTGTATATATTCCATACTTTCTTCATCCATTCTTCCATTGAAGGGCATCTAGGTTGTTTCCAGGTTCTGGCTATTACAAATAATACAGCTATGAACATAGTTGAACAAATGCTTTTGTCATATGATAGAGCATCTCTTGGGTATATTCCCAGGAGTGGTATTGCTGGGTCCAGGGGTAAGTTGATCCCGAATTTCCTGAGAAACCGAAACACTGACTTCCACAGTGGTTGCACAAGATGGCATTCCCACCAGCAATGGATGAGGGTACCCGTTCCTCCACAGCCTCTCCAGCAAAGGTTATCCTTGGTGTTTTTGACTTTAGCCATTCTGACAGGTGTAAGATGGGGAGGACCTAGGACTTACCACAGGGCAGGGAACCTGGACTGCTCTGTGGACTGGAGAGGGAGGGGGAGAGGAGTGGGGGGAGGGGTAGAAGGGTGGGAGGAGGGGGAGAAGGGTGGGAGGAGGGGGAGGGAAATGGGAGGCTGGGAGGAGGTGGAAACTTGTTTTTTGTTTATGTTTTTTTTTTCTTCTTTTCTTAATAAAAAAAAATTATTTAAAAAAAAAAAAAGAAAAAAAAAAAAAAAAAAGAAAGAAACTGGAAAGAAATCTAGTAAAAAGATACTCTCTGTGACCCAGGAAGCCCCTCCCCAGATACTGAGTCCATCAGGACGTCTTGACTTCTAAGCCTACAGAACCATGAGAAAGAAATTTCCATTGTTTTTAAGCTGCTTTGTATATGGTGTTTTGTTACAGTGGCTCAAATGGCTGATGATGGAGAAAAGGAGTTGTAATATACCACCTACTCAAAGATGAATCATAGCTACAGAGTTTCAACTAAAACACACAATAATAAATCTATCTACTCAAGATTATGAAGGAAAAAAAAAAAAAAAAAAAAAAAAAAAAAAAGAAAGTCTAAGAAACTCAAACCAGTGATTTGGTTCATAATTATTAGGCACCAGGAGTGTCCTTAGTGATTGACAAGAGAAAACAAATGTTCACTGCTAGGCTCCTTCTGGAAGGGGTTGAGTGGCCTCTGTAAAAGGTTTTCTATATACAATAGCTACCACTAAGAATTCAGGCATGGGTACACTGACCCTCTACTCATAGTTCAGACAAAAGAATTATCAGATGAAAATGATAAAATATTGACAACTACTATGTTCAACAAAATTTCAACAGAAACAGACAATTATAAAAGTGATAGACTTGAGTAATAATTAAATAAAATCTTTATAAAAGAAAATATAACTGAAAAGACTCAGAAGTAGAGTTGGCTGAACAGAGTAGAAAGGAGAAATGAAGGGGAGTGGTGGTCGGAAAAGAAATTACCAAATTTTAATGGGAGAGACAGAAGATGGAAACCTTGGAAGATATACAAGAAAATATAACAGGTGGAATAAAGAAAGAAATTACAGGATGTTCAGAAATGAAACAACAGGGAGTGAGAACAGAGACAATTTTTGAAGTGACATTAAGAACATTCTCGACATGATTAAAACAGAAATTCACAGTTTCAGGAAGGCTAATTTGAAATGTGAAAAGAGGAAAGTTCCATGTTAAAATATTAGCACGCACACAGACATGGAATCTACATATATTTGCTGCAGTTTTAATCATGACAGCCCCAAGCCTGGAACAGTGGAGATGAACGAACGAATGGAGAGCAAATTCTGGTACCTCCAAGCCACGAAATAGATTTCACTGCTGACAAGACACCTGCTGCCAGGCAGTAGGTATTTATGATTTATGATTTATGCTTAAGCCATAAAACAATCAGCCATAAAAGGCCACACACTGTGTGAACCAGAAACTACTGCATTCTGCAATATACAAACCATAGAAGTAACAGAATGATCAATGGTTAGCAGAGATTGGAAAGAATGAACACACACACAGAGCACAGGGGAATCTTGGAGTATCTTAGTTGTACATACTTATTATTCATCTTCCAAAATCCCTGGAAGCTCACCAGGAGTGAGCTGTATTAACAGCAACAAAGAAAACATTCCTATCAAGACACACAGAAAAAAAAAAAAAAACTTCCAGGAAAAAAGAGACAGAGAAAATCAAAGAAGCTACTAGAAAGAATAAATGGATCACCCTTAAAAGATAGACAGTGGCCTTCTTGGCAGCAATAGTTTGAGCCAGAGACCAGAATGGACTGAACAGAAATAACTGCCAGCTTGCTGCCTACCCCATCAAGCTATGTGTCCACAGTGTATATGAAATTAAATGTTAGCTAAAGTGCCCAAACAGGACTTACCACACATACCCCTGTTGAAGGAGCTGAGGCCCTCTTCACACAGCTGGGCTCCCAGCCACCTGGCTAGCTTATGCCCCGAAATAACAACACACAAACTGTATTCATTTAAACACTGCCTGGCCCATTTCTATTAATGTGTGTAGCACCCCAAGGTGTGCTTTCTGGAAAGATTCTAGCCTACGTCCATCTTGGGTCGGAGCTTCATCGCGTCTGCCCCAGAGAAGAGAGCTGTCTAGTCTGAGCTCACTTCCTCTTCCTCCCAGCATTCTGTTCTGTTTACTCCACCCATCTAAAGGCTGGCCTATTGAATAGACAGAGGCAGTTTCTTTATTAGCCAATAACCTTCCTCCATCATAACCCCATCTGAGGTATCCTCAGTGATTCACTTCTGACCAGAGGAATGTCTCAGATGGAACACCCAAGTTATCCAAAATAGACAACAGTATGGAGACCACTGAAACTAAAACTCAGAGGTATATTAGAAAATATGAATGGAGAGTAGTATATTTGTGCGTGTGTGTATATATGTGTATGTGTGCGGGGTGGGTGAAATAGCAGACTTAATTGTTTAAACATTAACTATTTTCTGGACGGTGGAAATACTGAGTTCAAGCATTCCAAGATTTCCCACTATCCTGAAATCAGATAAAAGTAATTATCAATAATAAAACTTTGCTAAGGACACTGATGTGATACAAGTGTTCACTGCAACACTAATAAGAATGAACCCTCTTCTCTAGCATCTCATAGCAGAAAATGAAATGGTAAAATAACCCGAGGAAAGAATGAGAAGAGAAAAAGTAGAGTATGAAGTGCACACAATAGTGTTGTGCATTCAAACCAAAGTGCTTAGTTGAGATAAATGCAAGCGGTAGGAACTACTCTGCAAAACACAACAGAGCGTTTGACAGTCTTCTTTGAAATCTAATGTGTTACTAGTAAAGATTAAATACAAAAATGAAACAGTTTGAAAGAGGGAGGAGGAGGAGATGTTCCAAGAAATTATTAGTCAAATGAAACCTAGTGCAGACTTATTAAGGCATACCCAAACCAAGTCCAAACTGTCAGAGACCATATCATGGTAATCAAGATGTTTAATTCACCAATTTATTAACTGTTTGATGAAGTTAGTTATATAAAATTCTTCAATAATACAGCCCCAAAACATTAAAATGCTGAGAAGCACCAATAACTGTATTTACCAAGGGGATTTCTGTATTTGTTGTCAGAATAAAAATTTTAAGTATAGTTCTTAAAAACTATGACAAATTAACGTATGGATCAGGTATAGAACATTGCTCTCATGGACTCAAGGACAGATCATCCATCTGTCATGCTCCTGGAAAGTTTCAGAAAGTGACTTTGTATTGTATAGAGCAAGGTTCAACTTATGTCATAGGTCTGAGAGTATATGGAAAGTCTCCCAAACCACAAAACAGTCAAGAAAGACATCAGGAGCTAAACCACAACTAGTTGTTATTATTATTGTGAAAAATCGTTTCCTGGGGAGATGTGGCATATATGTCTACTCTCCCCAGATAAGGAACCCACAATAGATCAAAGTACCAATGGCACCAAAGTCCAATTTGGTAAACCATGAGTGTTACTGAGGTTACTTTTGGAAATATGGGTGAAAGGTTACTTAGCAGAAGCCTCAATGACTCAAAGATTGCAGCTGCATCGACAAAACCCAGCCCAGCATGGGTGACAGCTCACCAAAGCTGGGAACCTCCAATAGATTGGAGCTTGTCTCTTCCAAGTGACTCATTTGTTCTAAAGCTCTTCCAGGCAGCATGCTGGGTTCTGCCTCTTCCAGGCAGTTGGTCTGGTCCCAGTTGTTGGAGCTTATCTTGTCCGAGAGCCTTCTTTCCAGCTTGGTTTGTCTGAGAGTGACTCTAAATGACCTTTACTGCTTAGTTGGGCAGAGAGGGGCCTAGTGAATCGGCTTAGTTTCAGGGACTTCCTGAAGTTATTTTGACTTGTTTGTCTTTTTATCTTAGGGAGATTCCCCGAGAAAATTAAAAATCACTCTCAGAGGAAACTGCTATATAATATTAGTAAACTTGTATATTTGAAAATTAGGAAGTATATTTCTAAGTGAATAGCGAGTCAAGGAGTGGTTGGGGGGTGGGATGAGGGGGAAGTTAGAGGAAACAGGAGGAGGGGAGGGAGTGGGAACTGGGAATGGTATGTAAAATAAGAAAAAGTAGTGATGTTGCTTTTTTATTTAATTAATAAAAAGAGAAATAAAAATGGAAGATGAAAGATATTTTGAAACAATGAGAATGAGAGGATAACTTTGAATAAATAAATTAAAAATAGAATAAAGAGAAATCAGTGTTGTGCTAGGAGTTAAATAAAATATGGCAAAAATTTATGGGCAGGAAATTCAAACAATTTAAAGCAAATGGAATGATTCATCTACCATTTACAATGCTTCCACTACCAAACATGTGGGGTTTGTTTTCTCACACCAAGAAGTTCTCTAAAGCTCTGTAGTGTCCAGTGATTTAATTCTGATTCAACATTTCAGTTGGACCTTTCCAATTAAGACTGCCCCAAATTGCAGGTCTGAATCACAAGTGGTGGGTTACCAGGTTACTCTTACTGTTTCACAATTGATCACAGTTGGATGCTCATATGCTCCCTCCTCAGCTTACTGTCACATCTCACAGCACTCAGAAATCTTTATCAACTGCTACTAGTTTCATTAGAAAAGATGCTGCAAAAGGCAGAAATGAGGAACCAGATGGTGAGGTACAAGAGTCCTGTGTATTTGTGGCTGCTCCTGCCTACCTGTGATACATTGTCATCCAAACACGTGGACATATCACCAACCCAGAAACTCTAAATCCAGTTATTTGGAGGATTTAAGAAAACTGTATTATGTAGTAGGAAAAACTCATACAATTATTGGCTGTAGGTCATTAACCTTAATCGCCATTTCTTCCTCCTTCTCCAGAGTCTGGGAGGTGGTACTCAACATTCCAGTCTTTAAACCATAGATTGGTTCCTCTGTCAATCAGACTTCATCCTCATTAGCATAAACTCAATTATGCTGAAAAAGACTTTGAAAATATAGAAAGTTATTTTCACTCTTGTCAGAAACTTGCAAAGGAAATGAAGCACAGAGCCATGAGTGAAAAATGAAGAGCAGATATCTATTTCATATTAACAACAAAATCACAAAAAGAGAGAGTATTTGTGAAATAGAAACGAAAAAAAAATCACCGTGCAGTGACTTCATAATCTCATGGGCACTATCCTTATTGAGATTGCTTTGATGAATTCTGGAGGGCCCTGCAGTTCCTAATTATATGCTACCTGTCCCCACCTTTGTTTTTCTCACCATTTTATTTTAAGCTATCAGATTTCTCTCTGCTTCCCAAGACAGTGAGACAAACCACTCCAGAACACTGTGTTTTACTTATGAGTCTGCTATTTGAGCCTGGGCTCTTCATATCTATTCATCTCTTTTCCCCCTTGCATCATCTCAGGGCTACTCTATATAGCTATCTGGGCACTCATTCTCATTAAGCGTACCCAATTAAATGTTTTCGTTATGAGAGTTGCTATGGTCATGGTGTCTCTTCACAGCAATAGAGCACTGCCTAAGACTTCTACACAGGTAGTTTAGCTGTCTAATAGTTGCTGTTCCCTTAAGGATGACTGCTGACTGCCCCTCCCTTCTAGGTTCCTCTGAGTCTATACTCACCTGTTATGTGTGTCTTTTTGAACAACAGAACACAAGTCAAAAAGCCTAACAGGTCAATTGTAAAGAGACCACAGAGGAAGAAAAAGGCAACTGAGGCAGAATAAGTGTTGGGAGTTTTAGACCAGTTTAAGAGCTGTAATGAGTACAAGATCATCAGCCCAGACCCATAATAAATTCAAGACCGGCCTTGGATACCTAAGAAAGCTTTGTGGAGAGGAGGCATGGGGGAGGGACAAAAGGAGGGAGGAAGGGAAGAAGCTTTTCTCCTTCCTAGCTTAGGATCGTGGGTGTCTGTGTTTTCAGGAGCCTGGATTAGAGACTTCCCACACCTGAGCATTCAAACTTCCTTGAGACCTTTCCCTACTTGGGTTCCAAGTCTGTTTTCCCTGTCCACTCCATGCCATCCTTGGGCCTAGGCTGACATATATTCAAGTTTATTTAAATGTTCTCAAAGAATGCCTGATTTCCATGCTTCCCCTAAAATGAGATATTAATAACTCCCAGACTTTGAGTTTCTCTCTCTCCCTCTCTCTCTCCAACACATCCACAGCACTCAACAAAACCTGACAGATTTTCAAATCTTCATAATAACTTTCCACAGACTTCTTGAACACCTGAGATATTGCATTCGTCACTACATCTGCTTCCTACTTTCCCATCCCAGCTCACCCAAAGGGAAACTGCTCACAAAGGTGCTGCTGATGCTGCAGATCACGAGCTGGCTCCACCTCCGCTACTTCCAGTGATGGAGTGCTTATTGGCTTCCCGAGGGGGGTTTTACAAGGAGCTGGGTGACACCTTCTCATGGGCAATTCTGTGGTGAGAATCTCTTCTGGGAGTAACAGCAAGCTGTACTTTTTAACAAGACATGTGGTGGCCACGGGATAAATGCTGACATGGAGAAAGAGGACTGGAGGAAGCCTATCGCAGAACCTGCCACCTTGGATTTCTTGTTTTGCTTTATTTTAGTGAGTTTCCAGCAATGAGAACCAATTCTAATAGTGGGACATAAAGTTGATAAAAATCAACCCTGAAGAGCTTCATAAAAGGCCTCTAAAACTAGTTGAACTTTATTGTGTTATATTTACTTATGGTATATAACTGTAGCATATTATTTATAAAGTATTTGTTTATAATATAAATCTATAGTATACCATTTATGATTACATTCTCATTTTCATTTATGTCTGGGGAAGTATGCATATGGTGGTCAGTGCACAGCTTACAGGAGGCAGTACTCTTCTTCCCATATGTGCGGGGTTTCTGGGAACTGAACTCAGATTGCCAGGCTTGGCAGCAATCATCCTCACCCAGTGAACCATTTTACCTTCCCGATACTCATTCTCAAGGTGACTGAAGTGTCCCTCAGAACACGGGACATGGGGGCATGGTTACAAAGGGGCAACATGAGTGTAATAAAAACATTTGCGGAACTCAACTATACCGATGTGCATATTTTGTCTACTATTTTGTGGTTTAATGTTATTATCACTAAGGGAAATTAATAAAGGACATCTGGAATGTCTCTATATTATTTATTTAGAGTGAAGCCTAATCCTGGAGTCATGATGTTTCTGTTTCAAAGATGTGTGACCTTATACTATATTTTATTTATGTTTATTTATTGTGTAGCCCTAGCTTGCTGGAACGTTATTTAAAAAAAATGAGTCCTGGCTGGCCTTGTACATTATCAAATGGTAGCCAGAAGTTGAGTTTACTACGAGGTTGTGTTGACTAGCAACTCATAAAATTTTATTAACATGACTGCCCAAATAGGAGCTGAACAAGGACAACACCATTAGACATGCCAAAGCGGACAGGGAAAATCTTAGAAGACCTTGAACATACATGAAGAACTACAGGAAACTGGGGGCCCTGACATCTGGGGAAATAGTCTTCCTCAAAAACGGGCACACCAAAGGTTATTCATGCCAAAAGGTCAACCCTGAAAGCATACATACAAGTAACATTATACAAATGAATAGGTTATATTTAGAAATATATATACATAGAAATATATATGCATATATACATATATATGTATATATACATACAGTAACATTTAATAGAAAAGAAAAGGCCATGGACTTGAAAGAGAGTAAAGAGGGATCCATGAGAAGTTTCAGAAAGAGAAAAGGAGAAATGGTATAATTAATCATATTATAACATCAAAAATAAAAGGTTAGCCCAATAAAACATTCAGATACCTAAAACAGATTTCTAAGCTTGACTTGGTTTTTTGAAGAGTGACCTTGGATCCTCAGTATCTTCCACAATTTTTGCCTCTAGACTTCCTCTTTTCATTGCCCGGGGCAGATGAACATTCCAACTAGAGATGAAAGTTCCTGGCTAGTGATTGTGTGGCTAGAGAGTAGCTTGTCTTCTCTGACTTGTTCCTATACTTGCATCCCTAAATCTCCTTCCAATTGAGTTCATTTGATAATATGTTAAGTTTGATCAGACATACTCCTGCCTGCCAATCATAGCATTCTCCTCTAACAGTGAGAAGTAGCAGGGGACGGAGGCTTAGCGATAAGGGGCAGCCAAATGAAACATGTGCAGGGGTTCGGTCCCAAGTGTGTACTCAGGCAGTCATCATTCTCCGATCACACAAGCTTTTCCGTCTTTCCCTAACCGCGTGGAGATGAATCTTCTCAAATGTGCACCAATATATCCCAGTAGAGGAGCCAGAAACTTCCAGGCTGTTTTCATTTTAAAGGCCTTTAAAGAGACAGCCGAGAGATCATCTTCTGGCAGATCTTCAGGAACAAGAAGTGAAACTAGAAAGGTGGGTGGCCGCTCCTGAGCCCATCTCTCTGTACACGAAGAGAAGGTAGATTCGGTTGAGGAAAATGAGGTCATGGTCCATTCTGAGAAGCGAGACAGCTTTTTCAACCGATCGCATCATCTTAAGAGACTTCCAGAATTGAATAATATCTCCAGAATTAAATAAATCGCATGTGTGGTTATAAGAAAGCCGAGCACTTATTTATCCACATCATTAGTCATTGAAATTCTTGTAAGGAGGAACAGCCCAGCCCCACAGGTCATCCACTTCATGTTTCCCTAACACTTCCACTGTTTTTTAAACACCGCTTCTTGATTTATGACTGCACTGTGGCCTCAGGCTGGGCCTAATAACGCAGCACGTACCACCCCATCAGAGTGACACACACATTCCCTCGCACCAATTTAAATCATCCCATATGTGAGCTTGTGCTTTTTACTCTGCTATCTGGAAGTTCATGAAAACAGGTGACCTATGTGGCAAGCCAAAGTCCTTGACTTTGGTTCACAATCCTTCTCAGATTAACTTCAGTCACTCTGTGGTCTTGAAGGTTTCCCCCTCGGTCACTTGGAATTTCTCCATATGGGGCACTTATTTCCATGGGAAATATTTTCTCTTCCCCTTGCATGAAATGGGCTGAGAAAGAAAAAAAAAAGCCACTTCTGTATTAGGAATCTCTAGAGGAACAGAACCTGTTGTATGAATTGATATTAAGGGGAGATTGGTTAGGTTGGTTTAACTATGGCCTGGGTAGTCCAGCCATGGATATCTTTATACTGAAAAGACTAAGAGTCCAGTGTCTGCTTCATCTACGAGGCAGAATGTTTCAACAGTCACAGTCTGGCCCTGGAGGATTCCTGGAGAGTCACTGCTCTTTAGATGACATTAGGAGGTGGCAGAAGCTGGGTTCTGATGTCGGCAAAGAAGGGTTGAGGCAGAGGTAGCAGTAGCAGAGTAAAACTCTCCAGAAACATGGGAATAAGAAAAATGAACTCACCATAAGGCAAGCAGGCAAAAAGAAAAGCCCAGGCTGATATAAGGAAGCAAGTGAGCTCAGGTTGGGGCCTTCCCGAGTCAGATGATATCAACAGGAAAAGCCCATGGCTTGCATCTTAGTTGATTACAGACTCAGTCAAGTTGACAGTGTTAACCACGACAGCTTCCTTTATGAAATTCCTCCCATGTGACAAGTCTCAGGTCACAGACAGTCACTCTCAAGCAGGAAATATTCTGGATTAGGCTTCATTTATCTTCCTTGCTGTGTCTTCTCACACTGGTTCATATGCCCTAGACTACAACTAACTGAATATGCTCAGGGCCTCCCTCTCTGTCCATAGGATGCCACTGCCTCCACAGGCCGTCCTTGAGGAAACGCTGGAGGTCACGGCTATACCACCTGTGTCTGGTCAGTTCATGTGTGTTTTAGTGCCTGGCATCAAGGATACCCATGAGAGAGGAGATCAACAATGAGGACCAGCAAACAGTAAGTATAGAAACCAAGGGGAAAAACTCAGAGGGGATCAGCTTGATCATGATTTCCAGCCTGCAAAACTGTAGGAATATAAGGTTCTCTTTTTTAAGCCATCAGTCTAGAGTACTTCATGTGATAACCAGGGCAAGGCAATACAACAAATAATTCGTTTATGGTATTAAGAATCTGATACAGTTAAAGATCACAGAACCCATGGAGGGAAGAAATTGTGAATAGTTCAGCCTTGGGGATCCAGAACCAGACAGAGTTCATCAAGTGAGGGTCAGCAAAATAGACATGAACTTGCAGGACAAGGGTGGAAGGAGCACGTGCTGAATAAAGAAATTCCTCTTTAAGATCCTCAATGGCTTTCTTATTGGTGCCTTACTCTAGCCCCAAGACCTGGCTTGCTTTGTTTCTCTTAGCCAGTCCCTATGAACAGAAGAATTATAGGCTATCTTTTCTTAAGGTTTTTTTTTTTTTCTCTGCTTGCCTCAGTTGGTTATTTTCTTCAGAAAACGCCTTTCTATGTGTGCATGCTGGCAGGAGACAGGCACAACCTATGTGTTTTTCCAATGTGGCCTTCTAAGTGGCCACCCATCTACAACAGCCTTATCTGCCCCCATAGGGCCTGGAGCACATGCCCATCGATGCACCCTCAGCTCCATCCATAGACTATCATGTCCATAAAATGTCCCTCCCGGTTGGCCTAGCTAGCTTGGGTGGTAAGGCAACCCTATGGCTATGAGAATTAAGTATGATGGGCTTAGGAAGGGGCATCTGTTATTAGGGGCAAGAGGAAATAATATAGGCCAAAGCAGTAGCCACCACCACTTCCTTATTTTCCCGATCCAGAGGAAATGACTTAACATCCACCATGAACTCATGAATGCATTCATTGATCCATAGTTTACAGAACAACTGCCTTAACTTACCTTGTGCATGTACCATGGGCAAGTTTATAATTTGTAGATAAAGCAACAGAGGGCAACACACTTCACAGACTTATTATTGGAGCAGCAGCCCACTGAATTATTCAGAGCCCAGGTTCTGCAGCAAAAGATTACTTCAGACGTGATGGGATAGGCTAGCTCTTTGGACTCTGTATTAAGAAATTTTTCCCATGGCTGTGATAAAAATAACTAAATCAATTTAAGAAGGGAAATTTTCCTCTGGTTCACAGTTCCAGTAGCCAGTCCAACACATCAGTAGATGGAGGCAGCTGGTCACATTGTGTCCACAGTCAGGAAACAGAGAGGGGCTGACTGGCTTTCTCTCTCATGTGTGCTTGATCAAGGACCCAACATCATGGAGTAATGCCATGTATGATGAAAGTAGATCCTGTCACCCCAGCTAAACCAGTCTGGAAAATCCCTCACAGGAATGTCCAGAAGCTCGTCTCCTGGGTGATCTTAGGACCTGTCTGGCTGACAGGACTGACCAACCATTTCATAATTTATTAGTGAGGGAAATAATTGCCTTCATTCATAGGGCTTGGATTCTAATAGAAGAAGGCATGGATGAAGAATTAGGTTAATTAATCAAATACAGCTGAGGTGATCAGGGAAAGGAAAATCTGTTACCCAGGTACCATAGCGTAGTATTGGATGGAGAGACACATACAAGGAGACTCTTATTTCTAAGGGTGCAATAAAGACATGTAGGATGTAAACATGTGGCACTGTCAGAGGAGGAGCTGTCTGCCTGTTTTCATGCCTCAACACCAGCACTCAGTGAGGACTCACTGTGGCATCGGATGTAAGAGTTGTAAAGCCCAGATTCTAATCTCACCTTGGTTTCCCCTAAGAATGAGCCATGGGTTCAGTTACTTAATCTCTCTAAGCTTACCTCCACAGTGTACAAAGTAAGCACTTATGGGGTAATGTGTAAAGTCACTCAGCCAAGCTTGGCACAGCGTAAAACTCTGAACATTAACCATGTCATTATTTATCTAGACACAGAAGATCTGAGTACAAGCCCAGCTCTGTGCCTTCTCAGACTGATGAGGCTGGGCATCTCTGAGACATTTCCAAAAGGGAGTCAGTCACCACTGACAGTTCTACAGCATTGTGAGGAAGCTGTATGATGTCACAGATGTGCAAGTGTCCATGAATTGTAAATTGCTGTGCAGATATATGAGATTCTCATTATTACAAAGCAAATAATCTTGTGGAGGCCCTATCCAGTTCCTCGATAAACTGACAGAGGAAAAATGTATTGCGCAGATTTGGCAGAGTTGTGGCAGCAGCCAACTGAGACGTTCAGAAACCTGAGCCTGAAGGCACAAAGGATTTCGTACAGAAAGCCTCACATAGGACCTCTTGCTTTTGTACCGGTTAAGTGGGCTGCAGCAGGCGATACCTGAGACCTATCAATACCACCTGGAATATCTCTCCTTTCAGTAACTCTGCACTCTCAGTTAAGATTCAGCATTATGTATCAGAAAACAAAGGTCATGAGAGAAGGTAAACAGAAAGGAGGACTTCTAGGAGTCAAAGCCAGCTAAACATATGGGCTAATCCCATCGATTCCCTAGTGTTGCACAAGGATGGACAGAAACACAGGCACATTAATCACAAAATAACTAATTCTTTGTTTTGGTATAGCCTTTGAACTATTTTATAGTTTGTATGTATCCATATGTACACATGTAGGAATATATATGTATTCATATGTGAGTGAGGGTGTGCATATCTGTGTGTGTGTGTGTGTGTGTGAGAGAGAGAGAGAGAGAGAGAGAGAGAGAGAGAGATGAAAGGACAGTTCAAGTGTCAGTACTGGCCTCCTAACTTATAAGAGTCTGTTTTCCTTTGTTGTTGCCTGTTGCATACACCAGGTTATCTGGTCTTCTAGCTTATGAAAATCCACTTGTTTGATCTTCCTGCAGAAAAAATGGGATTATGGGTGCATGCTACAGCACCCAGCCTTTGTATGTTTTCAAACTCGGGTCCTCATGATTGTACAAGAAAGGATTTGTCCTCTAAGCCATCTTTTCAAAACTGATTTTGTTTTTATCTCAGATGGGGTTCCACTACATACAGCCTAGTCTTGAACTCTTTATGATCCTGCCTCAGTTTCCAGGGTGCTGGGTCTATAGTTATGTTCCACTACACTATGTTTAAACATACCTAATGGTTTTTCGATCTGTTTAAAATAGTTCAGATAAGGTTAAACTTTCCATATCCCACATGGTCCAAACACTTTGCCCAGCACAGGTGCAAACTTATTGTCTCATTCAATCTTTATGATATCTCTAGGAAGCTGGCATTGCTGTTGGAACTTCACAGATGAAGAACAAGCCTAGAGTAGCCATTTGGCCTTGCAGAGGTCATGCACTCCAGGCTGATTCCATTCTGCACAGGAAGGAAATAAAGCCCAGATAGTTTGAAGAACCCGTTCTGGGATATTATGGCTGATAGAATGGGAGACAGATATGAAAGGGGAGGGAGTCTGAATCCAGGATGCTCAAGCCTTTCATCTTGATGTTTTCCAGACAGCAAGAGCTGTGCGCTATGGAAGACAGGCTTCCTCTTCCTTCAGCTGTTACCACTGCTGTGGTGCCTGAGTTAATTGGCCAAGTGCTATCGGTGAGGCTGTGCACTTTACCTGTGGCCACTCAGACTCAAGCTAGCTAGAAGTCTCTAGGGGGCACACAGTGGTACGTACCCAAAGAAAGCTGGAAGGCTGGGCTTATGGCAAACATGCAACCATGAAAAAGTAATAGACAACTCTAAAGGCCAACTTCCTGTCCTTTGGATTTTGCACTGTTTGTCATCTCTGTGGAGGATTTTTAGCTTCTCATTTTCATACTATTTTTTTTTTTACTTTTCATTTTACTTTTTGTTTGTGCTAGAGGCTTTGTATGACATCTCTAATCTAAAGTAGCTGCTTCCACATCCATCTCTCTATCTCATCTTCCTATATGATGTCTAGAGTGCATCCATTTTGGAATTAATAGAACTTTACTCATTTTGAGTTTACACCCCAGTGATCAGGCTTCTCAGGTAGAATGTAAGTGTTTGGGGTTAAATGTGATTTATCCTCCACAGACTCAGGTGCTGAAGGCTAGATCTCTACTTAGTAAGGATGTGTTGGGAGAGAAGTGGAAACTCTAAGTAGTGGGACCAAGCTAGAGGAAATAAATGACTATAAGCATGCCTTTGAAGGTTCCACCTGCTCCTTAGTCCCTTCATTGCCCACATCCCTTTCCTTTTCCTCTTCACCAAGAGGTGAACAGTATCTGCTCTTTGTATACACCTTCAGTCACGACAGTCTGCCTTGCCATGGGCCCACAACCATCAGAGACAGACCATGAACTAAAACCTCTGAAAATAGGAGCCCAAATCAATTCTTCCCCCGGAAGATGTTTATATCATGTATATTCAGGCATCAACATAAAGGTTAAGTAGCACATTTTCTTCATGACAATGGAAAGCCACTGTGCCTGACCCATCCTGATATGCCTAGCGTTGTGTGTGGAAAGCATTTAATAACACATGAGCATTATTTGCCTCTCATGTAGCATGATGGGGATTCATTGGCATTTGATTGTAGAAGATTAAATTCACAAGGGGCAGAAACACAATGGAGAAATGTATCAGAGATGGAAAATATGTCTCCAGAACAAAACATCTAAAATCCAATGAGCTAAGGATCCCAACATCATTAAAATATAAGATATGCATTCATTTCCATGTGAGAAGCAAAAACCAAACAGTCTCACAATCAGCCATTGTCACAGTGAGTGGTAAACACACACCCACACACTGCTGGTTAGAATGTAAAGTGGTTCATCTACTTTGGCAAGCATTTTGGCAACACGTAGCAAAATTTAAAATGAGCATTCTCCACGGATCTGCCACTCTACTTCCAGATGTATATTCTAGAGGAATTCTTAAAGATGTCTACAAGCGAACATGTGCAGGAATATTCATTGCAGCATTGTTTTTAACGGCTAAGGAGTTGGGAAACATCCAAATGTCCATCTATAAATAAATACACTGATATATATATATATATATATATATATATATATATATATATATAAATTCTATGCAGCTGTTAAGAAGAATGACCCAAATCCATACATATAAATCTCAAAAACATATGTGACTTCCACTTCTGGCTAAGATGCAGTAGCTATAGCAAAGTACTGCTTTCTCTGGAAAAGAGACAGAAGAAAAACACAGAAGAAAAGCAGAAAACAAAAATCTTGAGAATCCTCTTGAAGGTAGCAGGAAGCTGCTGCAGTGTCTGTTGCAGAAGACGGTAAGTTGCATGCGCTTCTTCAGAAAGAAACTGCAAGGCAAGGCTAGTCTTTTGAGCTCAGAAAGTACTGAGAGGAGCCCAAGAACACTGACAGCAAACTTGAGAGCACCCGAGCAGCCAATCCATGAGGGACTGCAGACCCATACAAATTCCCCTGCAAGCATCTGACCAAAGAAATACTGGCACGGTAGCCTTGTGAAAACTGAATTAAGCAAGTGCCCAGGACCTGACATCTTCCTGGCAGTGACTTCCCCTGCAGGAGGCAAGGAGAGCCAAGTGTGCCAAGAATGTAAGGATGGTGCTGGGTAAATCCTCTGTAATATTGTTCTGAAAGCAACAGTTATGAGTTTAAATCCTGATACTAATACTCCTGGCCCCTCCACTTGCTGTACAGCGTGATGAGAAGTTATGTGCATTAATGATCAAAATGTGCAATAACTCATCTACAAAATATATGAGATTGAATGACTCATTGACAAGATAGTGTAGCTGGTCAGCTACTTGCCGTACAAGCGTGAGGACTGGCGATCAGTCATTAGGACCAGGTTATAGTCTGTATAAAAACCAGGAGCAAAGGCTGACGATTCTTAATTTCAGTACCAGAAAGGAAAAGACAACTGGATCTTTGGGGCTTATGGACCAGCCCATTAATCTGCTTGGTGATAAAAAGACTAGGGAAAGACCTTGTCTTGGTCTGGGAAGACATCCAGGTGGGCCCTAAGTATGCCAACTCAGAGCAGGGCCCAGGTTCCACACTGCAGCTCGGTTCAGAGAAGTCTCCAGAATCCTTAACCCTTGACATTTGGCTTGAGGTCTACAGACTATATCACACTCATGCCATTCAGGATCCTAACCCTAGTCCCAGGGACAGACCTAACAGGGTTCCAGGTGTAGGGAACACACTGCCTGGCAAAAGAGTAATGGACAGTACCTGAGAAACAGCACCCAACATTGTCCTCCGACCTCTACATACACACTAAAGAACACAGACACACACACACACACACACACACCAAGAATCGCCTCCTGGGCTTTAGTGTTGACTTCGTTATCGCCTGCTCTTGCTATTGCTCTGTGGAAACATGATTTCTAGCACTCAAGAGTAAGTGCTCAGAAATTCCTCCCTGTCCGTTCCATTGTTTCCTCAAAGTGCTGAGGATATAATATAATGCTCTTATAAGAGCCAGAAACACACCCCGGGGGCTGAAGAGAAGGCTCAGCACTTAAGAGCACATACCACCCTGAAGAGGATCCAGATTTGGCTCACAGCACCCCCACGGCTGCCTGTAACTCCAGACACAAGAAATCTAATGGCCTTTTCTGACCTGTGAGGGCTCCTGCAGGCATATGGTGCTCAAACATACACTCTGGTGCACACATACTTATACACAAAAGACAATAAATAAATAAATAAATAAATAAATTTTAAAACACACCTTTCTTTTTGCACTTACAACCACATGAACATTAGTTTTTAATTACTCAGATTTACAATTGGCCAACGTCTCCAGAAATAAACTACTTGCATAGAAAAAGCCTTTTTCATACCCCCACAGAGCTCCTTGGAGCCGAGGTCAGCATCTCATGTGAATGGTCTGGGAAGACATCCAGGTGGGCCCTAAGTATGCCATCTCAGAGAAGGGCCCAGGTTCCACACTGCAGCTTGGTTCAGAGAAGTCTCCAGAATCCTTAGCCCTTGACATTTGGCTTGAGGTCTACAGGCTATATCACACTCATGACATTCATGATCCTAACCCTAGTCCCAGGGACAGACCTAACAGGGTTCCAGGTGAAGGGAACACACTGCCTGGCAAAGAAAACAATAGTTCAAGTCCAGGGATTCTGGGGTGGTAAAAGCACCAGGAATAGATGGTTGTACCCCATGACTTGTTGATTTCTGTGACCATATCATGTTTTCTAGAGAGGTCCAGTCCTCGACTAGACATTGGCTATGACCTGAAAAGGCTATGTCACTCTTGGAAGGACCTTTGCTCACTCCTCTGCCCAGTTTTTGAGCAGGCTCCCTCTTCAAGCTTCAGTTGCTTCCTGCACAAAATTGAAAGTCCCCTGAGATTATTTCTGAAACCTCATATTTCTTTATGGGCACATGGAAATGACACAGGGATTGGCTAGCCACCTCCCTGGAAAAATAGAGTATGAGCCTTAGAGTGCATCGAACCCACCCTAGTCCTCCCTTCCTCTAATACTTATATACCAACCTCCATGGGTTTAAAAGCACCCAGAGACATTTCCTCTGCTTCTGGCTTTATGACTTGACTATGACAAAGTCCAGGGGAAAAAAAGGGAAAAAAATGTCTCTTTTTTCAGGACCATCCCTCTCTTTCTATCTCCCTGGCTCTAACATAAAAATAGCAATCAGCACCATAAGGAAATACTTATCTCCAAGGGATGTGGGGAAAGTTCATGAGATAATAGACTCTGTAGCTGCCAGCAGGGGAGAAGGGGGGACAAGAGAGCCACCCCCACCCCACGGGAATCCTGCAGAGCAAGAAGGGAGCCTTGGGAGGAGTGTGAAACTTCAGCATCTCCCCCCTCCTCTCCTTGCTTTTCTCCCTCTCCTCTCCTCTCTTCTTTCCTCCTCTCCCACCTCCTCTTTCGTTTGGTTGGTTCCTTGATCTTATTCTGATTGCTAGAAGATTCTGGTGCCCAAGACTACAGGATCTCGTATCCAACATTCTGTTAATTATCTTATATTTTCTCCACCAAAAAGCTGATCTGCTGTTTTAGTGCTTATGTTTTAAGAACCAGCTACTTAATATTAGAGTTTTGCTTCATTGCCCTTGAGACATTCCACGGTACCAAGATATCTTAGACACATTGCTGCTGCTGTGATAAAATGCCCTGACTAAAGCAAATTAAGAGAGAGCTAGAACCCAAAAAGTGGGTTCACACTTTGTGAGGGACAGTTCATTATGGTGAGAAAGTTGTGGCAGGAAGAGCTCTAGGCGGCTGGTCACATTGCATCTGTGGTAAAGGGACCAATGAAAGCAGATGCTCAGCTCGCTTTCTCCTTTATGTTCAGTCTCGGACCCAAGCCCAAGGGACAGTGGCATCTACAATGAAGGTGGCTCCTCCTGCTACTAATCTGATCTAGATAACCCTTCATAGGCATGCCTAGGTATGTCCTATGTGATTCTAATCAATGAACCATCATATCAGGGCAGTGCTGAGGGGTGCCAGCTGAGGGTTGCCTAGTCTTTCACTTACAGCGAATCTGACTCCTGTTGGCTTATAGCCAATGACGCCACATGGATGGGCTCTGCCAACTCATGCCTGGGCCACCACCTAGTGCCCTGACTCTCTTTCTGTGCTTTTCCCATCCCTGCGTGTTCTCCGCCAGCCTCACACACTTTCATCAGTAATGGTTTCCCTGCCTCTCCAATCAGAGAATTCGCTTACAACTACTCATGTTCTCCTATGCAGCTGCTTCCAAATACAATATTTTAATTCTCCTCCCTAAGGTGTTTTGGAGGGAGTCGTGTTACTACAGTCTTAATAGTCAGAAAATTTAAGCCTGATGAGATAGGTTAGTCAGTAAAATGCTTACTTTGCAAGTACAGGTACCTGAGTTTAATCTCCAGGACCCATATAAAATAGTAATAATAAAAAGGTGGTAATATGTAATCCTAGTGCTAGGCCGGCAGAGAGAGGTGGAACCTCGGGACTCATTAGGCAGCCAGTCTAGCCTGATTGGCAAGCTACAGACTGGTAAATGTTCCTATCTCAAAATTCAAGGTGAATGGCAACTAAGGAACAATTCCTGAGGTTGGCCTCTTGCCCCAACATTTACACATAGCCACATAAACCCACACAAATATATTCACAGAACCAATACCCACATGCACCAGCATGCAGACATATACACTCAAACACAGACACAGAGAGGAAGGGAGATAGATAGATAGATAGATAGATAGATAGATAGATAGATAGATAGATAGAAAAATAGATAGAAAAATAGATAGAAAAATAGATAGATGGACAGATTGAAAAATAGACAGACAGACAGACAGACAGACAGACAGGAATGCTGTCTACTGATTACTCTCCACTGATCCCCCAACTTGATTCTAACACAACTGAGGACGACTCACCCAGGAGCAGTGCAATCCACCATGGACTTGCTCCCCCATATCCATCATTAATCAAGAAATAGCAGACTTGCCTAGAAGCCAATCAAATAGAGGCACATTCTCAATTGAGAGTCCCTCTTCTCAGATAACTCCAGTTGTGTTGAGCTGATAAAACACTAAGCAGCACACCCTCTAATACAGCACTAGAAATTCTGGTTTGGCAGGCCTGAGGACTAAGGCAATGGATTTTTGAAATAGTGAGGCTGTATTACATTCTGAATTGAGAGATATTACCCATAAAACAAGACCCAATTGTCCTTTGAAATCTTACTGACTTTAAAATGCCATCCTTGGCCAGGCCAGGCTAGTCAATTCACCAGATCCTAAACGTTCCTTCTTTCTGTCTATAGCTCATTTTCTCCAATTGGATCTTCTTCCAAAAATTTTCCCAGTCCTCTAAGCCTACTCAAGTATCCTCCTTCCAGAAGTTCATCATTCCTGCTTTTGCCATGAAGGCTACCTGGGACGAACAAGTCCACAGGGATTGGCAATTCACAAAGCCCTTAGTCTACTCATTCTGAAGAACTCATCCTGGCAGTTATCATTCGTTGCTGAGGCTGCTGAAGATCTGTTTTATTGGCTCTTTTGCATACTACAGATGCTGATGGATGTTTTTCTGCCTTGATTGCTTGTTCCCAAATAACCAGCAGTCACTTTTCAAATAATCGACTCAGAGACTTACTATAACTTATAAATGCTTGGCAGATAACTCAGGCTTATTACTAGCTAACTCTTACATTTAAATAAACCCATACTTCTTATCTAGGCTTTACCTCAGGACTTGGTAACTTGTCTCAGTACAGCTTGCCCCCCCTTCTCTCTCTCTCTCTCTCTCTCTCTCTCTCTCTCTCTCTCTCTCTCTCCATCTTCCAGCTACTATTTTGACTTTGCCTTTCTTCATTCCATCATTCTCCTAGTTTGGTTGTCCCTCCTATACTTTCTGCCTGGCTACTGGCCAATCAGCTTTTTATTAAACCAATCCGAGTGACAAATCTTCACAGGCTACAAAAGGATTATTACACAGCACACAGCTAAACTGTGAGAGGCACAGAGAGGCAGTGTATGGTGAGAGGTTCAAGGTCATGAGTATCAGGTCTGACCACTCACCCAACCAGCTACTCAGCTACATGTCCCACAGTTGTTCATGGTTTCTTGTTTTCCTTTCTTTTTTTTATTTTTTTGCTAGTGGCTTGTTTGCTTGATCTTTAAATTTCTTTACTTTTCATTATAAAGAGGTAATAAACTTAATTAAATATCTCTAGATCTGTCTCAACAGGCACCTGCGTTATGACTGTTGCCTAATAAGCCATCAGTGTGATGTAAAGCTCAACCACAGACCTTAGTACAAGCTTCTCCTCTGCTTTTGTTCCCCTCAGACTTTATGACCACTGCAATATCCTTGCCCACGACATTCATAACTGGAAGTGTGACTTTGCAGGACATCCTAAATTCAAAGGAGTCCTGGGTATTTAAGGACCTAAAAATAAACATTTGAACTTAAAAAAAAATGAAGGAATGGAACACAAAAGAAATTCCATAGAATATGCACAAAGGAGAAAAGCAGGAGCAAGAGTTTTATCTTATAGACAAGAGTATCCCAGTGAGTTTCCCATCGCTGTGATTAACACTGGCCACATACAATGTAGGGAAGAAAGGGTTTATTTGACCTACAGGTTACATTCCAGCAGTCCACCATATAGAAAAGTAAATACAGCAACCAGAGTAGAAACAGAGGGAGGAACCATGGAAGATCACTGATTACTGGTTTATTCTACATGTGTTGAATTAATAGGAGATTAAAATACCAGGCTAACTCCAAGACAAAATCAATTATATTTTTATTTATTATATGGGAAAAACTCACAAAAAGGAATGAGAAGTCTGAGTTCAGCTGTGTAGCAATGGACAGAGAGAGAGAGAGAGAGAGAGAGAGAGAGAGAGAGAGAGAGAGCGAGCAAACCCTGGGCCACAGGGCATTTTTTTTCTCTCAGTACCCAAAAGGTCAACACCCTAACTTTGTTTCACCTCTTAAAGTTAATTGGCTGACAGAGTCCCCCATCATACATGGATTACTCAGCTTGCTTTTGCTCAGGTATAGTACTGCCCACAGTGGGCTCTCCCACATCAATAATTAATCAAGAATCACCACCTTACAAATACACACAGAAAACTTGCTTACTTTCTTACAGGCCAATATGATGATGGAATTTTCCCAACTGAGATTCCTTCTTCTCAATTGACTCCAGTCTGTGTTAAGTTGACAAAAGAAAAGAAAAACACAAATGGGTAAAGGGTAAAAAACACTTGGATTTTTCTGTTTTGTTTCTGAGTTGGGGTCTGTTTCATAGCTAAGACTGATCTCATTGTGTAGCTGAGGGGCGCTTACCTGGACCGGGGGACCCTCAGGCTTACCTGTTCTCAGGTTATGTGTGCATCATGTCCACCTTCCCCTGAGGATGCAGGGCAACCCAGTTCATGTGGAAAGAGTGAAGTCTGACTTGGCTGGTGATTCTGCATAACATAATGTGCCACTCCCCTGTCCTTATAACCTAATTATTGAGGTGGCACTTATGGGGACAGGATCAGTTAACAAGCAGGCATGCTTCTTACTCAAGGACCACCATCCATTTTCTTTTATTCCTACGCCAATCAGGGACATGCTAGAGAGCAGGATCTCATAGCCGTCTCCAGCAAGCAGAGACCAAAGCAAGACTCCAAACAAAGAGCTGAGAGAGCCAGGAATGTCTTCCTGTAGATCCTATGAGGAGAGGTTCGTCTGAATCCAGGCTGCTAGGTTTCTGATCTCTGTCACTTCTCCATCCTCAAGAAACTAGAGAGAGGGGCTTGGAATGTTCCCTACCCTCTCCCACTCCCCATCCTTATGACTTCTGCCTCTGTGTGAAAACAGGATGGATTTGCATTTCTTCCCCAAAACAAGAAAATACAGTGGAAGAAAAGGCGTGCCCAGGACTGGATGTGAAACACTAGGACATTCACATTCGGTGGCTGCAGCACAGTGTCTGAGACTCACCATGAACATAATGCTGTGGAGGGAGAGAAAGCGAGAAAGCTATTGCCAGATCTGAAGAGCCTTGAATTCCAGACTTCGGAGCTAAGCTTTGATTGGTACACAGTGCAAATCCATACCTCTTATGGAAAACATAACCCCGAATTCAGAACCCACTATCACACAATTCAGAGTGGGTGCTAGAGAAGACAGATTAATCATCTTCTCCATAAGGACTGTTTGTGAGCCATTCCACACAGGACCCTCTGGGTTCCCAAATGCATTCTTAACTCAGATAAATGTGGGTGGGGGGTGGTCTGCAATGAATGATCAAAGATTCAGAAACAACACAACTGTAACTAGCCTCAAACTGTAAATGGGCCCCACTAGTGGTGTTACTGGGGTTTTTAGAGTCAAAGATTGGGCCTTGTACCTCAGTAAGTTAGGCCCTATTATCTGTCCTCAAAAGGCAATTAAAGCGATTTTAAAAAAAGCAAAAGAAAATAGGATTATTCAGTATGGCTTCGTTGAAAAGAGAAAGAAATAAAGGGGTCCAATTAACCCCAGTCCAATATGGGGGTTATGATATGAAATTAGTTTTAAACAGAGCCCAAGGGACAGACATAGCTCAGCAGCCTTGGTCAAGGTATGGTCCTAGCTATTACTGCCATGGCTCCAATCTGTTCTGTATGATGGTTTGAAGTATTGCTGGACCATGAGATCTCTTCTTGGGAGATAGATCTCTTCTCCAGCCAACATCAGGACTTCAGCCCTTCCCTTCCCTCCACCACGAAATCCTTGTAAAAAGTCCAGTTCGGCAGGGGTGGGGATGGTGTTATTGTCTCAAGAATATGGCAGTGTGAGAAAATCTTCATGCCTTCCAGGAAGGTCACAGTTTGAGGTGGCCTTTATGGGTGACACCATTCTGAGGACAGGGCAGAGTTGCAGGTGAGCATGGCATGAGGCTCAGAGGCAACATTCATACATGGACTTGACAACCATTTCTTCATGAGAAACATCTTAAGGGGAAATGACGTTTGTTTCGATGGTGGAATCTTATTTAGCTACAGAGACAACCATGCTAGCAACACAGGTGTTTAAAGGTGCGATGAAGTACCGTGAGGTTGCTGCCTCCTCCCAAACCAGACAGTGGGAGCTCTGTCGTGCACAATGCCATTCAGAAAATGCTTCCACATAGCACAGGCTTTGGGCTTTGTTGTTTGGGTTCAGTTTTGAGTCCACAGATGCAGCTTATGAAGGGAGTGCATAATTTCCAGGTCAGGAAGCCAAGCCTGTTCCATGTGTCAGTTAGAAACCAAGCCAGTCTTTTCTTTGGCTTCTTCATCACTGCATGGTTTTGCTGTTGAAGGACCTTGTGCAGTGGGGTTATATAAGAATTGATCACTAGCTCATCAGGCTGCCCTTTTTTATGGGGAGCTGCAACAGAAAGTCTGCCATGATTGTTTCTTGAGTGTGGCAATCAACTAATATGACAGGATTGACCTCCTCCACAGAGGTCAAGGAGAATGGTAAGTAGAGTTCTACTCTGGATCCAAGACAGGAAGTCAAAATCAGGATTATCTGGGCAGATTGGAGATGTATTCTAGTAGCAAATACTTGTCTCTGTGTTCTTTGTCTTTCAAGTAGTTCTAAAATGTAAAAGGTAAACAGAAGGATACAAATCGGTAGCTTAAAAGCCAGGAGCTATTCCCATATGTGGGGTGAGTATGCATGTGTAGGCCAGAGACCAACCTTACATGTCTTTCTTCAGGCTCTATCCACATCGTTCTTTTTGAGCAAACATTGCTCATTGGCCTATAATTCATCGGGTAGACTAGGCTAGCCAAGAATTCCCAAGAAGCCACTCATCTCTTTCTTTCCATCACTGGAATTACAAGTTCATACCACCATCCCTGCTTAGGTTTGGGGGATCAAACCCAATTACTCATGCTGGCAAGACAGTTACTTTACTGACTGAGCTCCCTCAAAGTGTGTTTTCAAGGCAATGCTTTGACCACATCAAGAATAGTGTATCTACCCTCCAGTTTGGAATAGTACCCACCATTCCGATGGTCTCTGAGCAATCCCACTATGTTAGCCAATGAGCAATAAATGCTTGTACATTTTCTCTAGACCAAGCTTGCTCCTCAAATTCCTTCCTGCCTAATCTCTCAATATTTGAATGCCTGACCCAAGCACCAAAGCTTGATGGGAGTTCCTTCGTCCATTTTAATATAGCCCTCATACCTTGACTCTAACTGCTTTGAATCTGAGAAGTTGTAACTAATATCTGCCTCAGTCTTCAGCAATTGACTTTGTGGGAACTATTTATTGTATTTCTTAAGAAACATCTTTAGCCAGCGCAGACGTCAGGTAGCTTTGCTAATGAACTCCCAAGCCCAGCTAGGTAGCTGAAGCCCAGAAACTTGTACCAGACCCAGAACCTAGTGAGGAGGTTTCCAGGGAGGGCGGGCCCATTTGATTCAAGGCCCAGGGCTAGATCCCCTGTCCTTGAGGTCTTTGGTTTCAGACACTGCCCTAGAGAACAAAAGAGATTTCAGCTGTCACATCTCAGCAGCCCTGAGGCTCTGTTTCCTAACTTGGCCGCCTTTCCTATGTACTGTTTCACATCAAACACATCCCCCCCTTCCCCTCAGATGATTGGTTGAAATTAAATATCCTGAAATTACACTGAAAGGGAGAGAGAAGAAAGAAAGCTAATACGAAATTTTAATCAAAATACAAGTTTAGCAGTTCCCAGCCTTTGAAATGCGAATCAGACACGGGGTCCATGGGGATGCCCCATGTGTCTCAGGTGTGAAGTTAGCCAATAGAAAGCACAAAACAGAAAGTATTGGGGGGAAGGATGGGGATTTCTAAAAACAGTGGGATCGTCTTTCCGTTTCCACAGTGGACATGACTGGAGGACTCAATTTCCCCAAGAAAACGGGTCTGGGAGCTTCTCCCCATCCCCAAGCACAAAGACTCAAAATGCTTTGGGAAGGACCGACAAAGGAGCTTGGAGGAATGCCAATCCTCACTGTAAGAGGCGGACATGGGCGCCCTCTGGTGGCCGACGCTCCGTTAGATGACATAAGCCGGTATTTCTCTCTGGATTAACTCTATAAATAGACAGATGATTTATTAAACAGATTTGAGGCTCATTTGAGGCATTGGGCCATGATTGCTTCGGGCCTCAAATAAGGGAGTGCTTAGGACCTCTCTTCTTCCACAAGCACCTGGATTTACTTAGCGTGATCTACATTGCAAGTGCATCGGACACTGTTGGCTCCGTTGCTCCCAGCCAGGAGATGCCAAATTCCTCCTATATAAAAAGAGCTTTAGTAACTCAAGCAAAATAAGCGTACTTTCCCCCCACCGTCTTCCCAGAGACTGAGGCGGCAGGGTTGCTGGGAGGATACACAATACCTTGTTACAAACCATGTAATGTTTTAAAAAAGTATCTATCTGACAGCCTTGGCTACAGCCGGATCTTCTATCTCGATTACTTCAATATGTCAGGTCCATATCGCACCACTGAGTCCAGGCTTTCAGAGCCAAGACCTCTGTCTTGTCCAACCTTTCCATCTGGAAGCAATGAGCTTAATATTCTGGCTCTCCCCCCATAAAAGCTATGTCACAAAAAAGTAGCAGCCTGTGAACTGCACCTCTTCCCCAAGGCGCACGGGGACTCCTCATGCCCCGTATGCTCGACTCAGTTACCCTGAAAGAGTAGCCCCCCTCTCCCCTCCCCATCAACCAGAATCTGCCTGTAACAGTGTAGTACCAGGAGAGAAGGAACGAATTGACAATCATTTACACTTTAATCCCACTTTTGACATTTTGAGAGATGCAGCTTAAAATATACTTGAGGCTGAGGGACTCCCTCTGTCCAGCTGTGCTCGCTAGAGAAGAGACATTCCCTTTCATGGATCCTACTGCTTCTGGTGTCCCTCTGGAAAGCCAGATTTGGACTCTCTCTTACACGGTTCCTCCCACCAACGTGAGCTTTTCCTTCTGTACTGAAAAGCTCCCCACCGCCAAAACCAGAACCACAAGTTTAGGGTTTGGTAGTTGACAGTGATAATAACCTCCCGTGTTTTATGTGTTCGATTCATGCCTTCATTTACATTCTTTTAAATCAATTTTTGATTGATTGAATATCAGGTTCATTTGCATGCCCTCGATTACACCGCAAAATCACATGGGTCCCTGGTTCCCAGTCTTGGTGTCGTGAGAGAGTTCTAGAGCAGCTCTAGAAGGGTTAGATGTGTAGTGCCCTAAGCCAGGCTGCATTTGATTTTTTGGGTAACTCATTCAGCATGGCTAGATATGCAAAACCTACTCCTTGAGAGAGCCGGGAAAGCAGAGCCTGGGACTGCACGCTTAGCCAAGTCACGGAGGAAGAGCCATCTACACATGTAAAGTCGAGAGACTGGATGAGCTAGATCAGTGGCAGCAAAGGATGAACTGCACAAAGCAAGGGGAAACCATGGGAACTGCACAGAGAGCTCGGGGCCTCGCCTGGAAATGATATAATGCTGCTGTTCACCCTCCAGCAAATCCTGAGTCCTGGAGTTCTGGAAGATTAGCATGGCTGGAAATCACCCTCCCGCTGAGCTCCCTGGACTCTGGCTCCTTTTCTCTTCTCCTTCAGCTGGAAGCTTCTGGGGGCAGAGGTCAGCTTTCCTGTGTTGAATCTTCAGGGAAGGGCCTCTGGATCCCGGGAGAGAACTGAAAGATCAGCTCATCTCGATGCCTTGTTTTATGGAGGACACCGCACTCAGAAGGGGGAGTCGATCGTCCAAGGTCATCCAAGCCTTCAAACAAATTTATTTAGGCTAATTCGGGAGACGTCCGAAGCATTTGGGAACATGCCAAACTCATGTTTGCGAAGGACCGTATCTCTAACGTCCTAAAGCCGTGTGCATCCACTCAGATACACAAAAGAGTTCTTAAAAGTGTTCATCTGAGAGCCATTACATAGGCTTCCAGTGGCCCGGACTCCGCAGGCACTATGCACAAACCTTTCTCTCAAATGCTGCCACGCTGCACTGCAGTTAACCTCTTTTTTTTTTTTTTTTTTTTTTTTGGCAAATTAGTTCACGACCTGGGAACAGTTGAACGAAACTGTAGGCACATCAAGAGGACATTATTTGTGTTCTGTCTTTTTTTGGACTGAGTCTCTGATGTGTTTATTTGCAAGCTTGGCTCATGGTTACTATCCCACTACTTATGGTTAATCCTGTGTTTTCTTTGAGCTACCTTTAAATCCATGTCAAATGAAAAGTACTGCCTGATTTTCAAGTGTGCTGCATTATGGCGGAATCCCACAGTTTATGGCCTCAAATTTATTGTCGGGGTATTTAGTTCTAGGAGTTTTTTTTCTTTTCTCTCCTTCTGTTTTTTTTTTTTTCACCCTCCCACCCCACTTTTAGCTCAAGTCAGCCGAGAAGTTTTGGTGTGAGTCATGAAGATGTAGACACTGTAGAGCATTTCCTGGAGAACTGTTGTCCTGTGGAAAAGGATGCCGGCACAAAGACAGCCCTCCTCAGTGGCAGCCTCTGCAAGCTACTCCGAGAGCTTAGGCCTCGTCTGCTTCATCCTTCTGTGTTATTTCCGATACTGTGCTTGGCATGCATCACTATTTGGTGAGAGTTTGCAGGATTATAGCCTCAAATATGAGCCTATAGCCAATGCCATCACGTGACTCATCATGGCTACTATTAAAATGAGTTTTTAAATAGTTTATTTCATGAGGCAAATGAACTCGAGGAGGTGGGAAGAAAAATATTATTTTTAAAGCAATTTGATATTGAATGAAGTATTTTGGAGATGACTCAAGTTAGATAAACATGTGACCTGGTGTTTGCTCTCTGTCAGTTATAAAGCTATGGAAGGGGAAAAGAAATGAAAATTGCATTTTCCAGTAGTGTTTTAAAGGAAGTTAAAATTTATATTAGAATCATTGTTTCTTAACTGTTTTAGTGACTAGGACTGGTTGGCCTTTCAACTCTGAAAGGTTCTCAGCAAGAGGGAAGGATTGACTCTGGGGCAAATCTAGATTTGCACGAATAGCGGAAGTCACAGAAGCACTCCAAATCTGGCCTTCTTCCCTTTGCTCTCCAGTTTCATCATCTTCAAAGGGATATGGGTAAACAGCACACCAAGATGGAAGGCTAATGGAGAAAGACGGTGGTAACATGCCAGGTACCTTCACAGTCATGTACCAATTCCCTACACACACGTACCCCCAACACCACACAGCTCAGCTAAGGATGAGGCATCAGGATACACCAAAGGCTTCCCCTTGATGTAAGGAGGCCTCTGTCCTCAACTTGTGTCATCTAAGGGTTGTTTTGCAGTGACTCAGTGCACCGTGTTATGTGAAGGGGAAGAGGAGGAAAAAGAGGAAGAGGAGAAAATCTTAACATGAACGTAAATGTCTCCTTCTCAAACCTCCTTTGATGGCTGACCATCTGGCTATGTCTTATACTTGTGAACAGCACATAAATCGTTCTGCTTCCTGGGAGTCCGTCTCCACTTGCGGTCACACTAATGATCGCCACCTCCAGAACCAACATGGATTTTGCTCCCATCTGCCATCTAGCTGATTAGAACAAGCGTGGATGCTTTCGAAACCCTCAAAAATTAAGAGGTCCTTGCCTGCCCTCTCCATGCCCACCACCTTCTGCAAGAATTATCTGTAGATGGTTCCAGAAAGGAGATGGCCCAGATATACAGAAGGACTTAGACATGTTTTAGAAACCTGTGTGGGCAGGTTGCTAACAGACCTCAGAACTGATTGTGCATTTTAAGTTCACTCTCAAAATCCCCAGACCTCCCTACAGACATTGTTGGACTGTATTAGATTGATCAGCAACAGAAAGGTAAATAGCTTGTATATTCTATTCCATTTTTCTAGACTTGGCCTTCTAGGGTTGTGCTATTTAAGAGGCCTCCACTCCCGCAGGGGTCAGGGAACCCTACTTGGGTTCACATGAAAAGAGTTCACATTCCAGCGTTGCAGTCTCTGGCTTGCATGTGCCAGGGCCACTGCACATCTCCAGGCACCTGCCACATCTGAAGCATCCCTCAGACATTAATATGATGAAGCCATTGCCACACGAGTTCACTGTGCCATTAATATCCTGGAATAGGAACGTTGAATATACACAGCCTGAGATTTAATCCGCAAACAGAACTCAGAGCGTCTGGGAGCAAGAGATGTGTTTGTGTTTCCATGGTGCTACTCCCATAAAGCTCAATGGGCCTCTACCACTAACCAGAGGCACTGTCCCAACAGCAGAAGGGTAAAAGCTGAGATGACATTTCACCTGAACTCTATACATGCTCTGTGGCTGATCCTGAGAATGGAGTTCCATCCAGCGCCTCCAAGTAGCCAATAAACCTCCCTCTGAACTATCCTCAAGGCCACCAATGGTACAGTCATAGTGCTCAGCATTTCTCTTTGGCTACCTTCTCAAGGGTTCCATGGGGGTGAGTGGATATTTGTCTTCCCTTCCTCTAGGGAGCATGGGGTCCAGTGGCCTCGCCTCTTCTTCTGCTGTCTCTCTGCAGTTGTGCCTTCAGAACAGCAAGTTCAAAAGTAAATCTGCAAAGCGTTCCCTGTTGTTTCTGAAGAATCCAAGTTTGGGAGAGATTCTGACAGGAAGAGCGGTGCAGAACAAATCATTCGCAGCTTCATTTTGTCCAAAACTAAACCAAGACCAAAAGCTAGCTCCTCTCCCACTGACTGTGAGGAAGCAGTTGTTGGTTTGGTTTGGTTTGGTTTGGTTTGGTTTGGTTTCCCTACTCAGCTTCATGTAGGCTACTTGGACCTTTGCTACTAGTCCAGGGTTGGAAGACTTGAGCAAAGAAAGGAAACTTGTTATCTCCAAAGGATGTAGAGGAGAAAAAGATCAAGAACCACAGAGAGGTGGTTGGATCAAGAGTGTGACCTTGCCTTCCAAGCTGACCCTGAGCAGACTGCCTTTCACTAAGAAAAGACGATTCAAGTTAACTCTCAAGGCACACATCCCAATCCTAGGAAGTAAGTACTGTTCATGGCAATGTCAAATTTGACCTGGGGAGTCTCTTTGAAACATAGGCATGAATTCAGCTCTCAGAAACTTATTATTTCAACAAAAGTGTCCCCTAACAGACAGAGGGAAACTTACTGAAGCTTGGAGGATGATATTAACTCTTGGAGGTGGGATGGCACCTTTTAGATAAAGGCAACTCCTGGAGGGACGTGAGACAGTCCTACTAATATAGTTATCATTGGTGTTACCTCTATTTCTATGTCTGCGAATACTCTGGTTGTCAGCCTCTGTCCCCATGCCAGTACCCAGGGTAACATATGATGACAAGGAGTTTATTCTTCAGTGGAATATAATCTCCTGTTGGCCATGATTTCGGTTCATTGACCTGTTGGCCGTGATTTCGGTTCATTGACCTGTTGGGTTTGGTTTGTACTTCATTTTGCAAGCGTCCCAGGAATCCACTTTAACATTCAGCTTTCAGGTATCATTGTTCTCTCTTTATTTCTAAGAAGACAACAGGAGTGTTCACAGGGCAGCAAATCTGGTGTGATCCCAAGGCTGGAGTAGCAGGAGAAAACCCACCCAGTTAACTCCAACGTATTTCCTTTAACCAAGTCTCCTTTGCATCTCTAAGGCATGATGCACGGCCACCCTGAGAAGGGCGGACACTCCATAGTCAATATCTCTTTTTTTCTTCTATGATCAAAAGAAATTCAGTCTCCTCAAAAGCGCTGGAAGTTCCCTACGGAGAAAGAACTATTATCATTTCTCTCTCATCCTTTTGTGCAGATGGGCTGGCAGAGTGTCTGACCCCGAGGAGTCAGCTCACAATTGCCACTGAAAGGGAAAACATCTGGGAATACAATCCAGCAACGTGTTCCCAGAAGTTCAGACTCTGGCCGCTGTGGACGCACCTCACACAGGCACACCCTGTCTGTACACACTTAGAGCACGTTCTCTAACATGACAGATCCGATTCTCACAAGCCCAAGTGGCCATAAGACCAGCGTTTTTATTTTTCCACAGTAGGAATGACAAGATGGGAGTGTTTGTCTACATGATCCAGCATGGTAGCAGTAAGACTGGGACAAAGAACCCAGGCTGGCTAGTCTCTCTTGCTTCTTTGTAAACTGCAATGAAAAGCATCACATTCTGAATTGCAAACAAAGAATACCATCTGACTTCAAGCCAAACTGGATTCAGAGATACTGAAGGGAAGGACAATTTACAAAATTATGATGTCAAAGATGCACTAATAGTATAAATAATTGAAGAGAGATAACTAGCAGGGTGGGATTCCTGACTAGGGTGGGGCAGGATAAGGAGGTGATTCAGACCCTGGAATCTAGTCGCTTTGGCCTTTTGAAATGATTACAATTAGATATGCATCACATAACAGGAGTGGGAATAATTGCAATGTTATGATGATGCAAACTTGATACCTAGCAAAATTCCAGTCCTGCCATTCTCTCTGGGATATTGCAATTCTTCCACTCTCTATGTGTGAGAAGATATTAGGATACCTGCTTTACAAATGGCTTTTCTTTATTTGAGGATTATATGTTATCCTTACAGAATGCATCAAGAACATCCTAAATACCAAAATGAATTATTAACAACCAGACAAATGAATTACTTCACAATCTCATCTGAATTGGGAATCTAAAATTATCGAGCCAAGTTATCAGAAACAGAAAGATTCACCAGAGAGCTGGAAAGGGACAGATTGGGCACAAAAGACAGGAGTCAAAGCGTTCTGCATTTGGTTTGGACAGAGGAACAATCTCCAGCGTTAACTTCATATCATGCTTGCTGGTATTAGTAATACAAATAAATTATATATTTAGAAACATTTTATATTTAGAAATGGCTTAAGAAGATTTGAAATGTTCTCATCATGAGAATGTAGTAAACACATGAGATGATAATATGTGTGTTATTCTAACTTAATTATTTCACAATGGATACATGTATTATATCATATACATATATATACACACACAATTATTTCTTCTCAATCAAAATAAAATTTAAAAATTCCTACCAAAATTTGGCTCTAGAAAATAATAAGCAGATAAAATATTTATGTACAAAATATAAATTTTATTTCTTATTGTAATAAAACATAGAAGAAGAAAGAGAGGAAGAGGAGAAGGAGGAGAAAGAGAAGAAGGAGGAGGGGGGAGAAAAGAAAAAGAAGAAATGGAGAGTTAAGTAGTTAAGTAAGCCTTGATAGGATGACACATATAAGTTTATCCAAGTCAGACAGAGTGAGGTGCATGTGTTTCTCATGTCTAATTCTGTAATCATAGTATATAAAACCCACACAGACACTAGCATGAGTGAGTACAAGACTCCAAAACATTAACAATGAAACAGTAACTGCCTCTGGGTTTTAGTGACTCCTCTCATCTATGTTTTTCTTACATATATATTAAAATATAAAATATAGATGCACTTTATTAACTGAAAGAGAACTGCATGAGTTCTAAAAAGGATCTTGCAAATTGGGGTCATATCTTCTTTATGATCTTAATTGTTGGTATTAACTATGACATCAGGCAAAATGTTCCCCTTCCTCTGAGACCTTATCCTCTGCTTGAGGCCCCAGGGTAAGAAATTCCACTGGCACATACAAGGTCTCAAGAAACAAGAAACTTCAGGTTCTTTGACCACAAGCTTTATAAAGGAATCCCTCTGAAAACATTTTAAAGGCTTCCTATAATCAAACTGTATTTATTAAAATATGTATGTATTATATTATATGTGATATACATGATACACACATATATGCATACATACATATATATAATTATATATGTGTATAATTTTTATTTTAAACACCAGAGCTTTGACTATCCTATGTGAAGGCAGCAGAGATGGGGAAAGGTAAAGAGGTCCCAGTGAAGCTTCTCTCAGGGCATTGATAAAACAGACAAGACTTGGGGTGTGGAGTATACACACTAAGTCCATCTGTCCCACGAGAACAGTCACAGGCAACACCCACCTACAAAGTTTGGTTCCAGCTAGAAGCAGCCTGCTTGGTCTGATCTGCCACAGTCCATCTACTCACTTCCCTTTTTGAAGGGGCCATAATATAGAGATGTAAATGGGACACTGGAAAAAACCATTAAAACTCTAAGTTACAACTAAAGAGGATCTGTCCCCCACCCACTGGTCATCTGAATTCACAGTAACTGTTCAAAACAAGTCTTAAAGCCATGAAAGTTGGGGAAACAGGGTTAATGGTCTCAAGAGAATGGCATTACCTCTTTTTCTCTGTGAAGCAGAGGTTAACGCTTTCAAGAGCATGGCCTTACCTATTTTTAACCCCTGAAGAGGGTCACAAGTAGTATTTGAAGCAAACTTAGCAGCTCACAGTCAAAGCTAACAGGGAGATAATGATGTACGAGCAAGAACTAGTATATAAGAAGCTTCTAGCATGATTCTCAAGGTCATTTATTCTGTGCCTACATACTAGAAGAAATGGGCTAGCTTTGGATGCTGCTGTATAAGGACACTATTCCAGTATGGAACAGAGAAGTCACTGACCCAAATTCCCCTGGCCAGTTGCATCTCTCTATTATACTGAGGCTAAATTTCCACACCAGGCTTACATGGCAGGGACATTGGAACACAGCAAATACTTTCTGCTTAAACATTATAATAATATGTGCAAGTTCACAGAACTAAGGGACAGTGGATGACTCAGGGGGTTAAAGCACTTGCCATACAAGCCTGATACCTGATTTACATTTCTGAGGCCTCTTAGGAAACAGAGAGATAGAGAAAAAGGGCAGATGGAAAGAAGGAGACGGGGGGGGGGAGAGAAAAGAAGATAAAAAGGGAGAAGGTTAAGGATAGGTGGTGGAGGGAGGGGAAGAGGGAAACAGAAAATAATAAGTAAATAAACAATAAAAATTTAAAAATAATAAAATAAGATTCCAGCAACTTTCATGATGTGTTATTTGCAGTAAAACATTAGGAAATGACAATTAAAATATATAATCTATAATAACATCAAAAATCGGAAATATCTGAAAAATTGCAAGTGTTATATGAAATTTTATGGAAAATATTATTAAACATAGGCATAAATGATTGCAGAAGACACATAATTGGAAAAATAGAGTGTTTATGATATTTGGAATATTTAATATTTTAAAGATTTTTTTCCCAAGTTGGTTTATAGACTCAATGTGATGTCAATCAAAATTGTGAAAGTCGGATGTGTGTGGCAGTTCGTGGACTTCACTGTAAGAAATGTAGCCTTCTAACAGCAATGTGTGCATAATTGACTCACAGTACAGAGAAATGAAATCAACACTCTATTCACTTTATACATAAATATTATTTCATATTGCTTAAAGATTGAAATAGGAAACTATGCAAGCACTTAGGTAATAAATAATAAAATAGAAAGTCCTGATCTTCAAGTAAAGGCAAAATTTTAAAATAAACATAAGTTAAGAAAATATAGCTAAGCTATATTAAAATAAGAGGTTCTATCACAGATATAATATCTAAAGAACAATATGAAGAAGTAAAAATTTAAACCACAGAACAGAATAATATATGCAATCATTTAGTTGACACAAATCCACTATCCAGGATATAAAAGAGACTTATGTTGTCCTCAAAAAATACAAACAATAAGAACTGAGAAGATAACTATGCAATCGTGAAGACCTGAGTTCAAGTCCCAAGTACCTTGTGAAAGCCAGATATGGCCAGGCATGTTTGTAACCCCATCATTATCGAACAGAGACAAGAAAATTCTGAGGATTCAGTGGCCAGCCACCTAACCAGAACAGTGAGCTTCTGATTCAGTGAGAGATTCTGTCTTAAAAAAACAAGATTGGGAAAGTTAGAGGAAGACACTTGGTGTCCTCCTATGATCTCTGTATGTATGCGTTCTACATGCATAGATGGACACAGACATGTGCAGATAAATAGAGAAAGAGAGAGGGAGAGAGAGAGAGAGAGAGAGGGAGAGAGAGAGAGAGGGAGAGAGAGAGAGAGAGAGAGGTGGGGAAGTACAATTTTAGCTTGAGTTTCAAAAACTTTAAAAGTTGGACAGCATTAATCTTGGTAAGCTTTTCCATTCACTGATTCTCGGGGTGTAAATTGGAACAATAACTTGAGAGAACAGTTTGGAATTACCTCCTAAAGTTGAAAACGCATGTGGCCTATGAGCCAATCTTTCTACAATAGCTGAATATTATGGGGGTAATTCTTATATGTGTATACCAGAAGATATGTACAAGCATACCAAAATAACCAAACTGTTAATTAGCCAGTTGTGCAGAATGGTTAAGTGAATTTCAGTATATTTATACTGAATGGTTTTATGTAAAAAAGAAAAACATGCACAACAGCTACATTCAATAACATAGAAAAAATGTTCAACCTTATCTTGAAGAATGAAAAGTTCATGGAATACACACACACACACACACACACACACACACACACACACACATACACACACCTATTACAATTTACTTTTTAAGAAGTTGAAAAATAATATGTATGCAACCTAAACAAAATTATACATTTTTTTCTGGGGTTACATGTACATATGCTTGTTTGTGTGCACGTACAGGGGAGTGTACATGTATGTGTGTGTCCATGTAGGTGTGTATGTATAGAGGACAGGGGGTCTGTATCAGATGTCTTCCTCCATCATTTCCCACCTGATTCTTTGAGACCTGGTTACTCACTAAACCTAGATCTCACTGATTCAGCTAGACTAGTTTGCTAGAGAGCTCTGAGTTTCCTCCTGTGGCTAGTAACCACAACTAAGTTTGGAGGCATACACCCATTGCACCCATGCCTGGGTTTTTATGTGGGTACTGGAATTCAAACTCAGATCATGACTTACACACCAGTACACAACAAATTGAGCTAGGACCTCAGCCCTCTCCAAATAATACTTTTAAGGAATATATGTATACATTTAAAACTCCTCAGAGAAACAAAATCATAACTCTGGGGAGCAGCATCACTGTCTTCCAAAGTTAAAAGGCAGTAATAACGCAGAGGTCAGTAGAAGGCTTTCTGGGATTTCACAATCCTTTATGTGGTCTGGATGCTGTTTTCACATTGTTGTTCCCTTGATATTCATTTATTAAGCTCTGCATACCTATTTGTGCATCTAAGGACATATAAGTGGTTATTTTAATATGTATCACTACAATCTGGAAAGTTCTGGATGAGGAGAAAAATAACGGAGAGAAAGGAAGGAGTCTGACATGATGGATGCCCACCAGATCCATGTCCCTGTCATGCTGGAGACCAGCTTCGACAAAATTATTACTTACCAGGGTAGGGGCATGGGAATTAGAAGAGTTTATTAGGAATATGAAGATGTGAGTGAAAATAACAAAACAGAAACAGGAGTGAATTCCAGTAAATACTGAAATCACCTGCATTTAATTTCCATTTGCTTAAAATACCCCCCCCCGACCACAAAAGGTAGGAGTAAGATTTTAAAAAAACTACAGAACATGATACAAGTAAATGAACAGACCAGTTGACGACTACATTCTTAGTTAAACATTCTATGGATAGAACAAAGCAAGTAACGCTCACACCCTAGACCATAACATTCTGTAGGTAAACCATTCCTTGGGTGGAGTCCATAGGGAGTAGGAACTTAGTCAAATCCTTAGACTTTTGTTTGAGGTAGAAAGAGATCTACTTCTCTATATCTCAAATACAAGGTCTGGATATTAGCCACACCCGTTGACAATAACCTTGAAAGAGTAGAACTCTCTGCTCTAAAACTAGGTGAGACCTCTGTCGGAAGGAATAGAAGTAGGTTCCAACTCTCTGACTTTTGGTCAGGGTGGAATGGCAACAACTTTGAGCAAGCTGAAACTCTCTGACCTTCAGACAAAGTGGAAATAGGCTCAGATTTTTGGGCCTCCACACCCTAGTGCTGCTCTCCAAGCTGTTGGGATGTGTGTGCTGCTTTCTTGGACAATAGGATATGTACTAATCATTCTGGATGCCTTTCTCTAGTACTTCAAGAAATGTCCATTTCCAGTTGCCAGTATAATTATAACATCAAATGCTGAATTCTACACTAACATCAACCTTTCACTTCTGATTCAGATAAACTCCAAGCCTAACAGACCTTGGACTGCAGAGCCCTGAGCCTACAGTTCACCTCTATGCAATACTGCCAATGTTTTGTTCTCAAGCAAAGATAAAACATGACTCCCTTCTCTGGCCTTGTTTCTGGGTGTCCAGTTCTAGCCATTCTGTACTCTATGTTACAGTCTGCTAATTGAGAACGTACCCTAGAACCCTCCTGTTCCATTTTGTTTTCCCTATTTCTCATCTCTCCTTTTTCTTCTCTCCCTTGCCTTGCTTACCTTTTCTTTTCCACTTTTCTTTCCCTTCTCAACTATTAATCATTTTTCTATTTTGTGATACAATTGAGCAAGACTTAACACAAATACAGAATGCCACATCTTTTCTCTTGATTCAATTATTTACTTCTGGGATTAGAGAAATACCATTATCTTCCAGAATTACATATAAAGAGGGATTTTATTTTTTTAATAGACTCCAAAGGTCCAAAATGATTTTGTAGACCATTGAAATTTCATCCAGAGCAGATATTCTTCCCCTAACATCAGTCAAATACAAGCAGGGCAAAGATGAACAAGGTGGTAGAGTTGTTATTAATTCTGGACTTTATAGCCTTAGGTACAGAAGAAGAACCAATTACTCATGCCCAACTCTGGATTGACCACATTAAAGGAATGAGTGGGTGAGTGTCCCTGTTCCTAACACATAGATAATAAATCCTTTATTTCAGTACCTTCTGACTTCAGCATTGCCACATTTTGGTTTTAGTATTTACCCTTGATAAATTGAAAATTATGATAACCCCACTACCTATGATGGTATGATAAACCAGCCTGCCTCCATCATAGGCTTAAAAGTCATCTTGCAGTAAAGACAAACTAGATTCATTCATGTTTGTGATTAAATGTTTTTCTCAAGGTTTGGGATATGACCCAACTGTAACCTTAACTACAAATGGTTTTGTACTGCCTATTCCAGAAAATGGCAACCATGTCTTTGCTTCAAAATGTTATTATGACTACTTGTTGTAATGACCACCTTGTTATTGCTTTATTGTGACCACCTTGCAACCATATCTTTGTTTCACAAGAAGTTGTTATGATCAATGTGTAACTGCTGTGAGATTCCCCTCTGTATGCTATGAATGGTTTTTGGTTTTTTTTTTTAACCATTGGTTAATAAAGAAGCTGCTTTGGCCTGTGGCAGGGCAGAATATAGGCAGGCTGGAAAACTAAACTGAATTCAAGGAGGCAGAGTCAAGCTGACACCATGTATCTGCCGAAGGAGAAAGACACCAAAACCTTATTGGTAAGCCTCAACCTTGTGGTGATACACAGATGAATAGAAATGGGTTAATTTAAGACATAAGAGCTAGCTAGAAATATGCCTGAGCTATTGGCCAAACAGTGTTGTAATTAATATAGTTTCTGTGTGATTATTCGGATCTAGGCAGCCAGGAAACTAAAGCACAGTCTCTGTCTACATGTTATTCCTAGGTTCTTTTTCTATAAAATCCTACCTATTGTTATCTGCCAAACTCTACATTTGGAAACCTCTCACCCCTAAGCTCTAAAAACCTTATCTTCCCCAAATCCAAGGCTGATCTTGAACCCTCACTTTAGAGGAAGACAGCCCAAGTACATGATTAAAGAAAAGCTGGCTTCAATTAATTGCTTGCTTTAACTAAATTATCCATGCTTTAGGACAGTGTTCTTTCTCCTAGAATCTATGGGATTAACAGCCACTTCACCAGACACCATGGCCCTTGTTTTTTGGTGAATAACTCAGTCTTCAGAAGGTCTAAGAATGTACTCTGTTTCTTTGCAGATGAGGAAACAGACTCAAAGAACTGAACTGAGCTGAGCTAATAGAACAGAGAGGCTCTTTCAAGAGGAAGCTAGACTCTGCCCCTTCTCTGTGGTCTAGTCATCATTTCCAGAACCTTCTCATATTACATAGACTATTGGATTTTCTTTTCTTTACAAAAAGAGACTTTGATTTCACATACCAGTACAAAGCCTGTAAGACTGTTTTCTCATCCATCACAACCTTTGGTTATTTACCTGCTGGGTCACCCCTCTAATATAACACGGTTGAACTAAACACCGGTCAGGCACATCTCCGGCAGCTCTGTTTCCTCCTGCCTTTGAACTCAGGGATGGACACAGGATAAAGAAACAGTAGAACTTTGATGAAAAGGGGAAGGTGTGCATGAACCAAAGAAATTGTGAAAGGATAATAGCTAAAAGTCCAAAATCATTTCCTCAGCATCCACAGCAGATGTATAAGAAATGGGTGGTGTGGGGACAATTTCTAAATAGTTCAAGCCCCAATGAGTTCACATACAGATGCTTTGCAACTGTTAATGGCTATTGTAAACTCTATGGGATGAACACAGAAAGAAATGTCCTTTTGATCCAAGTAGAAAATTTTGCAATTATGCCTTGGAAGATTAACCTAAGTTTGGACTTTTAGCTTGAACAAAATTCCAAACATAAAAATAATAATAAAATTGACCAAGTCACAGAGATTGGAAGAGCACACTGTTGTGAGAGAAGAAAGTAAATTGATGAGGCCTAGAGATATGGTAAAGGAGCAAAAGCCTGGACACACTAGTATGAAGATATGAGTTCGAATCCCCAGAATCCTACACAAAAGCCAGATGTGGTGCAAAAGCATCTATAGTCACAGTGGAGTTAAACGGAGATGGGAGGTAGAGAATCCCTAGAAAAGGAAAACTCCCCAGAAGCTTAAGATCCAGCAATCCTGTTGTGTAACAGCAGAAAAACAGAAAGGAGACCAAGTCTCAAACAAAATGGAAAGTGAGGACCAAGACATGAGGTTAGCCTTCAGCCTCCATTCACCTCAAGGCACATGGAAGACACACACATAAACACACACACACACACACACACACACACACACACACACACACAGCATATCAAAAAAATCCCTGCAGTTCCTATAGGTGATCCAGCAAAGCAACCAGTTACCACTTCTAGCCCAGGAGCTCCTTGTTGACCAAGTTTTCTGTCTTGCCCAATGCAATGATTGTTCTGTCTCTTTAAGAGCCAAACCATGTCCACTCCCTGCCCCATTGGCTAAGGCAGGCTGATCTTCAGCTTCTGGCCTGAGCTCACTCTCTTCCTGTCCCTCTCTTGAAGAGGCAGCTTCTGCCTCTCTCCCCACTTCTCCGCTTCCCTCCTTCTCTGTCTCTCTCTCTTCTTCTCACTCTCCTCCTCCTTTTTTCCCCTTTTTCATTCCCCTATACATAATAACCCACCTAATAAATGTCCAACTTTACTCTACATGATGTGTCTATCTGTCTCTCTCTTGCCCGCTGCCTAAATGTTTGTCACCACTGGGGACCAACCACCTTCCCTGCTGCGTGGTTTCTGGGACTGGCTGGTTTTGGGTCCCCAGCAGTCCTGGAGACTCGCAGCATCTGTGCCTCCCAGCTGCTGCCTGCCCAAACTGCTCGCTGGTGAACAGTCACCCACCACATGGCTGGGGACCAGCCACCTTTGCTTGTGGACCTGCCCCATGGTCTTGACCCTGCAGCAAATCCATTACACAGGGTCCTGAAGTCATTCAGTCCCAAAAAACCACACAAAGATCAATATCAATTATAAACTGATTGGCCCAGTAACACAGGCTCTTCTTATTAACTAATTCTTATTACTTATATTAGCCCATAATTCTTGTCTATGTTGGCCATGTGGCTTGGTACTTTTTCAGTAAGGCAGTCACATCTTGCTTCCTCTGTGGCTGGGTCACAACTGCAGACTGAAACTTCCCTCTTCTCAGAATTCTCAATGCCCCACCTCTACTTCCTGCCTGGTCACCTCACCTATACTTCCTGCCTGGCTACTGGGCAATCAATGTTTATTTAAAATACAAGTGACAGGGTACAGACCATTGTCCCACAGCAATTTGGGATGGCCTTTTGTTTGGATCAGCCTGAAACAAAAGCAGGCATTTTGTGCAGTCAGTGTTAGTAGAGATTTCTACTGACACTGTTTCTCATTTATTTTAAAAGTCTATCACTGTTTCCAAAGTCCCTTCAGAGAATCTCCCACACTGAAAAATGAAGCACAGGGAATGTTTCATTTTTCTTTCTCATGCATGGGCACAGCTCCACTCCATCCCACTCCATCGCAAATTGAGTTTCGGGGGTTGTTTTGTTTTGTTTTCTGGGTGTTTTTTGCTTTGTTTTGTTTTCACTCTTGCATAATATGAAAACAAGCGAACACATTTTACTCAGAATTTCCATCTCTGAATCCCCTAAGTGGTGTGAAAAATCCTGGAAAATCTCAAACCATAAGTCGACAATGCTAGGAAAAATCAGGAGAAGTGGAAACAGCAGTGAGGAATGCACCCCAGAGTCAGTGTCAACAAGATGAACCTTCCCTGAAGAGACATTCTCTCCAGGGAGGCTGGGCTGCTGGGAGCAAAACAAGTGGCTCACCTCTGCACCTTGGCCATGGCCAGGAGCTTCTTGTTGTTCATATTCCTGCCACTAACAGACCTTTGCCTATAACCTAGGAAGACCCTACGAAAATAATACCCCCAAAGAAGTATTGGCTGTAAAAGCAGCAAGAAAACTGGAAAATTGAAATTGATATGGTCAATTTAATATGCACAAAACAGAACAGCATGTTAACTGGCGCATTCAAATTCACTTCACGTGCATTTATGTATGTGTATAGAAATATGCATATTAATATTATGCAAATGAAAGTGCATGTGGAGAGGTGTTTACAAGCAAATCTCTGTGTGTATGGCATTTAATTAAGATGCTGATATGCTTTAATGTGTTTTGTATAGTATGGCTCCAGTCTTTTAAAGTATGTAAAGAGATAGGGGAAACGTAAGAAAAATGCTTTCAAACTGGCTTGTCAGTTTCTTCCTGAGATCTGTGTAGGTAGATGCTGTAAGGTTATCTTGTAAGGGGACATCTGCAAATTAGAAAAACAGGGGTCCTAGTGAACTCTACACAAGAAATGGACACAAATTCTGTAAGTTTAACTCAGAAGCCCTTTAATTTAAAAGGCTGAGACTCAGCACAATGAAAGGGTGACCACAGGTTTTGCTCTAATGGTAGCAGTCTACCAGCCTTTGCTCTCCTTGTTTCCTGGTTTTTCTCCATGCCCACTTACACAGCCACACCCTTGAAATTTCTTGATGAGGTTCTTCTCAACCTGCCGCTCCTACCCTTCATTCCCATCCAATCAAATTCAGTCAAACAAAGGACTCTAAAATCAATGTCTACCTTACATCCAAGCATCTGCCAATCAGGCTCAGTAAAGGCACTGCACAGCAAAGAGCTCAGTCAAGAAACCAGGCTGGCAACACATTTTCAAGTCCCCTCTCTTGCTGCTCGGAGCTGCTTTTCTACCTCAACGAAGCTTTGCCTTTTCTTATTCTACCATGTATCACTCTTCATATTTATGAGCTAACAAGCTTAGGAGACACTGACTCACAGTGATTTGGATGAACACTGAGTTTCCAGTATCCTAGTTTTCTAGTATAAACCCACCTGAGCCATGAAATAGGCTCCATCAGTCTCAAAGAATCCTGTGACAGGATGAGGTTAGCCCTCCTCATCAGCTGAATTCTGCCCTTCATTATTCCTTCAATCAAATTAACAAATGTGCCAATGTAAGAAGGAGAAACAGACATCCAAAAGTACATCTTTTCTTCAAAGAACACAACAATACAATTGAGGTAGTTGATGGAGGAGGGTCATCTGTCTATGTGTTACTCTCATTGGTTAATAAAGAAACTGCCTTGGCTTTTTGATAGGGCAGAATTTAGATAGGCAGAGTAGACCAAACAGAATGCAGGGAGAAAGAAAAGATAGTTGGTCAGATGCCATGAAGCCAGCTGCCAGGTCAGACATGCTGAATCTTTCCTGGTAAGCCATCACCTCGTGGTGCTACACAGATTATTAGAAATAGGTTAATCAAGATGCAAGAATTAGCCAATAAGAGGCTGAAACTAATGGGCCAGGCAGTGTTTAAAAGAATACAATTTGTGTGTTGTTATTTCGGCTGTAAAGCTAGCCGTGTGTAAGCTGGGCAGAACAAAAAGCAGGCCCACAGCTCCTTCTACAGGTAGTCAGAACAAGGTTATAATATTTCATAAAGATAACTAGAAAATGAGCAATACAAAAGAAGAAAAAGGAGGGGTTTAGGGTGACACTGGTAAAACCTATCAGAAGAACCAGTGGTATAGGTTAGGTCTTGGGGTAGAGCTGAGGATATGGATAAAGAACCAGGCTAGAACTTTGGGAAGGATGTGGCAAATAGATGGTATTTTTAGAACACTATCTACAGTCTCTTTCATACACAGTCACAGAAGGGACCAGAAAGGTGCTTACACTCCTAAGATCTATAATATTTTATTGGTATGAATATTAGTTTGCTAACATTTGATTGCTAAAGTTTCTATGACCCATTGCAAGAATCAAAAGATTTGATCCATTGATGGATTTCCGAAAAAGGAGCCAGTATCAGGCAACTATTGAAGAACTGACTAAAATTATGGGACTTAATTTACAGAAAAGATAATATGATAAGATATTCCATTTCTGTGCTAATTATGACTACTGTACTGGGAAGTCTTCAGAAATCCTTTTTAAGTGATTTCTATCAGAGGGCATTATTGACAGGATCACATCTCAAGGATCTATTATCAGTAAGACTTCCTTTCCTACCAGTGGATCCACTATTTCCACACAGAACCTTAAAGAGATGAATTCTTGTCTTAAGTTCCCAGAACATTCATTGTGTTTATATCATTAACAATCAAGATTTCCTTCCTTGATTGGATTTGTATCAGTGCACAATTGCAGCCCCCTCTGGACAGTGAGATCTGTGACCAGACACTGGTAATGGAGATGCTTCCTTGATCTATTTTAGCATCCCCAGTACCTGGCACAGTGTCCAAACATTAACATACCACTGGCGAGAACAGCAAGTGTAAACAATCACATGAACAAATAAAAACACAGGCTTAAATAATGGCATATGTGTGTCAGTAAAAAGATACAGATGAGAAAGAGAAGAGAGGAGGAGAGAAAAGGGGAGGAAGAGAGAAAAAGTGGAAGAGAAAAGGGAATCTGAAAGAATGGGAGTGTAGAGAATAAAGAGTAGCAGATGAGGAGGAGAGAGAGAAAAGAGAAGGGAGAAGAGGAGAAGACTTCAGGTTGATATAATATCCAGAAACATGAGATACAATTGCCTGCATTTTTATATAAATTGCAGCAATTGGTGGTACCTCCACATAGCAGGAATTGTTACTCTGACCCTCCATTCTCAAATGGTATAACAATGAAACCTTTGTTTTTCTGATGCTTAACCTTGGTTTTCAACTTAACTGGATCTAGAGACATCTTAAAGGCAAGTCTGGGCACCTTTTGAGGGACTTTCTTGATCAAATTATTTGAAACAGGAAGTCTCAGTGTAAAAGAGGGTGATACCATGCCATGTCAACCCAGAGTGTTTTTGTTGTTAATTTTAAATGGAGGTGGAAAAGGGAATTTTTTTCCTGTTTGTTTGCTTTCTCTCTCACTGGGACATTCATCTACCAAGATGTTGCTGCTGTTGCTGTCTTTCTCTGATAGCAAACCCCACATTATTTAAGCTTTCATCATGGACTAGTGACTCTCCAGGAATCCTCCAGGTTTTAGATTTGATTAGTACTTAGGAGATACTCAACCTTACCAGGTTCTCAAGGTCCCCAGTGTGAGACAAGTATTGTTAGACTAAACAGACCATACATAATTAATATGATGAATCCCATTTAATAAATAATTATTCATTAGTTTTGTTCCTCTAGGGAGCCATGGCTTTTACAGTCACAGTCTAAAAGTCACAAGTTTTGTTGTTGTTGTTGTTGTTTTCTAATTACAGAAACAATAAAGATGCTATTGACTTGAAAGAGAACTGGACCAAATAAAACATCCATGTCCAAATTCAGCATCCACGTTGATTAGTTTTGTAATGTCAATTAGTTGCCCATTCTCCCAGAAAGGTTCTATCTCCTTTGCAGATTAGAATTCTATGCTATCACTGTTGATATTCTTAAGTCAATACATATGGTGACACCTTATTTATTATCATTTATTATAAAAATAGCCATGTCTGTTGAAATTTAAAATTCCCTAATTCAAATTCTCTAACTCCAACTCCAAATTATTCTATAGAGAGAAAAGGAATGCTCCCCACAGACCAAAGTGTGAAGAGCCCTATACATCACTGAGATGACATCCTTCTCCTGTTGGCTTCATCTGGAAATTTCCCCTGTCATAAGTGCAACTGGATGGATTTTATAAACAACAAAAAAAAATCTGACCTAATCTAACCTTGGCCCCTTTCCATGAGGAGCCAAAAGGTTTTGAAAGGACAGTAGCTTGACCAGATTTAAAAAGGCGAGGTTCTTGCCTAGAGAGCAGCACACGCCTGTTCTTAACTCTCTTCTGCTCTGGGACCACGTTGTCCCCATGAGGAAAGAATATCATATCACAAGCCTGCATCAAATGATATCCTTGTTCTTTTCAGCTTTCTTTCTCTAAGAACTCAGGCTGAGGATTTTAGAGGGAGTGGAGTTGAGGTCAAGCAATCCTTTTGTTTCTATGTCATGTTACTTAAAACAGGGACTCTAGGGTTAAGCTTCTGTAGACACTCACTGGAAAACTCTGTGTTCTGAAGTGAGGTCTGGGTTTAATTCTCACTCTCGCTCATGCCCCATTCCTGCCTCTCCTAGACACTCACAACTTACTGGTTTTGAAATCCTAGAAAATTATATAATTCTTAATCCTTGGTTTCGTTTGTAAGACCCAAGCAATGGATACTGACAACCAAGTTTTACTATGGACAATTAGCCATATTCTCTTTTGCAAAATACTTAGCATGTTATCTGGTCCACAGTTAGGGTTTCAGTTTGAGGAAAAACCTTCTAGATTAGTATGTGTCCATAAACAAGACAGAAAAAGCAAATATATATCAGAAATAAATATCACTGTAATAATCATTCTATAAACTGAGAAAAAAATCAAAATTTGAGTATATAAAACAATAGCCTACATAGATAACATATAATAAATTTAGTCAGTATAAATGCAGGATGAATGACTGAGTAAACCAGGAATCTTTAAGCACCTACATATTTCTTCACAGAAAGCAAATGGAACCCAAACCTCTGAGGCAATCCACAATGTTGGAATTACAGATGCTTCATAGTAAATATTTTGTATTCCAAGACACATGTCCAGAAAGCTCACAGCATGAGAGGGAGGGTGTTTTAGCTGACTAAATTCAGACAGGTCTTGCCATGGCCAATTAGAACAGCTGTACTTAAAGAACAGTAGTATTTAAAAGATCAGTAAGAGGAAAGAAAAGGTACAAAATAGCTATTACACAATCAGGGATGAGCTTTGGTTTGTAGTGTCTTCTTTGAAGAGGTAAAGCATCTTGGTAGAGATACACATCCAATAACATCTTCTAGGATGGACAGATGGTTCAGTGGTTAAGGGCTTGTGCTGCTCTTGTAAATGACCCATGTTCAGCTCTTAGCACCCAAAGAAGTTAGCTCAGATCTGCCTATAACTCCAGTTCTAGATATAATCTGAGACCTCTGGCCTCCAAATGCATCTGCACTCACAATACAGACTCACAGACATACACATAATTAAAACCCAAAAAGTAAATCAAAATAATTTCCTTCTCTCGGTGGATTCATTAAGATGGCTTACCTTCCAACAAAAGACCACGATGCCAAAAGATTAACTTTCATTGAAACGTGTATGTTTATAGATTCACAATTCATGAAAAAATTGTCTCATGAATTAACTTTTCAGGACCTCCCAAGATATTGCTATCTCCTGGGGGTCTAGAATATGTGAACCTATGGGGGACATTTCATACTCAAACGCTAACACTTAGACACAAATGTGTAAAAATGGACATACGCATATAGTGGAAAGAGAGAAGAAGATTATTTGCTATATAACAAATGAATTGCTCAAGGTGGTGTGATCTAATAACAGGAGAGTATAAGGTAGAAGATGCGCCACTTGAATAGCAGAATTTCTTAGCTTTGAAAGTCAAATAAAAGACTGCAAAATTTTTGATGGGCTCTTTAGGAAAACCTCAGATGACTCTGCATCCTGGGGATTTAGCCACCTATTGACTTGAAGATAGATACACTGATGGCTTTCTTCACTGATCTTTTCTAGTTTTCATTTCGAAGTAGCAATGGCGGCCATCGAGCACTTCTGCTGCTTGAATAGACTAAGTACTGCATGGGATACAGCAACACCTTTCGCAGAACATACCTACAGTGTGCATGTCCCTGTGAATATGTGTGTGTAAAATTCAATTCTTGTAACACTGTCCAAACGTTCTGCTGAGGTTCATGGCATCCAGAGAGATAAGCATGGATATCACACAATCCTGTGATGAGATTCACACACATGAGTATCTGCTCCACACTCTGTGGCTCTCAAACATTTTCTCAAGGATGACAAGTGAGAACAGCACTGACATATTCTAAAATGTAAAGAATTTAACCATTGATTGATAATCCTATAAGAGGGAATGGAGCTCATGAAAACTAAAAAGACTCCTAAGTCTGACTCCCAAACAATGGTTCAAGCATGTGATATTTTTAATGTCTTCCAGATCATTAAGAAAAAAAAAAACATGCATCCTCTCTTAAAAAAAATCATTAGTGCAGCGGTTTTCAACAGGGGGTGATTTTTGTACCCAGGGGACATTAGGTAATGTCTGGAGACATTTTTGTTTGTCACAAGGACCACTAGTGAAATCTAATGGAAGAGAAGCCAGGAAGCCAAGTATTCTACATGGACAGGGACAGCCCCCACAGCAAATAATCCTCCAGTCCCCAAATGTCATAAGTGCTGACTTTAATTTGGGGTTGAGAAACCCCAAATTAAAATAATCTGTTTGAGTTGTTAATGTTTTCCTTTTTTTTTATTTTAAGTCATGGAACTTCATGCAGAGAACTGGAAGAGGGTGGAAGTATGGTGCGGGGTGGGGGGTGGGGCACAGGAAGGGCTACCTGGGATGGCTTCTGGTTTCCAAAGAGTTACAAAACCAAAATACCCTCACGGAGTTCAAGTGGGCACACAGGAGGGTCTGGATAGGACCCTTTGGAACCTGGAACCTCTATTGCCCTAGTTCACAGAGCTACTCTCCGCCAATCTGTCCTTTCTGCCATTTCCCCATGGTCAGGTTGTCTTGGAACTGACACTCCCATTGCATTTATGGGTAGGCTCTTCTGGGAGCTGAGATGCTGATACAGGTATGCCTTATTCTTGTCCTGCTCAATCCCCTTGGCCACATGTGATAAGCACAGACAAGCCTGGGATTCCAGGTCTTACATGTTTACATTTGATTTTCCTAGCCTTAGCCACAACTCTCTAGATGTTCCATTTGTCTGAATGCGAAAGTGATGCGGAAGGAGATTGCAGCTCGAGGACGCCAGATGAGGACAAAAATAGAATGGGAATTAGACAAAGCTAAAGACAATGTCAGCTCATCTGGCTTTTGTTTACTACCAGTTGGGCAGCTTAGAGACTTACATGAATAGAAGGGTCAACACCCATTTAAAAGAGGATAGATAGATAGATAGATAGATAGATAGATAGATAGATAGATAGATAGATAGAATGAGTCTATTACAAGGTAGCTGTGTGTGTTGGGGGTGGGGCATGCATGTGTGTTGCTACGGTAATATGGTAGCATGTGTGTACACATGAAAGTACAGAAGCTAGACATTAACCTTAGATGCCATTCCTCTAGAGACATCCACCTTATTTTTTGAGACAGAGTCTCTCATTGGAGCTTGGCGGGTAGGTTAGTGTGCCTGGCTGGCCTGTCTACAATTCTCCTGTGCTGGAATTATAAAGGCATGCCACTATGGGCATTTTTAAAAAACAAATTTTGGGGAAATCAAAGCACATTCTCATGTTTGTATGGTAAGCACTGTAATGAGCTATCTCCCCAGCCCATGACAAAGTTTTAAATAGGATAAATATATCTTGCAAAACCATTTCATGATTTTCAAACCATTGTCCCAATAGATTAAAGTTCTCGGATGATTGATGGCAAAGGGTGTGTGTGTATGAATATGTGTTTAGATTAAAGCATCTATCTATATTTGTATTTATTCATGCTATTGACAAAATCCATTTTAAATGTCATGCAGCGGAGGGCCTGCCCTTCCTCAATTAAAGAAACAGAACTGTTTTGTGAAATTTGTTTGTTTAAACAGTTTCTATTTTTTTTTGACCTGGTGGGTGGTTAGAGAGAGCAAAATAACTTGTTCTTCAAACAAACAAATGTAAGAAATACTTGATGTTGCTTGACAGGTCTTGTTAAACAATGGCCAGTTCTAGCTGTTGATGGCCTTTGGGTCCAATGGACTGTGAGTGGTACCTTCAGCATCTCTTGACAGATGATAATTTGTAAAGTGAAAAACACCAGACTGACCTCTGCTCTATGTTGCAAACTCAAGAAGACACCAAGGGAAAGAGCACTCAGCTTCCAAAAGGCTGAGCCCGGCTTTTGGGCCAAGTGTTTTGTTGTCTTTGAAGTTCTGTAGAGAAATCACAATGAGGGTCTGACTTGGTTTTTTGTTTTGTTTTGGTTTGGTTTTTTTTCTGCTTTGTTGGAGTTATAGAACACATAGAGCCAGGGGATGGATGAGAACATAGAATATTTAGGCTTATTTTTCTGTCTCTTTCTGCTGGCCACGCCATGTTCCTTTTGTTTACACACCAGTCTTCTGTAGGAGACTGTGGACCTTGTGGTTCACAACACATTCTCTGGATCTCAGTATTCTACAGGCCTATTATGTCTATTATATGTTATGTGTTTGGTAAGCAAGAAAACAAGGAAGCAGGGAAGGAAAGAGAGAAGGAATGGTCACTTGATCATATCTGATCTTGGACTGACAGCGACAAGGAAGACTGGTGAATGAGGTCCCTCAGGTATACGGCTATTTACCTGAAGTTTTTGCCTTTTGTAAAGAAGTAAGAAATAGCTTCCAGTTTTATAGTGCTTGTCCAGAGCCTGGATTTCCTCACCTGTAGGCCAACCCTACTGGCTCCGACTTTCCACCTACTTCTCCACTCTCTCCAAGAACCAGCCTCCTTCCATCTCTTACTCATCCACTCTCATCTCCAGCCTCCCTTTTTGAAGGTGACTGTTCATCTCTGGACACTGTTTCTGTCATTTGGTGGGAAAGGCTAAGGGGTCATGTTCCTGGGCAAGAGAGGTGTATGTGAGCGCTGAGTCCAGGTTGAGTTGCAAGCCAGAACTGGGAGCCCCATATCTATATGGAAATGAGACCAGAAGATATTTTCAAACAAGGGTTCGCACTGAGCAAGACTATAGAAAATATCAGTAGTAAACCCCTGCTGGGTACCGAGACCAGCATAGACCTGGGAATGAATTTACCTTTTTCGAATCTGAGTTCCTATGCCCATTAATGTCAGTTTGGATGTTTTTTATCCATTGACCAAGATCCCTTGCTCATGAGTAACAGCCCCAGATCTCTTGCTAGATCTGTCTGATACACCACGACAGCCTCTATCACTGCTTCAGCAAAAACTGTTTCCCTGTAAATACCTGTATTTATGGCTTCTAATTTGCCAATCTCTCTGGATATTCCCTCAAAGTACTATGTGGTGCTGGACAGTTACTGCCATCCACCACACCAGCATCTTAACTGAAGTAGGTCATCTAACTCCCCTAGGTGAAGGGTTGCATGGCCCAAATACAAGATGTATTATCTCTGGATGGATGGATTTTAATTGTGGTTGTTTTTGAAGGGCATAAACCTGCCATCCAAGGGTTTCTACCGCATGTCAGAGTCCCATCACTGGCAAGCTAGTATTATATATTGCAGGTTCTCAGATGATGTGGCAGTAAATAATAAATTCATTTGTAGGAAGCACTGAGGCCTACATATTTTTTTAAAACTTAGACTAGACTTAAATTTTTTTAAAAAATCCAAAGATCTGCATATCATTTGTTATGGTTTGGGTGTGAAATATGCACAGAGTTTTGTGTGTTTGATCACTTGGTCCCCAGAGAAAGGAATTGTTTTTGTAAGCAGTGGAGCACTTTAGACAGAGTCTAGCTAGCTGATATAACAGGCTAGCAGCAGTCCTTGAGGGCCGTAGGTCATCCACTCTTCCTGTGTAGCTTTCTGTGGTCCAGTTGCCATTTAAGCCATCTCACCTCTACACCCTCCAGTCTCTTCAGCCACCATGCCTTCCCTGTCATAATGAACCAACATTCCACAAAGTACTAACCAAAGTAAATCCTTCCTTCTTCATGTTTCCTCTGTCAAATTACTTCATCTTATAATGAATACATTATTCAATATAATAGAAGTTTGTTTCTTCAGTAGTTTTTTTTTCAATGCTGGTCTTAAAACATGTAAGGGAAGCACTTTCCCACTGAGCTACATTTCGAGCCCTGGAAGTGTGTCTCTAAATCACTTCCTAATTAAGTATGGCTGCAGGATTGTGGGTTTTAAGAGAGAGGATTCTGGTCCATTGAGCCATTCACAGACTCCAAGGTGACATCAGTTCAGTGTTGGTTAGCATGATGCTTACAAAGTGACCGTGGGAGAGAGGGACACTTAGTTCTAGTCAGTCTTGAAAGTTAAAAAAAAAAAAGGAGAAAATCAAATTGGCAGATTCAAATGGGCCATAATTGCAAAGGGTACCTACAATTCCCTTGGCTGGGGTTCAGACATGTGCTCACATCTAGTGCATGGGACTCTGGGATATGTAGTCTAGTTCTGGACTCACAGCTAGTGCATGGGACTCAGGATATATAGCCTAATTCTGTGCTCAGAAAAAAACAAGACAGTAGTCCTCTCTGTATGGCAAAATTTGAACCACAATGTTTAAATTTCTGCTAAAACATTGTTGTATGAGGAGGTCACTTGTTAGTTCCTGGCTGCTTAGACCTAAAATAATCACACAGAAACTATATTATTTAAATCACTGCTTGGCACATTAGCTCTAGCTACTTATTGGCTAACTCTTACATCTTAATTTAACCCATCTCCATTAATCTGTGCATCACCCTGAGGTTATGGCCTACCAGCAAAGTTTCAACGCATCTGTCACTTGTGGCAGCTCCATGACTTTTCCCTGACTCTGTCTTCCTTCTCCCAGCATTCAGTTTAGTTTTCCCAGCCTATCTAAGTTCTGCCCTATCAACAGGCCAAGACAGTTGCTTTATTCACCAATGGTATTCACAGCATACAGAGGGGAATCCTACATCAAAACATGATTGGATAATTTTTAGGTAAGCAACTAAATTGGCAGATTCAAATGGGCCATAAGAATGTGGATGGTTTTCTAAGAATAGTGTGGATGACAGTCAAGCTGGGATGACAGTAGTGGTGGTCACAGAAACTAAAGAGTGAATAAGATAAAACAGAGCCCAGCTCTGCCTCTTCCTCTACTGCCTAATCATCAGCTGGGAAGTAACCCAGCTCCCCAGATACAAATGAAAGCCAGTTCAGTGAACATGAGTATCACCCTTACAATAGGCATGGAAGCAAAGTTGCATCTTCGATGAGGACAACCTTAGCCATGCTTTAAAACAGAACTTATGGCACTCCATAGATTACTATTGCCACTTTGCAAGCTCTTTGTGAATATCAAAGAGGTCACGTCCAAGTTCAAAAGGGAAATAGTGATCTGGTGATTGGAAAACAGTCAGGGGAATAATCGTAATCAGCTAATGATTGCACAAAGCATCTGTATGAAAGAAGAGCACTTCAAAAAAATCTGCAGGCCCTTGCATATTTCTCAGCTGTCTTTCCTATTTTCATTCTAAAACCAAGATGTAAGTGGAAAATGTTATTAGCATCTGGGTAAGGCCCCTTGCCAGTCTTGAAAACCGTCATCAATCACTGAGTTTCCCTCTCCCAGGTTCTGATGAAGAGTGACTCATCAACATGAAGCCATCCGAGAGGAAGCTGGACGCTGAATTCTCAGGCTTTCCTTTCTTTGCTTCACTTTTCTTTCTTTCTTTCTTTTTTTTTTTTACTTCTGGAATGTAGGACGACTTTAAGGGAATATGTGTGTGTTTATGAAAGAGAAGCAGGGCAAGCAAAATGTACTGTAACTGAGAAGTGATGTTTATGTTTAGGATTTCCTGTCCTTTGCAGTACGGGGTTTAGTTTTTAAGCACATTTTGCCCGAGGGGAAGGAGGCCTCAAGAGAGCTGCTGTAGCCCCTTCCCATGGTTTGCTCTTTACCATATACTCGTAAGGACACTAGGTCACATACTCTCCTATTCTCTCCATCCCTAAGAGTCTTAGTGGGAGGGGGTAGTAAAGAGAAGTGGAAGAAGTGCTTGAGAACCAAGGAGGAGAAGGCTTAACTACTTCCCTTCCTCAGAAGAAACATTCCAACTTAATTCTTGGTCTGTCACAGCACATGTCAAGTAAATTTGACTTTAATTCATGTCAGCTGGTACTAAAGTTACTCTTTAAAAGAAAAAAAAAATCAGTCAACAAAATACCTAGGGAAGAAAAGATATTTTTTAGAAAATTCTTCAGTTTTGTCTTGAAGATGGTGGAAATGAGAAAACAAAATTTTTGGCAATAAAATCCATTAAGAGCTCGTGTTCTCTTCCTCTTGGCTTTGTGTCTCTTTGAGGAAGAGTCAGACTTTCATCTGAATGCCATCAACTTTTCCCTAAACATATAGTGGTTGATGAGTTTAATAGTCAATGGATGACCTTCTCTATACTCGTATTCAGAAGGACAGAACTGCGTGGCTCAGTTTCCATACATGTGAGAAGACACCTCCTGTGCCTCTGTCAATAAGCCCATTGCATTGCTGGCCTCAGTCTTCTTTGGCTCAGGTGACCAGCCAGTGAATCCCTTAGCTTCCAGAGCTCACAGGCTGCTTCCTCTCCTTTGAGGAGGTAAGCGGTCTGACTTGCTCTCTGGGGTCAGCAGCTGCAGGAAGAATAAATGAAAACTCTCCTCCTTGTCATCAGGTTGCAGTCACTGCCAAAGAACAATTGATCCCTGACACTGCTAGCAGAGGGAAGAGGCTTTCCAAGGACAGCAGAGGAAGTAGACTAGCCCAAATGATCAGCCTCCCTGGGGATGGGGAGTTGTCTAGCAGCAAACCGTAACAGGAGCAAGGATGCAAGCACAGCAGGCCTGGGGAAGAGCAGAATGTCCTGGTCCAGCCCAAAATGCATGGAGATAGCAGGGAGGTCTGGGAATCACTGGCAGATGCCTCTACACTTAGTAGGCTTTTTTTTTTCTAAGCATGCTGCCTAAGTGTTAATAAAGCCAGACAAAGTCTGATTCCAACAAAGCCACTCGAGGCCAAGATGAAACATACTCACATACTCAGATAAACAATCACAGAGATGGGTAGTTGGCACTGATCTTTGATGGACAGTATTTCTAATTGGGAGTTCGAGAAAGGACTCTGCAGAAAATGTGTCCAGACCTCATGCAAACTGACCTCATCCACATGGAAAACAGAAGGCATTCAATGATCAAATGAAAACCCATGGTTATTGACTCGGTTTACCAGCAAAAGATTCATCTTAGAAGATACCAAGTCATGTATTTAAAGCAAAATGGAAGGTAGTCTCTGAAGGAGGGGTGGTGTGGGAGAATTGTGTATATTCTGTCAATCATGTTTTAAATAAACACTGTTTGGCCAGGCAGGAAGTATAGGTAGGACAACCAGATAGGAAGTAAAGGTGGTACAATGAGAACAGGAGTATTCTGGGAAGAAGGAAGCTCCTCTTCCTGCAGTCCTTCCCAGACACTGAAGAAGCAGGATGTGACCTGCCCTGCTGAAAAAGGTACTGGGCCATGTTGCTAACATATACTAGAATAATGGGTTAATATAAATGATAAGAGCTAATAAGAAGCCTGAGCTAATGGGCCAATCAGTTTATAATCTTATGGAGACCTCTGTGTGATTTTCTTTGGGGCTTACTGGCTGTGGGAACTGGACAGGACATAAACCCCAACAATCAGCCCCTTCCGCTACAGAGGGGACAGAACCCAACAGGAAGTAATGCTCAGAAAAATGATGGCAAAATCAGGTAGTATGTCAAAGTCCCTTCAATTGGAAGGAAGTCACCAGTAATATTGGAGAATAGTTTACCTACAGCACAATCAAAACAGAGAATAAGAGAAGGTAATTAAGAGCCAGATGAAAACTTCCTAAAAGCTTTCTTGTAATGAGAAGGGGGATGAGATATATTGACTTTAACTTGCTAGAAGGTTATGAATTTTATGTTTTCAAATATTCATGTTCCCTAGTATTTCTTTTTATTTAAAAGAATATTAAAAACAAGACTCAAAAGCAATGAAAACAGTTGTGAGACTTGAGTATATGAATAGCTTTGATCTTTTCTATAACTAAAACAAAAAAAAACAAAAAACAAAAGATGTGCTTGCCAATGATATGGAAGCTATTTGGTAGATGACTCATTGACTTTCACTAAATATATACATCTATCTATCTATCTATCTATCTATCTATCTATCTATCTATTTATCTATCTATATATCCTTGCCAAAGTTAAGATACAAGAATAAGGAATTGGGAAGAAGGAAAGGAAAAAAAGAATGAAAGAAAGAGAACGAGACAAACATCCCAAGAATAAGACAAAGTGTTGAGATATAAAGGAGAGATTTTGAGACCAAATCCCCAAAAGAAGCAATGACCTTGTCTAGAGCTATTTGAAGGGAGCAGAGCAAATCTCTATAAAAAAAACAATCAATATTGTTTTTAAGACAAAAATAGGTAATTTCAGTAGTAAATGCTGTTAATTCTCTACAAATAGTAACAAAGAACGTGTTTAAGGTAACATAAAAGACAAAGAACTGAAGCAATGAGGAATCTGGAACGTCGTAGTTTTGTAAACTCTCAAGGTGTCTCCCACAAAAATCCTCAAGAGACACACTACGGTAGTGCATAACTGTAGTTAGTGATATATCGGGTTCTTGAAAATCACTAAAAGCGTAGATTTCATATGTTCTCAACAGTAGCAACAAGGGAAGTGTGGTAGTTTGGTAGTCAGGGGTGTTTTGCTGGGGTGTTTCTCAGTGTGATGGTGTTGAAGTGCCTGAAGGTTTAAGTAGTGAGGTCTAAGGGAAGAAGATTCTAACTGAGTTCACGGAGGCTCCATCCTCATGGACGGATTCACATTACCTTGGTAGTATTGAATCAACTGTAATAAAAGGAGACCCTGGCCCCTTCCTGGTCCAGTCTCAACTCTGAACTCATCTTCAGAGGCACCTGCCATTGATTAGCCATAAGGCATGAGGACTGAGTCAAGTCGATAGCATCACCACACACCTCCCAAACTGTGAGCTAAATTAACTTCCTTTCCTATAAAATACTCAGGTCCAAATATTTTGTTATAGAAACACAAAATGGATATATATGGGAGCAGAGAAATATATATCCATTTTGTGTTACTATAACAAAATATTTGGACCTGAGTAGGGCAGGGAATATGGACTGCTCTTCAGTCTCGAGAGGGAGGGAGAATGGAGTGGGGAGAGGGGGAGAGGAGATGAGAGAGGGGGAGGGGAGTGGGGGAAGGGGCGATGTGTGGGAGGAGGGGGAGGGAAATGGGAAATGGGGAGAAGGCAGAAATTTTTTTCAACAACTAAAAAAAATTAAACAACAACAAAAAAAGAAACACAAAATGGGCTAAAAGGGTAAATGTGAGATAATGCTATACATTAACTCAATTCATTCAATCCACAATATATACATGGTTTAAACAATCTATTGCTTATGCAATATATACTTTTTATTTGTTAATTTAAAAGAAAAAAGGGGGCAGAAGGATGGGATGAAGAAAAGAGGAAGGAAGGAAGGGAGGGGGGAGGGAGGAAGGAAGGAAGGAAAGAAGGAAGGAAGGAAGAAAGAAAGGAAGGAAGAGAGAAAGGAAGCAAGGAATTGCAGCATTCATAATCTCAAGGCTCTTATTAGAATTCTTGATGTTTGTCAATGAAAAGTGATGCATAAGTTACAATATAATTGAAGCTTCTCCTGAATATCCAGTCTTACTTAGTATGCAGACTTAAGTCGTTTTAATATTTTCATTTTCTTTATAATGTCTCAAGCTGAACTATTTCTCTGGGTGTTTCTTTACTAGCGACAATCTCTCAGGTGAGTGCTAACTATGTAGCAAGAATTCTTGTACTAGCATGTGGTTCCTCAGCTAAGTCGGGCAGTACACACGTGAAAAGATACAACCTGCTTTTCTAGGGCTTACTCTACATGCTACACGGAAAGTTCTTGGTCTTAGAAACATGCCTAGGTGGCTGAGAATGATTAAAGAGTTAGTGTGATATGAAATGTACTAAGCAATGCCAATATGAGAGGTGGCTTTTTCCAGAAAAATTCACCAAGTACAGTTGTGAATGTGATCTCTCTTGCATGTTACATGGGACACGGGGCATTTTACAGAGTTCAGCCACCCCAAACCTGAACACCTTAGCCTTCAGCTGGGCATTTCACATCTGGTTTGCATCTTCCCTCAGAGATTCTCTTCAGGTGGCTGGCTAGGGTTCATTTGGAACACAACTATTATTAGGGAATTATTTGGGAATTACTATTATTGGGTTCTCCATGGGGTCTCTGTAAAGTGTAGCTTGGAGGAGAATCTCATCAGGCATAGGCACAGGGGAGCTCATAAATCCACCTAACTGTCTCTGTTATTGAGGAGTCAAAATGAAAAAGGCAGACCTCTGGAGGAAAGAGGAATTTTCCCAAAATTCTGTTTTCTGTGTGTGTGTGTGTGTGTGTGTGTGTGTGTGTGTGTGTGTGTGCAGATACATGAATGACTTTTCACACATATGTAACAGAGAACAACTTTCACCAGTTCACCCCTTTGCTCTTGATTTTGTAGCTTTTCTACCCCAATGTCAACATAAATAAGAAGCTCCCCTGTTCTTAAATTGTATTCAACCTGCTACACTTCATAACTGAGTTTATATTGCCCAGGTTGTGGTGGGGAAAGCATAGATTGTTTTGTATGTTCTTGGGAGATACATATTCTGAGAGGTTATTTTTTAAAATTCAAATTTGATATAATTTAAGACACATGGAACCACTTAAATTTATTCACCCTCTTTAGGTTATCATTAGAAAACTAACTTTACTGTGTCTACAAAGATGTGATTTGCAAAGCACTTTCTCAGTACAGTAACTCTGTTAGCTTCAAGATACCCTAAAGGGGAAGCAAGAAAGACAATCTTTCATTAGCTTTAATAGGTGGGAAAACTGAGGACCACAAAGTTTGCTTGGAGGGCAAACAGCTGATGAGCAACTGGAACAACCCTTTAGGACCCTCAGACATGATGTGTTCTATTGAAATAAAGTTCCTTGTAAAAGAACTTCTAGAAAGGTTAGAGGTCATGTAATGGCAATAGAGCCTAAGAATGACTGGTCATTTCCACACAATAAAGAATTCAGGAGGTAGCCTTTGAATACCACCATTCTCACAGAAGTGAACACCGGTCTCTTAATGTTAATTCGGGTTGACTATACAGCAAGAAAGGTGGAATATGATCTAGCCCACTCCCTCCAGCTAGTTGGGTCATGATAAAGAGAGTCTATCCTCTTTAGCATTCTTGTTTTGAAGGCAGTTTGGGGGTGAAAGAGTCCAGACAATAAACTTTCTTTTTTTTTAAATTTATTTATTTATTAAGGATTTCTGCCTCCTCCCTGCAACCGCTTCCCATTTCCCTCCCCCTCCCCCGATCAAGTCCCCCTCCCTCATCTGCTCGAAGAGCAATCAGGGTTCCCTGACCTGTGGGAAGCCCAAGGACCGCCCACCTCTATCCAGGTTTCCTAAGGTGAGCATCCAAACTGCCTAGGCTACCCCAAAGCCAGTACGTGCAGTATGATCAAAAACCCACTGCAATTGTTCTTGAATTCTCAGTATTCCTCATTGTCCGCTATGTTCAGCTAGTCCGGATTTATCCCATGCTTTTTCAGACCCAGGCCAGCTGGCCTTGGTGAGTTCCCGATAGAACATCCCCATTGTCTCAGTGTGTGGGTGTACCCCTCGCGGTCCTGAGTTCCTTGCTCATGCTCTGTCTCCTTCTGCTCCTGATTTGGACCTTGAGATTTCTCACTTACTGGGAGAAGATTTTCACCAACCCCGCAACTGACAAAGGTCTGATCTCCAAAATATATAAAGAAATCAAGAAACTAGACCGTAAAAGGCTAATCAACCCAATTATAAAATGGGGCATTGAGCTGAACAGAGAACTCTCAACAGAAGAACTTCAAATGGCCAAAAGACACTTAAGGTCATGCTCAACTTCCTTAGCGATCAGGGAAATGCAAATCAAGACAACTTTAAGATACCATCTTACACCTGTCAGAATGACAATAAACTTTCTAACATGAGATTTGGGCTGAGAGTAGCATCTCTACACTGGCTGGATACACCTTGAGGAGTGGGCCCACAGACATGGTCTCTAAGCCTCAGCTACCCCTTAGGTTCGACCACCAATGAAGTAAAGAGAATTTGAATACATGCATGTGCAAGCCTGATGTTTGCGCCTGTGCCAGGAACTTTCGTGAAGCTCAGTCATTCACCATTCTGATCTGTCTGAGAAAGAAATATTGCCAATAAATACCCTTGAATGAGAAGGGAGGTAAGAATCTAGAACAGAAACCCACACATCTTGTCAAAGGGTATACCTTTGTCAATGACCAAGCTGGCCTTTGAAATTAGTTCAGCCTTCACCTAAAGCTTGGTCATCATAATCATTTTTTTGTTAAGAGAGAATCAATGGTAGGTGACAGTAAGGGCAGAAGTCCTTCTGTGTGAAGACAATGGCTTCAGAGTTAACATTCTTTTCTAGTTTGAGAGAAATATGAATGGATCTGAAAGGGATAAACAAATAATTACGAGGTAAGAGTAATATGAAAAAATGGTTTTAAAATACTTGTTTGTATAGCTATGTCAGATGCGAACACGGACTTTTATCTCTTTCTCTGCTTAAGCACACTTTAGGCAGATAGTTAGACTTTATCCTGTTGGAGGCAAGGATAGACTTTCATGAATTTCCTTGTCTCTGTACTCTGCCACGGAGTTAAATATACAGTTCCCATTTCTTGTTAAAAACTGCCAAAGGGAAAGGCATAGAGCACTTTCTCACTTTTTATTTGGAGATTATCTTGGGACTAAAGTGAAAGAACAATGAAGTGCACTTACTTCCAATTAGCTCTAGAGATAAGAGCCAGAACCCAGACTGATCTTCCACCCCAGAAAGACTGGATCAAATGAGTTCAGGTTTTATTATGTTATTCTCAGCCAAGAGTGTTCTTATTCATCTCTCCACCTCTTCTCCCTTCCCTGGGGATCTGTGGCAATGCCTTCAGGTGTTCCAGTGATCTCAACAGAAGGAGGCTCCTGTTATATAGATAACGGAGGATGGGGATACTGGTGAACAGCCATCAGTGGACTAGACTATCCTCTTCAACAAAGAATGGTCCAGTCTGAAATATCTACATTGTTCATTTAATACAAATGGCCTCCCTTCCTCACTGAGTGAGAGGGAGAGAAAAAAAACAAAACAAAACAAAAAACCAGGAGTGAGTTCTTGGAATACAGTGACAGCAACAGATGTTCCAAATGATCAACATTCATCGCGATTACCTTCTAAATAGCCCAAAATAAAGTTGTCAGAGGAGGTGGCCAGGACAATACCAGACCCAGTGAGTAATATGAATTTCACTGTGTGTACCTCAGTTTGACCCTTGATTAAGTTTCATGTGTTCCTGCAACACAATAAAATCTAAGTGGGCAAAATCACTTTACTTCAATAGAGCTCATAGCTAGCCATGATGACCTTTTACAATGCATTTGAGTTCCTGGGTAATAAGTTTCTATACAGTGAAAAATCTTAAAAGATAAAGACATTCTGACTAGTGAGCTCTCAGTTATAGCTTACTGCAGGAAATTAATAACTTCTTTGAGCAGATGCTCTGGCCACCAACTCTAAGAAATGATATTTCAATATTAAACTGAAGATTACTCTCTTTGGGGAAAATAATCTCCTTAAAATTGTCTACTCCCTGGATTTAATGAGAAAACTGGCTAGTTGACAGCTGAAGGCAAAAAGAACTAATTATGGAGTCTCTGTCGGGTTAGAAAGATGTTTCAGGGTTTACAGTCTGTCTGGATCTGGCCTGAGAGGTGTAGGGTGTAGGGAAACCTCTAAATACTCATGAGCATTAAACCTAAGCCTTAATGTATGAGGTTGGCTTGTGGGCCCTTCTCAGCTATACCCTTTAAGAACCTGCTTGATGTCTGTTCCAAGAGCTAGGAGACTCTGTCCAAGCATCTCTGCTACCTAACAGGTCAGAATACTTTGGATACATCCTCTATAAACAAGCTCTTCTCATTGGCCCCTTTCTACCTTTACCCCCTCTCTTACAAACACACACACACACACACACACACACACACACACACACACACACACGAGAGAGAGAGAGAGAGAGAGAGAGAGAGAGAGAGAGAGAGAGAGAGAGATTAAGTCTAGACTCCACATATGAGAAAAAAACTGTATATTTTGTATATTTGACTTTTGGAATCTGGAATCAGGCTAATTTTGTTTATATAATAGTCTCTACTTCCATTTTTTCTGCAGATGTCATGATTTCATTCTTCTTTATGGTGGAGTAAAACCCTACTGTGTGTATATGCCATATTCCTTTATCTACTCCTCCATTGATGGGCACTGGAGCTGGTTCCTTTCTTAGCAACTGTGAATGGCGCTGCAGGAAACAGGAATGTGTGAGCAATTCTGAAGTATGTTGACTCTGAGTCTTCCAAGTACCCCACAGAAGTTGGTGGGCTAGGTTATACGGCAGCCCTAATTTTAACTTTTGAGGTTCCTCCAAACTTACTGCTATAGCGGCTGTATGGGTTGACACTCCTTCCAGCAATGAACAAGAGTTCTTCTCCCCCCATATGTCAACCAACATTATTGTTAAATGTCTTCTCGACGATACCCATTCTGACTGGGAAGAAGTGCAAACCAAAGACAGTTCTAGTTTTTATTTCCCCCGCTAAGGATGTCGGAAACCTTTTCATTGGCTATTCACATGTTAATAAGTTTCATTAATTCGGTGCAAATGTTCTGCCAGGCCAGTGAACAAGCCCTTGGGTTAGGGCCAGCAACCAAGTGCTTCCCCACAATTCACACCATGGGGGGGGGGGCACACTGGGACTGGCCCGAGGCATCAGAGGCACAGGAAAAAGCTCCATGGTGGATGTTAGCACTTCTCCACATCTATGTCCCTGACTTGGATTCCTCTAGTACCAACTCTAAACTAGATCCCTTAGAGCTTACTGAGAAGACTTTCGTCAATAGGGCTAAACTGCCCCAGGTGTCATATTCAGCAGTCCAAGAGGCAGCAGAGAGATACGGAATGGGTTTACACTTTGGGTTGGCTCTCCCGGTCCATCTCAGAAGACTGTCTCTGGTGGTTTTCTGGTGGTTTCTGGTCCCTAACGTGTTTCTGGGTAATATTTCAAAGAGTTCAAGAATTAGAGAGTAGAGCAGAGCTGGGTGTGTGTGGGGGGGGGGTGGGGGGTGGAAGCAGGAGAGGTGGACTTTGCTTCGGAGAATGGCAAGCAGGTCAGTAAGTTGAGGCATGTTGGATGCACAAGATGAGGATGGGAGTTACGTTAGAACATCAGATTAGCCAGGCAGTGGTGGCATATGCCTTTCATCTCAGCCCTTGAGAGGCAAAGGCTGGTGGATCTCTGTGAGTTTGATGCCAGCCTGGTCTACAGAGTGAGTTCCAGGGCAGCCACAAATGTAGATAAACCCTGTCTAGAAAAAGGAAAAAAGAAAAGAAAAAGTCAGTTTAAGTAAGATGGGACAAAATGTTGATCTCTCAACAACTGGAGAGAAGTCTTGGTATCGCTTTGCTGAGACCCTTGACAGCACATCTCTTCTCTCACCTTCCCACAGGTTGCCATCATGGTTGAAGCAGACATGCACACAGAACCCACCCTGTGACCTTTACACAGTGGTACTTGAGAGAATACCCTCAGCCTGCCCAGGGTGCTTTATTATCTGACTTCCATGTTGAGAGGGCACAGGAACAGGCCTCTGGCTAGTTACCAGAGCCAAGAAGCAGGTGAGATGAACGTGGATCATTGGGTCTCTGATGCACTGCTGTGAGTTTTCATCACTTGCCCTAAAACTCAGCTGCCAGTGAACCGAGGAGGGAGTAATTATTAACATTTACAGACAGGCCCACACCCAGATGAGGTGGCTGCTGTCATCTGAAGCCTATTTCTAAAGCAGTATTGGTGCCCATTGTTACCAGATCCAGACCCACATGGGGCCCTGGTACTCTCCCTAGGAAGAAATCACTGGGAAGTTTTGTTAGAGAAGAAGGGCAGACAAGAGTCTCATGGGAGGCCAATCAGTGGTACAGTGCAGATACAGAGAAACCAAGATGCTTAACTGACTCCTCCGATACAAAAGCAAGTTACTTTACTCAGAGCCACAGATCCCCCAACTTTAAATATGGACCAAAAACTTAATGTGCAAGGAAGTTATAAGAATTGGGTAAGATCACATATGTAAATGACACAACCTGGGGTCTGGCAAAAAAGTTCCCTGTGTGGATGCCCTGAGAATGTGCAAAAGGCACATGAGGACCTTAGGGTAATCAATTCAGTTGAACACTTGATAGCCAAATAGAATTCCCAGACAGATCTGCCCAAGTCCTCTCCACTTTACCTGTTCTTAAATTTAAGGTGAACAACATTAGCATAGTATGGATCCACTTATATTCTTGTGCATCCCAAAGTCTTTAGCTTCTACCACAGTGGTTTTATCCAGTCAATTACAAAATGATAATTCAAATCAAGATTACTTTGCTTTTCTTCTTAAATGTCTCCTATCTATAAGGAAGACTTTTATTATTGCTAGCTACCTGAGTTTAAAGTTGTGAAGAGGAATGACATGTGATTCAATGAATATCCTTCTCAGTGGGTCTCTGATAGTTTCCAGTAACCCAGCCCGTGCCTAACATCTGGTACCTAACCCCTCCCCTACTACCAGGAGGCAGTTTCCCCATCTTGATGACTCCTGTCTGGTCTTGCAAAATGTGCTTCCGTCCCTTTTACAAGAACATGTTGAACCAACATTCCTGAAGATATCAACTCTCAGAAGTAAGGGAACAAATCGCCTTTAGCTCTGGCTATTTAATTGTTGTGGGTCACGGATAACTTTAGGAATGTCCTGCAGACTCCCAGTCCTCCACGGGGAAAGCTGCATCAACCTAGTGCAGCTCCACACAAAATCTCCGGGTCTTTCAGGCTCTCCTAAAGCTTGCTGAGAGGCCTCCAGAATAAGAACGTTTTATGAGTTGAGAAACTGAAGCCTCGGATGTTTTAAAGATGACAATGTGAGTAAACCTTCTTTTAGATGGTTTTGCCACACTTGCCTCCCACGTGAGTCCAAGAATTTCTTACTCATTTCCTCACAATAACAGCACAGGTCGTGTCCCATTGGTATTATTATAACCACCTGAAATATATGGAGTCCACACCTACTTAACAACTTTGAAATTAAGTAGCGAAGGAGCTATTCTGGACATCCTGGTTCACAGCTATTTACTCAGCCCATTACGTGCCGAATAGAGGGAAATAGGTGGAGAAAGCAGCCAAGCAAAGAACCACAAAAGCAATGCAAATGACTCCTCCAAGGGAGGCTCCAGAACAACCTGATGAGCCTTGAGTGACATAGTAGAAAAGGCAAGAAAAGTTTCTCTGTGCGGGGAGCGCCGTGCAATGTGATTGCTGGCACAGTCTGAGCATAAAGGGAGTAGGGCTTCCATGCTTGGCATATGAATATGAGGGTAGATACATGAATCACTGAAATTGGTACATTTCTGTTACCATGGGTAACACTACCATTAACACCACAGTTGATATTCTGCCACATACATATATGTGGCAAACCCATTTCTTACCCGAGATCTCAAGGCACCTTGAATCATCATTAAAATATGCAGAAAGTTCTCCGAGTGTAAAACCACTGGATTGTGCTTTCTTTGGACAAGGCGAGTTAGTTTAACACTCCAAAAGGTTGCCTCTGAATCAGATGGCCTCAGTTCAGGCTCTAGCTAGATCAGCATTTACCAGTTGTTACTGCCCAGTGTTTAAGCAGAAATGTTCTAAAATATTTTCAACAAATACATGCAAAGTGATATTTAGAAGTCATTTCAGCCTAATATACTACCCACCGTTCCCACCTTTAAGATTGATTAGCTCTTCTTCTTCTTCTTCTTCTTTTAATGGTCCCTGAGACCAAATACTGAAACAACGTGAGGAAGGGTGTCCTTTTAATTTTGTCTCCGGTTTCAAAACGTCGAGTCTGTGGCCACTTGAGTCTGTGTCTTTGAATCAGTTGTGAATCAGAACAACATGCAGGAAGGAGCTGCTGTTCAAAGTAGAAAAAAACATTGCAGAGAAAACAGGGATGTTGGTGGTCAGCTGAAGTTCTACCTCTGTCCCCTTTTCTTCCACCTGAACCTTCTAGGTCTGATGGTGCTGGCAGCATTCAGAATCAGTCTTCTTCCTGTCTCTTGATCCTCTCTGGAAATAGCCTTCATAGATGCAGCCGGAGGGGTACCTTTTGGATCATACAGGTGACTACAAAATCAATTGTCACTGAATATTAATTGTTATATTTGGTTAAAAACAAATAATAATAACTTCAAGGCTTGGAATGATCATGAAGCTCTTTATGAATCTCTAGATCCCGGTATTTTTGGAACAGCACACAGGTTGGGGTGATTGGACTAGTACTAGTCATTGTACATACCTATAAGTTAGCTGAAAAAGAGATCCAGGCTCTGCTTAAAATTATTACCTCTCTTTTGACACTTTTCCCTCAAGAGCAAGGGAAAATAAACACTTATCTAGTATTGCATGGAAATCTCTTTTCAATCTGAGAAGAGAAGAAAGCATACAAAATTCTGCTTGCAGTTTTAAATTTAGCAAAATTGAATTGCAGTTTACCACTGGCAAGAGCTGGGCTATATAGCACCCAGTGAAATTCATAGCTCATATGTCCAAACAGAGGAGCCATGGATCTTCTTATCTTCAATCGGCATGGTATGGGGACTTGGCGGTAGTGGTACCCACTCTCCCACAGTCTTTTTCCAAGTATCCCAGAGAATATTCTGATGCTAACTGTGCCCTGCATTCTTCTTCAGACCCCTTCCCAGTTTGACAAGCCCCAAGGAGGCAGCATATAAGCAACACAGGAAATGCAAGCCATCTGTACCAGAGCCTGGGAACACTTTCCCCAGTCTCCTTGCTGGTGTGGTCCTGGCATGGGGCTGGGCCTCTGGAGAAGAGAATGAGAGAAACAAGTCCAGTGGAGAACATGGGATTCCACTTCCATTCATCTTCCTTATTTTGCAAACACCGCATTCTGCAAATCCCATGCCAGTAAAGCTCTTGGATCAGTCTTCAAATTCTTCTGGATCCTTCAGGGAGGAGATGTCAGGACTGGCCAAGAATCTAAGTGGAAACTGATGACAGAAGCTGACATTAATCAGCAACACAGTATGTTCTTCCCAGCAGGTTTCTTCCAATAAATCAAAGGCCAGCATATCCGAGGGGTGTTTAGTCCTGAGACAGCAACTGTTTGCTGTTCTCTTCTCTTGCTAAAGATGATGAATTTAATGCTTAATTGAATCCAACCCTGGAGGCCGTGGGAGTGTTTGCTGTAGGTGTGGGACACACTTACCGCAGAGAGTCACAGTTCCTAGTAGGTGCCTTTGCGACACATGCTTTGCTCTTTACATCAGTGTTTCCTTGCCTAGTGATCAGAAACAGACCTGCTCACTCGAGTTGAAATTTGAGGCTGTTTCAGTGACCAAATAATTCCTTGTCTTGCCTATAAGAACTAGTTAAGACATATAAATACACGGATGTGTTAGTGTCTGTTTAAAATCCAGCAGAGACCAACAATCTTTACTATCAATAAGTGTGAAGGCAACAGCACTGGATTCAAAGTCCAGGAGAGTCCTGTGTGCGGAGCCAGATCTCCCGAGAGACCACCATGTCATTAACTACGTTTGTTTGGTTCTCTGAGGTCAGTGGAAATCTCTGTGATTTGTGATGAGGAGTACTGAAGAAACTGCGTGGGAAGGAAGATTTGGCATTGCATAGGTGCTGTGGACCATCTCTGATTTTTCTTTTGGAGACCTTTCTGTTTTGTTCCGTATCCCGGTGTTTAATAGAGTTGTTAATTTCTTGCTGTTTAGGGTTTGGGTTTTTGTTTTATTCTTTCGTCTTTTCAGTTCTTTGCATAGTCTAAACCAGTGATTCTCATTCTTTCTAACGCTAGAATCTAGATGCTAGATGCCAATCCACTGTCAGGTGTACAACTGGTGAGCATTTTTTTCCCCATCCTTCTGGCTGCCTCTTTTCCTGATTGATGCTGTCCTTTGCTTCACAGAAGGCTTTTAGTTTCTTGAGATCCCATTAATCAATTGGTTATAACACCTGTGCCACTGGCAAAGTTCAGAAAGCCTTTTCCGGTGCCTATGAATTGAGGCATATTCCAAATATTCCCCTCTAACAGATTCAGGCTTACAGGCCTTTATGTTAGGGCCCTTAATCTGCGTGGCTTTGAGTTTTGTGCAGGGTAAGGATCTTGTTTCGTTCTTCTACATATGGCTATCCAGTTTGACCAGCTCTGTTCGTTGAAGAATACATATGACTGGCAATTACTTTTAAAAAAGCTCAATATCTTTAGCCAATTGGGATATGCATATGAAAACTATATTGAAGTTTCATCTTGTACCAATCAGAATAGCTAAGATTAAAAAAATAATAATAACAAAAATGCTGGTGTGAACATGCAGAATGGGAGCACGTATTCAGTGTTGGTGAGAGTTCAAACTGGTAAAACTCCTATGGCCATCAGTGTGGAGGCTTCTCAAAAAGTTAGGAATAAATTTGTCATAATGATAACTGATCTATACTATTCCTGGGCATATTTCCAAGGACTCTATCCTACTAGAGATGCTTGCCCATCAATGTTTGCTTCTGTTCTATTCAAAATAGCCAAGAAACAGCCTGTCAATTGATTAATGGATAAAGAAAAGTGATAATAACATATACACAACGAAATGTCATTCTGCTATAAAGAAAAAGAACATTATAAAATTCTCAAGCAAATGAACAGAGATAAGAAATGATGACTCTTAGTGAGGTGAGCTAGACTAACACATATAAATGGCACATGTTCTTTATCCTATGTGGATGTTAACTTTGAGACATTAGACATGTGTGTTTAGATTGGACTGCCCACAGAAGGCAGGAAACCAGAAAGGGACCGTGGGGTTATTTCAAGGAAAAGGTATAGAACACAGCTGGTATGAAGGAGTAAAGGGAAATAATGAAACAGGAAGAGTTAAGTGGGGTCAACAATGGGAAAGCAGGGCAGAAGAGGAAGTATGGTAGTGGGTAACTAACACTCTAGACCTTGGAAAAAGTCGTGTGGTAATCTACTACTGAAGGAGTTTCTTAAAATATGTGCATATAAATATATAAAAGGAGTTTAAGTGGATTTTCCTTATAATGGAGAGGGGGCAATGCCTCTCCCAGACAACCAGGCTCTCAAAAACTCCAATGCCATGTATAGATTACTTCTTTTTGAGATGATTTTCTGCAAACATCACAGGCATTACAGTCATTACTCTTAGGTATACTCCAGAACTTGATGGCAAGAATTTATTGTTGAATACAATGCATGTTTGAATCACATGGCATAGAGAAATCAAGCTGGTGCTAACCTGACAGCTTCATCCCTCCTGGCTACCCTTTATCATACTGAAGGGTTCTGCTGATGCCACCAAAGAAGAAAAGTAATTAGTGGTCCTACCAAGCTGTGAAGCCTGCAATCTACAATAGTGTTCGACCAGGCAAAGTATGCCCATTGGTGCAGTAGTTAGCATGAATGTTATGGCAGTAATGAAGAGCTTTCTGAATGGATTTAAGAGCTGTTCCACTTGACAGAACTCACACCTGATACCATTAAATCATCCAGAAACCCATGGATAATTAAGTTATGGGACATAAGAAAATACACTATGATTATTCTGGTAAATACTAATAATCCATCCCGTAAATTTTTGTATTTGTACCCATAGATTAGTACAACTTTCAGTCCTCATCAGAGAAACTTTTTCTTGTAGTACATTACCATGTACATTACAGACACCTACAACTAATCAACATCCAGAAAATAAGAGTGTATGGAGCTTTAAATAGGACTTCTAAACCAACCCAAAGTGCAAGAATTATCAAGGTTTATTTTAAGAGTCAGAGATAGTTTATATCTGCAGCAAAACAGTAGTTGATAAACAAGAAAAGACCACTGCATTTACAGATTCATAGTGGCTGAGACTACATGCACAAGACACCAGACAGAGAGAGTGTTCATGGTGTCCCCTCCCTATCTGAGGAGTTATTGGCAATTACCAACTGTTGGTGGAGAAAGATCCCATTTCTTTAGGAATGCAGTCCCTGATAGACTGTCCATGCTCCAGTATATGGTCCTACACCCATGAACATTACTGGTAGCCTTAGTGAACTCCGTAGATTTGAAAAGAGATCACAGGAAATTAAGAAGGAAAAATAGTGAGTTTGATAAGGGAGGGATTGGAGGGGGAGTATGGATTTGATCAGAGCATATTATAGGCATGCATAAGATCCTCAATCAATTAAAAATCTCACCAAAAGTGCTTTGGAAACCAAGAGTGAGATTAGTGTAATTTCTATTGGCAATAAAGCATGCACTGAAGAACACAGAAAATGGGAGGAATTCATGGAGTAGGAAGTTTTTAATGTGAGAGTGAGAAAAACCAAACCCTGGGGTCTCAACAACATCCAATCCAAAACTCTCCATGAAACTCTTCATATCTTGGTGCAGATCAGTTATTTCCAAGGCAAGAGTCGTAACAGACCCATACCGTGCCCATGATTGTGGAAAAAAGTACGGAAGTAATTCAGCTACTGAGAACCAATAACTATTCCAGAATCAGTTCTTAGATAACTAAGGGAACAATGTTCTTTGGGTGTAAATGATAATTTATTACCAATTGGCTGCACACGGTTGTACAAGATAAACCTGGCCATGCTAATATCAGCCCAACTTTTTCGCTTCTCTTCCCCAAAATGTCTTCTATTGATAAGAAATAGAATATGTTGTTTTCTATTCTTATCAGTATAACTATCAGCATAATTAACACAATCAAATTACCTATGTTTGCATTTTTTTATAAAAAAAAACTAATATATCTATCATGAAATGTCAGTCTTACGCTTATCCTGGCATGTGAAAGTCAATTATCATACCATAATTCTCATACACAGCAACCGACATTTATGGAGGAAATGTTCAAGGTGACATAGATACTTGTTAGTGGCAGGTCAACACTGGAGCTGGCTTTTCTGTCTCCCATCAAAGCCACCTGTACCTATGCTTTTAATTGTCTCTTCATTGAAGCTTAAGAAGGATGTAAAATTATCTATATTGCCCAATACAGTTCTATGATAAGCATCAGTGTTAAGAATTTCATCTTCAACACCCCATAATACGCACTAAAGGACAGCATCTGTAGACTAGAGTCATGACCTCTGAAATTTGTTTGTCATGACTATGGATGTACATGTACTTCTTCCATTTACTTTCTCCTATAAGACCCAGGGGTAAAGAACGTTTGAACACAATAGTTGGGGCTCGATTAGATTCAGGCCACTCAGAAGTTGTATAACTTTAGACAAAGTTTCCTCTAGCCAGGATCTCAACTATATAAACTAAGCCAATTCGCCTAGGTAAAGCTTTGTGATGGTGAGAGAAACTAGTGTGTGCTTCAAATATACCTTTTCACGTTTTCCCCAGATTGCAGGTCCTAATTTCTTCTTCACTCAATATCCACTGCTCTTTATAATATTATTCTATTTTTTTCTGGTAAAATATTTTACTATTTGCATTTATAGTCATATTTGTCTCTCCCCTCCAAACCATACACTCAACTGAGTAGGAAATTGATGTAACATTGATTGCTCATCAACAATACAAGAAAACACTTATGCACCAATTTGAGCTGCAAAGTTCACAGTGTTTTCAATGCTAATAGTACCACAACCAAGTGCAGTGCCCCTTCTCTCTGATCAGGTCATTGGCAGCTCTTTGGCTTTTCTACAGATGCTAGTTATTGATCTTCAGTGTCCAAAGTGCAAATTGTAAAGTTAAGCATCTCATACTAGTCAGGTCTTCTGATAGGCAGACAATATAATAGAGATAACACAAAGATACTCTCTGCTCTCCAAGGCTCACAGCCTAGAACTAGCATTCTTATTATGATTAGAGAGTCCAAACACAACAACGCTGCTAACTTCATATGGTTTTCTATATAGAAAATAAATTTACAAGTCATTTTACTATCTTTTTATCAAGTTTTCCATAACTGTTGCAATGGAAATCCTCATCCTCAAAAGTAACACATGCTTTCATGACTGCGTCTAGTTAAGTTCTGCATTCGTTACCATTGCCAGATATAACCAAAATCCTGGTTCAATGCTTCCTTTATACTAAATGTGACAATATTTAATATGTCCTCACCTCATAGATTCATGGAGGTTAAAATGTCCATGGCTTCATGGCTCCTGAAGTTGTATGCATCATGAATATTAAGGATTGCAGGATGAGAGGAGCTCTGCATTCCAAATCATCCTTTAACAAAGGTGGGATACTACTGGCACAGGGGAGTTCCCTCACACTATATCATCAGCATCCTTCCATTTTATAGTTAATCCTCTGTGTTGTTCCAAACATCCAATCCTCAAAGCCTCTAAAATCCAATTCAAGTGGATTGACTGCTGGTTACAAGATTGTCATCAAAATATGTGATAATTTCCAGTTGTGTTGTCAACCCTCACATTGTGCAATTTGAAAAGAACATAGAACATGACCAAAATGGACTGTGTTTGTTGCACTTTCAAAGGACATGCTCAAGGACATTGTGAAATGGTGGGACAAGTCATATCTTGAGAAATAGGTTAATGCTTTACTCAAAACTCTAACTCTCCTTTGATCTGAACTGTCTCATGGTCAGAGCATCCCCTCTCTAAAACACATCTGTAGGAGCTTGACTTCTTCATCCTGCCTTACACTGGACCAGTATATAAGACACTGAATTTTAGTCATATCTCCACAAATAGATGGCCCTTCGAAGGAAGAGTTGACTCCTGGAACTGATATAGAGGAAGTCTTAAAAGATGGGACTGCCCCCAGCAGGAATGGGAGAAACTTATACTTTCTCAAAAGATAATTGGAAGTGAAGGAGGGCCATGAGAAACAATCTGGAGGCTGTATAGGTGTCCTCAAAATAGCAGCTCTTAGAATTACTTATGAGTCATGTGAGTTAGTGCAGCAAGTTTTTGTACCAGGGAACGGGAATGCCAAGTGAATAAACATGGTCACATGTACTATTAAGCTAGTTTTCAGGGTGAAGCTCAAATTCATTCCCTTCTCTTTCTTCTCTTCTTCCTCCTCTTCTTCCTCCTCCTCTTCCCACAAACTATCAGAGGTGGAATTATGATTGTGGCTGTGACAAATTGAAAAATGAAAAAATTTAGGTGGAAAGGGCTAAGAAGGAGCACTCAAGGATGACGTCAGGATTAGGGAAATAGAGATAGTATAGTTGTCAAAGAGAATCAGAGACATTTCTAGAAACAAGGCCTGCTGAGCCAAAAGGAAATTAAATGAGTATGCTGATGTTTATTTTCCCAGCTTTTCATAGGAAATTGAAGATGGTTTTGTGAAAGACAAGTAGGGAAAAGGTGAACCTCCACCATTATCCTCTCATAGCTTTGATTCAAAACATTTGTTTTCAAATATACTAAAGATCTGATATCTATCTGTTAAAATTTGTATGGCGGTTTTTTCCACAAATTATTTGAAGAAAATGCCTTGAGGACATGGAGCTATGCCAAAAAGAAAAAGAAAAAAAAAAAGAAAAAGAAGAAGAAAAAAAATCTAACACAAGACATGCTGCTGGAATTTTAGGGACTATCAGTGAGGTTTGTCCTCACCAAATCACCCTCTCCTCACACTTCTATCCAATCTTTCTATTCTGAGGTGGCAAGGATTTGGCTCTGGGTCTACAGAAAAGGGAAAAAACAGATGCCCCAAGGGCTGACTTTAAAATATCTTGGATGCATTTCCATGATTAGCTTGCCTCTTCCTCTTTGTGGAAAAGGGACAGCAGAAAGGCTGTAGGCAAATCTCTTTTCTGACTTGAAAGAGGCTCATAAATAATCCTGGATGAGGTGAGGCTAGTATTGACAAAGGCCAAGCACATGGCCGCCTCTAAATAACTGAGGAACGTGCTTCCTGACAGAGTTCCTGGACAATCTGAAGATCCATATCCACCCTAGAGCAGAGAAGAGAGGTCATGGACGGTCTGAAGATCCATATCCAACCTGGGGCAGAGAAGAGAGGTCATGGATGGTCTGAAGATCCATATCCAACCTGGGGCAGAGAAGAGAGGTCATGGATGGTCTGAAGATCCATATTCAATTTGGGGCAGAGAGAAAGCTTCTTCTTGCTCTTCATCACCTGCAGGGAGCAGGATCCATGATGGCCTGGGGGTCCTAGAGTTCAGCACAGTGAAGTTTCAAATCTGTGTTGTACTTGGAGACATGAAAGAAAAAGTGTCCAGAGGACACCTCTGGCTGAGTAAAATCCACATGGCTGTCTGTGCCAGAGGGAAGGAAATAAATATGAGCAAGTGATGTAGGACAAAATGCAAAAGTGTCCAATTCCTGCAGCTAGAAGACTCGTGAGACAGTTCACTCCATTCCCACACTTGGTGAGACCTTTTAACCTCAGGACCACTACAGGAGAATAGAAGAAGGAAGGAGACAGTGTGGCTTTAAAGGCTTACTATATCCTGTTACCACTGCAGGGTGGTATGGCCCACAGACTAGAAGAGCCAATGGCAGCTTACCCAGCACAAAACTCACAGACTGACCACCGAAGCCCACCTGAGGCATGGAGAAAATGGATGGCAAGGAGGGGAAGCAGAGATGAAAAGACAGTCTACAAATGACCCACATCAGAGCACTAGACTGAGCTCCCAAGATCCAGTTGAAGAGTGGAAGGAGTGAGAGTATGAGCAAGGAATTCAAGACCATGAGGGGGGTCATCCTCTGAGACAGTTTGCTTGAGCTAATGGGAGCTCACCAACTCCAAATGGACTGGGAATGAACGAGCATGGGAACAACCAAGCCCCTCTGAAAGGGGGCTGACACCTGAGGCAGACTGAGGGGCCACTGATAGTGACACTGGGATGTGTCTCTACGCCATATACCAGCTTCATGGGATCCTATTCTCTTTGGATGTAAACCTTGGTCAACCTAGATGTAGTAGGGAGGGCCTTGGACTTTTCACAGGGCAGGGTACATGGCACTCCCTTAGGGTTGGAGGGGTCGGGGGAGGGTCTGTGGAGAGAGAGGGAGGGACTTGGAGGAGGGACAGAGTAAAAATTTGGATTGGTATTTTCTTTAAGTAATAATAAAAAAAAAGAAAAGAAGAAAAGAAAAGACAGCCTACAGTGGGCAGGGGAAAGCACAGATGTATACCTCGCTTCTCTTGGCCTCTTCTCATTAGTAGCTAGGAAAAGCTACCACCTGCATAGTTCAGACCTTTAAACCAACTTTTACATCACATTCTTCACAATTAGCAGGCTATTATCAATCAGAGCCACACGGGTAAGTAGAAAGAAGTCCACTGCCCATTTGCTCAACTGCAACTACAAAAGGAGGAGACTGTGCTTCACAGCTCAAGGCTCCCAGAGATCAGCTAGGGAAAGAGACTCATCCTGAGTTGCTGTGGCAAGAATGTTGGAGGAAAATGCCAAAGAGACAGGCGGTGAAGGGAGAGGAGGTGTGAAAGAAAGAAAACATCCACCCGCAGGAACAGCCATCACACCACCGTGTTTCACTTAGGCTGTGTCCTGGACTGGGATGAATGAGGAGATAAACAACTCCCACATAGGCTGACTAAGGGCTCCTGGACCTCAGTCTTGGGGAGGGGAACCACAGTCTGATTTGCTCTGAGACTGTCCAAAGGACAGAATGAAGCAAAATGCTGATGGAGCCATCAGTCGGGGTCAGAGAGGGGAAAATGAAGCTTGAGGTGCATCAACTTCTGGGCAGGTGGTGGGAGCAACAGTGCTGCTATCTCCTCTTCACAGTCAGTCCTGGCAACTCTGACCAGACCCCTTGAGCATCACACTGCTGAGTGAGTCACTGTCTGCACCATTTCTTGCTGTATATCTAACGTGCCCGGGGGAAAGGGAGCATGGCTTGGATTCAAGCCCTCCCCCAGGTGTGAGCTGGGCATAGTGAACCCCCAAAGCACTATGCTTTTGGCAGCTGACTATCCACGGAGATCTAGCTATGAAAACCCCAGTTGCGCTATGACACCCCTCAGAGAGCAAGCCATTCATTAATCAAGTCTTTACATTCCTTCATGTATGAAGTATTATTCAGTATTCTTACATCACAGGCACCTTGCTTGACATTAGAAGGGTCCAGATTTGAAGGTCTCAGCCTTCTAGGAGATCATGGCCTGATGGGGCAGATGGCTAAGCCAACAAGTGATTTCAATTTAGTGTGGTTACTGTTATTACACTAGGACTCTCCAACACTAGGTAGAGCTGTATTGAAGCAAGATGGAAGGTGGGTGGTGGGTGGGAGAGGGGTTTGAGCAATCCAGTAATTGCCTAATGAGGCCCCAAACCCGTAGGGGTAAGTCTCCATCTCCCAATTTACTCCTAGTATTCTGTGAGTAGCCTTTGTCTCCATAGCCCAGGACGGTTAATATTGCCCCAGTCATGACCCCTGCACTTACCATGAATTAAACAAATTTGATAGACCTTAGATCTAGGAACTAAAAAGTCACTTTGTTCTTTTTTAACTTAATTTTTCAACTTATTATGATTGTATATGAAGTGTGTGTATGCATGTGTGGTATATACATATCATGTATTGTGTGTATAGTATGAGTATGTGTGTGTGGTGTATACATACTATGTATTGTGTGTATGGTATGTGTATCTGTGTGGTGCATACATACCATGGCATATGTGGAGGTTGCCCCTTTCACCAGGATGGCATCTAGGCATTGAGTTCAGGTTGGTAAGTTTGAAAGTGCTCTTACCTACTGAGCCATCTCACGAGTTCAGAAGTAACTCTTTTCACACTTGTCTTCATGAGCTGAGTTAGCCATACTCCCACAACAAGGTGGGGTAGCTTTTATGACATGGAAGTTCCTATCAAGGAAGATAAGTGGCAGAAGCAAGCCTGGTCTGATGCAAGGCTCTATCTCTGGATTCACATCTTTTCTTCTTCACTTGCCTTGAGCCTTTCTACTTTGGAAGAGTACACTGGAGCTAAGAAGATTCTGGATGTAAGCACCCAGGGGACTGACCGCCAGGCAGATCTATGTTAAACTGTGTGATGTAACATGAGCCTCTTCAGCATCCAACCCATTTCTAGTAAAAACAGAGCTGGTAGAAATACCTGCCTTGGATGGTGGGTTTTTTTTTTCTGTTTTTATTTTGTTTTGTTTTGTTTTATGAACATTAAATGCAGACAAGTCTGGCAGAGCCATTCCATAAAAATGAGTTTCTTTTCTTTTATAGGTGGTTTTTCCCTTAATTCTAGGAATGGAGCTTCTTTAAAAAACAAACAAATATAACTTTTTTAAAGGGAAGGAGTAACTCAACCCCAGAAATGGGGTGTGATCCTGAATTTGAGGAAGCTCCCATAACAAGAGGATGCATTTCTTCTGCCTTTGGCTGACAGAGTTGGAGGTTAGAGCCTGATACTTACCTCCTTCCATCGCTTCTGTGGTTCTACGTGTACTGATAACTATTGTGTGCTTTTTCACACACATGTGTAACATTCCTCCGCAGTCCCTAGCACTTTGTGCTGAGAAGGTAGCTTCTTCCTGGCCGTCTCTGCTGAGTGAGAGCAGAGCAGGGAGCCGAGTAGGCTGTTGCAAACTCTAGAGAGTAGAAACGTGATCTGCAGGGATCTACTTTGTTCCTAAGGTCCTGTGTGCCCTCTGTATCTGTGTGAGCAGCTCAGCAGAAGTCAGGTGTGCTGCTACCTTGGTACCTAGCATAGTCCTCTCCAGTCCTGGACTTTAAGCCTGGTACTCAGTTCAAAATCTCACTTTTCTCATCACTCCTTAATGAAACCTTGTACCCAGTTCAAATTCTCACCTTCCCCAACTCCATTACTGAAACCTGGTACCCAGTTCACCCAATTCAAATGCTCACCTTCCTCATCACTCTTACTGAAGCCAGATTCTCGATTCAAATGCTCACCTTCCTCCTCACTCCTTACTGAAGCCTGGCCCCCAGTTCAAACGCTCATTTCTCCATCACTCTTCCTGAAGTCTGGTACCTAGTTCAAAGGTGTTTTTAGAGTTGTTCTGATGCCCTGTCTACAAGCTATCCTCTTTCCCTTTGAACTTATTACAGTCCTGTCTTTGGAAAATCTCAAAAAGACAAGGATTATGTGCTCTGTGACATTATTGATTTCAGTATCTATGTATGATATTCTAGATATCTCTCACCTAAAAGAATCCACAGAGAAGAGCTTGGATAGGATTATGAGTCTACACTAAAGTATGTTCTCATTCCTCTGTTTATTGAGGAAGATAAATAGCTCTTCCTCCTCTCTCGAACAGTAATTCTCAGCCTGTAGATCTCATCCCCTTTGGGGGTCAAATGACACTTTCACAGAAGTTGCTTAAGACAATCGGGAAATACAAGATATTTACATTATGATTCATAACAGTAGCAAAATTACAGTCGTGAAGTAGCAACAAAAATTTTAGGGTTGGTGGCCACCACATGAGGAACTGTATTAAAGGGTTGCAATATTAGGAAGGTTTAGAACTTGTTGTAATAAGGAGCGGCGGGCTGTGTCCCCGGCACCCGGCCGCCCCCAAGGCTAGCTTTACCCAAAATAATTACACGGAAACTGTATTCTTTTAAACACCGCTTGGCCCATTTCTATCTAGCCTCGTCTAGGCTAGCTCTCGCACCTGGACTAGCCCATTTCTAATAATCTGCTGTAGCCCACGAGCTGGCTTACCAGGAATGATCTTAACCTGCGTCTGTCTGGAGTGTGAGAATCATGGCGAATCACTGACTCAGCTTCTTTCTCCCAGCCTTCTGTTCTGTTTACTCCACCCACCTAAGGGTGGGCCTATCAAATGGGCCTAGCAGTTTCTTTATTGCTTAACCAATGAAATCAACAGATTGATATATGACACTCCCACATCAAGAACTACTACTCTATAACAGAGTTTTGTAAATAAAAGTTTCTGTTGAGCCATTTTTAGCCAACAAATTTAACCCTCCTCCTCGAGGAAGAATGACATCCTTTTACATGAAAAGGGTGCTGACTTCATCAATCACCAAAAGCCCTACTTCCTATTTTCTCTGTCCTTCACAATCCACCCAATCTCCACATTGGATGTGCCCTGTGTCTTGGGGATGTATGATAGTACCAGGTCAGGTCCAGGGAATATCAGGAGGGACAAGAACATGAGCACTGAACTGCAGGAAATTCAAGTTTATCCACAGCACAGGCAGGTGCCAAGGATGACTTGTTAGAAGCTGATGAAAGAAATCTGCCAAATCCAGCCATCCGCGGATCATCTGCTTCTCAAACCCTTCCTTCCTTCAAAGACTCAACTTAGAAAGTGAGTGCTATTGAGAGCAATGTGTCCTCCCAAAAGCCAATTGTTGAAGCTTTAGGTTTCACACAATGGCACTGGGGAGGGGCTCTGGGAGGTAAGTAGAGACAAGGTTATGAGCGCAGTGCAGAAACCCTTGATTAGATTAGTATTTATTTAAGAAGCGGTCACGGCTCTCTTCACCAATGGTGAAGATACAACGAGAAGGCAGCTGTCTGAGAGAAGGGTCCAAATTCTGATTCATCAGCTCCAAGTTCTTGAACTCCCAAGGCTCTAAACTATCAGATATAATTTGTGACTTCATGAGTCTGCAGCATTTTCTAATGAAAACTGATTATGACATTGAGGAAGAAATAAGGTCAGTAAATTCCTCTCTTTAAATTGTTCAGTGGTCACTGAGAAGCACACTCATCCTGGTGGAGGACCTTGAGCTTGGCTGCAGAGCCCCGGATCTTGTCTTCTGTATTCCTCTCCTGTAAACAGCCATCTTTCCATGTGTTCTGCCACTGCTTTTATCCAAGAACAATGACCCTGGAAAACTATAATATAGCTTCTTAAACCTATCATCCAAAACTTGAAACAATCTATTGAACTGAGCATCATGACCCTCGCTGTGCAGAAGCCGAGGCCTAGAGGGGTTATGTCTCCATCATATCATGGCAGGAAGATGCTAGACTAAGTTGGAATATAAATGTCAATTTGTCTTTTTATCTATTTCTCTTTATAATTTTTGAGAAAGAGTCTTGTGTACCCAGGATGCCCTCAAACTTGAATGCAGCAAAGGAAAGCCTTGAAATCTTTCTGTTTCTACCGCCATTTTAAGTGCTGTTCCCAGAGATCCTCCTATCTCCATCTACCTAGCACTGGTACTACAGTTGTATGCCATGGTCTTAAGCTTTTCACATGGGTGCTATGGATGAAATTAGGGTCCACATCCTTGCCTAGAAACAATCTCCCCAGAACTCACTAACCACATTGTGTTTTGATTTTCTACTATAGCATGCAGATGTCTTTGTTGCGGCATCTATAACATTTGAACAGTATTCACATACATTATATTACATGCCAGAAGAGTTAGAAGGGCATTCCATGCAGTGTGAGGTACTATTGAAAGTATGGGTCATGACTTAATCAAGGCTGAGACCCAGGTAAGGGTGCCTCCCCTAGGTCTAGAATAGGCAAAAAATCCTAGGTATTTTTTTAAGTTTCCTTCAAGGACCAAAACTAATGTAGAATGAGCATGTTTTCTTGGGTAGATAAAGTTGACCAGGGGCTGGGTGGCCAGTCATGGTTCAAAGATCCTGAGATAAGTTCCAGGGGCCAGCATAGTGTTTTTATCATTGAATGGATTATTTCAGGGTCTCAGATGATATAGGCCTGACAGTAATTGGTGACTCAAACTGTATCATGTATAGAATTATTGCTAAGAAGTTGGGTTACCAGAAGCACTCATGACCAGTTTGTCTCCAGCCCCAGTGACAGAATAACTGCTCAGTGAATATCTATTCAACTCAAAAGCAAATGGTCTTCAATACTTCAAAATAAGTTCAGAATATTGTAATTATTCTCCTGTGAAGTCAATACTATGCAAGAGTAATTTTCCATAGACAATCTGTATAAAACTCCCACAGTATGTAGATTTAGCTTCTACCGATCAGCTTCCAGAGTTGACTGAGAAGAACCATCTGCTCCATTCAGAAAGCTCTCACACTCCTACAGAACAAAATGCTTTTGACTTTGGATACCAATGTGCTTACGTCCTAGATACAAGACATCTATCTTTGATCCTCTGTTGTGAAAACCCTGAAAATATTTTTCAATATTTTTATTAATTCTTTGATTTTATGCAATGTATTGATCACATCTATCACTCTTCCCCAATACATCGTAAATCTAAGCCCCTCGACCAACCATTCTGAAAAAAAAAAACTTTAAAAATATCTTACATGCACGAGTTCCTACCTACACATATGTCTGTGTACCTTGTGTGCACTTGGTACCTGCAGAGGTCAGGACATTGCATTCTCTAGAGCAATTGTTATATACAGTTATAATCCACTGTGTGTGCATGCTGGGTTTGGTTCCCGGGCCCTCTGCCAGAACAGAAAGTGCTTTTAACCACGAAGCCATCTCTCCAGCCCCTTTAGGTAAGAGGCTGCTTTTTCATAGGACTGTGCCTGAATCACCAGGGAGAGCAGGGGATGTTCCAAGAAAATAAAAACAAGTGATGAAAAATAATAATAAAGTCCATTCATCCCAATTTCATTCAGACATTGTTTTTATTATTCCTACCCTGAGTTGAAAATGAAATCTTCAAGAGAAATGACTTCTGGGCCATGGAAATCCAGGCCCCAAGAGGAAAGAAGAAAATGAGTTTTCTGTGCTCAAGACTGAAGCCACCAAGACAGTTGTATCCGATTGGCTGGTGTATTATCTTTTGAGGGAAGACTGACAAGACCCTGTGAAACCATTATGTGATTGTAAGGAACACATTTCCCTTATTTCTATGTGATTTCCAGAAAATGGGGCCTCTTCTCAGAAATATCAGGCTTTATATGAAATATGGATTTACTGCACTTTGAAAAGTTATTTATGGTGTAGGGATTTAATATCCTATTCTCTGAGAGGGTGTCCAGAGAAGGAAGGTGGAACCTCTGAAGGAAGGCCAGCCAATCACACAGCTAGATGAGATAATGGGGAGGCTTCTTCTCCTCTCTCATGAATGGCTTGTCCTGGCAGAGGTCCTGCCCAGCTATTGTGTGCACAGCTATGCATTAATACCAACTGCACATACAGTCACCGACCCTACAACTCGCAAGGCTTTCTAAACAAATTATTATAAATTCAGAACACGGCAAACAATTTGATGGAACCCCTCAGATAAGTGATCACAGGTGAGATGTTTTGAGTAGAGCCTGTGTATTACAAGTGTATATTAGGATTTTTTTTTTGAGACAGGGTTTCTCTGTGGTTTTGGAGCCTGTCCTGGAACTAGCTCTTGTAGACCAGGCTGGTCTCGAACTCACAGATATCCGCCTGCCTCTGCCTCCCAAGTGCTGGGATTAAAGGCATGCGCCACTACCGCCCGGCATGTATATTAGGATTTTACATTTGAGGAAGGCATTGAAATAACCAGTACAGATAAAAGAAAAAGGGGGACATTAAAAGCAAATAGAGACAAAAATGAATTACAGGATAATGGTTTGGTGTAAACCCCAAAGAAATAAGGCTCAAAAGGCATGTATGCAGATTTTTATTCTACTTAGCATTTGTCTTTAAGTGACTAAAGCAGCCTACATCTTTCTCAATAGTTTTTGAGACAATGTTTCAATAAAATATCAACTTTAACCTGTTCTCAGTGTCTGTCTCTAAGTATCCTATGTGAGCCTTCACGTACAAATGGTAGGTGATCAGTGTAGGTCATATATATGAGGAGATCCTGGGTATGTACACACGGACTGTGGAAGCATAGGCATTGTATGGGCACATATACAATGTATCATTGTTAGACTTCCATGTATCAAGCTAGACTTCAACTAATTTGAGAAAAAGCTTAGCAAAGCCTTCCATTGTCTCCCCGACTTCCAAAGTGGACCATATAGGCTAGCACAAAATGAGGGAGAAGGATGCCAACTTCCACACATGCTTTATAAGAAAAATACCCTTCATCTATGAGAAGACCACTGGGGAAGCACACACCTACATAATGATATATTCTGATGTAGTTTTGCCACCTTAATCTTAGCATGTGTGTTTTTGTATTTCTACTGAACATCCAGTAGAAGGAGCCAAGAGATTTGGCCCAGCTATTTTCTTTGAAAGCTGTGGCCAATCTCACGAAAAGGAGCAGTTCATGCACTGACAATGAAATGACAGATTTAAGCTGTGATTTTGGACCCAACATCAGCCCACATGGTTCCAGCTCCCAGAGAATTTGTGATGAGTAGAGCCTACAAAGAAGCTCCAGCGACATCCAGAAGAAAGTGAGGGGCATCAAGTAGATACAAGCGAAACCCATCAGAGAAAGCACACAAAGATACTGGCTGAAGACTTAGGGTTAGTGACGTCATATTTGCAAATGTGGCTGGACATTAAATATGACTGCAGAATTGACACAAAGTAAAAGATCCACTCCTAGGATGAAGAATCATATAAGCAGAGAGATGCTGAAGTTAACAGTGAAGGTGGAGAATCCCAGGACATCTGGGGACGTTAGGTCACAAGTGCAGCAGAGGAAGACGATTGGAGCAGCAACTGAGAATAGGAATGAAGGGGGAAGCTTGACTTGTAGGGGGAGTTGTCCGAAGGAGAAATGACTGGGTCTTGGCTAAAGAGATGCACCGAATTGTGAGCTAAAAGGCACGGGATTATGACATGCCAGCAAGCCAACCTTATTAGATGCTGTCCTTTCTCCTACTATTAGTCCTAAACCTTTTGCAGAGCCTCATTTGAGGCTTTTAATATCAGTACAATGTGTCTTTGGAAAGAAAGAGGTTTGCACTGGCTCTAGAGGATCTTCTGTTAGAAAGGGACAGAGACTTAATTGACCAGGTAGATGGGAACCCCTGAGATTGGGCTAAAAGTATGGATTGAGTCAGAGAATTCAACAGAGCTACTGAAATCTGTTTGTCTTCCCATGCCTTGGGGTTCAGGGCTTTTCTTTCTATCACTTTATATTTATATTCTTTCTCATTTCATTTATTTTGCCCAGCAATGTGTTTCCTTTGTGTTGTCAAGGATGAGGCTACTACAAGCTCCACCCTTTCATAACATTTTTTTGTGCCTGACTTCTGATTAAGAGTAAATTTCTATTCCAGGGAGATTAAAATCAACCACCATGGCCAACCCCAAGACATTCACTTGAGTGATGTGTTTATCCTTGAACCAACTGCCATTGCCAAGAGGTTATATATATATATTCTGGTCACCTCACCGGCACATGGGCGGGGTGGGGTTGAAGAGAAGGAAAGGCACATCAGACACACAATGGGCCAGGGATAGTTGCCCACATGAAATAGCAACAGACAAAAGGAAACCAAGCCTGAATCATTACAGATAAGAGATGTCTGTTACAAAGTGTCTTTTGCTTTTGCAATACTTAGTCAAGAGTACTGGGGAAAGAGCAATACTCCATAGAGGCCAGAAAGATTGTGGCATTGTGGCAATAACTGAGCGACACTAGAAGGTGAAAGGCTAGAGACAAAGAAGCATATACCTTCCATAAATGCTGCAGATTCTTTTTCTAGACACCAATACCCAAATAAAATTACTATGGTCAGGCAGTTGACAGCAGTTAAACAGAAAATACTTGTGAAGGGAGAGGACTTTTGGGCAGACACGCAAACTAAAACTGAAGGAAGTAAAAACATCGTCCTTGACTATGCAGACTTGGTATTCTATAAATATAGAAGATGTCATTCATCTCTTTCAGGAAGTCTCAAGGAACAAAACATCTTTCTCACGCCCAGTTTTCATGAGCAGCAGAAGAAAACCCAAGGCCTCCCCCCGCATATTCCGACTTGGAAGATAAGGGATAACAACAAAGCTAGACAACCACTGATGTTCTGAGGCAAACAGACTTAAGTTTCTGGGAGCCATGAGGGTGACTTTTAAATAGACATTCCAAGCAGATTTCCAGCAGAGAGGCCTGCCTGTTCTTCACTGCTCTGCAATTAACTGCAGCAAGAGGATGAGAACAATCTAAAAGTATGAAGAAAGTTATGCATAAGTTCTAAGTTTGTATCATTTGAGTTAAGCTATGGTGCCAAAGATTGAACAGGCCCTCTGTGCTCATACTGCACACATCCTCCACCACCAATGTATGTATCACCTTCAACAGCAGCAATTTTGGGTGCACCCCTCACGGTCCTGAGTTCCTTGCTCGTGCTCTCTCTCCTTCTGCTCCTGATTTGGACCTTGAGATTTCTGTCCGGTGCTCCAAGGTGGGTCTCTGTCTCTGTCTCCTTTCATCGCCTGATGAAGGTTAATATTAAGGAGGATGCCTATATGTTTTTCTTTGGGTTCTCCTTCTTATTTAGCTTCTCTAGGACCGCTAATTATAGGCTGCACCCACACACTGAGACAATGGGGATGTTCTACTGGGAACTCACCAAGGCCAGCTGGCCTGGGTCTGAAAAAGCCTGGGATAAAACTGGACCCATTGAACATAGTGGACAATGAGGAATACTGAGAACTCAAGAACAATGGCAATGGGTTTTTGATCCTACTGCACGTACTGGCTTTGGGGGAGCCTAGGCAGTTTGGATGCTCACCTTACTAGACCTGGATGGAGGTGGGTGGTCCTTGGACTTCCCACAGGGCAGGGAACCCTGATTGCTCTTTGGGCTGACGAGGGAGGGGGACTTGATTGGGGGAAGGGGAGGGAAATGGGAGGCGGTGGCAGAGAAGAGACAGAAATCTTTAATAAATAAATAAACAGCAGCAATTTTGAAAGTGTAGTAGATAAAGCATGTTAGATTCCAGTATCAACATGAAGATGAAGAAGTTAGCTAATGGCCTCAAACAGAAAAGCCAGAAATTGACTCAACTCTGAGTGTAAATTAATTTGTGACTCCACAGAAGGAAGATGGCAGACATTCAAATCATTTACATTGGGGCAATTATTTATCCATGTAGAGAAAACTCAAAGCAATGGTGAGAACAAATTTACAATGGTAGAAATTGACGTTAGGCTCTTTTTTTTAACCTGCCTCTTAACAGGTAGGCTGTGTCAAGATGACACTGAGTATCTTCTTCCCAGTTACCGACCATCAGAAACTCACTGAAATGGACAATGAGCAAAAGCTGTGAACTTCCTACAAGAAGAGCATAGCCACTGAAGTAGCTACTGATGCTCGACTGAAGACCAGAAGGATTATGTGGTATGAGACAGTAAAGGGAAAGACAGACAAAAGTTTTACCATGAAGCAAAGTGTCTTGACGCATGGCAGAGTGGGCCTGCTATTGATTGAGTGGCATTCCTCTTATAGACAACGAATTGAAAGGAGGAAGTGCAAATTTGCTCTGGGTGCATTGTGGGTACCAATCTGAGAGTTATCAATTAGGCTATGGGGAAGAGGTGTCTTCCTGGACTGATAGATACTATTGTTCTTCCAGAGCTGTGACCCCAAAGAGTTGGCTGACTCCACAAACTTCTTAATCTCCCTGAGGAAGATGATATCCACCAGTGGTTTTCAGGAAGCCCTTAAACTAGAGGTAAAAGCACCCCAGGCTCAGTGCCTTGTTACTCCGCATGTCCTGCAAGACAATCAATAATACATTGCTCTGAAGAAATAACTAACCAAGGGAAACAAGGAAGAAGTTGCAGAATATGCTAAAATTTTGGCCAAGAGCAAAAAGGAATCTAAAGAAAAACATCAGGAACAAATTACCAAGAGACGAGGGCTGTCCCCACTGAGAGCTTTTACATCTAAGTTTAGTAAAAAGAGAGAGCAGGGGAGAGAGTCCTTAAGAGTAACAAAAAATCAAACATCAAAGAAAAAGGTTTACATTAAATCAGAAAAAAAGATTTCCATCAACAATCTATTTTTATACTCTAAGGAACTAGGAAAAGAACAAAATACATCCAAAGACCACAGAAGGAAGGAGATAGAAAAGATTACGCATAAATAAAAAAGAAAACAGAAAAGGTACAGAAAATCCATGCAATTAAAATTGTTCCTCAAGGATTCTTGAGATGGCTCAGTTGGTAAAGAGCTTGCCTTCTGGACATGATGACCTGACTGCCATTCAGAGTCCCCAGAAGAAAGCTGTTCTGGAATAGGCATGTGTAATCCAAGCATAGGGACTCTGGAGACATGTGGGTCCTTGGGACTTACTGGCCAGGCAGCCTAGCCTATCTCTCTGGGGCCAATGAGAGACTGTCACAAAGAACAAGGTGGGTAGTGGTTGGAGAATGACAGCTGAGATTTCCTATGGCCTCTGCACGCACCTAAATACATATAAGAAATTCCACACATAGGGACATACACATACATGTGAAAATGATTTAACTTTTCTTTATACAGATCAATAACATTGATATAAAATTAGTATGCAGTCTATATATAAAATATGGAAACCAAATAACTAAATTCAAAATGAAAAGAATCAAGTGTATAAGAATGGACTTACATGTAAACAGCTAGTTAAGGGTTTGTATCATTTCTGGTATCAATGATATTATTATTTGTGGTAACTCAAATTTGTGGTCCCTTTCTTGGAAAAGAAAATGCTTTCTGTTTGACAAAGGGGAACTTTACCAGGTATAAACAATGGGTGGGTTTTCTGAGACAAGGAATAACTTGTGAACTATGAGCAGAGACAGAATTACTAAAGAACTTCTAGAAACTACTATTCTATTTCCCAAAGCATCACGACAACTTCTTTCCTTTCCCTTGGTGGGAATATCCCAAGCACAGAATCAGTACGGTAAGCCTGGAAGGTCCGCATGCTCTTTTCTTTATGATTGTGGTACGTAATGTGACTGGGAAGTGCCACAAGTGTTTAGGATGTGTTTCTAGGGTGAAATGACTTCAGAGTATATGTAAAGTAAAAGATATCCACGATGAGGAACGATATGAGCAGACAGATACAATTAATACGGAGAATCCCAGTTTGAGCAGGTCATTAGGTTACAGGTGCAGCTGTGGGGAAGACTAGGGCAGCATCTGAGCCAAGAAAGCAAGAAGCAAGGTTCTAGAAGGAGTTGTCCATAGGAGGAAGGACTGGATCGTGGCTAGAGAGACGCATCTGATTATAGGTTAAAAGGAATGGGATGGTGACAGGTAAGGCACACAGCTTTACTAGATGTTTTCCTTGAAATCTTTTCCTACTGTTACTCCTGAACCTTTCGCAAAGCTTCATTTGTGTTTTGTATCAGTTGTGAATTTGAGAAGAAAAGAGGTGGGCATTCGTCCTGAACCTTCTATAAGCAAGTAACAGAAGTCTAATTGGCCAAGTTACTGGGAACCCCTGAGACTGGGCTGAGAGATTGGATTGGTCCAGGGAATTCAACAGAGCTGCTGAAGTATGTTTCTCATCCCATGCCTTGGGTTCCTGTCTGTCCTTTTCTTTATTACTGTATATTATTTGTGTATATACTATAGCTGTGTGAGTTTTTCTTTACTCGTAGGACTAAAAAATATGGGTTCACCTAAACAAAGCAAACACAAGCGGATCATTAATGGAATAAGTATCATTTAATTTTTTTATCATTCTTAACCCCAGACCTCCTAAACACCCCCATCCCAAATCCCCCCTTTAATTTTCCAAACCTCCTCCCAAACCTCCTCTCCCCTTTAATTTTTTTTCTCTACTAATGCGACTTTTGTTTTCCAGCATCTTAACGATGACCCAGCTACTCAAGAGCCAGACAGATGCGATTTCTTCAATCAGCCACCTCAAAACGCCAACGGACAGGACATAATCAACAGGACATCGTCAGAATAATCGGACACTCCCTGGATTCCTCGATGCCCAAAGCCAGCAGGAAGCAGTCATGAGAGACCAGGCTACGCCCCCATTCCTGACCCGCTAAGACCCTCAATTCCCCCCCCCCAATTTTTTAAATAAAACCAAAAGGGTGAAATGTTGTTCCTTTTGGAGACAAGGCCGCACATGCGCAGAGAATACAGCATGCCCCTGGACTACGGTTCCCAGCATCCCACTGAACTACAGATCCCAGTGCAATGGAAAGCCACGCATGCACAGGACATTCTCCCAGATGCACTTGGATACCCCCTTTAAAAACAGGGGATGCCACAACTCCCCCCTCTTTCCCTTTCATCTCTTCACCCCTGTCCCTCACCTGTTGTCACCCCCCCATTAAAGTTCACCCACGTGGGACCGCCGTGTGTCTTGTGTTTTCTCTCCTCAGCCCCGCGTCCTCCCCCGCAGAAAGAATAACAGGTTGAACTAACGCTAGATGGGAAATTTCAAAAAGTGGATTTTTAAAAATGATTTTTTTTTGCTATCTTTTCAGGTGTGTGTGTGTGTGTGTGTGCCTGTGTCTGTGTGTTTGTGTGTGTGTGTGTGTGTGTGTCTGTGTGTGTCTGTGTGTCTGTGTGTATCTGTCTGTCTTTTCTGTGTATCTGTATATGGGTGCATGCACTTGAGAGCGGATACCCAGGGAGGCCAGAGCCATCTTAATTCCCTGAAGCTGGAGTTACAGGCAGCTCTGAGCTGTCAGACTTGGGTGCTGAGAACTGAGCTTTGGTCTTCTCAAAAAGCAGTATGCTGTGCTCTTAACCACTGAACCATCGCAACAACCCCCAGTAGAGTTTCACCCTTTCTTTTATTTCAAGAGTGTGGAGGACAAAAAACATAGCTGGTCAGAGAGTCTGGAGATTGACAAGGTAGTTGCACAGCCCAACTCAGGATGTGTTTGCTTGGTTCTTTTGAAATTAAATTAAAATAGCTCATTCTACTAAGTCTATGCCATCCTGCAGGTGGTCAGGATATGCAAATGCTCCTTGTTTTCTAACTATGAGGTCACCTGGGGAAGGTCTTCAGGATACTGAGCTAGAACAGCTTCTGCTACCTAGACAACAGAATGCTAATGATTTGATGACTCAGAGAGATAACGCAATTGACAGTGTGAGTTATCCTTTGTATCATGTTAACAAAGTCTTTTGTTACTTTCTCCCTCCCCCCATTAACACTGGGTATAAAAGCTGTAGAAAAATAAATGCAGATAATTTCAGGATTTCAGTCACTGGAATGCCTTCCCAATACTATCTATGGTTTCTGTACTATTATTTTTATGCATCTTCATATTCTTTATTATATTTCTAAAATTCCATACCCCTACCCTGGTCGACACAAGAGGCATCAATTCATATTTCCATGTGATAAGGGAGAGAACTACAACTATAGAAAAATAAATGTTATATTCCATGCATTATTGTACAAATCTCAATTGAAGGAGTGCCAAAGTGAACGAGATAATTTCCAAGTATAGTCAGTTACTCCACTTTCTGTAAAATCCTATTGCCTTAAATGACACAGAATCCCTGGCTGATGGTTCTTTAGGATACTTAGATACACTTGTAATCTGAGTTTTAGTTAATACTGTCCCTATGACTAAACAGAACAATATAAAAGGAAAATTGAATGAATCCAGGTTCAACAGCAGTCATTTTTGGCATTCTTCACACCTCAATTTGACCAGGATTATACAGCTATCTCAGTGAGGCTTAGTCCTAGGAATATATACCTTATCTTCCAACATACATGGCTGACTTTGTCTTGATTTAGATTTTTTTTCCTAAGTTAAGTGGCAGTCTCTAAAGTGGAAGGGCTACAGAGCTTACCTGAGCACAGGGAGCCTCAGAAAACAGGTTAGCAAATATTTTGAAAATCCCAGCAGTAACATTGTTCGGATAAGAAGGCCTCAGATACGAACCCCCAGCAATAGCTCCCAAGGGAATATCTCTTTGCAATAACAGGAAGGTTTTGTGTAATGTGACCTGATTCCACACTGTGGCTTTCAGCAGTGTATCTGGGCCTTTATTGAATTATTGCAGGGGGAGATATGGTGGCCCGTAAAAGAATACTTGGAGAAAAATCCACTAAGTGTGGATTGCTGACCAAACACAGCCAAAAGCAATGTCCATGTTACAATCTCAGACCAGTTAGGTCTCAAGCGCAGTCACAGGCATACATAACCTGCCCTGGAATGCCTGGGAAATATCCCGTCTTAATACCGGGGAGGTAAACAAGCTGCCTGGACCACGGTTTTGAACTCGCATTGATGGACTGTGAGTGGCATGTTTTCACAAATGGCCGTGCTTCTCCTTTTCACTTTGAATCTGCTCTGTGTAGTCTTGTATCTCCTAAGCCTCTAGAGGCTTTGATCACCTTCACCTTTTCCTGAATCTCGCAGCGCATTTCCTACATTTGCCTCCAGCACCTTTCAGTTCCAGGTTTACACTGAGGTTCATTATCTATTTGGAGTTGATTTTGTGGCTGGTGAAAGAGGAGTATCTACTTTCCTTCTTCTACATGTGGATATTCATTGTTGGAGAGCCTTTCTTTATTCAGTGTGTGTGTGTGTGTGTGTGTGTGCGTGGTGTATGTGTGTGTGTTTTCTTTTCCAAAAATTAAGTTGCTATAGTTTTATGGGTTGATATCTGGGTTGCCATAATGTCTATTCATCTATATATCTATTTCTGATGATAATCAGGAATATGCCTATAAATCTACCTTTTAAAATATTGCATGTTTAATATGGTTTGAAATTATTTCTTTCTAGGTAATCAGTAAGAAGCTTGCTTTGAATAGCTTCACATTTGCAAGATCTTCTGATGGAGGAAGTGAGCTCAGACTCCACAGCTCTCCTCTCGGGAGCAGACGCCTCAGAGAGGGACGCCATGCTCCCGGCTCCCAGGCAGACGCACATGATGAAGCAAGCCGCCAGGTTAGACATGCTGTACCTTTCCCGGTAAGACCGGTGCTCACAGATTATTAGAGATGGGTTGATCGGGATGTGAGAATTAGCCTGTAAGGGCTAGAGCTAAAGGGCCAAGCAGTGTTTAAATGAATACAGTTTGTGTGTTGTTATTTTGGACCATAAGCTAGCCATGTGGGCAGCCGGAGTGCTGAGGACGCAGCCCCGCCACCCCATATTACTACAATCTTCCACTATTACCCTCGACACTATAAAAATGCTCCAGGAGTGTAATGAGATAATCAACATCAACAGCAGATCAACAGCAGCAGCAGCAACAACAACAGCATCAACAGTGGCATCATCAACACTAGCATCATCAGCATCAGCATCATCAACATTAGCATCAGCAGCATCAGCATCAACAGAATTAGCACCATCTGATCTTATATACGTAGAATCTCAAACCTATTCCCAGGAATCAGAATCTGTATCTTAATACCATGTCTAGGTGATTTGTATGCATGGGGAAACTCTGCAAGCACTTCTTTGAAGTACAGTGTTCTCTTCAGAGAACCACAAATGTTGAACTTCAGAACAATAAAAAATATGAAAGACATTAGCTTTGGATTCAGGAAAAAATCTAGGGTCAAAATTTGGCTACAGATCCTAGAATGAGTTACTTAGCACCTTTAAGGTGTGCTAAAATTAATCAGTTTCTGGAGATATCAAGTACTCAATTCATTATTCCCATCTAAATTCAGGAAGACTGAGTCACTGATGTCTTGGTTAACATGATATAATATTTAATGAGTAATTAACTAACAGAGATTATAATGAACAGAGAAGAAAATATTTAGTGTATTAAGAGAATAAGATTATAGAGTTAATTTGCCATAACCAGTAGAATATGGGTGATGTAAAAGTGATACCAAAAAAGAAGATTGGCCCCCAAAAGATGATACAGGTATCATTTTCTCACTTAAGAGTTCCTAATTATACCAATATTTGAGGCAAGGAAAACAGTAGTTCATGGAATATAGGTCACAAATGCTTAGTAAAACAATCACTCATGTAAGAAAGAGACTACTGACTTAATGAAACTATGGTTCCAAGATACATGGTGGGTAATGAAAATGTTTATGATGGCAACACTTGGCAAACTGCTATTTGGAAGTTCTAAGCTCAGGAAAAAAAACCAATTGGTTTAAATGCAGAAATGGTGGGACAATGTCTAAAAAAGCAACATGTCACCCAGCATCAAAAATGCCCTGCCTACAAAGATTAAAATAAATAAAGCAAGACTCACTCAAATATCAGATCCAGAAATCAAAAGAAATAAGCATTGAGGACCTCTTCTAAGAGTAGAGTTGGCACCTAATCAAAATCTCCCAGGTGGATCACAGTATCATCAGCTCAGTGACTGATGGGCAACCTCATTCCCGCTCCAGCACAGCAGTACTAAAAACAGGAACTGCCCTATCCCAATGCCCTCTCACAATGCACAGGAATCTTTGGTTTGAAACGGTCTTCAGACCTGGGAAAGAAACTGGCATTTGTGTGCGATGATTCAGATGGTACCCTTGAGATACAGGAATAAGAACACATGCCAGTGTGTAAGTCTCTCTGGAGTGGGAAGAAAAGTGAAGCCATCATCTGATGACCAGAAAGGGACACTTTATCAGCACTCCCAGTTTGGCCAACATTTGATTGCTTTTCTCTTAAAATTCATAAGGAATTGCATCTGTCGTCTTGAAATGGTAGAATCACATGACTAGTTCCAACCAAAAAAATACCAAAAGAAACAACAAACTTCACTTTGTGATGGGGGCTGGGCTGGAACAATAAAAAGCCGAGGTCAAATTATCTAGTTTTTCTTCATTTATTTAGTGATACAAAGGCCAAAGAAAGGAAATTGGATCTGCCTGGGTCCTTGGGATGGGTACAAGACCCTCTCACTTGTGTTGAATGTACCATATAAAAATTAAAATGTACCTTTTTGTATTGGAACCTCATATTAATAATTAATTTGCTACTATGGCTAGCTTAAAACTGCTTCAATAATCATGATGACCACACCTTGGAATTTTACAAAATACAATTATTCACCCTCCTGAGACTGAACAGTCAAAATTCCTAATGGGTTAAAACTCTCCTAGAATCTCTGCATTTTCTTGTGGCTCCACCAATAACAGGGACTGTCGCTATGAAGGATCACTCATCTTTCCCTGTTGTTTTCAGTTTAACAAATCCAATCTGGTGTGCTAATTTTAAATCGGGAGATGCTACACGATGCGTCATGACTTTGTAATTGGGAAATATAACCAGGATTTGCCAAAGCCAAGAGAACTGGGATGACAGAAACATAATTCTTTGGCGGCGACAAAGCATATGCCAGTCGGATCAGAGTGGACAAAAAGGAATACAGTATCTCTACTCCCTAGCAACACAAGGAACATGGGAGACAGTCCAGAGGACCTGAGAGCAGGAGCAGGACCTGATCTCAGGGTGAATGTCTGGAGCATCTGCAACAAAGGGAAGGATTTAAAAATAAAGGGGCCCTGAAACAGCTCCATTGGCCCATTGTTTACACAATCACTTAACACTAATTTATTACAAAGGATGTTTTAGCATGAACATCAACTGATGGGAAAACATGATGTAAAGCTATGAAGATTTATTTTTCTGACCACTGGAGCCATTTGCAACCAAAATAAAGCATCGCAGGCAAAGTTCTTCCCAATTATTTCTTCTTGAGTTTCTGTAGATCCAGTTTCCTTCCACTCTCAAAACATACACAGCTTCAAAATTCTGCAAGTGATGTCATGAATCTACTTAAGGAGAAACGGGGAAAATAGAATTGGCTCTATTCATTGTAAACCTTTTAGCAAAGGTCTGGACTTGCCTGACCCAGATACCACGTAGCTGGCAACAGTCCCAGGGAAATTGCGGCAAGTCTTTCCACCGAGCCTGGGTTTCGTGTCCACGACCTGTGAGTGAGCTCAGGAGCAGAGTTGACTCCATCTACGTCAGTGGGTTAATAGAGACACAGGGCAGCTGCAAGCCTGCTCCCCATGGGTTTGTACCACATAGTGGCCCATCCCTTCTTAGTCTGGGACCTCATCCTACAAAAACAGATTGCTTAGTGCAACCACATGCTTGTCCGATGAAATCATTCCTTCTTCCTTCTGCAGGTTCTCAATACCCCTTAACAGATCAGGCTCTCATAGAGCACCTGCCAGGGGTCTGGCTCTGCTCTGGTCTAATGCAGAAGGGCGTCAGTTTCCTGCTCTGTAAAGCAACTGGAGAGGAAAGTGGCAACTAGACCTACATACCACCAGAAGTGACCATTGATTGTAAAACAAAGTAGCTCTCAGGGTGAGCTCTGAGTACAACACGAGTTTCTATACCAATAGCCTGCTGATTCCAGGACTTGCTGTGACTTCATAAACAGGCAGCTTATGCAGATGTGAGTTTGTTCCCCATGTCCTAGGTATTAAAACCTCACCTGCCATTCATTATCACAAGTCAATGCCACCTCTTCCATTACCGTTTCCTTTAGCTACTTAGAGGGAGCCATCTGGTCATCCTTCTGCATTTTCTGTCTTGAACCACTTGTTCATACTTCTGCTTACCTTTGCTAGAATGGGAGCTACTTTGGAGGATAGAATAGGAAGCCTAGGGCCACATCATTCTCTGTGTCCCAGATGTTATTACTCAAAGAACTCTTGAACCCTGTTCATTAAATTTAGTAAGAAATGGGCCAATATAGTATTTTTGAGGGGGAAGGCACAGGGAGATACAAAGAATTCAGTCTTTTGGATGATTTAGAATTCCAAGTCACCGGAGGCTGGGTGAAAGTCATTATGGTGGCAAGACAGCCTCGAGGTAGAGTGGGGAGCACTGTCACTGCCATGATTTATGAATGGAAAGCCTGTTGCAAACAAAAAGAGGAGAACCTGGGATCTGAGCCTGAGGACTTCAGAGAAATCCAAAGCAACAGAGACCAGGAGACCACCAAGTGTTTGACCCTTGAAGAATTAGAGGACTAGAGAGATGCGGTGTCCTCCAAGAGACTGTCTCATTTGACAGTCTTCTTGACTCTGCGACAAAACACAATTGGTTCTCTCAGCAAACTGTCAAACTTTTCTTCACTGACAACCAACGTGCAAGTCTGCTCTCGAGGCAGCCAAGCTTAAGAGTTTCTGACTTGGAATCCTAGAATGCCAAGTGTGGTCATTTCACGTGCTATCCCCCCATGTCTTTTTCTGTCAGATATACCACCACCACGAGGGACCTCGCCCCTCTCCTGCTGACACCCAAGGTGGATTCATCGATCACCAAAATGTTCTAATAGGTCACACTCAAGTGTTTCACTACCATGCAATGTCTTACCATTGGCTTTAGTACTTTTTCCTAGACATTGTTTACTCCAATTTTGTCTTTTGTTGACTTAAAATGTCAGTAGAGTTCCTGGTGTTTAAAGTTACATTTTATGTGCTGTATACTTATAACTTGGTTAGAAATAAAGACAGTTTTACCATGGCTATTTCAATATACAGTGCAAAAGAGGCTGAAAAATACATGAATAATAGTCAGATAACTATATGTGTTAAGTATTTTTTTTAAAAAAAAAAAGCTTTCTTGTCCTTGCCAATGCTATCCTTTTCTTTGCCCTAGGTGGTCTTACAATCTGAGTTATGTCAATCTGAGAAATATCTCCTCCAATTGTTATTACCATCATGAACAATGTCATCTAATAATAAGATATGCCAATAACAGTCACCCCTATGCCCATTGACTGACAAACCTCATGAGACTCCTGAGATTTGAATCATATATAAACCAGTTCCACTTGTCAAACCAGAAAGGGACCCGACACCGAAATCCTGGCTGACACCAAGTCAGTCCCACTTTTGATAGATTGACTGAGAATGGCCCTCATAAGCTCACACATTTGAATTCCTGGTCCCCAGTTGGTTGAACTGTTTAGGAAGGATTAAGGGGTGTGGACTTACTGAAGGAGATATGTGATTCCTAGGGGGTTCTCTCTGCCTCATCGTCGTAGATTAAGATGTGAGCCCTCAGCTGTTCCTTCTCACCACCATCATGGATTCTATCCCTCTGAAACCTTAGGCCAAATTAAATACTTTCTTTTTTCAAGTTGCCTTGGTGATGGTGTTTTGTCACAGCAATAGAGAAGTAGCTAAGACACTACTAAATGGGTGCTGAGAAATACTTAAGAGCACATGAATTGATGGAGACCCAAAGCATCTTGATCTAGCTCTGCTTCATGGAAATACTACAAAAGGTCCCTGGCTACCAACTTCTCCAAAATGTCCTACAACCATGGCTTTTACACTCACATTGGACAACTCCAGGCCCCTTTCTTTCCTACCTTTGTCTCATCTCTTCCCCAGCCGGTACATTCTGGCTTGAAGGCAGAAGATGGTCCATGGTTTCAGAAGGGATGCCAATTTTAAGCAACTTATCATTAACAACTTATAACCTTGTGAGATAAGCTTGTAATGAAATCAGCCAATTCCATTTTGTTAGCTTAGGTCAATAGAATATGTACTAAGTACTTATAGTATGTTTTCAGATGACACATTTAGTCATAGACCTAGACTCTCTCTTCTAAATCTCTACAACTTCATTGAATAGTAATGATTGCCTATTTCATGCCTAAAATGTTTTTAAAATAAAATAAAAATTTTATAATAATTTATGAGCAATGTAAGTGATGAGTGTCTTATCTCTTGCCTCCTATGGACATTTCTTCATGTTTATAGTAATATAGTCTCATACGAGTTCTGTTGGCATGTTGTTCCTCTTTAACACCAAACAGGATTGTGGTGGAGAATCACACGGATATCCCACTATTTTATTCTATTAACTGTGGAGTTGGGCATGTGATCCAGGTTAGATATATTCTATGCTCATCATCTGGTAGAAGCCAGCTGCTAAAGTAGCCATGGAATCAAAGTAATCCAAGCATGGCCCTCCTGTGGGTTGTAGTATATTTACAGAAATAATTTTTGTTATTTAATATATCTCATTACAATAAACATAAAGCTTTTTATAATATATCTGAGGGTACTCTTTTTCTTTTGCTTATGAATACATTTTTATTTTTAATATTTCATATCACTCTAAATTCTACTCTGTGTCTAAGATAGAATCCATCTGTTTATAACACCTTATAAAACTCTCTCAAATTGGTTTCATTATCCAAAATTTTTTTTCCATATTAGTGACAGAAACACAACGAAAACATGGTGTGTCAAAGAGTTAGAGGGAGAGGAAAGAATTAAAGGGTTATATCCTAGGTTTCAGAATCAATGGAGTTTAATGTACAAAAGATGTGGGTTAAAATCAGATAAGCAGTCAGAAAGGGAGTTTGTCAGGGAGCGACATGTGTGACAATTGAAACAGGAGTAAGAAGAGGAAGGAGAAAGACTGGGTATATACAATGGATGATCAGTGCTTTCCACTGAAGCTTTGGAGGTTTGGATGAGTTAACATGAACCTGGAATAATAGATCTAAGAAGAATCTTGCCTATTGGTAAGAAGGCCTCTACTCCATACCCATACTGTGCTCAGGCTTGAGACCATCCCAGGGAGGATACAGCATCAGTGAGGAGGTTGCAAAGGATCCTGGGAGTTCAGTGATAGGAATGTCAGCTAATCTCAGTTGTTGTTGTTGTTTTTAAGTGTGATCTGAACAACATGTTTACAAGTTTTGCCATAGTGATCCTCAACAAGGTCTAGGAACCTGCTGAAGAAGCAGAGGGGCCAAGGGAAAAGCTCAGTTGTAAATGCTCTCGTTTTCTGAGCAAGATGACTCGGTGCTGTCTTCAAAATCTATGTAGTATCATACACTAGTACTCTCAACGCTGGGAAAGAAGAAAGAGTAGATCTGCAGGGACTGCTGGCCAGCGAACATAGCCTATATGATGGGTTCCAAGTATGTCTCGAAAAGAGTTTGATTGGTGCCAAATGAGGAATGAAACTGACCCTTAGTCTAGCTTCCACATGCACATTCTCTTGTATTGGAGCACACACAAAAGTGTTCCCTCTCCCCTTGTCTTCCCTCTATGCACACGAGCTCTCTCCCTCGCATGCACACACACACACACACACACACACACACACACGGAGAAAGAGAGAGATACACACAAAAAGCACGCACACACACAAAGAAAACTCAAATGCTTAGTTGGCTCAGTAATGGATCTGAAAAATGAAGCCAACATTTTCAGCTCGCAGTCCTTTGAATTTTCTATCATCCCATCCTCTCGAGCAGATGTTCTTGTTTTCATAAGCTCTGCTTCTTGTCTGACCATGCTGTCCATTGTGTATTGAGAAGTTCAAGGTTCCTCCTCGGAAGGCTCAAGATTCTTAAGTCTTGGGCCTGCTCTGGGAAGACAGAAGGAAAAGAAAGGTCCAGCCAAAGCAGTAGGAACCATGAGATGTCTCCCTCAGCTGGAAGGTGACATGTGAACATTTAAAAAATACATCATTCTTTAGCCTGATGTCACCATAAATCTTAAAATCTTGTCTAAGTAGAAACATCCCATCCCAAACATAAACCAGTGACACAAACAGCTTCACAGTCTTCTTTTGAAAAGTCCCATAGGCATATTTCTCGTGGACACAAGAGCTCCCATCCAGCTTTTCCCCATCATTGTGTTACGTTTATAAATTTTATATTAACAACCAAGAATGACACACTGCCTGTAGAGATAAGCAGTATAGTATCTGCCCCTCTGCTGAGCTAGGAAGGGCTACCTACCTTGGTTCCTATCTACCCACCTGGCTGAGCCACAGCCTTGCCTCTGCCCACCAGCAGGAGTCAGCCATCATGTCAGGCATGTCAGCATGCTGACAAGGAGAAATAGCACCCTTTGTTTTATTAGTTGGAATCTGAAGTATGAGAAAAAAAATGTATTGTGGTATAGGCCGGTCCTGCTTCTCTGGAAGTCTCCCCAAGGCTGGAATTGCTCATGCAAATAGAATCATAAATCACTGAAGGGGCCACTAATCCCTAAAGATGCCTGATTCATCCTTCTGACACCATAGCTTTGTGGCGCTTCAAGCAAGCCTCTGCCTTTATGTGTAGGGGTGAGGATGAGGAAGGTAATTATGATAAAGCTTGAAAGAGGAAAGCCATGCTAGTACATCACAAACACGACTTGTATACTTCTGTTCACTCCATCCATATATGGTTATCAGAAAAAGAGTCATGCAATCATAGATATTCAATGCCCTTTATTTAATATTGTTTCATACTCAAAACAGTGTGGTCTTAGATTATTTTGGTGCCAAGTTCTGAGTCAATTCTATTTACAAGAGACCTTCAAGTCTAACTCAAAGTGATAGTAAAAACAGATGACAAAATAAACCTTTTAAATGAACACAGCAGTTTTAATAAGGAATCTTCTTTTGTGCATATGTATGTATGCATGTTCTTATTATGTAGGCTCATATGTATATAAATTGTGTGTGTGTGTGTGTGTGTGTGTGTGTGTGTGTGTGCATGTACTTAGAGAGCTGAGGCTGACAGTGTCTTCCTCAATTGCTCTCCACCTTACATATTGAAGCAGCTTCTCTTGCTGAACCCAGAGCTCACTATTTTGGCAAGTCTAGCTAGCTAATTTGCTCTGAGAAGGCTCTGTCTTCTATATGCTAGGTCAACAAACCCACCCAGTGTGTATGCGGATTTTGGGGATCCCAATTCTATTCCTCATACTTGCAGGGCAAACACTTCATCCACTGAAGCATCTCTCCAGTTCTGTTAAGCAAGATCTTAAATGACGTCGTTTACGCTATGAAATGCATACTGTGCATATTACCAGTTTAGCAATAGTTCATTTTAATGCTAAATTATAGAATTTCTGGTGTGTGACAAATGCTACTGGCTTTAATGTACTACATCAATGAATCTGGCATAACTCTACAGGTGAGCGCTGTCACTGTTTTGTAGATGATGTTAGTGAGGCATGGGTTATTTATCCAATTGTCACAGAGCTATGGATTACTGGAAGCTACATTACAGTGGGCCAACCCTATTTCAGTTAAAAACCAACCATGCCAGTTGTTTTAGATATATCTCCTTTCAAGATATCCCAATATCATCCCTAAGCCAACACACTTTAATTTACTTTAAAGAACGCTGCCTGAAATTTGCATGGTATCACTCATTGAGACAGTACCAGGATTCCATTGATGCATTAGACTAAGTTCTTTTAATATCTTGGGCAAGTCTGATGGGGGCTGCAGGGTTTACTAACGATGCCAGTCATTTATAGCTATACTAAACGTAATGCTTAAGCCTGAGCTATGCAAAGAAGGAAAACGCATGGTGGATGCTTGAGTATAAAGTTTCGGTTACACAAGACAAACATTTGCTAAAGATCTCCTGCACAACGTAGAACCTAGTTAATAACACAGCACGGCGCACCTTAACATAAACTAAGACGACAGATCTCTGGACTCCTTTAAACTAAAGCACTTATTAGTTCTAACAGTACATTACATGTGATCAAGGTCTCTCTGAACAGTGCTGCCAGCCAGCCTTCAAGCTGTCCAAGGCAGGTATCATTCAGTCACCAGCATCCACTTACCCAGACATCTGTAACATATTCTCTCTTTATGTGTACTTGTTGATCAATACTTGGAAAGGAATGAGTCATTTCCATTATAAGGTACTGGATGGATTCTGATATAGATTGTATCAAAGATGCTGATCTAGCCAAATATGAGCTCACTGGTCTTAACAGTTAAAAAATCTCACTACGTTGTACTCAAACTCAAAAGTCCTCAGAAAACCCTGGTAATTCTTATAAAAAGTTTATCCTGACCTTAAAAATACTATGTATGGAAGCTGTCGTTCCATATCTTAATATTTCTTTGTGGACTGGAATTTTCCCGCTCTCAGACATGAAACAAAAAAAAAAGAAGGAAAATATTAACATTGACCAAATGCCTGTCATGACATATGTGTTGCCTTGACAAAGCCCAACCATCCTTCAATATCCTTATCCAAGGCAAGCAACATGATCCAACCTTTACATTGATATATGTGAAGACTGTGGTAACAATTATAGACAAATTCCTTCTTTCGTGATATTATACAATTGATTTGAATTATTTAAAAATACTTTGTTTCTAAGGTAACCATGGGATTTACCAAGGTACCCAAGGTATCCACAGGATTCACTGGGATACCCAAGCTATCTTACACAAGAAGAGTCAAGATTTTATAAGCTAAGCAGCTTCATAGATACTACAGATCCAGAAGGCATGCACTTTCGAAACTATTCACATGTTCTTGAGACACCTTGGCAGAACAGTGACTTAATATTAACTTTCCCTTGCATATAATGTCAGCTGCTGTCACAATCCCCACAATTTATATGTTTCTTAGCCATGTTAATGGTACTGTATGGAATAAACAGGTCTTCTAGACTCTCTCTTCTACCTACTGTATTCTTATAATACAGAAGAGCAGAATCCCTGCCACTTTTCCAGTTATTCACTCCATTTGCATCAGTAAAGAAAGGAAAAGAGCAAGTAACAGACAAAAAGTTGCAATGAATATATTATTTTCACTCCCAAGTTAGAAGTAACATGGTTACAGTGCTAGCAAGGGGGTGGGGACAAATGTCATGGAATAGGAGGAAGTAAGCTTCAAGAATGCAGTCCTATCAAAAACAATATAGGTACAGACATATTTTAGTATTCATACTATTAATAGTATCTCTAACTTGCTTATTTTACAAATTTCAAGTTTCATACCAATCTTTAATTCAGAAACCCCTAGAGAACTTGCAAAAATGATCCTAGAGAATGGAGAAAAGGATTGGCTGTTTAAAAAAAAACAAAACAAAACCTGACTACTCTTGCAGAGGACCTCATTTCAGTTCCCAGCATCCACATGATGGCTCACAAATATCTGTAACCACAGTTCCTCAGCAATCCTATGTCTTCTTCTGACTTCCATGGACACCAAATGTGTATGGTATACAGCAAGCATTAGATAACATAAAATTTAAAATATTATACAATACTGATCCTAGATGCACTGAAGAAGTGATTTTGAGATTTCTTGGACACATTTCTGTAGCGTGACAAGGGCATTTCTTCATATGCTCAGTGTTGAATAATATCCCCGAAGCCAATAAAGATAAATAATGAAAGTTGCTTTTTAAGGAAATGGGTAAAGGAAAGGAAACTACAGGAATCAAGGAAGACATTCCAAGAAGGAAGTGATCAAAGGCATTGAATACCTAAGAGTCTTAACAAGATAATAAAGGAACTCTTCTCTATCCTATAAAGTGAGTTATCTTTCCAGACTTCTGGAAATTAAATTTTATTCATTCAAAGAAGCCCTATAATGATTAAAGGTTTAAGATACTCATTGTTAAGAGTGTGAAAATTGTCTTGAGTTAGAAAGTAACTGTGGTGATCATTCAAAATATTTCAGAATGGGGAAATACTGGGTTTGGGTAAACATAAGGAATGTGATTAGAAGTCCATTGTGCCTGAGTTATCCTCCAACAATTTGGTACTGCTTCACAGTTCTAAAGAGGGTTGCACCTACAATTGACAAGTTAAATATTATCATTCTGCATGTGGATTTGGGATATGTAGATGGGAGAGACGGCCTGGAGAGAATACGTAGCCGGGGGCGGGGGGCAGAGGGAATTATTTATGTGGTTAAATCAAGAAAAATCTTTTATGATTCGTCTACGGTGGTGCTGGGTGATGGGATATACGACGAATAATTATGGAGTTGACTGAAACTTTGGAAATCTCCGTTTTGGATCTGTGTGTATCCTACAACTCCTGCTTGCTTTTTCTGCCCACATTCTTTCACAGAATGCACTAGAAACGGCTACAGAGGAAGTTGCCTTTGGCTTTCTTCCCCTCCCACTGATGGTAATTCTTTTCCTTTTGACTTCATTTCTTGGTAAAAGGCATCGGGCTGCTGTAGTCATTCCCTGAAGTGTTAGTCCTCCTTTTCCTGGAGCTCTTATCTCCAAAGGAGAGAATGTACCCATGGGGGGAAAGGGGAGCTCTTTCTTCATCCTCCCTGTGGACATCTTCCTTTCTATCAGTCCCAACTTGGAGACTTCATGAAAGAGGAGTGAGTCTTGCACAAGCAACATCAAATGCATAATGTATTCTTAAACTCACAATTTTTCTGACTCCCTTGGGAGAAAACAAAACAAAATGATCATTTCCAAAGGAGAGTAGGGCCAACACCATGGGCTATCTCCTTGGAATAGTCTGTAAATAGCCTTCATATCAGGAACAAAGAATGAGCAGTTGCAAGTCAGAAAGCCGGGTCCACAGAAACCGCCACGTTGACTTATTATTCCTCTGATGATGACCCTGTTGGCACTACTTAGTCCGATGTCAACAGGACACATTTATTGCTTCACACAGTCAGGCTTTGTCATGTGGAATCAGTTGACATGTGGGAGGTGTTTCATGCCTCTTTCCTTCATCTGCCCTCACTCAAGCACTTGAAGACACTAGTTACTAAACCAAACACAAATAAATAGAGAGACAGCAATTTTGGACATCATTCATAGCGCATTGCACATGATTAAACTGTATTAAAATACAGAATGGAATAACTAATTCACGTACAAATCTACTTGTCTGAGTCTAATATAGGATCCGGTTACAAAAGATTCCTTGTTAATTTCATTAAAGGAAAAAATATAAGACAGGCATAGTGGCTCATGCCTATAATCCCAGAACTCAGGACATAAACCAGAGGGATCATAAATTCAAGACTATTCTGGACTGTATGTTGTAAGATCCAGTTTCAAATAAAATATCAAAGAAGAATACAAACTAATAGAATAGACTTGTGAAAAATGTACAGGATGTCAGATATCAGAGAGAATTAGAACACAATTTTTCTTTACTTCTTTTTCACACTATGGCAGGGCTTTGGAAGTAGTACCATCCATTGTTTTTTAATACGAATTTGTAGGTGAAAGGGTCTGTGGGCCACAGTGTGGCTAAGTAAGAGGAGACAAACTTCTTGCATGAGTCAAAAACAACAAGGAATGATGGGAAATGCTCTGAGAGGAAGAGTGCTTAGTGTGGCTCACAGTGATGCTCTCTGGAGCATCCTAGGAGATTTACCAGGACACCAGTTTCGGGTGCAGAAATCCACCTATGTAAGGATCTGAATTTTAAGAGCAGTTGACAAATTTCTGAGTCTATGCCATTATTAGTAAACATTCAAGCATAACCCCGAGATTAATACATTTATCTTTTTCTGTCCCTATACCCAGCCTCATTTGGGCCCCTTATTGCCTGTCTTCTTACTCACCTCTAGAAAACCGTTGCTTAAAACTGTTTATATTCTTTTCACACATTTTTGCCAAGCTCTGTTGAAATTACTTTCCAGGAACAACTTAAGCTATGCTTTTAAGATTGAAGCTGGTGGAGGCGGTTAGCTCTAGCACATACGTATGCATGTCTACACTGTGTGGGTACACCTGTGTGCAGTGTGCTTTCATGTGTGTGAATGCAGAGGCCCACGGTCAACAACAGGAATCTTCACAGACGGCTTCTCCTAGAACCAGGATCGCAGGCAGGCCAACTCGGCATGTATGTGTGTGCAGAGGATCTAGATTCCAGAATTCACACTTTGGCAGCAAGTGCTTTATACCCTGGGCCCCTCTGTCACCTTTAAATTTTTTTCATGATTTTTTTTTTTTTTATCTTTTGGGAATCAAATTGGTCATCCCAGGTTAGTGGACTCCTTTAGACAAAAAAGTTACTGGCAGCACACATGCCACAAACCAACCAAGGACAAGTGAACAACCCTCATAATTCCTTACCTGGCATACGATGAGCTACATTACGTCTGCTTTAAGCTACTGTATAGCCAAGTTCAAGACAATAGAAAGCATCCCCAGATCTCAGATCTTCTGCCTTATTCAGATTCGTCTGTTCCAACATCTCTTGCCCTGCCTTGCTTTACCACAGAAGTACAAGCTCGGGCCATGCTTCCTTCTTTTGACTTTGCTGAGCCTGATGTTTCCAAATGTGGTCCTGCCTGCTGCAGACTGTCAACGCGAGAGTCCTCTTTCAGTGGCTCTGACCTATGTCATCACTCCATCAGCTCTGTAAATCAGCATCTCATGGGGACCTTTCGTAGAGTTAGACTTGCTACTGTTGCCCGACGAGGTCACTCATGGATACCTTGTAACAAGATTCACTCTGTACTGCCCCATTCCCTTTTCGTTTTTAGTTTCTTCTCATTTTACATTTATGTTCTAGCATACTCACTTGAAATTCTGATTGTTTTGGCAAAATTCAACTAGAGACTTTATTTTTAATTTGAAACAATGTAGAAAAATTCATCAGGAATCTGATCCGGAGAAAAACAGGCTACAATTTGATTAGTGTAGTTTCTATTTTTTAATATAGCAATATATGTTTTCTAAATATGTATTTTAACAAAAGAAGGATACTACTCATTTGTGTCAAAAATATGTTACTGAAAGCTGTACATTTCTAGAAAGTCTGTAACTAATTTTTATAGCTAAAAATGAGGTATATTATAACTTATTTACATGCTATTTACTTTAGATTTAATTTTTACAGTTTAACCAACAATACAGCAAGCCTCTATTTATATTTTGACTTTTGTATATTTATGTCTGTGGGTACATTACACAAGGAAAATTTGATGTCTCAGACTGTACATCACTTTTTATATATGAACATATAACACCAAATTTAAAGTCAGAAAGCATGTTATATTTTCTATTCTCCCCTAATCTTATAGTAAATATTAATAATCCTTTCTTACCCCTTCATAAAATATTTTTCAGTCTTTTTGGCTAAGTTATCGATCTAAGCAGCTGAAAATGACCTTATCTTATTTGGATTTCATTGGACAGAGTCTAATTGGATTTTCTTTTTTTCTTTTTTTACATTGATGACTCATATTTCCATTAATGAATGCCTTCACATTTTTCGCCTATGCTTTGTATAGCTATTTATTACACTTGTACATAATCTCTTTAGAAGTCAATTCTATGTCATTCATATGGTTGACAAACGTGCCTTTCATTCCCATTTTCTCTCAATTTTAACTATTATTGTTGGAATCCTTGATTTTCAACAGAACCAATTTCGTCAGTCCATCAGTGGTTTTTTTCTTGTTGTTTGTCTGGCTGGTTTTGTTTTTGTTTTGCTCTCTTGAAACTTATAGACAGAAGGTCTCGACCATCTACGTTATGAAATCTCTCCAGTGTTTCTATTGGTTTAGGTTTAGTTGGTCTTTGACCCATCTGTGAATGCTAACATGCCTTTTCTTCCTTTTTTTTTTTTTCCCCATGTTATAGCTGTGTGAGTCCCCGCCTTCAGATTCATCATGGCTTAAAACCCTGAGGTTCGCCTGAACAGTCCTCTGTTGCTGTCACACATCCAGGTGGCTTCTTTATCCACAAGGAACTTCTGTGAGATCTTCAGTTTTATTGAGTTCTTGTATATATTAGCTCACCTGGCCCTCACACAACCTAGGAGGGATTACTGGACCCTCTACTCCCACCAAACTTTCAATGATCCATGGGGACCTTTTCCAGGAGAATAAAAGGGAGGCCTGGAGAAATTGAAAGGAACCATAAGTAGGTCCAAGAACAAGTCAAAACAAATTTCAGTCCAGAGCCCCCTGGATTCCCAAACCCAGCTGCCTCTTACAGCACATAACTTCTGCACCCCTACACATTTCTCTGCTGTACACCTCCTATTGTGTACTCCTCTTCTACAGACCAATGTGGCCTTTCTCATTGATCAGGGGTTGCCCATCTCTTTAGAGTAATGATCTCAGATTAGTCTTCCTAAATTAAGGTTGTATGCACACTCAGAATCCTATGGTGAATAGAAGCCTTTATCTTCCATGATTATTCTACAGGGACTGCAGGGACACCACTGATCTGCCAAACACTCAGCCCCACCTCATGCTGTCCTAAAGGGATGGCTTGTTTCCAGTTACCACTTGCCATTACAATCAGCTCTGCGTTTCTCTTCTCTAACACCCTGTCCTTCCCGAGGCCCAGTGCGAATCTCATGTCCTTCATTAATCTCTTTCTGGAAACTTCCAGTAGACATTTCATGTCTTTCCTGCTTTGCGTCCCACCGAGCACTATCTGTAACTCCCATAACTGACAGTGCTTTGCTTTGTAGCTGATGCCAGGGACTTACTTTCCTTATCAGACTGTCAGCTCCTGGAGTTGATGGATAGTCTCCTCTTTGTGTTTGTATTACCCATCTCCCAATGCATAGGTAATCTCTGAAAAATAAAGTAAGTAGTGAAGAACTGAGTGACGAAGAAAAGCCTACTGCGGAATAAAATGTAGGGTGGCTTACTTCATTGAGAGTCTCCATTTTCCAAAATATTTTTTTCCTTTCATGTTTTTTGCTTTCTCTACTGCCAATCAACACCCCCATGCAGAAAACTGAGCCTTTAGACTCCACTAGAACAAATCTATGGTTTATGTTATTACTTTAATTCCTGAAAATAAATGTTGATTATCTTAGGAACATTGGTCCTTGCGTCTCAAAGAAATGTTTTCTTGCCTGCAGTGAACGAAGGGCTTGAGAATTCCCCACCCCCACATTACACGAGGGTTTGCATAGCATGTGCCATGTGAGACTGTGGAAGTGACAACTGAAGGTGCCATCTTAGACACTTGGACATACCTGATTTGTGGTCCTTGTAGGTCTACCTATAAAACTTTAATTCTGTATGCCTTGCTTCCTACCCATTACAAACACACTGCCTTTCTCTGTGGCCCTGGGGTTTCTGAACTGCCCCTAAGAACAGAAGAACACATGGTATGTCACCCCTGTGTCCAGGGAAGCCCTTGTCTTTGATGGGCATCGTCATAGAGAAGAGTAGCCATGTGACATGTGGAAAGGATGGAATGCCCCAACAATGAAATGTTATTTTAGAGAGAGGGCTGAGGGCCAGTTTGCTAGAATTGAATACATCAGATTTCTAACATCTAATAACAGATGTTCTGGCTACAATTCATGAAATCATTTAATATTGCTTTATGCTGTGGTAATAAAAATGTCATCTTCTCTAGCCGGCTCAGGTTGCATATCTTCCTCAAAGGGTCAAAATGATTTGATGCAGTTCCTAGATCAAAGGGGCTGATGGTGCCTGAATCTTATGGGCGAGTGGACAGGATATGCTCTAAGAGGGGATCTGTGCTGCCGCCCTAATGTGTGCTTTCGATCCAACAGCCTGAGCTATGCCTCTGATGCCCAATCTTGCCCAGACTCTAATCCTAAGAAAAAAGAACAATTTAGGGGAGGCTCACACTTCCCTTCCATCTCACATCTCACATCTGGCAGCATGAACATCTGGGGGACACTAAAAGAGGTGGACCAAACACACAGAATGTGACTGGCATGACACCAGACTTTATCACCAAGGTCTTGGAGCAGCATAAGTCAGTAGACATGATTTGGTCTCTCTGAATAAGCATTGCAGGAGAGTTGGAATTATCCACTGAGGTAGGGGAACAACAAATATATCTAGTGAAGCCTGGCTATAAATCAGAAGACTCAGCAACCTGAAGACATAGTGGTGTTGCCAAGATGACTTGAAGATTGAAATAGCAGTCTAAGGGAGATAACAGTAAAGCAAGGGGATTTCTTATGCTCAGAAAATATCTAAGGTAAAAACCAAACAATGGATAAGGTGGAAGTACAAGATAGAAATGTTTGGGGTCTCTTCCAGAAACAAATTAAAGAGAAATAAAGGGCAACCCAGGGCCTATAAAAAATGAATGTGTTTCACAAGTTTTTAAAGAGTGAAAATTCCTCCTCAGACACCATGATACCAATGTTTCATAAAATGAAAGACCAATACTGATTATCAGCAATGGCCTGACCTAAGCTGTTAAATCCTACATTGATCTACGGTATGGGCTCAGGATCCCAGAGGCAGGGAGTGATGACTTTCCATCTTTATCGTCAACTTGACTGGGACTAGAATTGGCTAGATGTTGTATATCTGGGTGTATCTTCAAGAGTGTTCCTAGAGACATCTAACTGAGAGAGGAAGACCTACCCTGAATATGATGGCAGCATCCCATGAGCTGGGGCTCCGAATTGAATAAAAAGGAATTGAAGGAAGAAATGTACGCAGTGTAATCAGCCACTTCACGCACCCACCAAGTGATCCGGAATTGTAAGTCAGAATAAGCCCCTCTTTCTTTAAGTTCTTTTGCCATGTGCTTTGCCTCAATATAAATGTTATACAAGCTAAGAGGATAAACACTGGAGTCAAATTAACACCTGTAGCAACAACAGAAAAGAACTCTAGTGTCTCAGAACATAGCAAAAATTGATTAGGAAGATGGTGTGACATTATAAAACTGTTGCACAGCTGGAAACAGTTACCAGAGTAAACAAATAATCCACAGAATAATATAAAAATCTTTGGAGGCACTTGACTTGAAAGGAATTAATATTCATAATACAAAAAGAAGAAATAATCCAAATTACAAATGGGCAAATTAATTAACCAGTTTAACACACACACACACACACACACACATAACACAAAAGAATAACAACAGTAACAACAACTAAAAATAGCTGCAAAATGTGTGGGGGAAATGTTCAAAATCCTTAACTGTCAGGAAGATGCAAATTAATTCTACCTTGAGCCTCTTTCTTTCCATTTATCTTTGATTTATGTGCACAATAAAATTTCATCATATTTACCCTATTTCACTGCTTCAATTACCTCCATATCCTTCCATTATTTTCATGTGTCTGTGTGTGGGGGTGGGTATGTGGGTGTGTGAAAACCCACGAAGTCCAGTTAGTGTGGCCCTGATGTGTATGGGTGGGGCCATGCAGTGGAGCATGGGAAACCTATCAGGGCTATATAACATCAATCAAGAATGATTTCCTTTTTCCTAGCAACTCTCAGCTGCCAATAGTTCCTCATATGGAATGTGACCTTGAGATCATCTACTCCACCAATGCCAAGAGTTTGCTGGGAGTTAATAAGGGCAATAGTCATGCGACATTTACAAAGCAGAATGTCATAGCATTTCTCCTTGTCTTCTAGCTCAGATACTCTTCCTTCCTCATCTTCTGCTATGGTCCCCAAGCATCCTAGGGATGGGATTGTACTCAGTCTCTTATCTGCAGCACAGGAACCAGGCACACATCTCTCCGTTGACTGCTGACATGGCAGGAGGAAACTTCTCTGGCCACGACTGAGAGCAGCTCAGGCCTGTCAGAGCCAGGAGCTGTGTGGACTCGAGAAGTCTGGAGTGCTACCTTGAGATTCTATTTCACCCCTGTCAGATGTCTAGCATTAGGAAAACAAAACCATGGAAGCTGGTAAGGATGTCTATATAGCAAAGTACTTGAGCAAACTAGTTCACTGTAGAAATCAGTATGGCAAAGACTCGAAAAAGCCAAAAAGAGAACTAGAATATGATCTTCTGTATATGTAAGGAAACAAAATCAGCATGCATGCCCAAACACACATGCTTACTGTAGCACTATTCACCATAGCCAGGTTATTCAACAGCTGTGGTACCTACTGAGAGGTGAATGGCCAATTTGTAGCTTACATACACAATTATTATTGTTATTGGTATGATTATTCTGCCCTAAAAAGAATAAAACTACCTAATTTGTAGAAAATATTGATCAAGTAGAGATCATATTACACAAATTAGCTAAATTCATAAAGACAAACCTTACATGTTTTCACTCATGTAGAATTTAGATTGGTTTTTTTAAAAATCTTATGAGAAAGTGAAGGTAAGTAGTTGGGAAGAGGAAAGGTACCAATGAAAGGGGGTAAGAAGAACAAGGGATGTGGAGGTGGTGAAAGTATTATAGGTACACATGAAAACATCAGGATGGGATGCCATATTCTATATAATTACTGTATGTTGATATTGTAAACATTGCAAGGGAAAGTATTAATACACACATAACTAAAAAAACATTTTTCAAGTGGGAGAAAGTAGACAGTAATCCAAGAGTTACACCTTAGAGGACCTGGCTAAAAAGGCACTTGCTCTCAAGCCTGAAGACCTGAGTTCAACTCTCAGGGCCCCCTGACCTCCTCACATACATAGATGCAGACTTGTGCACAAGAAATAAATACATAAAATGCAAAGGAGTAGCTAATGTCTAACGCTAAATGTAGATATTGAATGCTAACTGTCCTTCCTTCCCTTGCCCTTTGAACCAAGCAGTCTCTACCTCCAATTAGTTCATGAAGATTTCCAGGGAAAGCGCAATATTAGAAACAGTTTTCTGTGGTTTACGTTTGAAGTGTTCTGGTGTTGTGTCTTAAGGGGTGGTGTCAGGTGTAAAGTGAAGGCTACTGGGAAATTTCTGCCATTAGGGATGCACCCTTGCAGGGGATGATAGGACTCTTGTCCCTTGTTTCTTGCTGTCTCTGGCTTCTCAGGTATGCGGTGGGTGGCTTGTCTTGGCCACTGTTATGATACACTGCCTTTTCCAAAATAGAAAGTAAGCAAATAATAAACTGAATTCTCTAAAACTGTCAACTAAAATAGTCATTTTTTCTTTGTAAGTGGATTATCTCGGGTGTTTACTTGAGTCATAGGAAGCTAATAGTCATCAATGTGGACAACTTATTTGGTTCTAAGCTCTGTCAGTTGAGTTTTGGAGCTTTTGTTTTGTTTTCCCTTATACCTAACTTTGAATACAATTATTTCCTTACCTGTCTAAGATCACACTGTTGATGAGGCCAGTAGGACCTACATGGTTTCCCCATGACACCGAATCCCTGCTTCCAACCATTAACTGGAGGAGCAGAGTTGATTTCTGTGAGCCTGGGAAAACTTCGGGAAACATCAGACCTCTTCCTCTAGACTCCGACACAGGTGGATAATGCCTTTTTAAAAGTCTTCCTCTAAGGATGCTGACTTGATATATTGGAACACAGTCCCAGGAGCTGGATGTTAACTGCCCAGCTATGAGAGCAAAGAAGCCTGCAGAGATGCTCACCCTGACCTCACCTGAGACCCTTTATAGCTCTGCCTGGTGCAAAGATGCACAGGAGGACTTCCAGTGAGGAGCAGGGGTTGCAGATCTTCATGGGGTCCAGTTAAATCCCAGGGAACTCCAGCTGTCTGGTGATGGGTTTTCTGGGCCAAGGCCAAGGCAATGGTCTGCTCTTCACAGGTAGTCTTCCCATTTCTTGCCCCCCCTCCCCCCAGGGTGTATTCAATAATGCACTCTTTATCCTGAAGCAGATGGAAAAGTGTTTTAAAAGGTGCCAGGTTTATTTATGGAAGCATGAGCCTGCATTTAAGAGATGCGCTTTGCCAGGGGGTAATGTGAACTCTCCAAACAGGAAGTGTGCTTTACTGCTTCTTTATTTTATTGCCATATCAGCTGCCCAGAGCTGAGGAATCCTTCCTCTCAGGAATTATTTATTTTCTAACTCCTGAACCAGAACATCTTGACCATCACTGTGCCTGATTCCTTGCAGCCAGAGTCTCAAAGACAAACACGTGCCTTGTGCCTGCCGTCCTGGGGCACCGCTGACGACACTGGGAACAGAGGGGGAACATTGTGCAAGAGTCTTGATTTCCATGTAGATGAAGAAGCTGAAAACAATGAGATCAAATGAGATGGTAGACATTGTAAATTGCTTTTTAGAATAATGAAGAAATGACCCACTCTTCTCCTGTATCTCAAGACACTCAGAAGTAACCCCCCCCCCCCGTCATCATTATTCCATATGGAACTCCTAGTGGAAGGAAACAGCTCATCAACTTGAACTTGTCATTTTGTCACCAGTAATGATAATGAAGAGAGAGGACAGAACCTACTGTGTTCTTCAGCTTATGGCTCTGACCCTTCATTATTATTCCAGTTGTGAAGACATGAAAGGTCCTAATCCAAGCTTTATTAACTAAGCCTATGATAACCAGCTAGAAGCACTTTTTGATACCAGCAGAATGGCCCTGTGTACAAAGGGACAAGAGCAGAGTATAGAAACCTGACATCTTGTTACAGGCACTATCAAACCAAGAACTGAGAAGGAGCCCAGTGAGACGAGAAATAGACTTGCCATCCAAGTGCACTTAAGATATCCAGAGACCATTAAACAGACTCTAGGTAGAAACGGATAACATATACATGCATAGAAACACACACACATCTGTATGCAAATCTGTATGTGCAGAGATGCTTCCACGATCTACCTTAGAAGGGACCTAGCACTTCTTTCAGTTTGAAGAAGATTTTCCCATCTAGTCTGTGGGAATCCTTCAGAATAGGTATGCTTTCACACTGGGCCTTATGGAAGGTGTAGACTTAAATTCCTGGGAGGAGCTCTCAGGAAACACATGTGTTACAATGGCACCACCTTCTGGACACTCCCAAATATATCTTTTTCTTCTTTCCCATATAACACTCATAATTCCCTTTTGCCTAGGACAAAGTCTATATTCCATGGCATTCGAGCCTTGTATGATACAGCACAGCTCATGTTCAGGTGCCATCTCTTCATACTCCATACATGGGTGAGCAGTGCCTCCCTGAATAAGTTAAAACCTTCTTGCATCCTCATTCTCAAGTGGATCAATACAAAGAGGTGAATCAAGAAGGGAATTGCAGATTGTTTTCAGGCCTCAGTCCCTCAGTCATGGAAGGATGAATAAGAAAAGGAAGCTTTGATGCTTATAAAATACAGGTCATAAGTGCATATGAGAACCTGAACTTTGGTCTTCTTGGTGGCAGGTAGAAATTTAAATAGAAAAGAAAGTAAATAGGAAAAAGAAAACAGATAAGAGGATATAGATATAAACTCAAAATGTCCATAGCAAAAGTAAATATGAAGAGGCTTAGGATATGGCTCTGTGGGTACAGTACTTGCTATATACCCTGTGTTTGAATCCCCACAGGCTAAGTAAAGCTGGTACAGCTATATACACCTGTATTTTCACTGTTCCTTAAGAGAGATGGGAGACACAGACAGGAGAATCTTAGAATCCCACCGTCCAGCTATTCTGGGGCTCACAATAGCGAGCAACAAACAGACCAGATGAAAAGTACATCTAACACTTCCCTCTGATTTCCACATGTTTACAGAGGCATTGTATGTCTTTGAAACACACACAAAATAAAACATAAAAAGTGACTCAAGAAATTCACAAATGACAAACAATACAATGCTATGATTGTCCACCAAACATCCGGAGGTTATTATTGAAATGATGGTATGTCTGTTGCCTGGGAAACAGGCAGCAGTTATGCTTATACATGACATCATCTCTAAAGGGGAATGTCTGAGTATATACCAAGAATCTTAGAAATGCAGTTATAATTTATTCTAGAAATTCTGTTTATAAAATTATTTCCAGCATATATCATTCTTCAGTAATACCTGTTAAAATGTTGATCATTTTACTACTATTTTTGGTATAAAAATGTGAAATAAGTACTTGAGTAACCATAAAAGATTGTTATATATAATCATTAAAGTTGATAGCAAGTAGACATATCTCTTACATGTCAAGGGTTTATATGATATTATTTGGTGAAAAATAATCATATTCTATTTTTGGCTTTAAAAAAGGTACAGTGATAAATAACTATCACAAATATTAAAATATTAAAAAATATTATAGTGCCTTACATAGGAACTATAAACGTAGTTGCATGTTTTAACCTGACAATCTTAATACAAGAGTTCTGTCCAAGTGGTATGACCTCAAAAGAATACTATCATGTTCAAACATACTTTTTGCTGAGTACTAATAGTACCCTGGAGGTGCTTGGTTCACAAATCTTGTTGGTTTCAGGATGCGCTGACATCTCTCTTAAGATATGCTGAGGACTTCCTCTGGCTATAAGCAACAGAACCAGAAGGGTGAAAATTTAGGGGACAATGTAAACATCCAGGAAGAAGAAAATAGTGAATTAAGCCTAGAATATGTGTTCAACAGAAACTGATGTCATTAAAATAGCTTAAGAAAACTGCATGGCAAGACAGTGAGTGCCAATGGCACAACGCGGTAGAAGGAAATATAATAAACAGTTGGATTTGTGTGGCTGTCGTTGCATAAAAACAATTTCATGACATAACGTGTGTACACAGGAGAAAAAGTCCAAGCAGGCCTGGATCCTACTGCAGTTTTGTTCAGGGTAAGATCACCTGTGCAGCTCTTGGGGACTCAGCCCCTGGGCTGGATGGAAGAATGGAGTGCCCAGGTGTCATGTGTGATGGGAAACTGGGAAGATGAAGGCTTGAGCAGAGGCGGAAAGCTCTCTGGTCCCCAGGCTGCTTGCTAGACAAGCTTCCTCACAGGAAACTTGATACTCAGCTCCCTTTCTCAAAAGACGAGACATCTTTACTCAGAAAAAGAGAGTGACACACTCAGTTCTGATGTATGAGAAAACATGTGTGCCTCTAACATTGTCCCCATACATTGCCCTCAGTGACTAAAGACTTTATACCAGGAACTGAGGTCCTTCAGTTTATACATGTTAATCCATTTGTAATTTCCCCTACACGTCCCGTGATTTAACTGATAGTCCAACCCCCCTTGAAGTGGTCTGGAGTACCCAGATCCAAATAAGAGAGAGATTTAAAGAAAGAGACAAATTGGGCTTTGGCTGAAGGGAGAACCGTGAGCCAGCCCAGAACTGCATTCCCTGGAAAGGCAGATCCTCCAAGGACATGCCTCTGCTCTCAGAAAGGTTGGCCTGGCAACTCACTCACACACTCCACTTGGAGAAAATTCTTTTCAGCACTCGCCAAAATGCCGGTCTGGGCTCCTTTCGCCTAGCAGCCTTGAAAGCTTGCACACATTTAGAGAAAATACTTTCAAATGACTCTGGGGTTCTGCTTTATGTTTCACGTTCCTTTGAACTTATTACCTCTTTACAATGTCCTGAACTATTAGTTTGGGAACATTTAAACTTAATGACTATATGGAAAGTAAACCAACACTTTGAAGTTTCCCAAGTCATTCATTTTCCCCTTTCATACACAGGAGGTTGGAGAAGGCAGGACGATGCCAGACTGAGACAGCTCAGGAATAAATAACTTATTTGGGGGTCTATGTAGATGGTTGTTCTGGGGTGGGGGGAGAGGATAGATCAGTTATGGAATGTCTAAGACAACCAAATCCATGATTAATGAGGGTCAACTTTAAAATGGGGGACACACAAATATGATGACTTCATACAGAGAGTGGTGTCTGTCTGACCTGGGCTACCAAGACACGAACTCTGGAGGCGCTTGGTTCACAAATCTTGTTGGTTTCAGGATGCGCTGACATCTCTTTTAAGATATGCTGAGGACTTCCTCTGGCTATAAGTAACAGAACCAGAAGGGTCATAAATGCAAGGATGATGGCCATTAAAGAAAGCCAGCAAGTGTGTCCAGAAGGTCAAGGCTTGGGAGTTCCAACTGGGAGTTTTTGGGGGAATGTGCTCTTCCATGTGATAATTCCACATGCTATAACATTTTATCTTTGCTTGCTTCCTTTTCTGTAGATAAGATCTTGGACACTATTGTGGGATAGAGTTCCCTGTAATATATAATAGACTTAGAGGTGGATATAGAGCCAAGAACCTAGAGAGACATGCTCAAACTAGGTTTCTTAGATGTTCCAATAGATGTTCAGGGGAAATGGAAGCCAACTACAAAACCCCTCCTAATTCTCATCAAATAAACAGCATAGCAGTGTGGCTCAAGGATCAAATCTCTAAAACATAAGCTAGTATTCAGTAGAAAGCCAAGAAAACTACTCCTCAATTTGATTTTCATTTCCAACAAAAAAGCCAAATATATATTGAGCGCAAGTATATGCATTGAAATGTATGCTGAATGTGGAGAGCAAGAATGTCTTCTCTCAAAGACGTGATTAATATATTTAGATGATGAGGAATGAGTGGGGGCCCTGTTGTTATTCAGTCATTGACTCATCCACTTGTCAAATACCTGTGTGGGCGTCACACTTTAGTATATAGATATTGGTACCAAATGGTGATAATGCAAAGTTTCAGTTCTTAAAAAATTTATATTCTAGAGTGAAGAGATAGACAATAAATAGCAAATAAATTATCTTATTTGTTAAAAGCAGTAAAGAAAATTGAAGAGGAAAGCATAACTGAGGGCAAGTGAAGATAGAAATGAGCAAAGGGCCTCTCAATTAGAACACATTTAGGCTCAACTGTAAAGACCGATGTATCAAGATAATGGAAACTGCTGAGTTTATCCAGGGCTTTTCATGTGAGCATGGCTATTCAACTATTTATACAAGCACAGCAGGCTTACCAGTGACTTCACAACTGAAGAGAATGGTTCCTGGGTTAGGAAGAAGGTAAGAGAGGGTGAAAGTAGTCTTAGTCAGAATTCTTATTTACTTGTATGAAATTATCGAAGAATAAATTTACCAAACACAAAGGTAAATGGGGAGAGTGTTTCCAGAAAAAGAAATGGGACCTGGTGCTAGAATGTATTTATTCCTTTAGAAAGTAGAAAACAAGGCCCTGGGGCTGAAGCTAACATTCTACAAGGAGAGAGAAGAAAGGTGATTTCAGAAAGGACAGGGATCATGTGATCACTGCTGGATGAGAGAAAAGAATCAGAGTTTTATTTCAGACACAATAACAACTACAGATCTTATGCAAAGAAGTGACATACTTGACAAGTTCAAAAAGTCTCTTCACTGTATAACAGTTTCCCTGCAGATAGAAACATTTCATTCTGCTCAGAAGCTCCTTAAACCGAAAGGTAAAAGACTCAAAATAGCTTCAGGAAGTCCCTGAAAATGATGAGATTCACTAGACCCTTTCCAAATAGGCAAATCAAGAAGACTTTGAGGCCAGACTGGCCATTGCCTGAAAGAAGCAAAAACCATCCCAGCTGCTGGGAAGAGGTTTAGTCCTCTTGGGATACTCTTCATCCTGTTGAACTACTTGCAGTATTCCTCCTGTGCAGTGTGCTCCAGGTTCTCATCTCCTGTGAGCTGTCACCTGTGCTAGGGTGGGTTTTGATGATGTAGCTGTCTTTGAGTCATTTCTGTTCCTGTAAGTAGCCCTTCGCCTATCTTCCTGCAATTAATCCAATAAAACTCACAGGTTCTTAGGGTTGGATTTTGGGGGTATCCGTACTTTGGGCTGTGAGTTCCTTATCTGGGGGTGAACAGACATGTGCTGAGTCTCCCCAGGAAATGTGTTGTCATGCAATACTGTTCTGTAGGGAACTCATATGGGGAAAGTTCTCAAAATTCTTGAAAAGAATATCACAACTGTTCAAGTAAGAAAGGCGGAACTACAGAATGGGTTAGAATAGTAAGATAAAGAGAATCTAGATAAGACAATAGAGCCCATAAAATTTGCTGAAGAACTGAAATATGGTCTTTCCACAAGGACCAGTGACATCCCAAGGGATGAATTACAAATATCTGTATGCTTTTTAGATGGTTGCATGAACCTAGAGTGGAGTATCACTAAGGGTTCAGGTGGTTTCTTAAAGCTTTCTAAGATACAAACCTGGCCATGATTTTTTTTATTGATTTTTATTGAGTTCTACATTTTTTCTCTGCTCCCCTCCCTGCCTCCCCCAAGTTTCTCATGCTCCCAATTTACTCAAGAGATCTTGTCTTTTTCTACTTCCCATGTAGATTAGATCTATGTATGTCTCTCTTAGGGTCCTCATTGTTTTTATCTAAGTTCTCTGGGATTGTGACTTGTGGGTTGGTTTTCTTTGCTTTATTTTTAAAAACCACTTATGAGTGAGTACATGTGATAATTGTCTTTCTGTATCTAGGTTACCTCAATCAAAGTGGTGTTTTCTAGCTCCATACATTTGCCTGCAAAATTTGAGCTGTTATTATTTTTTCTGCTGTGTAGTACTCCATTGTGTAAATGTACCACATTTTCTTTATCCATTCTTGAGTCAAGGGGCATTTAGGCTGTTTCCAGGTTCTGACTATGACAAATAAAGCTGCTATGAACATAGCTGAGCACATGTCCTTGTGGTACAATTGAGCATCCTTTGGGCATATACCCAAAATTGGTATTACTGGGTCTTGAGAAGTTTGTTTCCTAGTTTTCTGAGAAATCACCACATTGACATCCAAAGGCGAGAAAGCATATTTAACAAATGGTGCTGGCATAACTGGATATCAACATGTAGAAGAATGAGAATAGACCCATATCTATCACCATGCACAAAACTCAAGTCCAAATGGATCAAAGACCTCAACATAAAGCTAGCCACACCGAACCTTATAGAAGAGAAAGTGGGAAGCACACTTGAACACATTGGCATGGGAGACCACTTCCTAAATTTAACCCCAGTAGCACAGACACCGAGAGAAACAATTAATAAATGGGACATCCTGGAACTGAAAAGCTTCTATAAAGCAAAGGACATGGTCAACAAGACAAAATGACGGCCTACAGAATGGGAAAAGATCTTTACTAACCCTACATCAGACAGAGGGCTTATCTCCAAAATATACAAAGAACTCAAGAAATTGGTCATCAAAATAACAAATCCAATAAAAAAAAAAAAAACGGAGTACAAACCTGAATAGAGAACTCTCAACAGAGGAATCTAAAATGGCTGAAAGACACTTAAAGAAATGTTCAGCATCCTTAGTCATCAGAGAAATGCAAATCAAAACAACTCTAAGATTCCATCTTACACCTGTAAGAATGGACAAGATCAAAAACACTTACGACAACTTATACTGGAGAGGTTGTAGGGTAAAGGGAACACTCCTGCATTGCTGGTGGGAATGCAAGCTGGTACAGCCCCTTTGGATGTCAGTGTGGCGATTTCTCAGAAAATTAGGAAACCACCTTCCTCAAGACCCAGTTATATCACTTTTGGGTATATATCCAAAAGATGCTTCATCATGCCACAAAGACATGTGCTCAACTATGTTCATAGCAGCATTATTTGCCATAGCCAGAAACTGGAAACAGCCTAAATGCCCTTCTACTGAAGAATGGATAAGGAAATGTGGTACATTTGCACAATGGAGTACTACACAGAAGAAAAAATAACATCTTGAATTTTGTAGGCAAATGGATGAAGCTAGAAAACATCATTTTGATTGAGGTAACCTAGATACAGAAAGGCAACTCATAAGTGGTTTTTAAACATAAAGCAAAGAAAACCAGCCTACAAATCACAATTCAAGAGATCTTAGACAACAATGAGGACCCTAAGAAAGACATACATAGATCTAATTTACATGGGAAGTAGGAAAAAACAAGATCTCCTGAGCAAATTGGGACCTTGGAGAAGGATTGAAGGGGGAAGGGGAGAGGCAGAGAAAAAAAGGAATGGGTAGAATTTGATTATGTATCTAATAATGAACTGTGAGAATAATTTCTAGACACAGCTTAAAAATATTTTTTAAGTTTACTTATCTCACCCACTTTAGTCATTAGTGATTATTTTGCAATTTCAGATATATTTTTATTTTTCTGCCAATTGTGATAATAGTGGTTGGTTTTGATTAAATCAATTTCTCCTCTTTTTCTGAAGTTGAAATGTTTTTAGGAATAGTTTTTGAATCAAAGATTTCGTGACCTGGTACCCTCTTTGGCACTGCACTGAGCTGCTCAAACTCTGCCTGTCACCTTACTCTGAAAATGAATAGAATGTCATATGCCTAGTCAGCACTCCCCACCCTGAACCCAAGGTTCGAATCCATCGCCATGTCTTTTTTGTCTCTGTAGATTCTAAGATCATCAGAGTGAGGTTGAAACAGCTATGTCTGTTGATTTGTTGGTTTGTGTGTTTGATTTGCTTTGGTTTAACTTGGAGCCTGAGATCAGGGACAGAGTGAGGGCTGTGCACGGATTTGTTCAATAAACAAACCAACACTTCATCTTCTGGTTGGGGTTATTCAATTTCCACCTCTGGGTAATAAAATCATACAGAATGATTCTCTAAACATATATATATATATATATATATATATATATATATATATATATATGAACTTGAAAAGGAAAAAAGAACTTATGTAAATTAAGGACTGTGAAATGTTATCACACTAGGACGTTTGGGTGTACCCTGAATCTCATAAGAAAACATCAGAGACTGAGAAGTCCATGTGAAGATTGAGATGGTATTGGACTTCAGTTGTCATGAACTAAGGAACATCTTAGGTCACCCAGTGTAGAAAGGGGTAAGGAAGTATTCCTCTTGGAACTTTTAGAAAAATCTTGATCTTGATAACACATCATAATTTTATTGGGGGCCCTGACTACCAGCCTCAATACCCACTCAGGGCTCAGAGTTGGATGACTGTGGCAGGCGAGGACATAAGGGTAAAAAATTAACTCAGATACGTTACCTCTGCATGTTCTTTATTTTTCAGGAGAGGGGCAAAAGTGAAGTGAAAGGGCACAGAGAAGAAAAAGGGGAAGAGTAAGGAGAAGAAAAAAGGAGAGTAAGGGGAAGAAGTAGAAGTAGCAAGGAGAAGAATAAGGGGTGATCTCCACCACTTATTTTTTTTCTAGTTTTTGCAGACACAGTTGGAAAATTTCATAGGTGAAGACAATGATAATATGCATACCAAAATCACAAAAAGTGCAGGTAGAATTTGACACAGCAGTGTTTTGGAACAGGTAATACTACCCAGGAAAGAGCCAGTATTCAAGGGGAAATTTAAACAATTAGATAAAGTTACTAAACATCCCTGAATCCTGGATTCACCCATTCTCCTCATCCAGTCTCTTTGGTGATAACCAACTTTGGAGACAGCCAGATTTGTTTGTTAGCGAAGGTAGGGCATGCTGCCTTCCTGCTCAGTGCCTGCCTTCTATAGAAATTTCTATCTGGTCTATTAACAGGTAATTTTGTGAGATTGACTCTATGTAAATATGACTTTTAGAACAAAGAGTGAATGTTATTGCTCTAAGGCCTCATGGTGTGGGGGAATGAAGCAAGGTCATTTGGTTGCCCATGCAGAAGTCACACTGCTGAGGTGTTTGGGGAATGAATCCCATTTTGAAGGGAAGAATCCTGGCTTCACAAGGTTTTTACAGATATGACAGTGACTATCCCAAAAGACAAGTATTCCCACAGCTCTGCAAAATGGGGTACTCCATAAGTGTACACTCACAGGTCTGCCTTTATGAATCTGTCAGCTATGTATTTACTGTATAGTCTTGTGGGCTCCAACATAATTGGGGCTTTTAGTCTAGAGATACTATGAGACAATAAAGTTTAGTTGTAGAAATAAATTGGGGTACTTTAATATATCCACCCTTGAGAAATGACATGCAGCCTGTAGACACAGATCAATTAAATTCTAAGCATAGAGCCTCCTGCCCAAACTAGCAGAATCTGGACAGTCTAAGAGAAGCCAGGCTCTTTGCCTGAAATAGTTCAAGGGGTCCTCAACTAAGCTCTTGCATGTTCTAGGCCCAGCTTCACCAATGATTATCCACCCTAATTCCCAGATAGTGCAAGAGCATTTAGCAGTCACGACAACAAGAATATATCAATGGAAGTAACTTCATCTTGAATTTTAAATCCAATAGACAACTACAGCCTAGTCACCTTCAAAGCATTTTGATTGTAGTTAAAAAAAACCAAAGAACTATTTGTATGACCTCCAGAGATAAGTCCCTGAGAGTCCATCAAAGCAGGTGACTAAGTTTTATAACATTTCAGGCACCTCATTTTGAGAGGAGGGAAGAAGAAGAGAAATGTTCAGACTGTTGATAGTCGTGTTGATTTATTTTGAGTGTCTCTGTTGTGCCAAACATAGACAATAAAGAGATGTGTGATGTGGGGGATAATAGGAATTTATGAGTGTTAGCAGTGAAAGTCCAAAAAAAAAAAAAGGATGATGGGGGAAAAATGATAAGCCAGAGCTCAGGACATAAGGGCATTCATCCTCAGCTGTTTGAGTGTCAAAGTGATGTCACTCTGACTTGATCTCTCTCTCTCTCTCTCTCTCTCTCTCTCTCTCCCTCTCTCTCTCTTTCTTCTGTTGTAGTAATGGATTGTCATGCAAACAAGTGAGCCACAAGAGTCTATTTCCAGATAAAATATTTTAGAAATGCCTCTCTTTAACTTGCAATGGAGCTAAAGGTTTTCTTTAATTCAAATTTGTACTTCATTGGCCTCATCTCTAAGAAAAGTAATGAAAAATCAAACATCCAAAGACCTTTTCCTGAGGATTCCAAGCAATTAGAAAACTAGTACCATATAAAGTGAGGCAGATGATCGGATCACTGTGTATGTCATACAAAGTTTTTTTTTTCTTTCCTTTTTTTTTATTGTGAAAAGAAGAAAAAAAACATAAACAAAAAACAAGTTTCCACCTCCTCCCAACCTCCCATTTCCCTTCCCCTCCTCCCATCCTTCTCCCCCTCCTCCCACCCTTCTCCCCCTCCTCCCACCCTTCTCCCCCTCCCCCCACTCCTCTGCCCCTCCCTCTCCAGTCCACAGAGCAGTCAGGGTTCCCTGCCCTGTAGTAAGTCCTAGGTCCTCCCCCCTCCGTCCATATCTAGGAAGGTGAACATCCAAACTGGCTAGGCTCCCACAAAGCCAGCACATTAAGTAGGATCAAAACCCCCTGCCATTGTCCTTGGTGTCTCATCAGCCCTCATTGTTCGCCATGTTCAGAGAGTCCGGTTTTATCCCATGCTTTTTCGGTCACAGTTCAGCTGGCCTTGGTGAGCTCCCCGTAGATCAGCTCCACTGTCTCAGTGGGTGGATGCACGCCTCGTGGTCCCGAATTCTTTGCTCATGTTCTCCCTCCTTCTGCTCCTCCTTGGGACCTTGGGAGCTCAGTCCAGTGCTCCTGTGTGGGTCTCTGTCTCTATCTCTATCCATCACCAGATGAAGATTCTATGATGATATGCAAGATATTCGTCAGTATTGCTCTAGGATAGGGTCATTTCAGGTTCCCAATCCTCAGCTGCCCAAGGAACTAACTGGGAACCTCATCTTGGGCACTAGGGAGCCCCTCTAGGGTCAAGTCTCTTGCCCACCCTAAAGTGGCTCCCTTAACTAAGAATTGTGGTTCCGTGCTCCCCTATCCACCTTTCCTTTATCCCAATTCTCCTGTTTCCCCAGGTCCCCCCTACTTCCCTTCTACCTTTTCTCTCCCCATCTCCCCTTACCCCCATCCCACCCCACCCCCAAGATCCCATTTTCTCCCCGGAAATTTGGTCTACTTCCCTTAGCCAAGAGGATAACTATATGTTTTTCTTTGGGATCACCTTCTTACTTAGCTTCTTTAGGTTCACCTATTGTAGACTCCGTGGTCCTTATTTATGGCTAGAAACCAATTATGAGTGAGTACATCCCATATTCATCTTTTTGGGTCTGGGACACCTCACTCAGGATAGTGTTTTCTATTTCCATTTGCATGCAAAATTCGAGAAGTCATTGTTTTTTACCGCAGCGTAGTACTCTAGCGTGTATATATTCCATACTTTCTTCATCCATTCTTCCATTGAAGGGCATCTAGGTTGTTTCCAGGTTCTGGCTATTACAAGTAATACTGCTATGAACATAGTTGAACAAATGCTTTTGTCATTTGATAGAGCATCTCTTGGGTATATTCCCAAGAGTGGTATTGCTGGGTCCAGGGGTAAGTCGATCCTGAATTTCCTGAGAAACCGAAACACTGACTTCCACAGTGGTTGCACAAGATTGCATTCCCACCAGCAATGGATGAGGGTACCCGTTCCTCCACAGCCTCTCCAGCAAAGGTTATCCTTGGTGTTTTTGACTTTAGCCATTCTGACAGGTTTAAGATGATATCTCAAAGTTGTTTTGATTTGCATTTCCCTGATTGCTAAGGAAGTTGAGCACGACTTTAAGTGTCTTTTGGCCATTTGAACTTCTTCTGTTGAGAATTCTCTGTTCAGTTCAGTGCCCCATTTTTTAATTGGGTTAATTGGCATTTTAAAGTCTAGTTTCTTGAGTTCTCTATATATTTTGGAGATCAGACCTTTGTCTGTTGTGGGGTTGGTGAAGATCGTCTCCCAGTCAGTAGGTTGCCTTTGTGTCTTAGTGACCATGTCCTTTGCTTTACAGAAGCTTCTCAGTTTAAGTAGGTCCCATTTATTCAATGTTGCCCTTAATGTATGTGCTTCTGGGGTTATACATAGGAAGTGATCTCCTGTGCCCATCTGTTGTAGGGTATTTCCCACTTTCTCTTCTATCAGGTTCAGTGTGTTCGGGCTGATATTGAGGTCGTTAATCCATTTGGACTTGAGTTTTGTGCACGGTGATAGATATGGGTCTATTTTCATTCTTCTACAGGTTGACATCCAGTTGTGCCAGCACCATTTGTTGAAGATGCTTTCTTTCTTCCATTGTATACTTTTAGCTCCTTTATCAAAAATGAGGTGTTCATAGGTTTGTGGGATAAAATACGGGTCTTCTATACGATTCCATTGGTCGACTTCTCTGTTTTTATGCCAGTACCACACTGTTTTCATTACTGTAGCTCTGTAATAGAGTTTGAAGTCAGGGATGGTAATGCCTCCAGAAGATTCTTTATTGTATAGGATTGTTTTGGCTATCCTGGGTTTTTTGTTTTTCCATATAAAGTTGATTATTGTCCTCTCCAGATCTGTGAAGAATTTTGATGGGATCTTGATGGGGATTGCATTGAATCTATAAATTGCCTTTGGTAGAATTGCCATTTTTACTATGTTGATCCTCCCAATCCAGGAGCAAGGAGGTTCATCTATTTTTTGGTATCCTCTTCAATTTCTTTCTTCAATGCCTTAAAGTTCTTGTCAAATAGATCTTTCACTTCCTTGGTTAGATTTACCCCAAGATATTTTATGCTGTTTGTGGCTATCATGAATGGTGAAGCTTCTCTGATTTCCCTCTCTGCTTCCCTATCCTTTGTGTATAAGAGGGCGACTGATTTTTTGGAGTTGATCTTGTATCCTGCCACATTACTAAAGCTGTTTATCAGCTGTATAAGTTCTTTGGTGGAGTTTTGGGGGTCGCTTATGTACACTATCATATCATCTGCAAATAACGAAAGTTTAACTTCTTCCTTTCCAATTCGAAACCCCTTGATCCCATTATGTTGTCTTATTGCTATTGCTAGAACTTCAAGCACTATATTGAAGAGGTATGGAGAGAGTGGACAGCCTTGCCGTGTTCCTGAGTTAAGTGGGATGGCTTTGAGTTTCTCTCCGTTTAATTTGATGTTAGCTGTCGGCTTGCTGTATATAGCTATTATTATATTTAGGTATGACCCTTATATCCCTAATCTCTCCAATACTTTTATCATAAAGGGATGTTGAATTTTGCCAAATGCTTATTCAGCATCTAATGAAATGATCATATGGTTTTTTTCTTTCAGTTTATTTATATGCTGGATTACATTGATAGATTTTTGTATGTTGAACCAGCCCTGCATCTCAGGAATGAAGCCTACTTGATCATCATGGATAATTTTTTGGATGTGTTCTTGGATTCGATTTGCCAGTATTTTGTTGAGGATTTTTGCGTCGATATTCATGAGTGAGATTGGCCTGTAGTTCTCTTTCCTGGTTGAGTCTTTGAATGGTTTTGGTATCAGAGTAATTGTGGCTTCATAAAAGGAATTTGGTAATGACCCTTCTGTTTCTATATTGTGGAATACATTAAGGAGTATAGGTATTAGGTCTTCTTGGAAGTTCTGGTAGAATTCTGCATTGAAACCATCTGGTCCTGGGCTTTTTTTGGTAGGGAGGTTTTTGATAACAGCTTCTAATTCTTCGCGACTTACAGGTCGGTTTAGATTGTTCACCTGGTCCTGGTTTAGTTTTGGTAAATGGTATTTATCTAAAAAAGCGTCCATTTCTTTTACATTTTCCAGTTTTGTGGCATACAGGCTTTTGTAGTAAGATCTAATGACTCTCTGAATTTCCTCTGTGTCTGTGGTTATGTCCCCCTTTTCATTTCTGATCTTATTAATTTGCGTGTTCTCTCTCTGTCGTTTGATTAGTTTGGATAGGGGTTTATCAATCTTGTTGATTTTCTCCAGGAACCAGCTTTTTGTTTCATTGATTCTTTGGATTGTTTTCTGTGTTTCTATTTTGTTGATTTCAGCCCTCAATTTGATTATTTCCAGTCTTCTACTCCTCCTAGGTGAGTCTGCTTCTTTTTTTTCTAGAGCTTTCAAGTGGGCTGTTAAGTCTCCAATATGTGCTCTCTCTGTTTTCTTTAGGTGGGTACTTAGTGCTATGAACTTTCCTCTCAGGACTGCTTTCATAGTGTCCCATAAGATTGAGTATGTTGTTTCTTTATTTTCATTGAATTCAAGGAAGACTTTAATTTCTTTCTTTATTTCTTCCTTAATCCAGGTATGGTTCAGTAGTTGACTGTTCAGTTTCCATGAGTTTGTAGGCTTTCTGGGGGTAGCATTGTTGTTGAATTCTAACTTTAATCCATGGTGATCTGATAAGACGCAGGTGGTTACTAATATTTTTTTGTAACTGTGTAAGTTAGCTTTGTTACCAAGTATGTGGTCAATTTTCGAGAAGGTTCCATGAGCTGCAGAGAAGAAGGTATATTCTTTCCTCTTTGGGTGGAATAATCTATAGATGTCTGTTAAGTCCATTTGCTTCATTACCTCTATTAATTCTCTAATTTCTCTGTTAGGTTTCTGTCTGATTGACCTGTCCATTGGTGAGAGAGGAGTGTTGAAGTCTCCTACTATTAGTGTATGCGGTTTGATGGCTGCCTGGAGTTTTAGTAATGTTTCTTTTACGTACGTGGGTGCTTTTATATTAGGGGCATAGATATTCAGGATTGAGACTTCTTCCTGATGAATTGTTCCTGTTATGAGTATAAAATGTCCCTCTCCATCTCTTCTGATTGATTTAAGTTTGAAGTCAACTTTGTTAGAAATTAGTATGGCCACACCTGCTTGTTTCTTAGGTCCATTTGCTTGATAAGCCTTTTCCCAGCCCTTTACTCTGAGTAGGTGCCTGTCTTTGTGGTTGAGGTGTGTTTCTTGTAGACAGCAGAATGTTGGATCCTGTTTTCGTATCCAATCTCTTAGCCTGTGCCTTTTTATAGGTGAGTTGAGCCCATTGATATTAAGTGATATTAATGACCAGTGGTTGTTAACTCCGGTCACTTTTTTAGTAGTAGGGTTTGCGTGTTTTCCTTCTTTGATTTGCGCTGGTGAAGAGTCTCTAGATGTCTGAGTTATTGTGGTCATTGTTGGACTCCTTGGTTAGTGATTTTCCTTCTATTATTTTCTGTAAGGCTGGATTTGTGGCTCCGTATTGTTTAAATTTGTTTTTATCCTGGAAAATTTTGTTTTCTCCATTTATAGTGAATGAAAGTTTGGCTGGATATAGTAGTCTGGGCTTGCATCCGTGGTCTCTTAGTTTTTGGAGAACATCTTTCCAGGACCTTCTGGCTTTCATGGTTTCCATAGAGAAGTCAGGTGTAAGTCTGATAGGTTTACCTTTATAAGTAACTTGGCCTTTTTCCTTTGCGGCTCTTAATATTCTTTCTTTATTCTGTATATTTTGTGTTTTGATTATTATATGGCGAGGGGTTGTTTTCTTTTGATCCAGCCTATTTGGTGTTCTGTATGCTTCTTGAACCTTCATAGGTACATCTGTCTTCAGGTTGGGAAAGTTTTCTTCTATAATTTTATTAAGTATATTTTCTGTACCGTTGAGCTGCACTTCTTCTCCTTCTTCTACTCCAATTATTCTTAGGTTTGGTCTTTTTATTGTGTCCCATATTTCCTGAATGTTTTGTGATGAGAGTTTGTTGGACTTGCTGTTTTCTTTGATCAGAGTGTTTATTTTCTCTATGTTATCCTCAGAATCTGAGATTCTTTCTTCTATCTCTTGTATTCTGCTGGTTATACTTGATTCTGTAGTCTCTATTCGTTTACCTAGATTTTCCATGTCCAGCCGGCCCTCTGTTTGTGTTCTCTTCTTTGCCTCCATTTCAGTTTTCAAGTCATGAACTGTTTCCTTTATCTGCTTGATTGTTTTTCCTTGGTTTCCTAGGGTATCATTCACTGATTTACTCAATTCCTCGAACTTTCTATTATACTTCTCATCCATTTCTATAAGGGCGTTTTTTATATGCTGTTTAAGGGTGTCAATCACTTTCATGAAGTCAGTATTTTCTACTTCTTCTTGATTAAGGTGTTCATGTCCTCCTGTTGTGGGGTCACTGGCTTCTGGTGGTTTCGTGTTGTTTTTCAGATTGTTTGGAGAATTCCTGCATTGGCATCTGCCCATCTCTTCCTCCCAATACTCCCCTTTGGATCTTCTTTTACAGGATCAGGTCTTCTTGCCCACTGATGTACCTTCCCAGTGATGTCACTCCCCAGAGATGTTTCTCCACAATGATGTTTCACTCGGTGCCCAGATCGAAACTCCCTCATACAAAGTTTTAATAGCTCATCATTCACATCCAACTTCTAAAATGTCTCCAATTGGATACAAAGGAGTGGCATCTTCCTGCTCTTAAATCCGTGATTAGGTGACAAGGGAACTTTCCAATATTTGCCTTCAGTTAATTTTTTTCAAGTCCTTCTTTTAAAGAGGATACTTGTATAAATCACTTGTGGGTCCTGATGGGCTCTAGCAGGCCTTGCCTTTCTCCTTTTTCCTTTTCCTTGCTAAAATCTGTGAGATGACATTTCTAGAGCTAGCCACCAGGTTCTATTACCCTATTTAGCCACTTCTTCCCCATGAGGCCCTACTATCAAGTTCAAACTATCAAAGTATGGAAGTCCAACAATCAAAAGCTCCCTTATAGATAACCTAATTGATCTCTCCAATCAAAATTAAACACCTCACCCTAAAACAGGGTTTCCCTTTTATAAATTTCCATTTGCCTATGGGGCCTTATCTGTCTCCTCTTTATCCAGAGGCAGTCCTTTGTCCTCCCAGGGCCAATAGCCCTGCCCCAGTCTTCCTTGTTCCTTTCCTCTTCTCCTCATCCTCTATCTCCTGCCTTTGTCTCTTATTCAGTGCCCTCTGTCAGTGGAGAAGGCCACAAAGAAGTCAAGAAGGCCTCTAGGAGCCAAGTGTGGCCCTTAACTGGCAGTAAATAAGAACGCAAGGCTATAGTTCTACAAGGATATCAGATGAACTTGGGGAAGAAACTGAAAGAGCCTTGAAAGAGATGCTTTTCCAGTTAGGTCTTCCTATGGGAATTCAGCCATTCTGTGGATTGAAGTCTGTGACATGGTGAAACAGAGAAGCAAGAGAAGACATTCTTTATTTGACCAAAGAAATGGGAGATAATCAGCAAACACCGCTCTCGGATTCTAACTTCATGCTAAGTTACTGCTCATCACAGCAAGTTCACATGCCTTTGCTGTAATGCAAGTCCTGGGTTGGGCTACAGCAAATTTTAAAACCTCGCCACCAGTTTCTTCTGCTCTCAAGTTGAGAAACATTATAGAAGTACATCACACATAATACATTTATAATTTTTTAAAAATTTCAAAGCACTGACAGAGCTGGGGTGACATAAGAAAAGTCCTCATCTACCCCTCCTCACCCCAAGGAATCCTCTCCTCTTATTGCAGATTTATTTCTAGCCCTTCACTTTTACTGATAAGCAGTGGCAAATGACCACTCAAACTGACTATCTTATTTGTAGCTGTATAGCATAGACACTAAGCTAATCAACACCCATGACTTTCTTCTTTTGCATTTGGTATGAAAACTTTTGCAGACTTCCCGGAGGCTGGAATTCTAACAAAGGGGTATATTGATATACTAAAGGACAGTACTTCCTTGACAGGCTTTTAAGTCCCCCATAAGAGCCGGTAAACAGAAGGAAGATGGCCTGTTGACAAATGCCACGCCCTGGAAATAAAAGGATCCCAGAGCCCTAAACCGCATTGTGAAATCCCACCTACCTGCTGACCATCTCAGCCAAAACCATCAATAGCATCAACACACAGGGGCTTCATTGTTCTCTGGAGTAATTGTTTAAATAAAAGTCACATTTAACTGGTATGTAAAAGGTGATTAGGGAGATGGATCAAGAAAAGAAATAGATCAACAATTTTTTATAACTGTATACACGTTTGAGACCTCCAGGATCTTCATGCTAAATCTTAGTGGGTACCTCCTCTGCTGCGAGAGTACATGGAGACAAATGTAGAGAGGGAACTCCGTGTGCATGCACAGCTGTTTGTAACCTTAACCAAGGCAGGCAACAAGGCCAATGCTTCCAGCCTGCCCTTGGCATTGGCTCCTTCCCCAGCAGATCTGTGGTCTACCTTGTTCCTAGGACTCTACTTTCACAGAAGGGAGAGCCTTCCTAAAGGCAATTATAAGCTCTGGGAAAGGAGCCAGAGTGCTTCATATTGTAATGGAAAATAATCCTTCTACCCTCAATCTGCACATTTTCTTTAAGGTGTGAAAAATGCTTTCCCAGATTCGGCCAGAAGCATTCAGGTCTCCATGGGGATCTAGGCTAGGGAGGTGGGGGAGCCATGATTAGGTGAGGGAGAGAACACTCCCTGCAGTGGGTTCCAGGGGAGCAGCAAGCTTGTCATCAAATAAAAACAAGGCTTGACCTCCAGCCTGCTCACATTACAGACTTCTCCTTCACCCTGGTGCCCAGAAGCTCCAGCTCAAACTTGGCTTGCAACCAAAGAGAACTGAATGGCTCAGGGAGACTTCTGTGGACTAGGAATCCAGAAGTGATGCAGGCACAGGAGCCCGAAGGCAAATGAGGAACAAGAGACTCTCCTGCGTTGGCAGTTGAAGGTGGTATACTAACATGCACAATTCCCAAGTTTGGGAGGTGCTATCAACGCTCAAGGTAAAAAAATTTTTTCAAAGGGACAAACAGGGCAGCCGGCAGCATAGTGTTTGTATTAAGTAGTGGTTAATTCTTTCATAGCTCTGTGTCTGCATTCAACCACTTCATTGTTGTATTTCCTTTGCTATTTACATTTAAGTATAATGTATTTTCATCAATAATTTTCAGGCTATGTGATTATTCTGTAGTTAAAATTATATATGAAAGAAGTGAGGCATGGTTGTTATATGACACTTGTTGGGCATTGGTTATTACTTTCACTGGATTATGTTTAAGGTTATTTAAAACTTCAAATGAATTGGCATCAACCTATGTCCAACCTGGTCTGGGGCAACACAGAATGGGAAGAGTTAGGAGAGAGACTCAGAAAAAAAAATATAAACTGACTTAAAACATTATGAGATTTGTGTGTATATGTGTGTTTTATTGCTTTGCTCAATTTATTTGGTGTTATAGCTCAATTGCATGGCTCTTTAGTGTGAACTCTGTTGTTAACAATGTCTTCTAGCCATTTCAAAAAATTGGGCACCTGCTCTAGAAATAGATGAAGTATGATTCCCATCAGAAACATTAGTTTACAACTTCTTTTCACTTTATGAAGATGTTTTCTTCTACTTTGTTATCCATAATTTCTACAAAATGATGATGTGCCTTCTATGTCACAGACTAGCACAATATCCATTTTACTCAAAGGCAACTATAGCTTAGGGAGGCTATTACACAATTTTAAGTCGGTTTAGGTAATAAAATGAAAATACTTTAATTAATGGCAAATGACTGCTCCCTGATTTTGTGTGCACCCACTGAGTAAAACTCCAGGGCTCTTGTTCTACCACAAAATGGATTCTACTTATCTTCTCCATTCATTTCCATATTCCCTTCACCAAGAGAAGCTTTCTTGCCCTGATTCATACCCATTTTCCTTGCTGCTACCGTGTGTAGGGCACCCTTCAATAGTACTCTCATTAGGACATTTCATCAGGCATTGTCTAAACAGCTCATGAATTAATTTTTGCTGTGTATTGGCCTGTTACACAGTAAGTCCATGACAATCTGTGTACAGAATATTTTATAAGCATCATTTTATTTGATATTTGTAATTCATTGAGGAAAGCAATTTTAACACTAGCTTCGTTTTGCATGTGAGAAAACGGGTTCATGGAGAATATTGCTTGTTCAAGATCACGTAGGTAGAAAAAAATCCAACTGGGCCCATGACTGGGTGATTTCCACCACTGGTGTCCTTGATTTCTCTCTTCTTACGCCTCTGCGTTCCCATTCTATGAACTGATGATGCTTATTTACCGCAAAGCAGACCTTGAATACGAGCATGCCTTCCCATCTCTTCTACTGATGTCTTGTTTCATTCCTTACCTCTCTGGATGCATTCATGAGGAAGAGAATTCTCTTTGAAGCAGCCATTGGGCCAATATCTCATCAGCCATGAATGTCCAGCCCTCAGGGCCTCCTTTCTTATGTTAGCTTATCCAACGTGTTTCTACCTGTCTTTTCACTGCTTGCCCCCTACAGCTGAGGAGCTTCTCAAGGCCACATGTACAAGTCAAGGGACAGTCATTAACTTTAGTTTGATCTCACCATCATTTTTCTTTCATTGTCCTTCATAACAATTTTTACTCTAAAATATAAAGGTGGTACCTATTTCTTTGTCTCCTTTGACCATTTCTATAAAAGTAGTACCTATACATGTATGGACCCCTCCTAAATCTCTTTAAATAAATGAATAGGTATTTACTAAATTAGAAAAAAATAAAGAAAGAAAAAATGAACTAGTCTCAGTTTCTTAAAAGCACATTTTTCAAATTACTTATTTCTGGGCTATTATTTCTCAAAATAACACCTGACAGAAAGTATATGCTCAAAAAGACCTTATTAATTAAATTAAGTCATTTAAAAGGAACCCTACAAAAGCTTAATATCCAAGGATGAAATAAAACATTTTACACACCATTATGAGCACACACATACATTATACGCTTATATGATTCTTCTTTTAAACCTTGGAAATTGAGTAGAAATAAGTACAGAAAGGAAAAATCTGTTCCTAATAAGCTAGAATATTAAATTTTCACCCAGGGTGTTGGTGGATGTGGAATGAGGACTGGTCTGGAGGTCAACAAGCCTAGCTGAGGGCACATCTCAGTCCTTCCTCAGTCACCAGCAACATCCCAGAAGATTCCTAGAGCAATTTCCCAACCTCTCTTTAAAATGGGAAATTGATGATATCCTTATTTCCAGCCTAAAAAGAATAATCTGAGGTCTCGGGAAGGATGCAGATGTGCTCGCCTACATCCGAACTCCAGCTTGAAGACAATCGCATGTGGCTGACTCCGGGGCCACATCCACATCACCAGGTCACTTTGAGTTCTGAGAGAAAGACTTGTTTACTACCTGCAGACTCAGTCCTTGACAGCTTCAACTTTCCCTCATATTTAACACGATTCCAACATCTTCGGGTTTGCGGTACAATAAAAGGAGGTTCAAAGGCTTTGGCAGACAGTGGTCATAAGTCCGGTTTCATCTTCCTGGGCGCATAGTGCAATCATATCTCTCAGCTCTAGACTAGGCAAGTCTGTGGTGTGTTGCTGGGTCTTAAATAAGGCAATGGCAGGCATCTCTTTTCAGACATAGTTAAGAGACAATGATTTTTCTGTGGGGACCAAGGAGGTCATTGTAGCTGTCCCTTAAGACAAGACAGAAGAGAGGATGCTTTTGCTATGGGGACCAAGGAGGCCATGGTAGTTGTCCCATAAAACAGGACGGTCCTGGGGTGATTTTATCAAACAGAAACTATGGCAACTAATTTAGGCTAACACACATCAACAAGAAGGCACATAATATATTCCTTTAAGCTAATGATGTGTGTGGTTTTTCTTTGTCAAGCTACTTTGTGATAATTGTCCTAATAGAAATGGTGACCTTAAAAGAATTGCTTACTTTGGTTGATCTGTTGAATGCTTAGGGTGAGGGTAAGAATGGGGATAAGGGTGACGACAGGGATGTTATTGTAAGAGAATCATTTATTTATATATGTTCCATATTTATGATGAAAGATTTTTTTTATTTCAGTCTATATTAAGAACCAGTGGGAGGCTGAGAATATAGTGTAGTAGTAGAACTGTCTTTGAATACACAAAACCCTGGGTTCAAGTCCCAGTACTATACACACACACATACCCCAAAGAAGCCAAATACAAATGTTTTCCTACCATGATTAGTAATAATATAATGAAGGTCAGTAATAAATAGGATGAAACTACGAATCTCCTGAAATTATTATTTCACACTTAAAGATACCTTTTACATTTTTAAATGCATATGCAATTTTACAATAAAGTATAAATAGAAATTCTGAATATGTTGAATCTCCCACACACATACACACAAAAAATAAATCTCATTTTCTGACCAAAACATGAGACATGGTAATCTGAAGTTTTTTTCTTTTTTTTTCTGAGAAAGTAGGTATAGCTTATTTAGTGGGTTATGGAAGGAAAGGGAAGGGGGGGCGAGGGAGAGAAGGAGAGAGAGAGAGAGAGAGAGGGGTGGGGAGGAGGTGATCTGAAGATTTTCAAAGGTTAGCTTTATGATTCATGCATGCCCTTTCATTCTGCCATAGTGAGCCCTAAATTACTAGGAGTCCATAGGTTTTCTTTTCCAATCTGTTTGTGCTTGTCCTACTTAACACTATCTTTACACAATATAATAAAAGGATAAATAAGTGACAAAATATGAAGAAAGAGCAACTGTTTCTCTCAAAACTAGATAAAAGCAACCTACTAAAACTAAATTTTAGTTGAACTAGATATGGGCAAAGCAGGATCATGTATCTTGGGACTGTTGACTGTGTTACTAAGTGACATTTGTGGCATAACACAACAGCCATTTATTTATTTAGTAGATTACTAGTCTGAAAGTCAATGATTTGGGTTGACCTAAGAAGTAATTCTCTGGATCAAGCTCGGCTGATCATGGTTAGGCCTGTTCATGTATGCCTAGTAGGCTCGTAGGTTGTCTGAGGACAGTGGAGGTGATTTGGACTTTCTTCACATAGTCCATCATTTGAAGGAGGGTACAGGGTTCGACAGTACAAACATAAGCCCTAACACAAAAACGCCTTTGCAGTTGGATATCCACATGTCTTCTACTTCCTGTACCACTAGTCAGAGAAAATGACACAGTCTACACCTGTTGTCAGTATGCAAGCATGACTCAGATACATCAACCACAAGAAATGCTATTAAACTTGGGTTACACAGCCTTACACAAAGACACGTGCTTCTTCCCTGCATCACTCCACTCTCTAGTAAAATAGATTTTGCTTCCATGCTTTTTGTATCCTTTTGATAAAATTCAGTGAAGAGAATGTATGTCATGGACTATGAACTATAAATATTAAGATAAAAAACTTCTTTGTCCATTGCCCCAATGTTATTTTTTCTTTCCACAGCAATTTCTGTTAATGGTTTACCAGTCCTAACAATGCTCTAAAATGAATAATATTTCTGAATACTATTCCCCTTTTCAAACTTTCATAAATATGTCTGCATGATACAAACTGCTCTCTGTTTCATTTGGTTCTTATAACACTTTGGACATCTTTCTCTATTACTACATAAATCTGCTCAACATTTTAAAATAACTTGAAGTATGTCATAACTTTTGAAAATGTTTTAGCTTACTAGGCAAAAGTGATATCTCCTTGTTTTGAAATTCCTATTACTTTCATTTTTAGTGTGCTTAAATGCTACTTTTCAGGGGACTAGTTTCCATTTTATTTCTCTACTTCATCATTTTCATCCATCACTGTTCTTGTATAATGGCTGTAAAAGTCATTTTGGACAAATTGTACCTCACAGAGATTACAGGAAAATACATTGCCTCTACTGCCCATTTCTGCCTTTGCTTCCAGGATAGGAGATCCTGTGGTAGTAACCAAGAGCCTACAGTCTCAGAGGCCTACATGGTTCTCTCCTTTCTGGGTCTGGGAAGACGCATAGGATATACCAACCATAGGCCTGGAAGTGATTAGTCCTAGGATAGCTAGCTTCTTTTTTTTTAAGATATATTTATTATGTATACAACATTCTGCCTCGATGTATGCCCGCACTCCAGAGGAGGGAACCAGATTTCAGTACAGGTGGTTGTGAGCCACCATGTGGTTGCTGGGAATTGAACTCAGGACCTCTGGAAGAGCAGCCAGTGCTCTTAACCTCTGAGCCATCTCTCCAGCCCCCGATAGCTAGCTTCTTGAAGATGTGTATGTCTCAGTTGTCCTTGACTTCCAGGATGTTAAGGCAATTCTGAAAAGTTTCACTAGGTGTATTTTCCTTTATGAGTCAAGGATAACCTGGACATACAAAGACACAAAAGGAAAGATTCTTCAAGACACTTTTGCCAAAAGCCCGCAGTTTGTCTGCTTTTCCCCCATTGGTTCAAACTATCATGTGGGCTTTCCCGTGTTATATGAGGTTCACTTTCCAGGAGTGAATATGAGGTTCACTTATCCCTCGATACACACAAAAGTGAACCCTGTCCCCTTGTTGTTGGATGAATCACCTTACTACTGCCAGGCAATGAAATGTAACCTTAGGGTGTGAGTCATGTTTGCATAATGCAAAAAAGCAAAACTCATAAAATATTGCAAGGATAAAATATTTGAAAATGAGGCCTAAGAAAAGTCATGAACTAAGAATCTAGAATGTGATAAAGGGTGGTTGGAACAAATTAACAAGCAAAACATCACCAATTATTATAAACTTTAGAGTGAAAGAATAAAAAAACCTTGATGCAATCAATCATAAACTTGAAAGGAACAAAAGTAGAAAAATCCTAGGCATATTTAGGGAAATATCTATTATCTAAGTGTTTTTTTTTTAAAAGCGTACACTTTGACTAAGAAAGTTGTATGATATGATTTGATGCAAGTTCTCACTGTAAGTAAACTAAATCTTATTTTTTTAAAAAAAAAAGTCACGACATTGCATGGCAAGAAGACATTCCCCAAGCTTTATGAATGTTCTCTCTGATGTTGCAGCAAAATAAATTAGCAATGAAGTAAGTATCTCCTATTGGTAAGCAAATGGTAGGATCAGTCTCAGGAGAAGCACCGACATCAGTGGCAGTCCAAGGAAGTGAAGAGCCTAACTTGAGGGTGTCCTGTAAGTAAGAACTCTTGAGGAGACACTGGTCCCACAAGGAAGTAGTCACACGTTGATAGACATCTAGAAAATCCAAGCCTGTGGGCAATGGTACATGGGTACATGCATGTTATGATGGTTGTGCAAAGGTGTGTGTGTGTGTGTGTGTGTGTGTGTGTGTGTATGAGATAGAAAGAGAGACATAGAGAGAGAGGAGAGATCTACAAAAAGATACTATATATTTTAAAAGCAGTAAACTAAAAGCCTTTTAAAAACCCACATATGAATGCAATTTAAAATTAGTCAAGGTACAAGAAGATAAAATGTTCCCTCTCTAGTGGAAATATGCACATCCTCTCATTTTCCTTGTTAACATATGACAAGAACTTTAAAAAAGTTTTCCTACCTAATTAATGAAAATGGTCATAAATCCATAGAATGCTTACATCCATTTAGATATGTGTTGAAAAAACTAATCATAATGTAACATAAATAAGTTCTGGTAAAAAGTCTTCACTGCAAAGATAAACAACCAGTGGCATTTGTAATTAAGGGAGTGATGGGAACTGCATCTTTTTCTAAGACTATACAGTAACACATTTAAAAGGTAAATCAACTTACCAAAAGCATCAATGAGTTTTAAATGCCATTTATTAATTTATTTTAAAACATATACAATAAAGTATGGAAGAAAGCATATTCATATTAACAATCATTTTATGAAATTATTATTGTCTATTCAAGGTTTATTTTGTTCTTTTTATGCTAAGTTTTCATTTCATATTTTTCACGGTAGATTTCTTTCTTTTACAGTGAGAGAAAACTTATCCTACAAAAGAAAATCCTACGATGTTTTAAGAAATATGCATGATATACACATATCCCAATGAGAATCAATAACTTACCCTTACATTCCTTGTAGTTAGCAGAATTGAAGACAATATTCTCAATGACCATGTAACTTTTCAGTTATCACTACCTCATCCAAGGTTATCATTGTGTCTACTATGATTCTACAGAAACAAACATACGACAAAACGCCAAGACTCTACCACTTCTGTGTACTGGTAAATGTGCAATTCTTTCTTTTTGTGCTTATAAGTCATTGGGTGGCAGGAAAGCTAAATTGAAAATGGAATTCCATGGAAGCCTGAGGGCCTGAATTGAACCCCTAAAATCCATGTGAAAAGTCAGGTGTGGCTTAGTGCATCCGTAATTGCAGCATTTGTACCTTGTCATGGGAAGCTGAGACAGGAGGGCCAACCTGGAGTTCAAGGACCAGCTAGTCTGTCATATTCAGCACACAGGCAAGAAACAAGAGAGACCCTGCCTCAAAACAAAGTGAAGGAAAGAATCAACTTTCAAAAGGTTGTTTCCTGACCCCCACAAGAGTGCCATGGTATGCATATGCTCCCTCTATATACATTTTCACTCTCTCTCTCTCTCTCTCTCTCTCTCTCTCTCTCTCTCCAAAATCACTGCCATTGTCATTGTATCAGTAAGTTGTATGTTTTAATAAAAATAATACTTTAAAAGGTAAACCAAACCTGAGTATAATCTTTTTGTTTGATTTTTATATTGTTTGAAATTTCACATGTACATACACTATGTTTCCATGAAATATATCCCCTAGTTCCTTCTCATCCAGTTTCTTACCTATTCCCTATGCCACTTTTCCCTCCCAACTTCATGTACTTAGAAAACAAAGCATAGAAGCTCACTGAGCCCACTTAGTGCTAAACATATGTTCATGCCTCGATAGATGGCCCCACAGCCATGCACACAGAGGTAACACTAAGTGTACTATGAGCCCGAGTCATTTTGAAAGTATTCTGCTCTACAAGAACCTAGAAATCTTAATGTGCTAAGCCTTGAATCAAGTAGTATTATAATTATCCTATATTACTAGGAAATACCTACCTTGTTAAGTAATTCTAGTTTTCTGTCTCCTAAAACACTGTCTCTATGTCCATTCCAGTACTAGATTGGACTACATCATTTGAATGATGAAGAGATGGTTTACTTCTTTGGGAGTCTTATATTTCAGAGAATAAGGAGGATAGAAAGGTGACCATAACTTAGCACAAAACAAATACAAATGTATCCTAAAGGGAGAGAAAGTATAGAAAAGGGTGTGGGAAGTTTGAAGAGAAGGAAAGGTCGAGAAGCTGTTGAGAAACTATTCCCAAGGCCAGAAGTTGGGGTGGAGACAAGGGCTGGCTTTTTGCTAAGGCTACAATTCATATTGATGTTTGGGTGGTATTTGTTAGACAGTCCTTAATTCAAGAACTGGATTGCAAAAGAAGAATTTTGAAAAATGGCAAGAGTCTCCCCCCATCTTTCATTATCCCACTAATGCTGCTAAGTGCTTATTTTGAAAATGAGAGAGAAACACGAGTCAGCTGGAGCAGGGTCCACAGACACACCCCACACTCTGGCCGCATTGTATCTCATTCCCGATTCTGCCTGCAAATGCAATCTAAAGATTCAAAGACAAATGATATTTACACTGTGCCAACCCCAGAAAACATCAGTAAGCAGCGAGCCTCTCTTTTCCTAAACCCGTGGAAACTCACAACAGTGGTGACTCATCCCAGACAATGAGAGTGTCTGGTCAAGCAGCTTGCCTTAGTACATGAGTGTGACACACTGGGACCTCTTGACTCCTCTTTTTCAAATGACAAGTTACCCCTTCGAACTTGTTGCATGTAAGGGTGATCTTCCTTATCATATTTACAAAGGACTACAATAACCAAAGTGAGAATATCTTAGACTCCACATCTATCAATAGCTGTGTACAGGGAATGTTGTATTTTATAAGTGGTGACTCATAATATATGTAATCGTATCTGTTTTCACAGAGATCTTGGTGCAAGTTAATGATAAATCCTTTGGACTAATGTTTGTTTGCGTTTCTTCCCACGTAACGCATAGGCTTGTAACTGAACCTACAGTTCACCTCTCCAGCCATTCCATCTTTCCTGCCTAATTGACTTCTTGGGTTGACTTTGCTAAAATGTGTTGAGCCAGAGCCTCCCAGTGCCAAAGCGACTCCCTCATAGACTTGGCCTCCCTGGGAAATTGCATTAATGTTTTTTCAGGCTTCCAAGCAGTGACTGCTTCAAGAAGAGCTCATGGCTACATTAGAAAAGTCAATACAGCTTGAAACAGGAATCCTTTCCAGACTTGAAATGAAAACATGCATTAAGTTTTTTTTAAATGATGAACTGAGAAAATAGGGAGCTAAGAAAACAAAGAACACTGTGTAAAATCCCACTCATGGCTTTGAAATTTAAATTCTTGGTTCTGTGTGTGTATGCGTGTGTGTTTCAAAAATAAGCAATTCTCCCTCAGTACTGTATTACTCAGTATGTTCCAGAATGACCCATGCTAGTCATGGAATTAAAGCAATGTCAAATTATATTGGAAATGTGAATGCTTGCAGACAGTTCTCTGCTAAATCCCATTTCTACCTCTTGGAAGTCATATGCCCTGTTAGGATATTTCTTATCCTTTTCTGAGCCACAAAACCCAAACCTAGAAACGTAGAAATTATATCTAGTGAGATAATTTGACATTGACAAAGGGATGCCAGTACCGTGTTTTAAACTGATTGCAAAAGTCCAACATGCCGTGGGATCTTTATTCACTGCTGGTGAGAATGTAAAGTAGTCTGGCCACTCTGGGTATCACTATAAAGGTTTCTTTAAAAACTACAAAAAAGAATTATCATATGAGTCAGCTATTCTATTTCTGGGTATATGCCCAAAGAACTCCAAGTCAACCCACGGTAAAGATATTTGCACAGCCAAGTCAACTGCAGCACGGATAATGATAGTCAAGTTGTAGTACCAGCCAAAGTGTCCATCAAAGATTGAATGGGTAAACAAGAAGCATGTTGAATATACATAAGAGAGTTTTATTATCCGATAAAAAAGAATAAAATCATGACATTTGCAGGGAAATGGACAGGACTGGAGATCACTATGCTAAGCAAAATAAGACCAAGGAAAAATGTTTTCTTCCATTTGTGAATTCTGGGTTGTATGTAGATATACAAAACCTTGTATACATATTATATGAAAGCAGAAGGGAAGGGAAAAGTCTAAATGTGAGTAGGAAAGGGGGAAGAGGATGAAAGAAGAGCAAGAGTTGAATCTTGTCAAAGTCCATGATATACTTGAAACTGTATTTATGTGGTTCGTCGTAATGTGCAATGAATCCCTGTTCATAAGACAAGTATCAGAAACCCATTATGGAATAGGCTGTGGTAGAGCTTATTATTTTAACAGAATGTCCACATATGTGCATAAATACAGAGAGAAAAAGGGGGGGGTTGGGGAAGGGAGGGAGGGAGACAAAGAGGAAGGATGTTCATTTTTCTAAAAATAGCTTACACCCATTCATTCCTTCATAAGCATATTGGGTCTAGCATCTTTTTATTTATTGTTATTTTGAGACTGGGTTTCTCTATAACTTTGCAGCCTGTCCTGGAACTAGCTCTTGTAGACCAGGATGGCTCTGAACTCAACAGCATTTTCTTAAAAACTTAGCATTTTGGCTTTTTGAGGTCTGTATGGCCTTTCATTTTCACTAAGTAATTCCATACAGTAGTTTAATGCTGTATTTCATTGATTTATTATTGGTGGTGGTGAGATATAAGGCATTGTTTTTTTTTTATTTCCAAAACACACAGACTTTCACTGATTAAAGAGGATGAACAGTGAAAAGCCTAGATGTCACTACATGATGGAACATGGACTTCTTCCAATTTAAAATATTTTAAGAGAAAGTATGTCATATCATAACAGAAGTACTGTATTCTATATGTTCCTAAATTTAAATTGTGTACCTATATCCCAGCACAGAAGATTATAATCAAATGGAAACTGCTCTGATTGGTTGGCCATACACCTTCTTCCAGCAGTGACTCAACAGCTTCCCTTGAGACGCAGGCTTAGATACAACAGACTATGTTCTTACCCCATGTAACACTAGCACGTATTTTTATCTATAGAATCATATTCCTCTCGTTCTTTATGTACTCATCTCTCAGACGCACATAGAATGATGCCCTTAAAAGCTGAAGGGGAGAACAAAACGAGTCTTTTTCCTGAACAAAAAGCCCTACAAACTTTGATGATGAAAATCTGACTCAATAATACTATTTCCAAAAGAAGGAATTTTCCTATGTTTTCCGATGATTTAATTAGAGTACACTGGCATATTCATGCGGGTAGAAGCCAAGAAAACCTATATGTATTCTTTCAGTGCCAAGAACTAGAAACCAGGAGGTATTTAGAGTATTTTACAGTGATTTACTCACTCAGTACGATAAAATTTTCCAGCTTCAAGCTTAGCTAATAGTAATTTAATTACAACATTTTATAGAAACACAAAGCCAGATTTACTCAGTGGCCAGAAGCAGGGCCAGCTGGAATTATAGAACTGGTACAAGATGACTTAATACTCTTAGGCTTCTACGGTTTTGCTTAGAAAATTTCCTTGTCTATAAAACTCGCTTCCTATGGACCTTCCTTCTATCAAGGAAATGGATCAAACTGAGTTTGTGCCGAAGCACAAATTGAGCCAAGAACAATCCAATTATCCTAAGAAATAGATTGTTAAGTCAGCCCTTCTCAGGAAGATGGGATGTCAGGGTTTTGGACCAGGGAAGTCAGGGAAATATCTAGTGTTGCCTTGGATTAAATTGTCTCCTGGCTTTATTCTCAGTTGAACTCTCAGCTACTGGCCTTAACTTTTGGTTCTAAGACTGATTTTGGACACTTAGAACTGTTGGATTCTGCTATTTCACTATACAGCATGAAATAAATGAGCAGGGCTTTTTAATATTCATTACTGACCTTAACGTTAGACAATTATGAGTGAGAAACTCTATTATTTAGTGGAGAATCACAAGACAAGGGACCATATTTTACTTTGAACAAGGAAGGTATAGATAAAGGATTATTAATTTCCATAAGATGTTGAGGTAATAAGGAATTGGCTAGTCAGAAATGAAGAGAACTCTGGATAATGAAGGCAGACAGAAGCAACCAAGTCCCTGGAGCTGAAGTGGAGGGTAGAAAAGCTTTTAACCCTAGGTTTAGGGGTGAGATCCAGACCTCACTGGAGAGTATGGCCGTGACTCACAGAGCGGCAGAGGAAGTTCTAATTAGGTAGTCATCTGCCCTCTGTGATGCCAAGAGAAAGTGGTTCACCTGAAGCCTATGGTTATAATCACCCAAGGGCATCATTCGGGAAAGCAGTAGGCTTGTGCTTCAGTTGTTTATGGACTGCAGAAATCAGGTGCTATGAAACCACCCATACCCCAGGTACCAGGTTAGAGAAAATGCATGGGCTGCTGAAACCAGCCACCAGACGCCCTGTGGACACCACAGGAGCTGAGCTGTGACAAAAGGTCACTGCAAGGGCATACTAAACAGGACACAAAACTCTCTGCAAAAATGACTTGCAACAGCCTCTACTGACAAAGCTTAATATGGTGGCTATGGCAGGAAAAACATATCTGAAGAAGCTATTCATAGTCTCCTTGAGCAAGCAACAAAGAGGAATGTTTGATCTGATAGGCAATCGCTTGATAATTGGCAAAGAACTCAGTGAGAAAGTTTCTTTCGATGGTCACTGAGAGCCATGTAAAGGAGGGGCTGTAGCTAGGAGGCCATTTGAAGAGTGATACACTGTTTTTGTCTTTAACCCAACAGCCTGATTTATTCTTGTAGCATACCTTGATTGTTTGCAAGGTTGATGTTGCTGCTGCTGCTCTTCTCCTTCCTCCTTCTCATTCTCATCTTTTTCTCCTTCTTCTTTCTCCTCCTCTTCCTTCTTCTCTTCCACCTCCTCCTGCTCCCCCTCCTCTGTATCCTTCTTCACCCCCTCATTTTTTTTTAAGTTTTTCGAGACAGGGTTTCTCTGTGGTTTTGGAGCCTGTCCTGGAACTAGCTCTTGTAGACCAGGCTGGTCTCGAACTCACAAAGATCCGCCTGCCTCTGCCTCCCAAGTGCTGGGATTAAAGGCGTGCGCCACCACCGCCCGGCTCACCCCCTCATTTTTGTTTGTTTTTATGTCTTCAGAATTCTCTCAGAGAAGTAACCCAGTCAGTGACTGCCACTGTAACATCCCCACTCTCCTGGATTTATTACAATCAAGAGAGAAGACTGTGTGTGTACCATGTTGCTGTTACGTGCCAGGCTCTTTCATAGGCATTAGTCATCCCTACTGTTCATTAATCTTTGCAGATTATTGGGAGTTCATCCCCATTATTGAGGTTACTTGGGTTTAACTACATATTTAACTTTTTATATGAATCTAATTTTCTATTAATAGAGTGCAACTTTGAGAAAGCTACATATTCCTCAGATGCCTGTTTTCTCTTTTGTTCAGTAGAGATAAAAGTAGTATTGACTTCAGAAGATATTCCAAAGATTGACTTAGGTAATAGATGGTGCAAAGTCCTTCATACCATGTTTTGCACATTAGGCTACATGAGTTTGGGAAGCATCATGAGTGATGGTATTTATGGTGGTTCTGATAGTAACTCTCAGATTGGAATATTAATTTGTAGGGGTTGGGGTGGGGAGATGGATCAGTTAGTAAAATGCTTGCTGTTCAAACGTGAGAAGCTGGATTTGATCCCCAACACCAACATAAAGTGCCTTGAAGGTCTGTAAGTCCAGTGCTGGGGAGGCAGACACAGAGAGATCCCTAGGATTTGCTAACTAGCTGCTAGTTAATCAATAGGTGAACTCTAGGTTCAGTGAGTGATCCTGTTTCAACAACTAAGAAAGAAAAGCAATTGAAGAAGACACCTGGCATTGTCATCTGGCTTCCACAAAGCATGCCATCCATGTGTGTGCATAGTGCACACGAACACACACATGAATATATACAAGAACACACACACGAATATGCAGAGTTCCTGGTAGGAAGGCTCTGCAGTTCACAACCCTTTCCTTATGTGCCATTATTAACCTTTGCCTCCATTCCCCGATGGGAAGACCCTCTGTTTATTTTATGAAACAAAAATAAAATAAACTGCATAGGAACAATTTTTAAATCCAAAGAGACACTGGATTTATTTTAAGGCTGTCCTAGCTGATACATCTCTTTGCTGCTTCTTCATCCTTCCCTGTGGACCACAGAGATACATTTAGAAGCCTGTGTGCTTGTAGGAGGTTTGTAGCACTGCTTCACTGACTCTATCTGTGACTGGCAATAATAACATTTAAGGTTTTTAAAGTAAAAGTCCAAAAAGCTGGGAAAGGGACTTGCCCAAAAAATTAAAAATAAAAATATCTTTTGCTCTGAAGTTTGGGGAAAATTCCCCTAACTGCCTACTGCCTTGATGAGCTCTGAAATGCCATAGCAATTTCAAAAGTACCTTTGCCCTTTTTCAAGGTTCAGTTTTGACAATATATACTTCTATTTTCAAATAGTTTTTAAATTATAATATACTTACATTATTTCCTCTTTCCCTTACCTCCTTCTAAACCTCCTCATGTAATCTCTTTCTCTGTCTCTCACATTCATGGCCTCTTTAACTGTAGTTATATATGTACGTGTGTGTGTGCACATGTGTGTGCGTATGTGTGTAATATATATTTCTAAATAGATAAATGCAGTTTGTCCAGCTGATACAATGCTTCATGTATTTATATGATCTCTAGTCAAACCACTTGGCATTCTATATGAAAGTCTTCTTCCAAGATTCTAATCACAGGAAATGCTCAGTGAGCCAACATTTCTGAGAAATCTTATCTGCTAGCATAAGCCATTCTGAGATAGACATCATAAGAATCTATAATGTCAATAAAGCTTGCTCCAGTTGGATTCCGAGTTTCCCAAATACATGCTCTCCATCGTTCATATCACTCGTGACTGATAATATCAAAAAATGATGTTGACTAGCAGTAGGCATTGTGGGATCAGAACTTAGACCAAGGAAATGTCTGACACTCCATCACTTTCCAGTGATAGAAGGGTCATGCTAACTATTGACTGTATTTGTCTTATCACGTCTTTTTCTTCTTTATGTAACAAATAATTCTGCATGCTAGCCTGGAAGCCTACCATTGGCTAATGGATAATATATATACTATATACCTGCTTTATTTGCCTTTTTATAGAAACCACATTTTAATGACAGTATGAGCGGTCCCCACAATGGTTGACCCCAAGCTGTTTTAGTAGTTACCAGTGATGCTCATGAGCCAGTGGAACAACCCACAAAGATGACTTCCATCTCTGACACTCAGTAAATATATTCACAGGGCATCTTTAATCTCTCTGAGCTTCATTTACTCATATATAAAAAAATCAAAATAACAATAATTACCTTTTAAAAAATGCCTTGATGGCACTCAGAATAGAATCTTATTCTGTTGTGTTATTGTATGGACAAAAGTTAATAAACTGTTCATTTTTATTAAGGTTTACAATACACGAGTTTTGTAGTATGAATAAACTATTTCAAGTACTGATAACAGAGTACCAGAGAGTTGTTTTAAAACTATCTTTTTCTTCTCTGCTACATGACTATAAACTCATTTTCCTGCGCTCCTTTCAATGAAGCATAGCCAAGGATGGGAAACACAATACAGACAGAAGTTAATTAGCTCATCCATGACTGCTCTGTAAAAACTCTTGCCTGGTTTCCCATCCCGTCTCCATCTGTCAGCTGTGTGTTGACAAGGTAACAGAGGATTCCAAAAGCCTGGAATTGGGAGATATACAAGTGGAAAGACACTGGGTCCCTGAATCCCTGTGTGAACGGCTACCTGCCAAATCCCCACACTGAAAATCATTGGAGTGAGTAAATAAAATGATTTTATGAAGCTACTGAGGTCCGGGGCTTATTTGCTAGAGCCATAATCAATGACATATTGGAAAATGTTTAACAAGCAGACTGTGAAAAACAGGCTCAGATCTGTAATGTTTGCCAATTTCCATAGTGTAAATATTCCTATCTTGGCCAACTCCAAGTTACTAATGTGACGTTATTGAATACAGTTGCAAGGAGATTTGCACAATTAGTTCTCATGAGCCAGCGAGAGCTAACTGTGAGAGAGCATACTTGAGGCAATCATTCCTTAATCTCTGTTGCCAATAAATATGATCTTTTTTTGTTGTTACATTTGTTATGTAAATTAGATACATTGTAACCAAACTTCAACTGGTTAATAACTGGTGGGATCTAGAAAATGTCTTGCTTATTTCTTTTGCATACTGAAGGGAAAGAAAGGAAAGAGAGAAAGAGAAAAAGGAAGGAAGGAAGGAAGGAAGGAAGGAAGGAAGACAGGGAGGCTAGATAGACCCAGACAGACAGACTATCTCACTATAACCAGGATTCTTATGGTTTGTTCTCATTCTGGTGTGATTCTTTTCTTTTATGCTTTTTTGTTTTTCTACATAGACATTGCATTACAAAAAAAAAAAAAAAAAACCTAGACAGAATTTAAAGTTTGTCTTGTCTACTCTGATTCCTCAGTACATATAGAATGAAGCTTTTGTCTACACATTTCTCTTGGAAATACTCCAAAATTTACCCCCAAATGGAAATACAAACACATGAATATAATATGTTCTAGAGTCTTTGGGTAGTGGCATGCTAGTTAGCTGTATACTTCTTGCCCTTATAGGTCAGCCCTTAGAGTTTCTTTCCTCTCAACCTTTCCTCCTAGAATGAAAAGTTGTTGTAGAGAAGTATAAACAAGTTTTTGTACATGAGGTCACTATATCTGCTTGCTGGATAACAAATCTCTATCGAAAAAATATTTTCATGTGATTTACATAGAGATTATCTTCCTGGATCAATAGTTTCCTTTATAAAATACAATTGCACGATGTTCAAAGCCTGATCTGTTCAATATCAATGGACACCTCTATCTTGCAAATTTATGTTGAAAAAATATTTGCCATGGATTTTTTTATTCACACAGAGATAACCCTAGGAAGAAACCTAAGTGATTGCTCAGTACTAATTGCTCATCATCTCTTAGGTTTGTGGCCATGATCTACCCTGTATTTGAGAAAAGGGAACAAGCTTCCAAACCTAGCACACTGAAATGATGGTCTTTTTCCAACAGCAGTCATGGCTTGTATTTGGGCTGCTGGTGAGTTCTCCCGAAGAGTTATGTGAAAGGTGAGGGAACACCCAGCCTATGTTGGTTGACCTCTTCCCAGTTCTGGGGCATGGTGAGAAAAGCAGGGAGTAGGCACTTAAACGATGGCCTGCTGAGTGCCCAACCCTGGGCAGGCTGAGTGCCCAGCCCTGGGCAGGACAGAGACACCCATGTGTCTCATTTACTCCTAGCACTGACTTTGTGAGAGTGATTGGCCTTGTTGTCATCTTATAAATGAAGACGCTGAGATTTAAAGAAGAAGAAAAAAAAAAAACGTCATTGATGGTCACAAAATGCAAAGTGCTAGGCAGACATTTCAATGCAATTAAAATCAAGTTCCATATAAGGCTGAAGAATTTTAATTAAAAATTTCAATCCAAAGGACAAGAGATGAGAATTTTCTATTTATTTAAATAATTATAAGAAAACATGTGACACATGGACATGTAAATGTAAATATATTCTGTCAGGAAAAGATATTTTCCCCAATATATACAGAAAAATAAAATAACTTAAAAAATTAAAAGTTAACCAAAAATCTGATAAAACCAATGACCTCCTGGGAGCGGGGGACCACCAGGTTGTCTAAGGAGGGGTGATCCGGCCCAGGTCGGAAACGGAGCAGGTCAATTATTGAAAATGATTCTGTATCACTATTTTTCACTTAACTTTTTTATGATTTTTTTTTTATTTTTGAAATCCTAGAAATGAATCTCAGGACCTTGAACATGCTAAAAGAATGCTCCACCACAGAGCCGCATCGTTTGTTGGTTTTCTTCAAATAATCAAGTCATTTAGTGTATTGAAAGTGGTACTATTGACACACTCTGATCAGCACACATTTTGTAAACTAGTTTGTATTTGAACAAGTCTTCACTCATGCACTTGACGTCAACTTATTAATTCCCAATAAAAGCAAACAATGCATGAATATTTATGATCAACTATAACAATGCAATGAGATTAAAGCTTAGGAAGCATAGGGTAAAGTTTTAGTCACATGATTGCTAAACATGGGTCCTGGATTTGATTGTCAAACCTTTCTGATCCCTAGGCTCTCTCTCAGTACCAGAGCCCCTTTCCCAAGCATGTCAACATGGTTCATCTTTGTGGTAATTGTCTCAACACACAACAATGTATCTCCACTGCTACATTTTCCTAATGCTGCCAGCAAACAGTAAGACCTTTGTCCTCACATTCAACTCAAGCAAATTGATTTCAATCACCTCTTGATATTGCTGATTTCAATTTCTACCTTTTTCTTTATGCCTTACCTCCTCTATGGAGTTTGCTAAGAATTCCATCAAAAACTTTAGTTCTGAGCTTGTTGGTCTTATTATCTCAAAAATTAAGTTTTCTGATTCAAATTAGGCATGCAATAGTAATTATTCTCATTAATTTCATTTTGAATTATTTAAAGAATATAACAGGAAGAAATATTATATATAATCTTTTTATTTTATTTTGTTTTTATTGTGCTATATATTTTTCTCTGTTCCACTCCCTTCCTCCCTTCTCCCCTTTTACCCTCTCCCATGATCCCCATCCTTCTAATTTACTCAAGTGATCTTGTCTTTTATTCCTTCCTATATAGATCCATGTATGTCTCTCTAAGAGTTCTCTTTGTTGTCTAGGTTCTCTGGGATTATGAATTATAGACTGGTTTTTCTTTGCTTTATGTCTAAAAGCCACTTATGAGTGAATTTATATTATATTTGTCTTTCTAGGCCTTGGTTACCTCACTCAATATGGTTTCTTCTAGATCCATCCATTTGTCTGCAAATTTTAAGATGTCATTATTTTTTTTTTACCACTGAGTAGTTCTCCATTGTTAAATGTACCACATTTTCTTTATCCATTCTTCAGTTGAGGGGTATCTAAGTTATTTCCAGGTTCTGGCTATTATGAATAATGCAGAACATAGTCGAGCACATTTCCTGTGGTATGATTGAGCATCCTTTGGGTGTATACCCAAAAGTAGTATTGTTGGGTCCTGAGGTAGATTGTTTCCTAATTTTCTGAGAAATTGTCATACTGATTTCCAAAGCAACTGTACCAGTTTGGACCCCCACCAACAATTCAGGAGAGTTCCCCTTACCCCACATCCTCTCCAGCATATCTGAAATCAGGGGTTTTGATCTTTTTTGTTCTTTTTTAAATTAATCTATAAATAATACCAATCAAAATTTCCACTTCCCCCCCTCCTCCCATTTCCCTCTGGCTCCTCCACTCACTCTCCTCCCTCTTCCTCCAGTCCTAAAACACTGCTCAGCCTACTAGCTTGGGCTTCTTATTAACTAACTCTTACCTTTTAAATTAACCTATTTCTATTATTTTACATTTTACCCTGAGGCTTGTAACTTACCGATAAGGTTCTAGGACCTCTCTGTCTCCTTCGGCAGCTACATGGCATCTAGTTGATTCTGCCTACTCTCTGTCTCAATATATATATATATATATATATATATATATATATATATATATATATATATATATATATCTTCCAGCCTGGCTATATTCTGCCCTGTCATAGGCCAAAGTATTTTTGTTCATTAACCAATAAGAACAACACAAACATAGAAGGACATCCCACATCGGACATCCCACATCAGGACTTGAGTTTTGTGTATGATGATAGATATGGATCTATCTACATTCTTCTACATGCTGATGAATATGCTTTCTTTTTTCCGTTTTTTATTTTTTGCTTTTTTGTCAAAAATCAAGTGTTCATAAGTATGTGGATTAATTTTCTGGTCTTCATTTTGATTCCATTGCTCCTCCTGTCTGTTTTTATGCCAGTATTGCTTTGATTATGGTAGCTCTAGAGTAGAGTTTGAAGTCAGGGATAGTGATGCCTCCAGAAGTTCCAGTACAGGATTGTTTTGGCTACCCTGGGTTTTTTTGTTTTTCCCTATAAAGTTGAGTATTGTTCTTTCAAGGTCTGTGAAGAATTGTTCTGGGATTTTGCTGAACATTGCATTAAATCTGTAGATTACTTTTGGTAAAATTGCCATTTTTATTATGTTAATTCTACCTACCCAAGAGCATGGGAGATCATTCTATTTTCTGATGCTTCTTCAATTTATTTCCCCAAAGATTTAAAGTTCTTTTCATACAGGTCTTTCACTTGTTTGGTTAAAGTTACCCCAAGAAATTTTATGCTATTTTATGTTATGTTATGTTATGTTATATTTATATTATGATAGAGAAATATCACCGATTTCTTTTTCAGTCCATTTGCCATCTGTATAAAAGAGGGTTACTAAATTTTTTAGATAATCTTGTGTCCTACTACACCACTGAAGGTGTTTATGAGTCGTAGGCATTCCCTGGTAGAGGTTTTGGGGTCATTTATGTAAACTATCATATCGTCAGCAAATAGTAAGAGTTTGACTTAATCCTTTCTGATTGGTATCTGCTTGATCTCCTTTTGTTGTCTTATTGTTCTAGTTAGAACGTCAAGTACTATATTGAATCAATATGGAGAGATCAGACAACCTTTTCTTGTTCCTGATTTCAGTGGGATCATTTTGAGTTTCTCTCCATTTAGTTTGATGTTGGCTATAGGCTTGCTGTATATCACCTTTATCGTGTTTAGGTATGTTCTTTGCATCCCTGCTCTCTCTATATATATAATCTTCTACAGTGATCCATAAAATATGCAATGGGCCAAGAAGAAATATCTTTATTTAAAGGCTCAATAAAGGAAAAAAGATACTAAACCAATCTATTATATAGTCATAGATACATCTTGGGCTATGAAGTTATCAAAAGTACAAGCACTCAGTGCCAGTATCATGATCTTGTCCCAGCACAGCCAATGGTAATTGAGTGCTTGATATGTACTAGGTATTAAGCACAGATGCTGCTATATGGAAACCGTAAGCAGAATGAATAAGTTCAGGCAGTCACAGCAGACTAGGCAAATTCAAGAATGGAACAATACAATAGAAAAAAAAAACTTTAGCTTTTAGAGTTAGTCCATAGACTACTAAACTAGTGGGTGAAATTTCGGTGGAGTAAAGTTAATAGATTTGAGCACTAGTTCAATGAAGGAGATGCTGAGTGCAGGACATGCTCAGATATACCCAAATATCCACAATGCAGATAGACCTGATAGCATCTGGGAATAAAGATTTGCAGCCATCAGTACATTAGAGTTGAAACACCACACATGGAAAATATGGGGCAGACAAGGCGTGAGTATTTTGAGGGACATGGGTTAGCAGACACCATTTAAGTGACAAAGGAGGAAATTATCGTAAAGAAGAATTCTTTAACAGAACAGAAAAGAAAGATTCTTAGACACACATTTTTCTAATGCTTAGCATTTACATCTTCACAGCTGGGGGAACTATGTTTGTGTGCCTTTAGGGGGTGCTGTCTATGTCCCGAGCAGTGTCAATGGCTTCTTCAGAAACTGTGCAGTTCTGGGATGGTGGGCTTTCCCAAGACCCCTATTCATTTCACCCAGTGCTTAATACATAAAATGCCTTCCTCCATCTGCATTGATCACCATCTTCCAATCCCCATTGTTCTAGTCTCATCTCACATTTTGCATTCTTTTTTAGCCCCGAGTTTTCTCTGCACCTTCTCTGTATCGTGGAGGCCAAGGCTGCTACGAAAGCTGTGCGTGCATTCCAGCTTCCCACACGGGCGTGCTCAGAAACAGATGAGAAGCGAAATATCAATAAACCCCGCAGAGCCATTTCCACAGGGGTGTTTTGCCAATTCATCTGGGATTTGCCACGGCTGTGAGATATTTCATCTACTGCGGTGATAAAATGTTCAAAGGTATCATCAAACAGCACACTCGGTACGTGCTCTATATGAGAAGATGTTCCGTTAAAGATGCGGCTCCTAATGCCCAATGTAAAATGCTTGTAGCTTTTATTATGTCCTGGATGGAAAACATGTTTTACTGCATACCAGAGTAACAGACGTCAACTCACTTTTCAAATTGGGAACAGCTTTTCATTTTGTTCTGTTCAACAATTTCTGGGTCCTAATTCAGCCCTTCCCAACCTCCATCCTACCTCCCACCATCCTGAATTGGCCCCTGCTCCAGCAAAACAGTGTCACAAGCTGCATCTTCAAAGGGCAAGAGAAATAATCGCCGGGCAACAAGAGAAAGGTTTCTGGAGTTTAGGAGCCTACTGTGATCTCTCCTTTCAGTCAGTTAGAACGAAAGAGTGGAACAGGAAGGTGAAATATTTACTGCTTCAATATTGCCGACTGAACACAATCCACAGGAAATACAGATGTCCAGAGAAGTAGATCAGAGAGGGAAAACCATGTGGCTGCATTGCCAGATTTTCTAGGTTCCCATAAAATGAAAAAGAAGAAAAAACGACTATCTGCAATGGTGTTAGATCCCTGCCTGGAAACAGTATCCATCATGGGCTTCTTCCAAGTGCTACTTTCTTTTCTCTGGTGACTAGTTCAAGTTCACTCCTTATAAAGTTTAAATGTGTTTGAAGGTTTAATTAAGATTTCAGGGGTATAGTAATTCTGATATAAGACTTTGTTTGGAGTGTAAAGCAAATTGGTGCCTTTTACTCCTTGGAGGAAAAAAAATCAGTTCTAATTTGATTTTATAATTGAACACAAATGTTGAAACAAATGCAGTTAATACACATTAGGCATGAAATTAACAGTGTCTAAGCAGGGTATAACACAAGCACTCATGTCCTGAGTATTCTCTACTTGAGAGACGAATAGTGTGGGCTTAATTTGAGGAGACGTGATAGATTTTGTTTGGGATGTAATCCTTGAGATTAGGGCACCTGAATTCTAATACTGGCTCCCAATCTGCATGAGTTTGTAACTGTCCTTATTCCAGGCACATTTTCCCAGATGGAAAATGGAAGATCTCCTTCTGCTCCATAAAGTTATTACAAACAGAAGTGAGGCAAATTGGTGTGAGGGCACCTTAACCTCTCCAGATAAAGAACGATGAGGAAATATAAGACAATGAAGTATTTCTTGAACAATGTATAATTTTTTCCTTCCTCTGTCTTAGATAGCCAAGTTGAAAGTCAGCGGTGCCCATTTAAAAAGAAAAATCGCAGAAACATGGAGAGAAATTTGGAATCAATTTATTTAAAGACATGTTCTTCACAGCTGTTGCTCATTAGGGAACTTTTATTGACGTGTCCAGAAATCGTTCCTAGTAGTTTAGACACGCGGGGGCTGTGAGCCCTGTGAAGTACAGCAAATTGCAGATGAATTGGTCCAGCAGTATAGGTTTGCTTTTTTTGAAAAAAAAAATGATTTGTAAAATAGAATATTCTCAAGGGGTTAGGGGTATGCACTGACACTCTCAATACCTTTGACCTTCTGGAATCCACATCGGAACTTCTGCAACAGTAGCTGGGAAGAACTGGAACTCGGCATGCAGAAAGAAAACCCATAGACTAAAAAGGATCTCAAACCAAATGAAGCAAGCATAATTAGTCTATAAAGGCCCTGCTTGCTTTAAGGGACCTGTGTACCTCAGCGGCCTCTGTGTCCCAGCATCACCAGTCTCCTGGGTTTCAGCAAGATTAACGTTTTCTGGGTAGATTTTGTTTAAAATGAAATTGATAGAAAATAGAAAAGACCAATTCAAAAGATGATTCTTTTGTTCACTTTTGTTCACTTTTTTTTTCTTTACTCATGATCCAAGCATATATTGGGCTCCTACTGCTTATCCGACACCATGTTAGGTGGTTGATAAGAAACAGATATAGCACTGAACAATTATCAGGGCAGTGGAGGAGATGGCAATACTGTATGTAAAGGTTTAGGTATGTACAGGAACAAGTCTCATGAGATCACCATGGTCACGGGGAGAACAGAGACTGTAAGATGGGTTATCAAGAAAAGACTTTCTAGAAACATAAGCACTTAAACTGAATCCTAAACAAATAGAAGGTAGCCATAGGGATGTTGGAATGAAAGCATCCTCGAGGTAGGAAAGCAATGCAGAGAAATAGACGAACAATACATAAAATTTCATGTGATATTATGTGTGTATGCGTGCGTGCGTGCGTGCGTGTGTGTGTGTGTGTGTGTGTGTGTGTGATTCTTCTTGGAATGCACTTATCTGGGAGTGTCTAGGTCTGATACTGGATTCCTGGGTAAGAGAGGAATTAAAACAAGAAGGATATGGAAAGGACCACTGGAGGAGGAGGAAATCCCGAAGATCCTTAAACAGCATGAGCAGTACTAGACTAGATTTGGAGTAATGAAGAATGTTATTAGGGACTCATGATGCTAAAACTAGCTTTAGCAGAGGGAACTCTGTGTAGGGTATAAGCAAGGGACACTCTGAGGAAGAGCAGTGGAGATTAGTGTACATTTGAACTACATAAAAGAGGGAAAAAGTCTATGAAACAAGGGCATCCATAGACATCTAAAGGCACAGACATCTGTAGGCACTCACAGGAACCCACGGGCATCCACAGGTACCCCAAAGCATCCACAGGTATCTACAAACACCCACAGGCATCCACAGGCATCCACAAACACCCACATACATCCACAGGCACACACGGGCATCCATAGGCACTCATTGGCACCCACGGGACCCATAGGCATCCATAGGCACCCACAGGTACCCATAGGCACCCACGGGTATCCACAGTGTGCACCTTTACTGCTTCTACTGTTGACCATGCCTTCTGACTCCTACAAGTTTGTATACACCACTCCCCCAGTACTCAAAAAATGCCCTATTCACTTATTTAGGTCCTCTACAAAGGGTAGCTATACATCAATTCTGCTAGGTTTTAGGATCTAGATTTTTCATTCATTAGATAATTACAGAATTCTTTAGAATCTGATGTGGGGGTTACCACAGAGAACTGAGGTAGATTGTGGAGTGGAAATCCAGGACCCTAGCATGTAAAAGCTGTGTGAAATACCTACTGAAATGAATTTATAAACAAGCTGACAGTTCTTATTAGCATTGCTACTGGGTGCAGAGGCTTCAAACGGAGAGACAATCTTGTAGTCTGACCTACTGAAATAGAAACAGCATGTGCCTTTAGAGGTTGTGAGGCAATAATTAGATGCAATATAGGAAAAGGACTGAACAGGATTGTAAATTCTTTAATACACAGCTGAGTTTACCTGGAAATAGATAATGGAGATGATAACCCTCCTTGATCCCTCTTTGATGGTCTCATTGACTATTCCTATTTCCTCACCTACATTTCCATAGCTGACCATCTTCCCCTTGATTTACTGACAGGTTTTAAGGCCATTATACATATCTTCCCACATCCAAAGCTATGTACTCCCCCATTGCTGTCTTCTCCAATCAACTTCACAGAAGAGTGCTTTTCCCATCCCCAGGCAACATCTGCACACACTGCTACCCGAAGATCCTCTTTAATGATTCTTTCTCTTCTGACCTATCACATTCTCCTTATCTACAGAATGGTTCTCATCAACTTACAACCATGCTTTCACAACCCCACCTTGAAATAAAACCCTCTAAACTACCTTTCATCCCCACCGGCAAAACCAAACACCTCAGAGTGCTCCAGGTCATGAAAAAACTTAATCGTTTTCTCCATCTTTTTTATCTCATTTTCTGTTCCTTATCTCTTATGGTGGCATTGCATCTTTCTAAACCAAGATGCATACTGTTTCAAAATCACCAATGCTCTCCATATTGTCAGATCCAATAGTTTCTGCATAGTTTTTTTTTCTTACTTGACTTCAGGAGCATCCAAAACAAAGGGAATGTTTGTTTTGTTTTGTTTTGTTTTGTTTTTGTTTTTGTTTTGATTTTGAAATCTTCACCTTTCCTTCAATGAACGATAATTTGCCTGTGTTTTCTCCTACCTTGTTTTTTGCTTCTTACTCTAAGCAAATGTTTAATCAGTCTTCCCCATCTAAGTTTTTTTTTGAAGTAACCATTTGTATAACTTTATTTTACTTAGATAACGAGAGGAAACAATACATAATTGAAAGAAATTGGGATTCATTTGAGCTTTATTTTAAATATTATAGAAAAAAAAAAGGAACCAGAGAGCAAAGTTAATATGCTTCGTTTTTTGCAAGTGATATTATCTTCAAATGGTTTTTTTTTTTTTTTGGTTCCTGTGAAATAATGAACATTCAAAGAACCTAGAATTACCTTTACTTATGAATATATTACTTTTATAGACAATTTGAATGCTGAAACTAATCATCTATAGTGTTTGGAAAACTCCCTTTCTTTCTTTCTCTAAGGTTTTTTTTTAATTAGTTTTGTTGTTTTTACAATTCTATCCAAGTTTCTCCTCCCTCTCCTCTTCCTAGTTCCTCCCTGTCAACTCCTGCTTCCTCAACTCCAACTCCAACCACTCCTCCATAGTTTCTCTGTAGATACATGCAGAGCCCCCATGCATATCATCCTACCATGGAATATCAAGTTGGAAACTGCCTCTTTCAATGCAGTTAGAGCACCAGGGTACGGTCCTTGAGATAGGTAAATGCCCTACTTGATATGGTCCTGCTCTGACCTCATCTCCTGTAAAGTCATTGCCAAGAGAAGAAAAACCTCTATGTGATCCAGAAGAGACAAGGGGATGACTCCAGTGTGCGCGCTGGCCAGCATTTAAGGACTCTATACAAATCCACTTTCTATGACAATTCCATGAAAGAGAAACTGCTGTCAAAACCAGTTGCTAGATCCCTTAAAGCTAATATTTGTAACCATCCCTCCTTTTGTATCATCTAACCTAAATAACAACAACAAAAAAAAAAACACCGAGGTATACGGGAAAGGATACTTAATAAATTTTGTTTACAAAAAAACTAATTTTATATATTTATTGTGTGTGTATATGATGGCATGATTAAATAAGTGGAGTTATATATTTACAACACCCAACCTTCACAAGAATTATAATCCAGTAGATTCCATAAAGTCTTTAACAATCAATCTCTCCTAATGGTACATTACTGAATGTCGTGTGCTTTATTCTAGGGGAAAAGACATGAATCACAGGACATGCATGGGAGTGGCTAAAAGATATCATCTCAGTAATCAACAATTTCTACTATTTACTAATTCTGAGGTCTTTCAGGTACCCTCACAATGACTGAATTTTTATCTTCATAACAATGGATATATTTTGATAAGTAGATTATAGTTATCCACTGCTTAAACAGATTGAAATTTAGAGCCACACCATGTAGAACACCAGCCATTAACCACCATCAAACTTCATTTTTAAATTAATTACTCATTAAATAAAAGTAATAATTCAGTTGCTACTCTGTACCAGTTGCACTTAATGTGCTAAATGCATATATATGTATATATATATATATATATATATATATATATATATAGACACTGGCTATCATTTATGCCACATATCAGGAATATTTTTACTGCTGTAGAATACCATATTGCATAGTTCTGGCCTAGAGTTTTTCTGACTGTCTCTCTTGAGCTAAGAAATTAGCAAGAGATAGATTTCTGTGCTCAAGTCTCTCTAGACTAAGTAGAAGAGACATTAAAACAAAATTAGTGTTCTGTAATATGTTGGCTTGCTCTGGCTGGACACAGGGCCTAGTCCCGCTCCCAAGCCTACAGCTAAAAGGCTTTTGGCCAGAGCCTACCAGCTCTCAGATCAGGGTCATTTTGCAATCAATACATGGGTTAAATTATCCACCCTTTACTAAGACTACCAAGAGAAAGGCTTACATTCTGGTAAATGAATTTAATTTTTTACTTATTGAATAAATGTGCATTGAAGACTTGTTCCAGATCAATATGACAAAGATAGAACCCTGGTCAGTATAGGCCAAGACTCAGAATTCATATTGGTCACGTGCTTAGAGTCTGGCATGGGTGATAGAACAATCAATGGGTATACCAGGTGGTGATCAGTGGAATGGAGAAAACTTGAATATAGCAGAACAAGGAAGTGTGCTAGGAAGTAAGGTGGGAACTGGAGAAGCTAGGGGAAGGGGCTTGTGCTTTGACAAGTGTCCATCAAACCCCGAGTCATAAGGTGATATGATATAAAGAGCTAAGTGGAAGGAGTTCTTATTCGATCCCTAGCATAATGGTGTCCTTTAGAAGTTCATGTGTCACCGCAGACAGGGGATAACACCAACATACAATTTCCATTCATTTCCTGGGGATAGTATGCAGGCCCTTGTTTCTCTCTGATGGCCAGTGTCCCCTGAAAATAGGAAGCATTTTTATAATGTGGTATCCAAGGACACTTACGGTACCTTTAAGTTTCAGCTCGAGCACAGCAGGAGTGAGGGAGAATGCCAATGTTAGCTCACCCTCCTATTCACCAGGCAGTGGCCATCCAATGCATGGAGAAGATATGGGGACTACTACCCAAAGCTGAACCCCACTGTCACTGGGCTCCTGAGAAATGACACAGCAGATTTCTTTGTATCTTGGAGACTTGGTCTTTGCCTCTTCTCTGCTGGTTGAGAAGTACAGGCTCGCTACCCTCCAGGCCTCCTAGTCATGCTACATAGTCGTGGTGGGGGCCACAGGCCCAAACCTATCCATCACCCCGAGGCTGGGGGCCAGACATTCTGTCCTCCCCAGAGTCCAGCCTCTCCCATCAGAAGGGAGAACTGTCTCCATGGAAGGCGATGGTGATGGATGACCAGAGGAAAGCATTTGTCTTCCCCGAGCGGTCCACGTGTGCATTCTCATGCTGGGGCCAGGCCTGGCCGGGATGCCTGCTGTTCTACATTTGCCTAGCTGTTGTCACCTTTCCTTCTTTGCTGACAAATGGACCCATTTTACAGCCTGAGTGACTCATGACTGCTTGAGGAAGTCTAGCTTAACCCAATGTGGTGTGGGGGAAGAGAAAGACCCATTTTGTAGCTTAACGACCTAACCCCCTATCTTAGCCCCCCACTCTGGAGGGAAAATGTCAGTGGCTCCCTCTCAATCCTGGCATGTTAGCCAAAGTCTATTTCCATCTGGCTCCAGCAATTCCAATCTTCCCTCCCATTGTAAAACTATGCAGGCGGGATGCTCTCAAACACACCCTTCATTTTCCTACCTTTACACCACATTGGCATGGTTTGTCCTCACCAATCACGTCACTTTCTCTGGGAAACTACCACTGATCATGCCAGGGCACTATCAGAGCTTGTCCTTTAAGGGTCATTTGGCACCAGCGACACAAAGTGTGGATCTTTTGTTCTCAGGAGAAATTGAACTGCCAGGGAATTCTAGAGCTGAGGGGCTGTGTCCATCCATCCCCTCTCCAATGGCAGCAGCAGCAGCAGCAGCAGCAGCAGCAGGCCCAGCGCCCAGCACGTGGAAGTTGTAAAATGCAACTTAGCTGATGAATTCTTTCAAATACCCTCTCTAATGTGCTCTAATTCCATCAGCAAGTGGGCAGAGGACCAGGTTTCCTGCTTTCAGCCTTGGTCAGCCTAAGAGGAGGCTGGGTTTTCAGGCCCAACAACACAGCACATGACGCAGAGATGCCTGGAGTTCTGGGTCAAGGCTGACTAATACCAAGTGCTTCTGAGTCACTAAGGGCAGCTCTCTGAGTCAAAGGCTTTCACACCACCAACTTACCCACTGGTTCTACGATACCTGCACAAGTCTACCTTGGATAACAGGTAAGTCTCTATCATTTCTGTTACTGGATGTTTGCGGTAGATGATAGATAGATGATAGATAGATAGATAGATAGATAGATAGATAGATAGATATGTTGTATGGAGAAGCAAGCTACATTCCTGATGCTCAGCTAGATTAACCCCCGAAATAACCACAAGGAAATTGTATTAATTAAACACTCCCTAGCCCAATATCTCCAGCCCCTTATTGGCTAACTCTCACATATTAGTTTAACCCATCTTCATTAATGTGTATTGCCACTTGACTGTGGCTTACTGGCATGAGTCTAAACAGCATCCGTCTCGGAGAGGAGAGCCATGGCATCTGCCACACTGCCTTCTTCCTCCAGAATTCTGTTCTGTCCACCACGTCCATCTAAGGGCTGCCCTATCAAAAGGTATAGGCAGTTTCTTTATTTGACCAATGAAAGCAACACATAGAAAGAAGATCCTCCTATACCATAGATACATAGATAGATAGATAGATAGATAGATAGATAGATAGATAATAGATATATAGACAGATAGATAGACAGATAGATGATATAGATAGACCGATAGATATAAATGAGCTCCTATGCATATCACTTTAAGATTTTAAGCAGAAGAACTTTCATTTTTGCACATATGAAATTCTCAGTCTCTCGAGTAGTGGTTCTCAACTTATGAGTCACAACCCCTTTGGCAAATCTCTACCTCTAAAAATATTTATATTTTATAACAGTAGCAATATTACAGTGATGAAGTATAAACAAAAATAATTTTATATTTGGGGGTAATCACAACATAAGGAACTGTTTTAAAAGGCCACAGTATTAGAACCGCTAGTCTAAAGAATCGTCTCTCTTGGAGACATTGTTGAAGCACAGGAGATTAGCTCTATCTACAGAATTTCTGACACAGTTGGTCTGAAGTAAAGAAACTAATATGTTCTTCCAAACATTCTCAGGTTAAAGGGATGCTGCTGGCCACAAGTTGGAAGCTACTGACCAATCAAAACACTCTCCTTTTTCACATAATTCTTTCTAGACTTTGATCATCAAATGTCATCATTTTACATGATTATTATCCAAGTATATATGACATTGGTGCATTTTATTTCTCTTTAAGAATGATAAAGAGCCTCCCTTCTGTTCAGGATATCTTCTTATGGGTTAGCATCCCTCCAAGATTTCATTAAATTCAAGAACCTGTTGGACTTTGCAGATGAGAAGGCATCCAAAGAGCACCTGGTAAGAACCCCATGGTCCTTCACAAAAGCAGACATGCCCATTGACTTGGCATAGACTCATCTGTTTTGTTAGTTGCTATAGTTTTAACGCCAAGGATAGTGGATGACCCTGGAAGTCATTCGTTAAATCCTTGTTGAATAAATGGATGGAGCAGATAAGTATCTCAGATATTTTGAAATATTTTAGAAACCTTTAGAATAGGTACGATGTCAGACAGTTCAGGAAGGCTTCAGCAGTGTTTACTGAATGCTTTACTTCAACGTGAGTTATTGATGAAGAAGACTCTTCCCCAACCTGTATGTGGTTCTCAGTCACTGTGGGAGATGTATGCCATTTGCATCCATGCTTAAATATCAGTATCCCAGCCCTGGTTTCCTTTCTGTTGCTGTGATAAAAACTCTCTGGTCAAAAGCAATCTAGGAGAGAAAAAGAATGCATTTGGCTTACACTTCCAGGTCACTGGCCATCACATATGGAAGTCAGGGCAGGGACACTGTCAAAGCCTTCAGGAATAGCAACTCCCTTCCACCCCCGCAGGAGACATTTCTCCTTGCAGCCACTGGGGCAGCTCTGTGGACCAGCTTTTGTAGACTGGGACAGCGTGGGTTTTCCCCTATCTTCCCTTTGCAGAGGACATTTTGAACACTAGTGGTGTTTTCTCAAGCTTTCTCCTTAGTGGCCCAACTCTGCCGTCCCTTACCACTGGCTTCTCTGCAGCAGTCATTACAGGATTGCCTTCGCCTGCTCATTCTCAGGCTAGACTTCTTCCATACACACATACACCAAGCTTTATAAAAAGCAGAATTTTTATCTGCATAGAGGGATTTGGAGAGTTGATTCCTCTCGCTCTGTAGGACGAGAGAGACCAGTGTTTCCCACTTTGATTTAGAGACGTGGTTTATGCAGGCGTGGTTTATGCAGGCTTGCCTGGAAGCCCTCTGTTTCAGCCACATGACTCTGGTAGGTGAGCACACATTTGCTTGGTTTTAGTGACATGAATTTAATTCTTGACTTACGATCTGCAGGCTTCAGATGAGAAGCGGATTTTGATTTAGGGCAATACATTATACATAGCTTTTCATTTCTGCTCAACATTAACTACTAATTGATTTTAGGGGAATAATGAAGTATGGTTTTTGGCAAAAGACTATGTTCTGATGAAATTAATATGGACCGAAAGTGAAGCATTCCTGAACAATGCCGTGGAATGAGCTTACCTCTCCATAAGTCTGACTCATGTGGAGTGGTTCCCTTCACAAGGGAGAAGCTGAGTTCGACACTAGAACCTTTCCCTCTGGTCACAGATTGGTTTCGTCCATCATTCACTCACAAAATACGTGCAAAAGCTGTTCCCATTATCACTACCACTCTGTGACAGGAAAAGGACCTTCTGTCCGAAGGTCCCACACCTTCTGATGCTCCAATAAGCACCCAGGACTCTGAATTATCTCAACAAAGCCAGTAAGTTAAAGCCTTAGGTGCCTCGCATGACATTCTTAATATACAAGTAATTTACTGTATCCGGTGGGATTGAACCTACACACACAGCAGGGGCCAGTGCAATGACTCAGTGAGTGACAGTGCTTGCTACCAAGTCTGACCACTAGGGCCAGGCCCTCAGAACCAAAGGGTAGAAGAACAGAGTGAACTCACACAGCTTGTCCTCTGACCTCCACACGTGTCTAGTGGAACGTTTAAACACATAGCCACACGATTAGTAAACACATAAATAAATGTAAAATTCAAAAAAAAAAACAAAATAAAGGTAGAATCCTTCCCAATGTTGGGCCTAATCAAAGAGCTATGGCCTCCCATCTCTCTAGAGTACCAGGCTAAAGTTTATATTAATGTTACATAAAGAACATCAAAAAGCAACAAGAGTGACCATCTACCTCCGTGGCTTGAGAGTTTCTTCATGGTCTCTCCTTAGGTTTGTTAGCAGAGTCATCAGCCGTGACTGCCCACATATGATGCCTTTGTTGAAGGATGTCCCATCCTTCCAGGATGCTCAACAACTTGCTGGCCTCTATCCTGTGGATGGCCGGTCCATTTCTAGTCATGAAGCCATTCCATATCTAGATATTTACTAATATTGTCTGTGGGTAAAGTCATGCCTAGATGCTCTGGTATAGGAAGATGCTCCAGGGCAAAGAGTACTATGGGAGCGTGGCTCCCTGGGGGCCTGACTGTTTGAGCACAGCAGCATAGTGAAGCTCTCTGAGAGCAGAGTAGTGAAGGAGGCAGACTGAGGAAGACTGGGAAGGAGGCTGGGGCTTGAGGCTGGATCACTGGTATTTGATACGAAAAGGACGCTGCTACCAGGGATCATGAGTTGCTATTGCTTCTGGGGTCCCACAAAAACAGGCACAGTTGTACAGTAGAATGGAAAATTATATCTGAAATATATCTAGACTGAATAAAAGCTTTGGTTTTAAAATCCATTCTTCGTAGCTCTCATAGTAAGCATGAAATAGCATCAATTACAGGTCTCAATTGCCATTCATACTATGGCAGATTGTTATTTTAACCTATATCCAAAAACTCCAGTTATTTCCAAATTCTTTGTAATTAGTTTTACTGGCACCTCACACACACGCTTCATTTAAGCTAGCCAAAGACATGATGTGCACGCTAAGGATATTTTACACACATCAATCTTCTCACATGTTCTTGCAGTTGCTTTAGCAACTCTTTAATTCTAAAAGGATAACTATATGTTTTTCCTTGGGTTCACCTTCTTATTTAGCTTCTTTAGTTCACCAATTATAGACTCCGTGACCTTTATTTATGGCTAGAAACCAATTATGAGTGAGTACATCCCATGTTCATCTTTTGGGGTCTGGGTTACCTCACTCAGGATAGTGTTTTCTATTCCCATCCATTTGCATGCAAAATTCGAGAAGTCATTGTTTTTTACAGCAGCGTAGTACTCTAATGTGTATATATTCCACACTTTCTTCATCCATTCTTCCATTGAAGGGCATCTAGGTTGTTTCCAGGTTCTGGCTATTACAAATAATGCTGCTATGAACATAGTTGAACAAAGGTAGTTACAGACATCAGAGCAAAATGTCCTGTGAACGGAAGATGCTGTTTCTGATTCTAACGCTAGTAGAATTCAGTGTCAATTTCTTTCTTCCTTTCATTCATGGAGAGCTGAGCTGGGGTGACTTTGGGTTGGACTAGGAAGCCTGACTGGCCCAGAAGAAGAGTTGAGAAGCTTACTTTTCCAGTAAAAACCAAGTAGACAGCAAAGAGCAAGTGGGCAGAGCCCAGTAGTACAGCCTGGCATGTCTGCAAATGTATCATGGGCAGGTACAAAAGATGGGGGCATAAGCAAGGGCCTGGGTGGAGCTAAGACCAGCATCTGACATTAGGGCTTTAGGAAGAGGCTGGCCCTAACTCTGCAGAGTGAATGCCTTGATCTACAGATTTTTTTCCTTTTTATTTATTTATTTATTTATTTATTTATTTATTTAGGATTTCTGCCTCCTCCCCGCAACCGCTTCCCATTTCCCTCCCCCTCCCCCCATCAAGTCCCCCTCCCTCATCTGCTCGAAGAGCAATCAGGGTTCCCTGACCTGTGGGAAGCCCAAGGACCGCCCACCTCTATCCAGGTCTAGTAAGGTGAGCATCCAAACTGCCTAGGCTCCCACAAAGCCAGTACGTGCAGTAGGATCAAAAACCCACTGCGATTGTTCTTGAGTTCTCAGTATTCCTCATTGTCCGCTATGTTCAGCTAGTCCGGATTTATCCCATGCTTTTTCAGACCTAGGCCAGCTGGCCTTGGTGAGTTCCCGATAGAACATCCCCATTGTCTCAGTGTGTGGGTGCACCCCTTGTGGTCCTGAGTTCCTTGCTCGTGCTCCATCTCCTTCTGCTCCTGATTTGGACCTTGAGATTTCTGTCCGGTGCTCCCATGTGGGTCTCTGTCTCTGTCTCCTTTCATCGCCTGATGAAGGTTAATATTCATGAGGATGCCTATGTGTTTGTCTTTAGATTCACCTTATTTAGCTTCTCTAGGAATATGAATTATAAGCTCAATGTCCTTTATTTGTGGCTAGAAACCAAATATGAGTGAGTATATCCCATGTTCCTCTTTTTGGGTCTGGCTTACCTCACTCAGGATAGTGTTTTCTATTTCCATCCATTTGTATGCAAAATTCAAGAAGTCCTTGTTTTTTACTGCTGAGTAGTACTCTAATATGTATATATTCCATACTTTCTTCATCCATTCTTCCATTGAAGGGCAAAAAGCAAAGCTTCTCCCCCACGTCTTCTTAGCTGGGCTGTTACAGGAAGGTGTTGTGCACACTAAGAGTGTGTGTCTCCCCACTTCAGATAGTCTGAGATCCTTCACTGGACTCCTGGCTGCTTGTTCTTTGGTTGATTCCAGATCCAGTCAAATTGAAACCAAGATTTTAAGACCCAGGAAGAGCAGAGGGTGAGTGTCCTACCTCATGGGTCTCCTGTTGACACAGGTGAGGACATGTGGCAAAGGCACATCACAGGATCCACGCCCCTCTGCCACAGATGAAGCTGCCAGGTTGGAAAGAAACAGAGACCCAAAAGTTGGTGGCTTTTCTGCATCATTCACCGGAGATGAGTTGTCTGAAGTGTCACTTTGTAGGAACTACCTGAACTTATCAGAGTCATGAAAAAGTCAATCAGTAGTCAGAGAACAAGAAAGCTACAGTTCCTTTCCAGGCTCATTGATAACTAAGTATATTTATGACTTGCTATTATTAAAAACCCTGGCCTCCTCGTATGTGTTTTTTTTCATGGTTCAGTATTTATCCACTCAGCAAATATTTATTAATGCTTTACTAGCGTGAGATCCTATGCGAGGCACCAGGAAAACAAGGTGAGCAGAGTGTCTTGGCTTTGCCCACAAAGGGCAGAGACCATGGGAAAGACAGATCATCAAATAATCAGGTGCACCAGGAGTTCAGCAGGGGCACCTGCCTAGTCAGGGCAAGGTGGAAGGGTGAGGGCCCTGCCTTCGGGTAGCAGGTGGAGAATTAAGTAGCACAAAGCAAATCACACCTGTGTACATATGCATTGGATCTGATGAACATGCTTGGCAGCTTTGGTAACAAGTAGAGTCTGGTCTGTATGTGTTTTCACATGATCTAGGACTCTACGGCTTCCTACAGATCTTTGGAAACACTTTAATAAATTATCTATATATTGTCTTTACAGGTGACAACACTTAATGGCTTGATGTCTTTCCATGTTTAAGTTCACACTCCCCCGAGCTTTGCTGAGACACTACTTTTCCAGATGCTTAAATTATGCAAACTTTTCCTTTTAAGTTTTATCTATAAAAACAAGTAGCTTCAAAGGCTAAGAAAGAAAGATACAATCGACTAGCAAAGGTCACCAAAGACATATTCCCACTATGTGCCAGTCCCATTGTGTGCCAGTGCTTAATACATCCATTCATGTTTAATCTTCACTAAAACTATGTGCTTGAATAGACCAAAAGGACCGAGAGTTGTGTCATTGTTCCCAAAGATCACTTTATGCAGTCAGCAAAGAGAAAAGTGGAAAATCGAATAACCAACCTCGGATGAGGTGAGAGTCTAAATTTGTCAGAGATTCATTCTCTTAAATGTCCCCAGAAGGACATTAGGAAATAGGTGTGTCTCCTTTAGATTTGTGAATCAACAGTTGGGTGTGGTGCCCTGCAGTGTGGGAAGGATAAGAAGAGTCTCTGGACTGTTGTGTGAGGGAGGCAGTCAAACCTTTGAGACCCTGCAGTGGATCCCTGAGTAAACAGAATGTAAACATTGGCTACAGTCAGCTATTGTGGTTACCTTGTGGCCCGTATGACTCATTGGGAATTTTCAATTCTCTCTTCATCCAGCCTTCCATAGGATTCCAATAGGAATCCCAGTCTCCTAAGGATGCTTCAGCGTATTAATTGCGCTGGCAAATGCTGCCATCTAGTGGCAAATTTTAGTTACTGCACGTACATTCCACTAAGGACGCCTCACCGTGGCAAATACTATTGCAATAAGAGAAACACATTGTCCCTTAGTGCCCAGCCATCCTGTTGTTCCTCAGCAGTCGCTCAGCGCTTTCTGGGCAGCCTTCGTGCCTTGAAGCCATCCAATCCCTTATGCCTAATACTTTCATACTGCCTGTGGTTTTTCCTTCCTGGACATCTACAGAGCTGGAAGCTGATCTCACCACACATGCCTAGTGTTTATGTATAAAATTATCCAGATTCATTTTCTTCCTTGCCACACCTGTAACAAAAACCCACTCATGCGTGCAAAATAAATACTTGGTGATTAACTTTCTTTCCTTTTTATTCTCTTTATTTTTTGAGACAGGGTCTCTCTGTGTAGCCCTGACTGCCATGAAACTCACTCTGTAAACCACACCGGCCTCAAACTCAGAGATCTACATGCCTCTGCCTCCTGAGTGCTCGATTGAAGGTGTGCGCCGTGTGACTCTGTCAGGAGTGAATGAAAGGAAAGTAGCACTTACAACAGCTGCAGCCACGACATCACATCAGTCTACTGAGAGGGAGGATCCGCAGGGGTGCAGGCTCTAACCGCTGCATGAGGAGCTGCCAACAGTCGACGCTGCTAGGCAAGGGTGCGTCCGTGCTCTCTAGGGGCGTGGCCCCCTGGTGGACTAAACTTGTTCCAGTGGCGGCCCCACATCCAATGCTCTCCCAGACAGGCAACACTAACAATTAGACTTGGTGTGTAATTGAAAAAGAAACAAGCATGAGTTGAGGGTGTGATGGGGAGGTTCTAGACGAGTCAGAGGGGTGGTATAGGTAGTGAATATAGCTAAAATAATTGCATACGTGTATAAGATCCTCAAAGGATACATTTTAAAACAGTATACATAAAAAAAAAATCTTCTCATGTTCCTTTTGGAGCCCATACGGCCAGGGACCTCCAGCAAGAGGTTACCAGGGCTTACACGGCCGACTGGAGCATCCAAGACCAGCTGCTATTTCCCAAATAAATTCTACTTTGCTTATGCCAAGCTCTACTCCCCCCACCCACCCGTCTTCACCTCCCAAATCCTCCCTCAGGCCCCAGCAGTCAGCTAACCTGCCTAGCTATGTGAGATACTATCACCCTTGCAGCCCTGACTGGAGTAGCTCTTGCCCTCTTCTCCCATAGTCCCTAGGATAAGGCGACAAACACAGCTGCCCATGTTGCTGCGGTGGCCAGCTCTTGTGATTCTCCAGTGGCCGTTGGACGGTTGATGCAGCGGAGAGCGAGCCCAGCAAGGAAACACGGGAAGAGCTGGCCCAAGAGACATGAGCCACAGGCTCGACGGAGCTGTGCTTCGTATCCGCTGGCCTTCTATGCTAGCTTTCTGGGTTTTTCTATCAAAACAGCACAGTTTGAGTGTCTTAACATAAATCACTTAACTTCTGTGTTCCAGAAGCTAGAAATATCGGGATCAAGGTTATTACCAACTCTCACTTCTTCAGAGGTCACACCTAGCTGCTAGTCTTTCCTGTGTTGTCTCTTCTAGTGTGCAAAATTCCTTTGACAGCCATATCGGCTGAAGACATTTACTGGCCTCTTTAAGTGATCTATCACCAAATATAGCCCCACTCCAAAGTACTGAATTAGAGCATCCGTGCGTGATTTGGAGGCAAGGGCATATATTAGTTCTTCACACTTGTTCATATGTGTCAGGATGGACAAACTCTGCTGGTTTTCGGGTTAGCAGGAGGCTTTAGATGTATTTATTGCTCATTTGTGCCGCATAGCTGGAGGACTGGGGTGTAGGGAACCGAAGAAACATGGCAGTTACAGTCATCAATTTGATGCTGACTCTCTGGACTCCAGATCCTATTGATCTCACCAGACAAGAATAAGACCACTACCACAACTGTTGAGCCAATGTTGAAGCAAGCTTTATTACCTGCCAATACTGGCCAGCATGATGGACACTGGCCAGATCCTTACCTAAGACCCTCAGACAATTACCATAAAGTATGTCAGTCAAATACTTATAAAGGCAAACCACACAAGGCTATGTACTCCCTGCCTTTGTCCAATTGGGGCAAGCACACATCCTGATGTACTTCCTGCCGACAAACCCCCTGCCTAAGTATCATCAAGCCCATCCTGGGCCATTGGGATAACCAACCTTGTTTCCAGAAGTAAAAGCTCTTAGCTTGTTATCTTACATGAATAACGGCCCCCAGGAAGTTATCCACCCTTGGGCCAGTATAGCTTACAGGTTAAAGGCATTTTTGCTTTATAGATCTCTTAAGCACAGCAATTTAAACTTAAAATGTAACTTTAGCCCTCATGATCCCTATCATCTACGGGGAGACAAGGGTGACTGCTGGGGGCTTTGGGTTCTTATTTGTTAAATTCAAAGAATAATTTCACCACAGAGCGTGAATGTAGAGAGAAGTTTATTATAGATTCATAGGTGGGCTCTTAGGGGTGAGGAGACACACACACACAGAGGGAGAGACACACAGAGAGAGAGAGAGAGACTCATGTATAATAAGATGGGTCCCACGAAAAAGGCTACATTGAGCTGTTAGTCTATAACCTTTATACAAAACAAACAAACAAGCAAAAACTTATAAATGCCAGCAACTTGAATGACGTGAACAGGGGGACGAGCTAGTCCATCCAGTTGGCCCACCCAGGTACCTCCTCCAGGTGCTAGAGTAGGAGATCATCCAGGAACAGGAACCAGAACTCTCTCTTGGCATTCCTGACCTCCAGCAAAAACCGTACTCAAAACTGCTTTCCTTGGGGAACCCTGCCTGACTTGATCAGCTTCTTAATCTAATCGTGAACACATTGATAAAGCTGTAGATTAACTCGGACAAGGCGAAAACTCTTGCAATTGAAATAGCAAATGATTCACTTCTAATTAAAGAGCTTCAGAGCACAGCACGTACTCAGTGGAGAAGCAAGGAAAGAGCTAACCGCTTCTAAGATGTAGAAAAGGCACATAAGGGGGGCTAGAGAGTGGGCTGGTAGCTAAGGGCACTTGGTGCTGTACCAGAGGATCTGCAGTTCAGTTCGAGCCTGGAACTCCCACTCTGGGAGATCCTCCAAGGAGACACACACACACACACACACACACACACACACACACGCCAATAAAAATAAAAACAAATCTTTCTTTTCCAAAATAAAAATGTATGAGGAGTAGAGGGGGGAAATGCTCCACCCCAATTATCAAGGCAAGAAATGTGATTAAACATGAGATGTAACTTGTTATTATCTGAGAACATGAAGAATATAAGAAATGGCTGTTTCCAATGAGCGTTGAAGGAGTGCAAATCGGTACAATTTCCTAGAGAAGCATTTGACAATATATGTCAAAACATGTCATAGGAATCTCCTTGGCATTTCTAGGATGTCAGATAACTTGACAAAATGCACGAAGAAATGTGCACAAAGTAGTCACTGGATATGAATTGAATTTGTTATCAATCCATGTATAGCACTGATGGAAAATGAACATATTTGTCTGTAGGAGAACACTGATAAATCAAGTTTTAAAATACATATTTCATCAAGTCCTTTATTTATTCCTATATGAATTTTAAAACTGCACCCTTTGAGAAATTTGGCCATGTGTCTAGATTGGCAGGGAATTATTCATAGTATTATTATCTGGCTAGACCCTCGGGGTATGTAATGGTGGCTCTGTTATGTTTTCCAGGTCACTTAATCAATTAATTCCATTAATATTTTCTGAAGTCGCATTTTGCTTTCATTGCCCCCGCCCCAACTTCTCTACTGTTTCGGTTTCTCTTTCACCCTGACCTTTCTTTCGCGTTACTTCGGGACTGACGTTCCCATCAGTTCTGAGTTCTTACTCTGTCCATCCTTGATGGCAGCATGGTGCTCTTTCCCTTTGACCAAAGGTTTACATTCTTTCGCAATGTCCTCTTTGGGAATTCTTCAGGGTTTGTGTGGAAGTTCAGGGGGAGCTTTGTGTGTGTGTGCTACTGTGTATTTGGAGTACCATTAGCCAGGGACCATAGATTCTGTGCTTTGGAAAACTGGTTTCTGATGACCAATCATCAGGTTAAACAAAAATTACCTTCTCTGATAGTAACAGTATGTGAAGTCCCTTCCATGTTGTAAGTAGGTTTGTTACTATGTGTGCCATAAAAATGTACCCATGGAGGTCTCCATGTGGTGGGTGTGATGGTCCTTGTCCACTTGTCTAGATTTAGAGTCCTCATGGGAACGGGCCTCTGGGTGTGTCTGAGGGAGTGTGTCCAGAAATGCTGAATACAGAAGGGTCACTCCAAAGGTGGCAGCATCATCCAGTCAGACTGCAAGTCCGACCTGACTGAAAGAGCCACGCCCGAGGCGAGGGTTCATCTCTCTGCTTCCTGGCTGCACGTGCAATGTGATGGTCCCGCTCACGCTCTCTCTGCCTTCACTTCCTCACCACAATGCACTGCACCCTCAAACTGTGAGCCCCAATAAGCCCTTCTTTCATTTCCTCTTTTTAGCTATCTTATCATAAGCAATATGAATCATTGTATGGCATATGCTTCCTGGTCGTTTACTGGACTGGCTTTGGATTATCTCCCCTCTCCTGATCCACACTCAACCACCAAATTCTAGAGCAACAGAGCTGGGCAGATTCCCCTGAAACAAAATCATTCACTGAGCTCACTTAAGTTCGTGTTTCTTTGCCATCCTGCAGAATTAACAGATGGCAAAAAAAAAAAAAAAAAAGGTTTTTTGTAACATGTTCAATAGGAATCAACAGTTCTTTTTGCAGGGAACAGATGTTGTGTCAGGGGGGACATCCTGCACAAGAAATGGAGCCTGTCTCCTTTCTGAGGGTTTCTTTTTTTCCTTCTGCACTATTGACTATACATGTGGATTTTTTAACTTTTATTCTTTACAAATTTCATAGCATGCATCCAGAGCACCCATCTCCCTATCCTCCTGCATCCACCATCTGCCCTTGCAACCCCCCAAAAAAATAAAAGAAAAAAACAAACAAAAAAACCAAACAAATCAAAAAAAAAAAAAAACAAAGAAGGCTAAGAATCTCATAGTGGAAGCTGCAGTGTGGCCCCAGAAGTCACACAGTTTACCCTTAGTCTCTCGATCTTCACTGGCAGGTGTCCATTGCCAGGAGTCATTGGTCTGGTTCAAGGCCTCTGGCCTCTGCTACCCCATCACTAATGGGCTCTCACTGGGGTGTCTCTTGGGCATCCTGTTACTGGCCCCTTGATCTGTAGGATCATCCCCTTCTCATGCTCTAACTGTTCATCAACGGGGTGGATGTTGGGGTGGGCCAACTCATAGCACTGGTCCTGGGCCTTGGTGGCTGCTGGGCTGGTCAGCCTGCCAGCTTTCCCCCATTGTCACCACCCTGGTGGCTAGCTTACCCAGGGCGGTCTGCAGCAAAAAGTGGGACTCAGCTCTCCTGCTCTCATGCCCCCAATCTCAGACTCATTCACATTCACCACCAGGACTAGCACCACTGTCCTGTTCAGGTGAGGCACAGGGCCCTCTCCCCATGGCGGGTGGAGGTCAGCTCTCCAGCTCTCATGCCCTCAGAGTTGATCCACCTGCACCCCCTGACGACAGGGTTAGCTCTGATATGGCGCCCTGGCAGGTGGCAGGGCCCACTCTAAGAGGTCCAGTTCTGCTGATCCTGGGGCCAGCTCTCTCACCCCTCCGGTAGGGGGAGAGGGAAGGGGGGACGGACTTATGCCTCTTTCCCTCCCCCATACCTCCACATGCCATGTGGATTTTTGACTGAACATCTTCAGGGCAATTATTTTCTGCCTAGCAATTGTGTCAGAATTGCAGATGAGACAAGGAAGTGAGAGGGAAAAGACCGTTTCATTTTGGTCTTTTCTTTCTCTTCAGGGAAAAAGAGCAGCTTTGCTGGAAGACTTACATTGACAATTCACTAAGTCGAATTATAAAATATGATCACCTTTACCGAAAGAAAAATAAGACATGAACATAATGCCGTGTGAACAACGGTCCCTGTCGGTTACCAGGGAGGAGTGAGAAATGGCTATCATGATGGACACAGGACGTGGCTTCCACAGCATGGAATCACAATCACCAGAATAATAATTATGGATGTATAGTTCCCTTGCTTTATGCCATGCATGGTGACAAACTAGATATGCAAAATATAGACAGATGATAAACAGCCATCGGAATTCCCCAAACATAGCAATATTGACAATTTGGGTCAGGTGTTTTCTTGAAAGGGACTGACTTGTGAGTGACTCGTGAGTGCAGGGTGCTGATGGAATCTCTGGTCTCTGTTGAAATTAATGGGGCACTGGTAGCTTTCAACCCTGAGCAAAAAATAATGACAAAACAGTATAAGCTACAGAGCCCGCAGTTTGTATCCTGTACATGAGTACTGTCTCGTACCACTGGATATCATGGGTTCCGGTTAGGAATATACTCTTGTAGTAAGCAAAACTCAATGTTCAAACCCTTTGAATTCCCTGGAAGCTTGCAGAAATTCCTCTTTGAGCAGTGGTAAGGAATGTGCAGCCTAAGAGTCACCAGGCATCCTTCCCAGATGAGGCATCGCCTCGATCTAACAGCAGAGGGCAGCAAAGCCCGCATTCTGACTCCGGGGCTCCTTGGGCAGGGTTTTCCAACATCAGGACCTGTAGTTGGAGAGAACTTTTTCCTGTGGGCTGAAATGAGTTGAATTGTCATTCTGGAATGGAGATCATAAAATCTTAGACAAATAACGAGTCCTGGAAGAATATCCTAGAGTCCAGAGGGTGGCTGACCCCCAAACCACAGAACTCTACATCTTCAGAGCCTTCTTTTCTGGTTTCTTTGTCACCTAAAACGGGGCACCGACTCTTGGAGAGCGTGTTTCAGCATCCAGCTAACACACGCTCTGCTTCCAAGGTTGATCACAATGATCATTTATGACTCCCGGCCAATCCTGACCCCTTGACTTCCACTCCGGGGCACATCTCAACTGTAGGAGACCACCACCTCTCCAGATCCTGAACAGGTGGGCTGCAATCTTGGTTCTCAGAGGAATTCGAGAACTGCTAACAATTTTCACTTTGTGCAGTTTTACTGCCTGTCTGTGAGGCTGGAAATGTTTTCTGACGAGCATTTTACACGCTGATGCGGAACCCAGAGCTTTGGTTTATTTCTCTTGTTTGGTTTTCAGCAGTTAAGAGCAAGGGTAAAATTTAATCCCATATAAACATAAAAACCAAATGCCATCCGTGGTTACATAGCAAATGAGTCATTAAACTTTAGTTTAAAAGTGGATGGCAAGTTATCATTTCTGTTTGTAGGGCTGGCAAGTTATCATTTCTGTTTGTAGGGCCACGACAATCCACTTAGGTTTTGATTTCTCAATAGGAAGCCATCCTTCATCACTGAGTTTTTGTTTGCTTCGTTTTCCAGTTTGGTATAGAGTATAGATCTTTTTTTTTCTTTCATATATTGTATCTAGACTGCAACTTCCAACTGATAGAAACAGATGCAGAAACCCACAACCAAAGATTAGGCTGAACTCAGGAAACCTTCGGAAAAAAGGGAAGGAAGGATTGCAGGAGCCAGAGGGGTCAAGGATACACCAGAAAACCCCCCAAAAAAGAACTAACCTAGGCTCATAGGGGCTCACAGAGACTGAACTGACAACCAGGGGGCCTGCATGGGACTGACCTAGGGTTGCTTTGTCCAGCTTTAATACGGGTGATATGCCTAATCTTATTGAAACTTGATGTGCCATTTGAGTTGGTATCCCTGGGAGGCCTGCCCTTTTCTTAAGGGAAATGGAGGAGTGGATATGGGGAGAGAAACTGGGAGGAGAGGGGGGAGGGGAAACTTCAGTTCAGAAGTCTTGTTTTTATTATGCACTCTGCCAATCTTCTAAAATTAGAGTATTCTAACATTTATACTTATTGTATAAATATATGCATATATCAGTACAGTCAGGTTTTATACATACATACACATAGGTATCATATCTATCATACATACAAGCATACATACATACATACATACTTAGGGATCACATCTATCAGTATAGTCAGGTTTAAATCTACCTACCACATTCCTGCTGTTTTATATCTAAACCCTTCTGGTTTTCTTTTATTTCTTTTGAATTAATTAATTTGCAAATTAATTTATCTTCTGTGAGATGATTTTGTGTTTGGTTGCCTGTATATAGCTTTATCTCATTAGTGGTTGCTTAGGGGATTGGTTCATTGTTATACAAAAGACAAACTTTCCATAATGAAAAAGAAAAATTAAAGGCAAAGTCTGTGATCTTCCTTTCCTCCCACCCATGCAGCCAATTCTGCCATCAGACGCCTCACGTCCCTCCTCACTTCCACGCTACACAGCTCTGAGTAACTTGTCATTTCCTGTAATTAAGTCACTGTCATTATCCTCTCTCAGCCCCTTCAAGGTTATCACCACTGTAACGTTGGTATTTCCAAAGAGCTTGTAATGCAGGGAGGAAATGGCCTTTAAACAGACTCGGGAGATCTTTAATTGAGATCCATAGTGCCCATTAAGATGCAAATGTTTGTGCTGTTCATTGCAAGAAAGTACACTACCTACCGTGCATTGCAATATTTAAGAGCCGGCAGTGGTATCCCCTGGTACAGTTCAGTTGCAAGCACATTCTGGAGGAGAATATGCCACCTTTCCCTTCTCACAGAAAACCTCTCAGTTAAGTATGGAGTGGAAAATGAAATCACAACACTCTGTTTTAATGTGGTCAGTTACAAACACCTCCCTTTAAAAACATTACATTAAAGGAGCATCGAGACACCAAAGTCTATGCACAATTAATACAGTCAGCAAGATGACGCTAGAGGTGAGCACACACCTTTGGAACCACCTCTATAACCTAAGCTATAAACATACCTGTGTCCTCTAAAACTTTTCTCATGCTCTTTTTAGCAAGAGCATTCTGCAAACTTACTCATTGTGGAGAGTTCAAAGCAAATGAGAAGTTTCCTTTATGTGATCTGAAAACCCATTCCTTTTCCACTGGACAGTATGAATAGTATGTTATAATGGTATCTTTCTAACTGTAATTCCATGGGAATCTCAGAATTAACACCTCAAATGCCAGCATTCTGAGCCCCTTCATTCACCTTGAGAATATAATCTCTTCATAAAAGGAGCATTCAAAAGCAGGTACGCTTGCTTGGACTTGGTTCAAAGTTAAGCAGACCTTGACCAGATTCTTTAAGATTCCTCAAGGCCAGTGTATCTGCAGCCCCTCTAGAGTCCTCCAGATCTTTCACGTCAATCAACTCACACTCTGGAAGCTATTTCAAGAGAGAAACTACAAACAATGGGGTGATAACCCTTCATGTCTTATGTCACGACCATTATATGAAGTCATCTGATACAGTAAGGTATGCTTGAGAGCTCTTGCTGGCTTTGGTGATTTACCAGAAGACGAGGTACCTAAGAGAAGTGAGCAGCTCAGTGTATTACTGTGACTTCTGAAATGTATTTCTTTATTTCTTTAATGTATATGGGCATTTCATCTACATGTACATCTTCATGCCAGAAGAGGGCATCAGATCACATTATAGACAGGTATGAGCCACCTTGTGGGGGCTGAGAATTGAACTCAGGACCTGTGGGAAAAGTAGTCAGTGCTCTTAATTATTGAGCCATCTCTCCAGTCCCTGCTTGTGACTTCTGGACCCTGTTCAAGTTCATGTTTGATTTTTTTAAGGAACTTTGCAATGTATGACATACATAGTCACTGATGTGATATATATGTATGTATGTATATATATGTATATATATATATATACATACATACAAACACACATAATATGTGTGTGTGTATCAAGCACTAAGGACTCTTTTGGGAAACATGCAGACATACTTGTATAAAACATTAGAAATTCTACCTATAAAAACTATAGCTATGTATTTCTAGGATCAAGAATCAGTTTTCTTGCCTGCTATGTTACTGATAGGTTAATGTCTGGATAGCTTGGCCTTTCTGAAACTTGTGGCACAAGGGAGGAATTAGCCGTTAAGGAATTCAGGCTCACTATTTGTGAGGAAATTATTATTAATATCGGGAAAATATACTACTTTAAGAGATTTCTTTCTTTCTAAGTTAGTGCATGCTGAACATTAATGAAGACAGTCTGCCATGGGCGCTGGGGAGAAAGGCAATATCTACTTGCCAAACCCATTCTAAAACGGACCCAATAGATCTCAAACCCTTATGGCTGGCCTGTGTATAAGAGGTAGTCTGTGTTGGGTGTCTTAAAGAATCACATAGTGGTAAATTCCAGGTCCTCCCTCCCCTCAATGAATGGGGCAGTACTATATATGCATAGCAGTGAATATATTAATCTACTTAATAAGACTATAGCCACAGTGGCAGCCAGTGATGTGGTCCGAGAATGAGGTCTCACCTCATTCAACAGCAAGCCATGAATTCCTGGATTTGTCTCATAAGTTATTTGAAAAGTATTTACTCATTTGAAGAAGAAAAGTAGAAGAATTATAAAATTGTCTTAAGGTGAAAGATATGCATATAGATTTATTCCCTTCTTTCTGATATCTCACCAAATTATTTAGAAGAATAAAAATAGTAAAACAACAGTGGGAAACAGAGGAAAAGAAATGCCATCCATGTCTGCTAGTAAGCATTAGAAAAGATAACTGCAGGTAAAATCAGATCAACAGGTGAAATGAGTAGGCAAAAATAGCAGGGTAGAAGTAGCTGCCAACCATGCCAAAGGACCCCAGAGTGTCACTGCATTAAGTCAGAAGACATTCTACCCAGCTGTAAGATGCTTGAAAGAAAGGGATAAATACATTCATTGAAAGTGAAGATTTTGGCCAGATGGTGGTGGCACATGCTTTTAACCCCAGCACTCAGGAGGCAGAGACAGGCAGACTTCTGTGAGTTCAAGGTCAGCCTGATCTATGAAAGCCAGTTCCAGGATAGGCACCAAAGCTACACAGAGAAACCCTGCCTCGAAAAACCAAAAGAAAAAAAAAAGAAAGAAAGAAAGAAAGAAGGAAGGAAGGAAGGAAGGAATCCATTCCATACCTTGTATCCAGAAGGTTCTATTCCTGCTTTCAAATCCTAGCACCCAGGAGACACAGGAATGAAGATCAGTTGAAAAATATCACGCTTGGCTACAAAGCAAGTTTTGGGCTAGCTTATGCTACATGAGACCCTCCGTCAAATAGAGACAGACATACAGTCAGACAGACAGATAGATAGATAGACACAGAGATGATAGATATGATTGATAGATATTATTGATTGATAGATGATACAGATAGATAGATAGATAGATAGATAGATAGATAGATAGATAGATAGAGATAGTTCCTGCTCCTTGGAAGCTTCTCACATCCTCCTTCTGTCCCAGGCTTTCTTTGGGGAATACAAGTCATCAACTTCCCCCAGAACCATGCATAGAACAACTTTTTAATACCTGATAAGAGCTTGCCCAGAAGGCAGTGGCTACCTTCACATTCATGAGGTGACAAACTGTCCCAAGTTGCTCTTGTCTGATCAGTTACAGAACTTGGGTTGTGGAGAAACACAACCCAACAGTTTATTCCAACATTTCTGGATAAAGCTGTGTGTACTGAGATTGGCTGTCTCAGAACTTGCCCAGAGATCCAGCACCCAATACATACTGGCAGCACATTCATTACCTGCCTATACCCATAATCCTCAGCCTGCCCACCTCTGCCACTCCAGAGACACTTCTTTCTTTCTGATCATACTTGTAGGACTCAAGAAATCCGCTCAGAATATCAGACCTGATTGGGATTTCAGTTACACAGGGTAAGCCTCTCACTTTATAAACTGAGTTGGGGACAGTTATAATCTTTATGTATACCTCTAAAAGTCAAGGTAAGGCAAGATTCACTAATCCCTGACTTCGTGACTAAGAACATCCTCCTCGGCATCTAGAAATCCATGTTACTTTGAACTCGGGCCTATTAACCCTCAGTTTCCATCTACTTGAGCAACTTCTTATGATCATTGGGGACCTCATGGGTGAGACTCTGCCATGCCCTCTTATATGAACTGTAATAGACACAGGACTGAAGTAATCAGACACTTCCTATTCTTGGTCTCTGCAACCTTTCAAAAATCCAGACAGATAAATTTCCCTGACTGTGGGAGGTGACTGACAGGAAGGAGTCTGGCAGAGACTTGTCACAGGATGAATGACAGCTGAAGGCCTTCCTATAACCTTTCCCTATCAAAACAGGGAGATAGAAAAATGAAGCGTCTGCCATGAAGCAGGTCATATTGTGTGCATGAAGGTAGAGTGGGAACCGATGGCGTTCTCCTGGAAATGGAGAAATTGGTACAGACCTGGAGCACTGGTTTTAGGTCCGGCCTGGGATGAATGTCACATGAAGGATAAAACGTGAAGGCACACTATGTAAAAAGCATCCCGTCCCAGTGGCAGCCGATCGCTGATCTAAGGAATGATTTCCTGGGCTTGTCAAGTGGCTTCCTCCTGAATAATAACAGTCTTTCACACCAGAATGGCGATTCCATTCCTCTATGAGGAATGTCAATAATAGAATCACTCATATCATAAGTCGCATAAAAATGCAGGTGTCAGGCTTTGTGCTGAGTCTTAGGCAACCACAAAGAGTGAGCATGACTCAAACAAGGCCTGTATCACAAACACTTTCTTTAGGTAAGCATGTATATGTGCATGGCTGAATTTATAAACATGTATGTGGACACTCAGATTATACACACAATGTGAGCTTAGAAAGTGGTTGCATTTTATCAAGTCACATGTCAGGTGGCTCAGCTACAGTTAGAACATAAAGCAAACAGTTTAATGGAACGTAAAAAGGCTTGGGAGTGAGAAACTCGATCTTCTCATTAAGCGTTTACACCTCTTGTGAAATTATTTACCTTTCCAGATTTCCCCCAGCTCTACCTATCCTCCACACTTTTCTTCTCTGTTACAAGGCAAAAACATAAAGGCACTAGATGGGGCACCTTGCCGAAGGGCATGTCAGACATTAGTCATGAAGCATGGGGGATTTTGTAAGCCCCTTCTTCCATGTTGTCCATGAAACCAAGTCAATGCTGAAAGTATGTGTAGAAGGCATCTACCTCTGGTTGGGAACCAATAAGTTGGAAGTGAGGGAAACTTGGTGACTTCTGGCCTGACTTTATGAAACCAATACAAAATGGGTATAATAAAGTCATGCAGAGCCAACTTTAAGGACATGGCTGACTCTCGGGTATAAAGGAAGTGAGTTATAGAAAGTACCGACATTTTTCTAGAAGGGACTTCAAAGTCATGACCAAAGTCAAACTTGCTAAGCACCACTAATCTTAAGAGGAGAGACTTGGGATGGACAATGGGGCCGTGGGTATCTCCACACTGTTCAGATGGCTTATGAATGACTTTCCCCATTGCTCCGAGACAACACCTCACGAAAATAGTTGTACAGGAAGAATGGCTTACTCGGACTAATGGTTTGAGAGGATGCAATCAATTGTGCTGTGGGAGGCATGGCAACAAGAGTGGGAAAACCCTCACCCTGTATTTGCAATCAGCAAGCAGAAGGCAAATGATGGTCCTCAGCTGGCTGCCTCCATTTTCCTAGTTAGTCCTGGACCCGAGCACACAAGGTGCCGCCATGTACATTCTGATGGGTTTCTTCTACCAAGTTAACCCTTCAGGAAATGTCTTCCAGGCACACCCAAAAGGTGTGCTTCATCAATGTCATGGACCTTCCTTAACCCATCAAGCTGACAATGAAGATTAACCATTGCATGAGATAAACTCCCAACTCAGAGGCAGACACTTGAACCCTTGCTGATAATAGATTTAATGATAATCTGTCCAAGTATTCAACTTTTTGAGTTCATGTTTCTAATGGTTCTTCCTTCTAAAAAAACTTCTGAACACACATACTGTTACCTCCCTATTTCCACCACCACCACAGCTCGAGTCCTCGGAATTGTTTACTGGGGGAGGCGTCGACTCTCCAGCTTCACCAGCCTCAATCCCCCTTTCAGTCATCCTACCCACCAAAGCAGAATGCTATCTCTGAATCATAAAGTTTATGCTGTTTTTTTTTTTTTACCCCTTCAACGACTTCCAATTGTACTCAGTATAAAACCCAAAGATCTCAAAACCTTCCGAAGCTCTATCCTGCCCACTAGGCATTCTTCTCAAATCATGAACCCACTTCCCCATTCTGAGATGACTTTTCAATGCACTGTGCAAATGCTGTACTCCCCAGTAGTAGGATCTTATCCACTCTTTTCTAGAAGGCTTTGTCTGAGCATCATTTCCCAGCATCCTTTGGCCCTGGGTTGTGCTCTTAGAACATCAGATTTCTGCTGTCTCTGTGACTTTACAGCACTATAAGGGGTTACTTAGTGCTTGTGTGCTTTGCCTACTGGCCATAGACAACCATTTCTTTCAAGGAGATAGCATTCCTTCACCCACTCTATTCAAGATATTCATCTGAAAATTAGACCAGGATAGCAATGGCTTTATAGGGGTGACATACGGATCAAGAGAAAAGGCATATATAACGTACCTAGAAGAGCCGTTGAGACCAACTGAGCATGATCCGTATCTGGATCAGCTATTTTCTCTTGCTGTGATAAAATGACATCATCAAAAGCAACTTAAGGAAGAACCGGGTGTATTTTTAGCTTACGGTACCAGAGAGGATATAGTTAGTTGATCATGGCAGGGAAAGAATGGCAGCAGGAATGTGAGGCCTGGCTGGCAATCAGGAAGCAGATAGATCACATTTCATCCATATCCATGAAGCTAAGAGTGAGAACAGGAAGTGGGATCAGGCCATAAAACTCAAAGCCAACACCCAGCTTCCTCCAGTAACTTCTCACCTTCTAAAGGTTCCTTAACCTCCCCATACAGCACCAGCAACTGAGAACCAAGTATCTAAATATATAAACCCATTAAGGACATTTCTCATTCACACACCACAGTATATATGGCACACACACACACACACACACACACACACACACACACGTTAACTGCATATGTAGAATAAAGAAAGATACGTAGGTTTTATAATTACTACATCTATTTTACTATGATTACATCCCTTTTCCTGCTACAAGTTCAGAATACAGTGCACTACATGTAAAACAGGGGTCTCTTTCATTATTAATTTGTTGAGAATTCCATACATGCATATAATAATTTTTTATCTTACTTATATTCTATAAGCTTTCCCAGGATGATTCAGCTCCCTAATCCAGATCAAGTGCAAAGGGCTGAACGTGAAGGGTTGAGGACCACTCACATAGTAAGATTACTAAAGACGAGACCGCTCATTAAAGTTGTGTCCAACTGTCCAAAGGATGCAGAAGCTGCACACACCCATCACACTGCTCTCCAAATATCCCAACGTAAGCTTTGTCAGACAGGCCCACTGTCACCTCCACAGCCTTTCTGGCTTCCCCATAAAAAGAGGGGGAAGTAGACAAAAATACTAAAGAGGTGTAGAATTTACCTTCTAAGCCACTAACTAATTAAAGTGGGATGGAAGATACATACCTGCTTGGCCAATGGGAGCTACGGTCCATCTACTACACAGTAGGAGTGTGAAGTTTCACATCTACAATGGGTCAGCTGCAGATACTGAACAACAGTAATTGCCTACATTTTCTGATGTTTGTCTTCATGGGAAAGTTAGAAGCACCAAGCAGGCAGGTGCTGCTTCTTAGTAGACAATTGAGCAAGCCAGAGCTTAACCAATATTTCAGAAATCAAACAGCCATTCAGGCTGCTTGCCTTTGGGTCCTACACGATCTCCCTGTGTTCTCTCTGTTACCACCTGTTAAAATGGGGTCACTGCCATTATGCAACTGGATTATTGTGACCACTATAGAAAATGGCCATAGCACGTGTATGATGAAAGGTGGCTGCATTTTCCAGCCAGTTCTGGGCTCTCGGGCACATTTCTTGTTTTCTGTGGACTTCAGGTTCCTGGTACAAAAATAAAAGTCTCAAAGAGCCAACCCAGGGTCTCAGGCTCCAACCTAATATTTCAAAGAGCAGAATTGTTTTCTCATCGAAGTGCTATTCTGATGTCTCACTCCTCAGAGGCACTCAAGAGAGAGACCAAATCTACCTAATGGTCACTGGCATCTGTAAAGCCTGTGTCAGCTGAAATAGAGGCTCTCTTGCTTACCATACAGACTGTCCTTCTGCTTGAAAAATTCCCTTTATGAAAGGGAAATTCAGAGTACAAAAATAGGAATGAGACAAACACTTTAAGATGGAGAGACAGCCAATGGTTCTCATTATATATCGATTAGTGATTCATTGCAAACTTGGAACCTGATATCTCATTGAATGAGTAAGAGACCTGACTTCAGATACACCTTGGGTAATATTTGTCTAATTAAGAACCTTCAGTAACAAATTACACAGATTTTACCTGTTTTTATGTCTTTCTATCATTTCAAAAATACCCTGGCTACCTATATTGCAAGCATTGTCCAAGCTTTTCTATGACTCCCTCAGTGGACAGCTTTAGACCTTGTGAAATAAAGATACCAGTGTGGTCCTTTGTCCTATGGCCTGGAAACCAGGGTTAGTCCTGCAAGAAAGACTAAGAAGGTGTAATTTGGGCCAGGTTGTCAGTTATCTGATGTATTCTCACTACACACACACACACACACACACACAGACCAGGAGCTCCCTTGAATGGTTTAAACCTACATAATACTAACTTAACCCTTCTCAAATCAAAGACAATTAGCTGCGCCTTCCAGAAAGGCACATTCCCATTTTGTGGTCATAAATCACTCTCTTCAAAAACCAAGAGGTCCCTTTAAGTTTTTGTAAGAGTTTTATGACCCCTTGTGCTTCAGGGTTCAGATCATTTCGTTGTGACTTTCAATAATAAAATTTAATGATTTTGGAAATAACTTTCTTCAGTTGCTGGCAGGTATCACAAGCTCCTTTTGCATTATCGATGACTTACAATAGAGTTGTTGTGGTGTCATTATTCTATTCCGTTAGGATACTGTGTTAGCCAGCTTTATGTCGCTATGACAAAGTACCCAAGATAAATAACCAAGAAGGAGGAAAGACTTATTGTGACTCATAGCTTCAGAGACATCTGTTCATGGTCATGTGGCCCAGTTGCTCTTATGTCCATGGGAAGGCATTGCGTCATGGCAACAGTACACGATGAAGAAAAGCTGCTGAGGGTTCATGAACTCCAGGAAGAGAGTGAGAAGTGAAAGGAGTCCCAGAAGGTCTTCCAAGGACAAAACACAATGACCTGCTTTCTCCAACTTGCTCCCTAGGCCCAAATTCTCCCACCTTCCAATGGTACCACCAGCTCAGGCAAAGCCGTCAACACATGAGATTAGAGGGACCATTCCAGGTGAAAGATTAGCAGATGATTTAGACAAACTCCAATATAGAATCTAGGTTTGTAGAAGTCCTTGAAGTTTGCACAAAAACTAGCCCTATTTTATATTTTCTATTTGCTAAGACAATACTGAATATAGAGTGCAACATGCTTATCTTAAAGTAATCATAATAATGAATGTTGATGATATATCCACCAATTCTGGTACAAAAATGAAAGGTTTTTGGATGGGTTTCCTTTCTATTGCTGTGATAAATACCATTACCAAAAGCAACATGAGAAGGAAAGGATTTATGACATCTTACATATTTATACATTTATAGTCCTTCATTGAGGGAAGTTAGGGAAGGAACTCAAGGGAGTCTAGAGGCAGGAACTGGAGCAAACTCCACAAAGGAAGATTGTTTACCGGCTTGCTTTCATGGCTTTCCCAGTCTGCTTTCTTATACAATTCATGACCACCAGCTCAAGGATGGCAGCATCTCTGTGAGTTGTACTCTCCCACACTAACTAGTCAAGAAAATGCCCCACAGACTTGCTTACAAGCCAAGCTGATGGAGACGGTTCCTCAACTGAGGGTCCCACTTCTCGGGTGGCTCTTGTTTGTGTCAGGTTGACAAAAACAAACCAGCACAGCTTCATGGAAGTCTTATAATAATTGTATGGGAAGAAAAAAAAATACTGTTACCAACTTACTGTAGATGAAAAAACTAGGTTAGGAGAAGATGACTTATCCAAAATCACATGCTGACCCTGGAGAATGAAGAGCCAAATGTGGTATCAACAAAAATAGTTACATCTACCCTGGGGCTGGAGGGATAAAATGTTCATTTTTGACCTATGCAAAACAGAGCTATACCTCGCTGGGAAACAAGACTTGGGTATCTGGGGTGTCAGTGATGGGGCAAAGGGAACACGAAGATGAGTGATACAAGGAAGGTCCCCACAGGTTTCTTAAAGAAAACAACCGGTATGTCGCTCAGAAATTTGACAGTTACAATCCTGGCACCCAGAGTCTGATTCCTGGAGCTTTCTTTTCATATTAGAAGTCCCATCAGTATTAGAGAGAGTATCTCCCCTTTCTACACATTCCTCTGCAGTTCTTCAAGCCAAGTTTTGCTTAGTAGACTCTGAAAGGAATTTACTTAGGAACAGTGTTGAGAGGGCATTAGAGTCTGGGAAAAGGTGAATTTTGTCTGATGTGATGTCCCCTGTAATTCCACTGTTTTCTAGACTTGTTAAATTGATAACAAGGATTTGCCCTCTCCGCAGAGGCAGAAATAATTTATGATGCCCATTTCATTATCTGGAAGGCTCCACATAGCTTTACATAATGGCTCGTGTTGTTTTTATGGATTTTCTTTCCTAGGGAACATTTTAATCTAGCTGGAGTAAATAATATCAATCACTTTGCTCATATAATCATCATTGGCCTGGGTCTTTGATTGATTTTTAAATATTGTTTTCTTTGCTGGAGGCAGACTAGTGGAGTAGAAACAACACAGGCCTAAAAACCAAATTGAAGTTCAGGATTCTCAGCCTGATTTCATTATAATAAGCTCAGGATCTTCCCAAACTTTCTGTTTATACTCTGCTTCAAGCCCTTACTCGAACAGAATGCACAAAAAACGGACAGGGACACCAGATAAGTGTGTGCTGGGAAACTTGGTTTTTCAGAAACCTCTTCTGCTCCTGCCTGGTTATGTGCACTGTGCCTCACTAGGGAAGCACGTCTCACATTTCTGTGTTCGGGAAAATGATAATTAAACCAATCATCCTCAGTCGCGAAAGAGTTGATGAGACCGGATTGGGTGTGTTCACTGTGGCACGACCATAGACAAATAATAAAAACTGGGGTACAGACCTAAACAGAGAACCCCCAACAGACAAATTTCAAAGGGCTGAGAGACACTTAAGGAAATAGTCAACATCCTTAGCCATCAGAGAAATGCAAATCAAAAGAAACAACTCTAAGATTCCATCTTACACCTATCAGAATGGCCAAGATCAAAAGCAATGATGACAGCTTATGCTGGAGAGGATGTGGGGTAAGGGAAACACTCCTCCTTTGCTGGTGGGAGTGCAAACTTGTGGAGCCGCTTTGGAAATCAGTATGGTGATTTTTTAGAAAATTAGAAAGCAACCTACCTCCAGACCCAGCAATACCACTTTTGGGTATATACCCAAAGGATGCCCAATCATACCACAAGGTATGTTCAAAGCATACCTTGTTCATAGCAGCAATATTCATAATAGTCAGAACCTGGAAACAACCTAGATACCTCTTGACTGAAGAATGGATAAAGAAGTGGTACACTTATGCAATAGAGTACTATACAGAGAAAAAAATAATGACATCTTGAAATTTACAGGCAAATGGATGGATCTAGAAAAAATCATATTGAGTGAGGTAACCTAGAAAGAAAAATATAATATGTACTCACTCGTAAGTGGATTTTAGACATAAAGCAAAGAAAAGCCATCCTACAATTCAAAGCCCCAGAGAACAGAGACAACAAAGAGGACTCAAAGAGAGACATACATGGATATGCATAGGAAGGAAAAAAAGACAAGATTTCCTGAGTAAATTGGGAGCATGGGGTCATGGGAGAGGGGAAGAAAGAACAGGAGTGGAGAAAAATGTATAGCTCAAAAAAAAGAGATTTGATGAAAAAATTGATAAAGTATTTTAGAGAGTTCCTGTGCTCTCATACTCACCAGGCTGACATTTGTTGTAGATATGTCCTCATTTTTGTTCCAGAGTACCTCTGTGTACCCAGCAAACACCTACAATGTCCCACCTATAAGCAACTTGTTGTGTGTCTCTTTCTGTCTCTACCTACAAGGAATAGATAGATGCCTTTCTCATTCTGATGGCTCTAAGGACACTTTAGCCACCAAAACAAGAAGTGTTCACAAGGATGTGGGTATTCTGTCCTGCTGCCATAGTAAATCTACACGGAAGTCACTGTATGGAGAGGTGGCACATGCACATAGTAGGGTACCATGGTGTCATGAAGGTGGCATGGCTTCTGCTTCAGAACAGGAATTTCTCAAGCTGTACATCCCAGGGTTAGTCTACAGGACCGTGGAAATGGTGTCAAGGTTTTCTTGTTGTTTCCACTGTATTTTAATTCTCAACTTCTGTTTACTTTATAATTTTCTCTGGTTTCTTCTCTTACTCATGCTTAACGTCCTTTGGGTACTTCTCCTTCCTATCTTCCTTCCTTCCATCCATCCTTTCTTTTCTCTTCTTCTTCCTTCCTTCCTTTTTATCTTCCTTCATTCCTTTCTTTCTTCCTCCTTCTCTGTCTTCTCCTCCTTCTCTCTCTCTCCTCCTGATTTTTCATACTCAGGCACAGGGGAACATCTAGGGAAGTCTTGTAGGAATGATAGTATCCAAGCTGAGTCTTCAAGGAAGAGTGGGATTATACAATAGTTGTAATGGAGAACATTGGGTACAGATGGAGCAGAAGAAAATAGAAGGACAACAGATGAGGTCCCTGGGAGGAAAGCACAAGAAAAAACTACATGAGTGGATAGTGAAGTGCAGAGAGTTAGCAAGGTCAAGGATGCCTCAAAGCTGGGCTGGAATTAACAAGAGAGAGTGTAAGCAGTTCATAGAAACATAGGCAATACTTCTCTATGGTGTGAGGTCCACACTGGGGTTTCAAAGGAGAAGATGATAGGAGTAAATCTGAATGCCAGAAAGATCTCTATTTCTGGGAGGAAACCAGGTACATATAGAGTGTTCAACTGTGGCCATGAGATCATCCAAGTCTGGGATGCTGATGCCTCAAGAATTGGTGGATATATGGCAGTTAAGCATGTAAGTAACCTCTACTTAATCACTAGGTCCTAATCCAGATTCTGCCACTCACAGAGGCCAGGACAAAGGACAGGCCACAACAATGCTCTACACTCCCAGGCAAATATCTCAGTGCTTGGAAATGGACTTTTGGTCCAGGCGAATGACTATTCCATATCAAGAAACAGTGATTTGTATAATAGTCTATCCTTATACTTCATAGGTTAGGAAAATGGGACTGACACTTTCAACAGTTATTTTAATATTCTACAGAAATGCTCTAAATGAAGGGTTTCCATCAGAAGGGAAGATGGGTCAAGTTTCTCAAATTCTGGAGATGGCATAGAACATAAGCAAAATATTAATACACATGGAGGCCCTCATGATATATGATTATGGAGCAATAAGAGTTTAATCAAATAAGACAGCTTAATAAGCTATCAAATTTTCATAGGATGGGAATTGAAGACTCTTCTAAAGAAAATAAGTGAGAAAACTAGGCAAGTGTTTAGGAGAAGAGTGTTCCTGGATAAAGAAACAGCAGATGCAAATGACTTAAAACAGGTATAGGGGTGACTAAAGCATCATCCAGGAGGCCAGTGTGGTACCTAGAGGGTACAGAGAGATGACTCAATGGGAAAGATACCAGAGCAGTGAGCGTTTCTTTCACTATGAGCTTAAATTTGGTTCCTAAGTATACGGGGAAGGCATGGGAGCAAAAGGGGAACAGAGAGCATGATTTATTGTATGACAACACAAATGTAGTCAAAGTCAAAATAAACCAAAATGGAGCAGAACAGACAGAACCAGCCTAAGAGAGTTTTTTCAGAGTCAAAGAAGAAGAGACTATGGAATGGACTGGGATTCTGTGATAAAGAAGCAGTAGTAGGAAGTGACAGAATTCTGGATCTGTGCTGAAGACAGAACTAACGAAACAGGCAGAAAGAATGAACATGAAGAAGCAAAAAAAAAAAAAAGGAATAGGGCTGCATGGTTGTTTCAGGGCTGAAGAATAGGATGGAGTTTAATGTCCTGGGACTTGCAATTGCTTTTGGTTACCCACACTCCCTTCAGCAGTAATGCATTTGACAGCCTAGTTCCTTCACATGTACTACACACCACACACACACACACACACACACACACACACACCTCTACAAACAATGTACATAGATAGCATCCTAAAAACTCCTCCAGTCCCCACACCTGCAGTGAGTCATACATACTCTCACCTCTGAACAACAGTGTGAGTTTATACGTCCCTGCTCTACCTAACTTCAATTTCCAACATTTCCAGGTATGAAGAATAAATAGGCTGATCCTGTCAGAACCCAATTTAGGGTGCAGTCACAGTAATGCAAAACTGTGTCCAGTTCTGTAACTTCATTCTGGATGAAGTCAGTGTGGCGTTTTGAATGAGAATAGCTCCCATAGGCTCATATATTTGAATACTTGGTCATTACTTGGTGGAACTAGTTTGGAAGAATTAGCAGTATAACCTTGTGGTAGGAGATGTGTCACTAGGAGAAGGCTTGGAGATTTTCAAAAGCCCACATCATTCCCAGTGTCTTTATCTCTCTCCCTCTTTCTCTCCATATCTCTCTGTGTCTCTCTGTCTCTTTCTATCTCTCCTTCTCTTTCCCTGTCTCTCACTCGCCTTCCTTTCCTCTCTCTTCCCTGTACTTGCTTCCCAAGGTGTAAGATCTCATCTACTTGTATAGTCCATGACATCCTGCTTACTGTCATGCTTCTCACCACTATGTTCAGGGATACCAACCACAACAAACTCTAAGGTCTCTAAGTTGTCGTGATTATGGGGTCTTTTCAATCCCACAGGAGTCACTGAACCCATTAGCTTGCTTCATTTGAAAATCTGTGTGAGCCCTTATTTTCAGTTCTTTATAGATAAAAGGCCAAAACCCTGAAAGTATAGTCCCAGGCCAAGTGATCTGTAACAGTGTTGTTATAACTGTGGTGATGGGAGGGATCTGAGTTTGGACATGATGACCTTGAGATGCCTAGTCTACACCTGAGGGGCTGTATTGGTGCTTTTTCTGTTTCTGTGGTATAATACCATGACCCAAGGCAATTTAAGGAAAAAATCGTCTATTTGAGTTCCAGAGGGAGACTCCATAATGATAAATAAGCCATCGCAGCAGGTGGCCAGAATGGGACACTGAGAGATACCATCTTCAACCACATACAGAAAGTGACAGAGAACTAGGTGATGGGGGCTACAAATTCTCAAAGGCCACACCTAGTGATCTCCATACTTCCTCCAACAAGGCTACATCCCCTGAAGTTTCCATATCCTCAAACAGAACTACTATACAGGGAACAGATATTCCATTATGTTAACCATATAGAGGATATTTCTCATTCAAACCACCATAGGGACAAGGCAGATGGCAAGGAGTGGTCCTAGACAGCCTGGAAATGCAGAAGCAAAGCCATCGGTAAGCATCTCCCTCTGGGACTTCATGTGCACATTGCAGACACAAGAAGTTCTCAGGATGGGATGGAAAACCTCGACCATTCCAGCAGACAAAGGTTTTTCCAGCTGCAAAAAGGTGCAACAGTCATAACAAATGTAGACAAAGAACAGCATAAATCATTTCTGGAAGGGTAGAGGTTTTGAAAATGTTTGTGTGAAATCATCCTCCCCCCTCCACTTCTCATAAATCAGACAAACCCTCAAGAGAATGAAAAGAAAGCTGTAAGCCACATATTTAATGGAACTCTCATACATGTTTAACCACAAACTGAGCAGCAGCATCCAAAAACAGCAGAGTAGTGAAGAGGGTTGTGCCAGGAGCAGAAAGGTGAAACCCAGGATTTCAGCTCTCAGAACAGAAGGCCAAGTGTACTTTTCTGGGTAGGAGAGATGCTATGGTGCATAGCCAGGTCTTTAAGGACACTCCCAGGGCTCACATGCTTAGAAGTCAAGAAATAAAAGTTAGGAACAAATACCAGTCTCTGCTCAGTCAAGAGAAATACATTCTAAATAAAGTTACATATCTAACACTGGTGCATGAAACTGTTACTAATTTTGTGTACCTTGCTATTTCTCCACCCAAGGAGGTCTTCCGAGAGACACCAGACCAGGAAAGAATCTACTGCTAAAGATAGTAAAGAGAGCCAATAAATAAAACAACAATGAAAGAATGAAAGAAGGAGAGAAAACACATGGGGAGGTCAATGAATTTGCCATAAAAAAAACTGTGACCACAGAGAAAATGGGAATACTTTATGATCAAGTGTTTTGTTTTAATGAACTATGGGCTGGGTAATTTAAAATCAGATCCAATCATTTCTAGATTTTCTAAATTGCAAAGTATCATTTACAGACATTCATCTAGGGGTTTGCCCATCTGAGGCAAGAATCAACAAACAAGAGGAACATAACTCTTGGCAAAGGCAGCAAGGCAGCTATCAATGCTGCTCTTCATGTGGCTCCTACTAAATGGTTCTCAGCATCCTAGGTGCTGTGCAAGGATAGTAGCAAACACAGGTTCCTGTGAAAGCACAGACGGGCAATCTAGCTCTTCTGTCCCTAACTCTCTATCCACGCTAAGTTGCCAGACATTCCAGGATGGTTTGCGAGCTTCCAACTGCCCTTTAATCAATACTTTTGCTTGAACCACCTGTCCTAAATTCTGTTTCTGGCAACGAGAGAGGCTGATCAATATTCATAAATGTAAAAAGGGAACATTTAGCAAGGCAATTGCTGGTATTTAACAACTGGACTGAGAAAACCACACAAAGTTAGGGACTAGATAAAGATACATTTGGAAGGGATGTATCAGAAGCTGCAAAACCAAGGCGATGAAGGGAGGAGGGGGCAGAGAAATGAAGGCAAACAGAAAAACAGAAAAAAAGATCTATCATGACTGCGCATTGCAAAAAGTAAAACAGGATCGATTTGAAAATCATGAATACTAGCTCAGTCAGTCATTAAAGCACAAACACGAGGACCTGAGTTCAATTCCTAGAGCCAATGTAAAAGAAAAGAGAATGGTATTTAATGTCTGTATGAAGGGGCATCCCACGCTTCCAGATGTTCCATCATCTCTTACTGTAGCCCCATCTTATCCATGTGACTAGCACAACAAAAACCCAATTACACTGAACAATATAACATGTGTAGTAGGCTCTTTCATCTTCTCTTACCTCTGAAAACTCCCATTTTTTAAAATCTTGGACCACATTCTTTATCATATTAGAAGCCATCCCTAGCCAGCCATGGTTGTGTTAAGTATCCTAAGGAGCAAAACATGGAGATGAAAGAAGAATATGAAAACAACTTGACTTGATGAAGTCGGGCTAAAATTGCCATATCTTTCTACTATTTGCCTTCCCCATAATATGAATGGACTTTCTCAAGACAAGCAGGTAAAAGGCAGGAGAAACCACCAATAAAAGTGCTTTCCAAAAACTCTTCTATAACTGATTTCTTCCCAGGGATACTGGTAGCATATGTGTTGTAGATTATTTCATAGGTCACAGGAAGCAAAAGGAACCTCAAGTGAAACCAAAAGCCTTAAGGAAAGAGAGCTATTCTAAGTTCTCAACACAAGGAAAACTTGGGAATGAGGTTACGTCTCATATGAAGTTCCTATAGATAACAACAAGTCTTGACTCTCCAGCAAGTGTTAACTCTCAATCAGTCTGAAAAGCCCACTTCAGGGCTGGAGAGAAGGGTCAGGGGTCAAGAACACTGGGTTCTTTTCCAAAGACCTGGGATCAATTCCCAGAACACACGTGGCACTGTCAGATTTGCATTCATTTAATACGATGACTTGTCTCAAATGTGGATGTAATGAAATCATCATACTTCTAGACATAAGAAAGTGAGAAGGGAGCCAGGGGATGGTGGCGCATGCCTTTAATCCCAGAAGTCAGGAGGAAGAGGAAGGCAGATTTCTGTGAATTTCAGGCCAGCCTGGTTTACAGAGCTAGTTCCAGGACAGGCTCCAAAGATACAGAGAAACCCTGCTTCAAAAAACCAAAAAAAGAAAGAGAAAAAAGAAAAAAAAAGTGTGTGGGGGAGAAGAGTTCTCAATTGCATCATGTGCTAGAGAAAGTAGAGAAAGGTCAATGGGTACATAGTATAATGATACATGCATAAAAATATCACAATGAAGTATTTATTATTTATTTATTTATACTTTGTGTAAGTAGATAAGCAAAGACATAAAAGTTAGAACATCTATGTGGAAGGCTGTATCTGGTAATGGCTCCTCTATTGGAATCGCTCTGAGATGCTCTCCCTGCACCTGCAACTGCAGAACTGGCTGCTTCCTTCACTATACACAAAATGGGATTTTTATATTCCTGGAAGTAAGCATTGCTTTAAAAACATACCCAACTCATCAAATAGAACATGGGCTTTCTGAGGGCAAAGGTGGTTCCATTTTTATTTTGCTTATTGTTTTAGTTACGGTTACTATTTCTGTGATGAAATACCATGGCCAAAGCAACTTGGAGAAGGGAGGGTTTATTTCACTCATAGTTCTATACGATGGTTCATCATCAAAAGCAGCAAGGACAGAAACTCATACAAGGCAGGAACCTGGAAACAGGAGCTAATGCAGAGGTCATGGAGGGGTGCTGTTTACTGACTTGCTCTTCATAGACTGCTTGGCCTTCTTTCTTATAAAACCCAGGACCATCAGCCCACAGGTGACACTATCTACAATGGGTTAGGAACTCTTCCATCAATAACTAATTAAAAAAAATGCCTTACAGGCCTTCCTACAGCCTAATCTTGTGGAGGCATTTTCCTAATGGAGGTTCTCTCCTCTCAGATGACATTAGCTTGTGTCAATTTGACATAGAAACTATCCCATACAAACTATTTGCCCAAGAATAGTCTCCTTTGACACTACGAACCAAGGGGTAAAACAATGGACATTCTTCTTTCTTTAGGGCATCAATATGTGCCTGGCCTTTCCTTCTAAATGTATTACTAGAATATAAGCCCCATGAGGAGCAGAATCATTCTTCTCATTCACTATGGTACCTTCCTCATCTGAAACAGTTTCTGGCTTGAAGTAGACTAGAGTTCTCTTGAATGGATGGATGATTACACAAATGAATCCACACATTCTTCCTGTCACTTTTTTCTTTGTTTTAAAAAAAATAACAATTTTTTATCAATGTTACTCATTATTCTTCATTAATTCCCATAATACAAAATCAGGAAGATGGCAGTATTCTCCAAAGCTCCTGTGATGGTTGGTGTTGCCAACCTGACAGAATATAGAATCATGTGGGAGACTGGCCTCTTGAGGATTAGTCTAACTGTGTTCATTGATGTGAGAAGATGTACTCACTGTTGGTGAGTGTATTCATTGTTCTTTGATTCTCGATTGTGGACGTGTGAGCAGCTCATCCAAAATCTTTCTGAGTCTGGGTCCCAGGCTCTATCTGAAGATTTGAGTAAATGCAAGAGGCTAAGGCTAATGGGACAGACTGACCAGGTTCAGTCTCAAAGAAAATAAAACATATCGGAAGTGAAAGATTTGTAAAATAAGACCTTTAAATTTCTGAAGAAAAGGATGGCAGAAGATACTAGAAAATGAGGTGACGTCCAAGGTTTATAAATTGGAACAGCTAATATTGTGAAAATGATCATTTTACAGAAAGCAATTTACAGATTCAAAGAAATCACAGTCAAAATACTTATGAGATTACTCACAGAAATAGGAAAGAATGCCCTAAAATTCATATAAAACCAAAAAAGACTCCATATAGCCAAAACACTGTTGAGCAAAAGAACAGTGCTATAAGGATCTCCATTCCAGATTTCAAGGAATATTACAGTGCTATGATAATTAGAAAAGAATGTTCCTGGCACAAAACTAGACATGTGGACCACTGTAACAAAGTAGAATACTCAAGCATCAATGTGTATAAGTACAGCCATCTGATCGTTGACCAAGATGCCAAAAGCATACGTGAAAAAAAAAAAGACAGCATTTTTTACAAATGGTTCTGAAGAAACTGGATGTCCATGGCAAGAAAAAAAATGAAATTATACCTGTTATCTATTATGCTGCATAAAAAAGCAACAATAATTGGATCAAGGACCTCAATTCCAAGCCTGTAATCCTGAAACTTCCAGATGCAGACAAAGCCAGTACCCTACAAAATATAGATGGAGGAGAGGATTGTCTGTATTGGAATTCATTTGCCCAGGAATTAAAGTCAACAGTTGACAAGTGGGACCTCATAAAACGAAAAGAACTTCTATACAGCTAAAGAAACAATCAATAATTTATTCATGTGATCAGTCAGGCAGGCCACCGCTAGAAATTTATTTGAGACTAACAGGACCTAGGGATTTAAGTACATTCCCTACACATAGTTGGGTTAGGACTTGCCTCTCATACAAATCTTGTGCTAGGAAAGAAAGTTAAGGTCTAGTGCTCATGGAAAATTTTGCAGTGAAAAAAAAAATTATAGCTTTGTAAAGCACTGTTTATTCTTCCTGACTTCTTACTTAGTGAATCGGTAATTTAAAATCCAATCCTTGATTTATAGACCAAATAATACCGTCTTGATTTAAGGACTACAATCACCGCAGCTGTGAAAATAAACACCACCACTTAGACTGCCAGCACAGTGTGCATTATAAAACAAGTCCCAGTTTTGTTTATATTGAATTTGGATTGATGGGGGATGTGTCATCACCTACAAGGGATCATTCCAGGTTTCTGCTGCAGGAGGCTATATAAGTTCTCAAGAAAAGTCTATAGTTATGAGGTGCAACTGCTCGAATTTGCTCCTCAAGAAATGAATACCAGAGTATCAGGTGTGTCTTAAAAGGACATCAGGATTCTTCAGGTACACTGATAGTAGGGAGAGATGCATGAAAAATCACCTGATTGGGAGCAGAGTTTTAATACTCCTGTTTATCCTTGTGTGTCCTTGGACAAGTGACAGGAATATCAATTGCTTCTTTTGTTTAATTAGGAAAACAGTTATCTACCTCAAAAAGTGGTTGTAAGACTTTTAAAAAGACAAGGTCTTTTTAGAGAAACTAAATTAATAGCAGCTGCTGTTCAGATTCAGTCCTACAATATTTGCATAGTCTTGGTTAAACTATCTTTATTAGATCCTGTCCATTTTAATGTGTCCAGCACTTGTACATGGAATTCATATGAATGACCCTAAAACTAATCTGTCATAAGCCCTAGAAGATTCTTAATCTATAAATAATACATGGTGATCACGATGGTTTTAGTGTTCATGCTTATAACTGGATTTATTACCAGACTGTGATCTTTTTTTTAATATAAGCAATATCCATCTGCTATGGTTCATCCTTCTTTCTTTCTCCCTTCCTCACCAAATCAACTGGTCATAGACATTCTGTCCCATTCTACATGGCTCACCTTGCCGTTCATACATATCCTACTGGGGTGAATACTAACGGGTGATAGTTTTCAGCCATCAGCCCTCGCTAAGACTTCTATATCCCAGAAGTACCTATCCAAGTGGACAATTTGAATACAGTAACTAAACTGTGGAGGATTTAAAGACCAAGGTGACAGCCTTCAATGTCCATCCTAGCTTTAGTGTCCACCAGCGAATGCTTTATATATGTCTAATATATAGAAATACTATATCTTTATTTCTCTCACATTCCATCACTACCCTAGCCTTTCTTCCTTTACATCTGCACAGACACTGACCTCAAGAACACACCTGAGCAATCCATCAACTTTCTAGACTTCACTTCAAGGTCTGCCACCCCAGTGAGCCTCCAAGGATGATAGAGTTCATTTCCAGCCAATGGGATTGGCTCACCTCTCTCTTTGCCACTGTTTTCTCCTATTTCACCTCAACCTAATCTCATCTGCATAGAAATTGCCTCCCACCTTAAATGTAGTCTTATGTAAGACGAATGATAGCCTATTGCAATAAAGATCGAGATGTTTTAACGCAACTTCAGTTTAATATCACGTAACCTACTAAGTTCTTGAATGAAACAAACAGGTTATTAAGTTATTATAATACTCCTAGGGTATATGCATTATTAATCCTAGTTAATGTATTTCCCAGGTTAGTGTGCTACCACTCTTAAGCAATACCATGTATTATTTCTTCCTTATACATTTCTCAGTCAGTTTTAGAATCAGTACTACAGCAGCCATTCAGAAAGACAGACACATACTTTCTTGTCTTCTGTTCTCCACAACTGTACAAGGCAAGTTTTTTGTAGCTACTAAAACTATAACTTAATGAATTTTTGTAGAGAAGAAGAATTTTGCATGGGTATTATATGTAATAATGGAATCAACTTAACAAACACAGGTTTGTTCAATTTTTAACTTTGCCTTTTGACTCATTTTAGGTAAAAGTTTTCTAGAAAACTTTGGTTTACTCTAGGGTTGGAAACTCAATGATATGAACTTGTGACTATCAATCCCTAATTATATCAGAAATAAATCTGATTATTTGAGATTATTGAACTGCCCACATATGCTTATGTTGTGAATACTTGCTCCCCAGTGGATCACACTATTTGGGGGAACCAATAGAATCATTGGCATAGGGTGTCTAATTGGTAGACAGATGATTAGTTGAATCTCTTCAGGTTACACTGGCCCCTGATGCCTGCCTCCTTCTCTTCTTCCTCATCTACTGTGATGTCATAGTCTTTTCAAAATGTCTGTTACTATGGCCCAAGCTCTTCCAAGCCTTCACTGGAATGCCTTTCCATTCCACCTTGAAGGACTGACTTCTCTAGGCTGTGAGTTCTTAACTGGTAATTAGCATCATTTAGTTGACAATTAAATATATCAATTAGCGCATATCTCATTTTGTGCACTGTATCCTGCTTTTCTGTGTTTCTCCATTTCCTGAGTTTTCTTAAATTAAAAAGCCTTTATTAGTCTATTCTCTCTCTCTCTGTTCATTAGGATATTACATTTCATTTTTATTCTTTTAAATTTTCTCTTAACATTTTACAGTACATTCTTCTCTTGAAATACATTTAGTAATGACTGATTCTTCCTCACTTTTTATATGAAAGACTATTTAAAGTTGTTCAACTATCTGTAATTACTTTATGTTTTGTATTTGTTTAATAACTTAGGATCTTCTAATTAGAAAAATCCTATAAATAATGCAAAATTTGGAAAATAAATAATGGCTACAAAATTTCCCCTGCCTCCAGATCCATCTATTTGCCTAAAAATTTCATAATTTAATTTTTGACAGCTGAATAATTTTCTATTGTGTAATTGTACACAATGGATTTTCATTATCCATCAGGTAATGGACATCTGGGTTGTTCCTATTTCTTGGCTATTGTAAACACAGCATCAATGAATATGGATGAACAAGTCCCAAGCCTAACTGGGAAATATAGACTGGACTTGACGAGGAAAGAAGCAATCTCAAAATTGAATTAGAAAAGGTGGAAGGGTTGAGTGGGTAGTAAGGTGAGGAATTGGGGAATGTGAACACATTCAAAATATATTGTATGATAGTCTCAAGGAAATATATATATAAATTCCTGTCGGAGATCATGAATAGAGTAGTCCCATACTAGTTCAGAATTGAGTAAAATAAAGGGATTTTTATTTAGGAGTGAATCACAGATCACAGTCCTCTGCATGAACAGGGAACAGGAGCCGAATCCAGCAGCCACGTGAGAGAGGAAAGAGAGAGGGTGCTTGAATGCTCACTTTTTTGGTATGTAAGGCCATGCCCAACCTGGTTTAACCTCTCAAAGGCCATTGACTAAAGGAGGTTCACCAGCACCTACCCTTTCTGTCTAAATAAAAATGTTCCAAATTCAAAACAAAACTATATACAATAAGAACAGATATCAAGTATAAAAATTAGAATTACAACCAGCATAAAAAATAAGCTAAATGTTTTAATAATTATCCTATCCTAAGGAGTCTAAGTCTTGTATTAGAAATGGCTTGCCCAAGTCATGTGAGGAAAGTAACTACTATACAGTTATACTATACTATACTATACAGTCTTCAACCCCATTGAAGGCCAAAGAAGGGAGATAATATTACTTGAGTAAACAGGAAGTACATTCAAGCAGCTTCCAAAAGATGACAAGGACAACCGGCTACCTGGGCAATCATCCAAAGTCTCATTTGTAACATTGGAGCAGCCAACTTTGACTAAGACCTAGAGTAACTGACAGACCAAATTTTAGAGGCAGGAAAAATTTTAAAACTGTTTTACCCTGTTTTGGCAAGCTGTGGCAGTCTTTTTTTCTTGTATCCTGCTTGTCCAGTCTGAACACCCTGCATTTTGTCACTGGTTGAGGTATGGGCAGTTTCTTGCCCAAAGGCCAGTTTTGTCAAAAAGAAAACAAACTCCAAGTGGAGTGCTTTGGTATCCAACATTCTCTTGGGAATAGATCAGTGCTCCCAGGAGCAATCGTGTCTCACGTCAACAGAACCTTAAATATTTGAATGTCATATTCTACAGTTCTTGGAAATGGTTGAAGATTACTATCTATGTGTAAAACAATCTCTATGTATCTAAAGGACCTGATTAGTCTAACTATAAGTATGACAAACATGGATGACAATTGACCTATAATTCATAATACCTATATAGCCTAAAGACAAAGGCTTGATATTAACACATTAAACAATCTTTAAACAACTGTGCAGCAAATAAGGAAAATGACCTCAAAATGTAAACAATGTATAAGTATCTTGATCAGAGGTAGAAAGTTATAGTGCAATATGATAAATATATCCTAAAATTGTATCAATATACAAAATATCTCAAACAGAGGTAGAAGCACACATGATAAAATGTGACAAAATAACTTTGCATAGGTGTACAAATATTGTAAAGAGAAATAGGAGTATTTTCAATATAACAAATATAATTTGAATTTGTATCAATATGCAAGAATCTATATAAATGTAAATTGTGTATAAATAATATCTTACAAGTATTTACTCTATTACTCACTATTATTATTAGAGTGAGTAAGCTCTTATTAATCTACCTATTATCCCATCAAATTTCCCTTTTTTTGCAAAAGAAGATCCTTGAGCCTACATGATTTCCACCCTAATCCCCAGCCCTTATACCAGTTATATCAACTGCTAATTGATATTCCTAACCCTGAGAACAAACTTTGCTGGGAGAAAGGCCGTTGCCTTTTATTGGCTGAAGGAGGTTACCCAGCAAATCCCCAATGTATTTGCTAACAATATCTGTATGTATACCAGTTTGTAAATGCTATATTAGGAAAACAATTAAATGATTTTCATTCAATAGTTACTCTGGCAATAAATCCTTAAGCAGGTTGGTCTTAGAATCTGAGTTTACAAGTGTGACTATGAATCAATGAGAACATTCTTCCATGCCATAATCAGGGGTCTGGTTACAATGTAATAACCCAGATCTCTTTCATCCTTTGACATGTGATCTTAGCATATGAACATGGGCCTCTTGAATGTGAAGATTGGATAGGAAATATGCTAGCCTTCAATGCCATCAGCTGGGACACAGATCACTGCTCCATCCATTATTGGTCACAAAGCCCTGAACTCACCATGCACAAATTTAGGAATATATAGAAACATATGAAATATTTGGAAAAGCTAAATCCCCATGCCATAATTCCAAAGAATGTCTGAGAACAGATGGAATCATTTGGTGATGGTAACCTTTGTATACCTTCACCTTCTATAATACTGTCCATAAAAGACTCACAATTTACATGTACAAACAGTGAAGGATAGCACAAATAGACGGCAGAAAACTGCTCTCTCAGAGTGAGCCCAACCTCAGAACATGGAGATCTAATCTCAGTGTCCAGCCTTATCACCATGCAGATCTCTGTGAACAACTAATTTGTTTTGTTTTCTCCCTTGTCTAGCAGACCAGAAGACTTAGGATTTTTACTCATAAATACAAAGCAAGGAACACCCCATTTTTTTCATGTGTACATCCAACCAACAGCCTTAAGTTTCATCTGTGGGCTACAATTAAAGGCAAGAAACAGGTCTATGACAACGTACATTTAGAATAGCATCTCATATGTTTGACAGAGGATTTTGGAAGAAAACAAAGATAAATCACTGAACATAAATCTTATTCTTTTACAAAGCTCTTTTAATTTTTATTTATGTGTCTGTGTGTGTATGTATGTGCATGAAGGCCTAAAGGGATGTTGTATCCCCTGGGGCTGGAGTTGTGGCTAGTTGTGAACCACCTTCCATTTATACTCGGAACTGAACCCTAGACTTTTACAAGAGCCCCAACAGCACTTAACCTATGGCTCATCCTTTCTAGTCTCCTAAATCTTATTCTTGAGGATCCAGGTAAGTAGCTCATGCCTGTGATTCCAGCAACCAGGAGGCCGAGGCAGCAGGAGTATCACAAGTTCAAGGGCAGCCTGGGTTACATGGTGGGTTCATCATGCTTAGATGAACGAATGAGACCATATTCCTCCTAACTAGACCAAATAATGTACATTATTGAACTGTTCTCTGTGCTTCCAGAGTATCCTGCCATCTGGCAATAGGAGGAAATGATGGCTAAGCTGTAGAATCAACTTCTGCTTTCTCTATATCTGCAAGCTAAAAGAATCTCAAGAGAGATGAGGAGTTTAGCAGCACGGCACAGCAATGTGATTTACATATATGTGGCATCAAGATCAATTTATGTGTTATCAAAATGGACTCCACCATAACATTCTAAAGTCATCATTAACCATGGAACTTGATTTGTACCTTGAAAGGAATTTTCAGTTGTTGCATAAGAAATCTGAGAAACCTGAATTCCTCCAGCATCATCATAAATCAGGAACTGAGGGAGATCCTGCCTTAGATGGTTAGCAGCCTTGAACGGAAATTTCCTCCAAACAATAGCTTTCAGTGCGGTTAATTAGCCATGCTCCAATTTTTGGAAAAACACTTTTTAATTGAAGAAAGTGAATATTCACGAACTTCGCTTCAGTAATGCACAGTGGATTATCCCAGCTGCACAGGGAAAGCTTGCCTCTCGTTTTGAGTGAGTCTTGGATCTTCATCAATATGTCAGTGAACTTCGTGTGAGGTCTGAACTGAAAGGCATCTCCGAGTTTCTTGAAAAATATTACAGCTGCTTTAAAGGGACTGACTCAAACTGCTGCTGCTGAATGTCCTCTGATTTCGCACGGTAATGTCATTGTTCTGAGATTACAAAAAAGACACATTCCTATGGCTTTTTTTTTTTATTTCTCTGAGGGCTGTACAGAAGACCTGCGTTATGCTTTCAATAATTCAAAATGAGTCCCAGAGCAAATAGTCTTTTCCTCCATAACTGAAGACTTTTATTCCTATGTATTTACATTGTTTCTGTCTCAAATAGCATCTGGAAACACTTGGAGCAGGATGTTGAAAACGTCTCTCCACCTCCTTTGTTTCTTTATCTCAAAATTGTGGAAGATGCCAGAGAAACTGGTGCTGTTTTTCGCTTGGTGGGATATTAAGTTTTGAAATTTTTATTACAAATACATTCTTGTTATTTAAAACATCAAATGATACCAAGCAGCAGAAAAGAAAATAAACAGAGCTCTTTAGTCTCCGTATCCCAACCCCCAATTCCAGTAGAGGCAGCTACTGTCGACATATTGTACAGCAAAAAAAAAAAATGTTTTATATAAAATATTCAATTTAAGTTAGTATATATTGTGTGATTTTTTCACTTAATTATATATCATTAAGTTTTTAAAGTCAATCTTTTCATGTGTAAAACCAATATTTTAATATGGATTATTTTAATTATCAGTAATACTTGATTCAACCCCTATGAATAAACATTTAATCATTTACCAGGTATTTGTTCGTCCCTGTGTAGTTGAGCTACTTTTTGGATTGCAATCCAATATGTAGTCAGACCGACCTGGAATTCACCAGCCTTCTATTCCAGCCTCCCAAGTGCTGAGATTATGGGCATGTGACTCCCCTTACCTGACAGCTGTTGACTTCATTCCTACCAAGAAGCCTGATGCCATCTTTCATTTCTGCAAATTATATTTGAGTTTTTATGGCTGTAATTAAGGGAATAGGACCTCGAGGTCTATTCCTGTTTGTTAGTTAAGAACTAATTCTGATATCTGAAGCCAGCTCCAAAGTAGTTACTTGTGTTTATACCAATTTTTTGTATTTATCATAAAATGGTCTTAATTTTGTGGGCCTTGTCACACATTTCATGGAAGTTTCCTCCTATAGTCTTTTCTAAATTGAAAACAAATGAAGACAGCTCAAGTGAATGGTTACCGTGGATGACCCAAGGTACTTAGATTATCCGGACACAAATGAAATGTATTGCATATCTTTTTTTTTTTTACTACATTGCTTTTCAAAGTGCAATGATGAGGGTAATTAATTTTTAAGTGTTAAACACTACATTGAATCTGCTACTTTCTTATTAACTGGCTGTGTGACTGAAGAACATCAATTAATATTTTGAAATCTCAGCCTTGCTTTCAAAATCTGACTCATTTTAAAAGCCAGTTTTGTATGGATATAGGGAGAGCAGTGAATTTCAGAAGATCTGCATGCTAGCACAAAGTTTAGGAAATCGTGAGTGCTTAGTAGCTGCCAGCCATCACCATAACCAAAGCTCATCAACACAAAGACTTTATTCTGCTTGCCTTGTGGTCGACTCTCTGGCAACTGCACAATGAAGAGTTCTTTTTTTTTTCATGTGTTTTCTGCATATAGCATATCATCTTTATTTTTTTTTCCTCATCCTTCAGTATCAAACTCAAGTTCCAGATGTTGGAATTTAAGGGACATACATTATGCTCATTCTTCCCATCAACAAAGAAAGAGTTGAAAATGTCAACTAATTCAACTAAAATTTTGCAGAATCTTTTTTTTTTATTGAGAAAAAAAAAATTCCCGCCTCCTTGCAGCCTCCCACTCCTCCCCAGGAACCTTCTCGAAAATTGACCACATACTCGGTAACAAAGCAAACTTCCACAGTTATAAAAAAATATTCGTAACCTCCTGCATCTTATCAGACCACCATGGATTAAAGTTAGAATTCAACAACAATGCTACCCCCAGAAAGCCTACAAACTCATGGAAACTGAACAGTCAACTTCTGAACCACACCTGGATCAAGGAAGAAATAAAGAAAGAAATCAAAGTCTTCCTGGAATACAATGAAAATAAAGAAACAACCTACTCAAACCTATGGGACATTATGAAAGCAGTCCTGAGAGGAAAGTTCATAGCACTAAGTGCCCACTTAAAGAAAACAGAGAAAGCACACATTGGAGACTTAACAGCCCACCTGAAAGCTCTAGAAAAAAAAGAAGCAGACTCACCTAGGAGGAATAGAAGACTGGAAATAATAAAACTGAGGGCAGAAATCAACAAAATAGAAACACAGAAAACAATCCAAAGAATCAATGAAACAAAAAGCTGGTTCCTAGAGAAAATCAACAAAATTGATAAACCCCTATCCAAACTAATCAAACGGCAGAGAGAGAATATGCAAATTAATAAGATCAGAAATGAAAAGGGGAACATAACCACAGACACAGAGGAAATTCAAAGAATCATTAGATCTTACTACAAAAGCCTATATGCCACAAAACTGGAAAATGTAAAAGAAATGGACACTTTTTTAGATAAATACCATATACCAAAGTTAAACCAGGACCAGGTGAACAATCTAAATAGACCTGTTAGTCGCGAAGAATTAGAAGCTGTCATTCAAAACCTCCCTACCAAAAAAAGCCCAGGACCAGATGGTTTCAATGTGGAATTCTACCAGAACTTCCAAGAAGAGCTTATACCTATACTCCTTAATGTATTTCACAATATAGAAACAGAAGAGTCATTGCCAAATTCCTTTTATGAAGCTACAGTCACTCTGATACCAAAACCACATAAAGACTCAACCAAGAAAGAGAATTACAGGCCAATCTCACTCATGAACATTGACACAATGAAGAGTTCTTATGCCTCTACCTGAGCATCAAGGACAGGTGTCCACTCTCTTTGGTTTTTCATTTCCCGGACATATAAGGTGCTACCTCTCACATATGTTCTCTTTATTCGGAAGTGCCACCATCTTAACCACAAGGGAAAATCATTCTTGATGTTCCAGGTTTCTGCTAAGCATTAATTCTTTCTGCTACAATTTTGAGCATCATGGATGTATGGTTAGAAGTAGCTATTTGTGTTAATTACTGAGTACAGTGAAAACTACAGGTCTTTAACAGAAGTGTACTCACGGAGCAATGGGTTCACCACCTCTGAAGTGAGCAATGGCTGCAGTGGGGGTGAGAAAGCCATGAGATCTTTATAAAGAAAGGCTTTATGGAGAGCATTAGTTACTATCCTTTACTATTTAAATGTTAAGACTTATGGAGCAAGGATACGGAAAAAAAAAATATGTCACAAACAGAGAAACCTAAGTCAATGAAAGTACAAAGGCTCAAACATCGACTATGTGATGAAATCTGCTTACTGCTTAAAGGCTAAGCTCTATGAACAAGTTATAAATACTCCAGCTTTAAGTGTCAAGCTTAAGTCATGAGTCCATAGCGGGCATAGCAGAAAAAAATTGACAGTTTTTATAAAGAATCTGTCAGATGCTTGGGATTCAATTATTTATCCTCCTCTAGCCCTTCTCCAATTTGGTAGCAGTCAACTGAACAGATAGAACCAAGTGAGAACCTAAAGAGAAGATTTATCAAGGAAGATGTCTTTCCCTTACTTCTAATTTCACATGTGGAACTTGCACAGAGCTCATTGTTTAATGTATTCCTGGCAAGTCTGATTCTTGACTCCAGTTGTTTTCAAACAAAAGCTACAGGAGACAAGAAAACTGTTCCTTTCTCCCTTGGCTTCAGACTCCAAGCCCTAGTCCTCTGATGCTCACCACATGAAAGCCAAAGACAGGTAGCTAAACAGAACCTAGAACTCTCTGCTTTATACATGAAAGCTGCAGGTATATTCCATTCCGCATATGTAGAGGGAAGACAGTTCCGTGTACATGTAAACATGGTTAAATGAATGTCAGCCATTCACTATATTAAGAGGAAGGATAGCCTCTCTCAGAGAAAAGAATCAGCCACTGCAGGGAGGAATGGGGAGGCTCTGCAGAGTCTTTCTGATGGGATCATGCTCTCCAAAGATATTCTGTTCTCAGTGGACTTGAAGAAAGGACAGGGAAAGAAGAAGCGACTACTTCTTCTAAGGTGTGGTTCTCCTTCCGTGATGACATCTTCCCTGACTCTCTGGCAGATTCAGGGTCCCCTCACTCTCCACACACAGAACACAACTGCTTTTGAAGAACTCATCATGCATGCTCTAGATATTGTTCTCACGACTTTCTTGTCCTAGATTGACAACTGTCCGCTTAGTCCAGGATGAAAGAATGAACTTCAGAATTCTTTTCAATGTAATGATTAGAGTTGTTCCTTTTGCTCAGTCTGCACCAAAGATCTCATCCCTTTAAAAACCCCATTTGACTGACTCTCTCTCTCTCTCTCTCTCTCTCTCTCTCTCTCTCTCGTGTGTATGTGTGTGTGTTAATGTATGTGTATGTTCATTGCATTTATGGTGATTGGGGTTAAAAACCAGCACTCCAAATACCAACTTTGTATAGCACTTTAGGAATATCATTTAAAAATGTAAAAATAAATTATTACAACCTAAGTAATCACATGAAAATTATACTATGAGCATTAAAAGAAAAAAGTAAGATTTTTTTTCCCACCTTACCTCTCAAATTCCAGTTATCATGTTTGGTTCAGGAATAGCTGAAGTAACACTTTTTGAAATAGAGATTAAGGCACAAGAAAAAGAACATGCTGAGTAATCCAATAGCCCCTATAATTCAGCACAATCCAATTTCATAGTTCTTTTGTGAACTTCTGCTACTAACGTTATTTAAAGCACATTCATGCCTCAGTCCGTTTCCCTCAGAATAATTTGTAAAAATAAATAAATAAAGTTCATTCCGGGAGCTGGATGAATGGTTCAGTCCTTAAGAGCTCTTGTTCTTACAAAGGACGGGAGTTCTATTCCAGCACCTACATCAAGCCAGTAATAACTGCCTGGAGCTACAGGTCCAGGAATTCTGAGGCCCCCTTCTGGTCTCCATGAGCACCTACATGCATGCTGTGCAAGACACATGCACATAAATAAAAGGAAAATAATTCATCAAGAATTAAGGGCTTCTATTTTAACTAACTTTAAGAAGCAAGAAGCGGGGTTTCAATGCACTGTACAAAGTGCACAGGATGAGTCATATGGCAAACAAGAGGTGTCAAACAGAGATCTGCAAGAAGAAACTGAGCAGACATGTCAAACCACCCACAGTTTCTGAAATTTCAAACAACAGAACTCTGCGTATCAGGCCCTTGTAACACAGCACTATTGCGTACGAAGTTAACACTTGAGAACTACACAATCAAGTTACCAAACAAAATTGTAAAATAAAAATCTTATACGGTTTTAAGTCAATTCAGGATTTTATGTTGGGCCATGTGACCCCTTTCCAAATGTGGTGTAGGAAATAATGGGCATTGGGTCATGTGACCCTCTACCACATGTGGTGTAGAAAATAGTGGACATTGGGTCATGTGATCCCCTTCCACATGTGGTGTAGGAAATAATGGGCACTGGGTCATGTGATCACCTTCCACATGTGGTGTAGGAAATAATGGGCATTGGGTCATGTGATCACCTTCCACATGTGGTGTAGGAAATAATGGGCATTGGGTCATGTGATCCCCTTCCACATGTGGTGTTGGAAATAATGGGCGTTGGGTCATGTGATCCCCTCCCACAAGTGGTGTAGAAAATAGTGGACATTGGGTCATGTGATCCCCTTCCACATGTGGTGTAGGAAATAATGGGCATGCCTGCAAGTGTGAATACACATTACTCTCATGATGCTGCCATGGCAACTAAAGTCAACTTCAAAATGCACTCTCCACTTAAAGTATCATGTTCAAAACAGGTTTTTCTCTCCTAAAGGGGTAAGTAAATGCTGTACAATCACATGAGTGTATGTGAAGGATCTAAACTACAAGCCCAAGGTCTTCAATCAGAAGATCCTGGAGCCTGGAAGTTGGTCTCAGGATTTAGCCTATGACAGGAAGAAGCAGGGAGTAGGGGCTGTCAGAGTGGTTCATCATCTGGAGGACAGCAAGGTTGTGACCCAAAAAACTATTTATTGCTGAACGTCCAGCTACCCAATGACTTAAATGCCTGAGCCAAAAAAGCAGAAAAGAGGAAAGAGGATCTAGAAGTGAAGAGACAAGCAAAAGGACACCTCACAAACAGGATGCACCAAGCAGCCCAGATGGAAGTGACACCACACAGGCATCATGCCCTTGCCATCAGAGCTGGTCTGGAAGGTGACTTCTCCCCCACAAAACCTTATACAGAAGCTGCAGGAAACAAGCAGCAACCTGCTGTGTTCGACTAGGTTGTGGGATTGGTGAAACGACATCACAAACCTTTTACCATACTTATTTACCTATGACCTTTTATAGTTCCACTACTACACGGCTCCAAATCTAGACTGGAACTCTTTGAGCACTACGTTTAATAAATAGTTTCTAACTGGATGGTCAGTTAGTGATTATCCAGTCATTCATTACCATAAAAAAATCTTTGAGAGTGTGAATGAAACAAATTTTACATAGTCTCTGCATTCTGGGTGCTTTAGAAGCCATGAGAGGTGAAGGAGGAATACATGTCAGTCTATAAAAGTCGAGAAGGAAGTTGCTGCAGTTAATGGACAAGATGAACAGGTTATGAGCCCTAAAGACTTTTAAGACTATTCCTAAAGGACTAGGACTTTTCAAAGTTCTAAAAGTGGATAGTTATCACCCCTACCACAACCCAGGGAGGGGACAATGTACTGAAAGCTTAGTGTCACTACTGTGACTCAAGCCTGTGTAGGACAGGACAGAGACAGTGATCATGTTGGTGATAACATTACTGCCCTCTTTCTGTACCCATTACATGCTGGGTGTTGTTATTCTGCTGTGTTAAAAATTGAAATGCATCCCATTTATGAAAAAATCTGACCTGAAGTAAATGTGTGTTTTTAAGTATTACATTCTATGCCATACTATTCTTTCCAAAAATTTATAAAAGGAAATGTCAGCATTAGATTTTCTTGATCATGATGATGACGAGTTGGAGAAGGAGGATTATGAGGAAGAGGATGTTATTAATGATGATCAGTCTATAACAGTGGTTGTCCATCTGTGGGTCAAGACCCTTTTGGAGGTCAAATGACCCTTTTACAGGGGTCGCCTAAGACAATCAGAAAACACAGTCATTTACACTACAATGCATAATAATAGCAAAGTTATAGTTAAGAAGTAGCAAAGAAATTATTTCATCGTTGGGGTTCACATCAACATGAGGAATTGTATTGAAGGGTCACAGCATTATGAAGGTTGAGAACCACTGGTTCAAAATATTCTGTGTAGGATCTCAATATGTTTCATGAAAATAAAACTAAATCGACTAAGCAAGCAGATCAATGTGGTTGAATGTACAAATCTGTAAAAGTAAATATGCATATATAATTGTAGTCTTCATATTAAAAAGTTAATAAGATAACTGTTGATAGAATACTCAGACTTAGATAAGAGACAGTTTTATCACCAGTTATATAACTTTGTATTCAAGCTGGTTGCTCATTTTATATATGAAATATATAATCATATTTTTGTATTCAATACTGAACAAAACCCCAGATGCCCTGTAGCTATAGGCATCTTCCTTAAGGTTGAGTTACAAAGCTTCAGTTTACTAAATTCCACTTACCCTGGGCTTTGAAGAAAACTAAATTTCATTTCATAGCACCTTACTTTTTCTTTTTCTTGGTTTTTGGTGACAGTGTTTCTCTGTGTAGCCTTACCAGCTGTCCTGGAACTCACTCTGTAGATCTACCTGCCTCTGCCTTCCGAGTGCTGGAACCCAGTTCATACCCTATCCTTAAGAGAATGGTGCTAGAAACACATAAGATGAGACTGGTTTTTCTTAATTTTCCATTTTTAAGAAAACCTAACCTACCAAGAGAACATTTCTTATGCTTGGTTCACTTACTATACCCTGGGTATTTTGCACACAAGATGGAGGACATCAATAACAAAAGCAAGACCTGTTCTATGCTTCAGGAAGTTTACGTGTGAGATTTCTTATCAGGCGAGAGAACATGAGCTAGATTCACTTTCATGTCTGACACAACCCAAAGAGCAACATTGCATGGTATAATGAATTGCTTGGACACAGGCCATGAGAAGGGAAAGGACTATGGAGGGGGGAAACACAACAGGTGATTTCCCATTGGTTCCTCAGTGTACTCTTTTAAAGGGCCATTCAGGGACTCCCTAAAGGGAGAGGAAAGCCATTCAGAGTCTTAGAGTAGGGGAGACTCAACTGGAGTTACAGGACACAGAGACAGTAACTAGATTCACAAAGAGTGAGCCCAAAGTCAGGTGGTGGTGGCACACACATTTAATCTCAGCACTCAGGAGGCAGAGGCAGGCTTATCTCTGTGAGTTCGAGGCCAGCCTGGTCTACAAGAGCTAGTTCCAGTACAGACTCCAAAGCTACAGAGAAACCTTGTCCCTGTCTTGAAAAACAAAACAAAAACAAGAAAAAGAGTGATCCCCAGAATATTCAGTTAAGCTGTACTTCATTAAAATCAAACATTTGTACTCTTGGAAAGTTAAGCCACAGACTAAGAGAAATAGCTACAAATCATGTATCTGATTGCAGACTTTTAGAATAAGTGACATTCAAAGCTCACTAATGAAATGACCTTTGAAAATAATCAAAGTAAGTCAGGTGGGTGGTCCACACCTCTAACCCCATCATTTAGAAAGTGGAAGCAGGGAGGAGTTCAAGGTTACCTTGAACTACACAGTCAGTTCAGTGGTAGCCAAGGCTATATGAGACCCAGTCTCAAAACAAAAGCAAAACACTTGAATAAATAATACGCTGAAGACGATTTGAGAATGGAAAGGAAGCACTTTTAAAATATGGCCTTCTTCAATAGTCGGTGTAGAAGTACCCATTAAGGTCATAGTGAGGTTCTACTGTGCATCAGTTAAAGTGGCTCAGCCTGAGGAAGACCAGCCGTGAGATACTGATGGAACAGAGATTTTCCACATCGGTGCCGGGAGTGTAAAATTGCAGCAATCACTTTGGAAAGCAGTTTCTGAGGCTCTCAAAAATTAAACATACACTGCCTGTATGATCTAGACATTGTACTCCTGGGAGTTTATCCCACAGAAATGAAAGTACAAGTCCTTGAAAAATCCTTATGCATTAAAATTCACAGCAGCCTGTTTGTTCCAGCTTCAAACTATGAGCAGCTCAAGTACCTATTAACACGTAGAGGTGTAAGCAGTGTGCTGTCCACATGGGTAAGGCAACTTCTATAAAAGAAAGAAGGTTGGCGATAGTTGTTATACAAGAGTGGAAGATTCGGTGGGTGTTAACTGCCAGTCTGTGTATGAGGTCCCTTTCTCAGATGTATATGTGTCACCTCATCTGAATCCCAGAGCAGCTGAGAGACATGGGAAGTAGTCAACTGTTACTTGTCTCCTGCTAGTTCGGGGGTTCTTAACCTATGGGCTGCGACCCCCACAAGACTCACATATCAGAGTATCAGACATCCTGTATATCTGATATTTACATTATGACTCATAACAGTAGCAAAATCACTGTTATAAAGCAACAACGAAATAATTTTATGTTTGATTGGGGGTCACCACAACCTGAGGAACTCTATAGAAGGCTCGCAGCATTAGGAAGGGTGAAAACCACCGCGCTAGAGACTCTTTTTTTTTTTTTTTTTTTTTTTTTTGGTTTTTGGAGACAGGGTTTCTCTGTAGCATTGGAGCCTGTGCTGGAACTAGTTCTTATAGCCCAGGCTGGCCTCGAACTCAAAGAGATCTGCCTGCCTCTGCCTCCCAAGTGCTGGGATTAAAGGTGTGTGCCAAGAGACTCTTGTCTACTTCTGTCAAGTATATGCGATTTGGGTAGAACCAACTTCCCATCACCAATGTTTAGACCTGGAAAGGAACCAGTATCGGGCCACAGTATGTGACCACCCCACCCCCAATTCTCTTCACTCCAGTGACATATTTGTGGGAGGTTAAAATACATATCCAGGAAAAATGTCTTCCACAGGTAATTGAGTGTCCTGGTGGGTAAAAGGCAAGCTTGGTTCCCTAGGATTTTTATCAAAAAGGGAAAAATCAAGCTAAATGTTGAGTGGAAAGTCTGTCTGAGAATCTAGTCAGTCCATAAGGAAGCTCAGTCAAAAGATAAAAGAGTTCTGCTGAACAGACCCACCCACAGCATTGTTTACTTCTGAACGGAACCATGCTTGACTCTACAGTCATTAAACAGACTATTTCTCTCTCTCTCTTTCTTTCTTTTTGATTTTGTTTGAGTTATATTTCTGTCTCTTGAAAATCAGGTCTCAGGAATTGGAATTCTGATGATGTCTTTGAACCTGGGGTTCAGCAGTGTTAAAAGCATGCAAACAATAAGAAAACACAAAGCTGGACACTTCCTCTTCCTGATGACTTTCTGACCATTTCCTGAATGATTTCCACTGACTTTCACTCTTCATATTACAGATGCTGTAACAATATCTGTTAGCAGTATTGTCGGAGCTGGAGATGCAGCTCAACGGGAGAGCATTGGCCTAGGGTACTCAAGACCCCTCAGTTTGAACTCAGAACACCAAAATAGACAACCATTATTGCTATATTATTACTATATATATATTATTTCTATCAAATCTCATAATTGCATAGCTACTGTCAATGATAATATTGTTATAGCAACTATGCAAAATATCCTTAGTTAAAAAACATTGTGTATGACAATCGTGTAGCTTGATTCCTTAGTAAGGCGTCTAACAGTGAGAGCTGGACCTCTCCCTGCCTCTTACCTGGCTTTTGGTAACCGGTTCCCTCTGCTGGGTTACCTGGCCCTGCCTCAACATATGCAGAGGAGCTTGGCAATGCCTCAACTTGATGTGCCATGCTTTGTGCAAGCCCATGGGAGGCCTGTTCCTTTCTGAATGGAGACGGAGGAGGAATGGATGGGGAGGGGAGTAGATGTGAAAGGGAAGGGCACTGGAGAAGAGGATGGAGAAGAAACTGGTTGATATGCAAAATAAATGAAAAAATGCTATTTAAACTAAAAAATTAAATTAAAAACATTGTGCAACTCAATCACCTTATAGATGAGGAAAATAATATCCACCCAGTCAAACTCAGAATAGTAGGTACTCAGATCTTTGCTGAACACATACTGCCCTTTCTGGAGGAATGGCCACCCCATCTCTTTGTGCTAAAGGACAGAAAGGGGCTGATTTACACCTCTGCTGGTCTCACAGCAGCTTGCTTCCGTCTGCTAAAAACATGAACCCTTTACATCAAGAAATTTGGCTCAGCCGGGCCACCAGCACACGCCTTTAACCCCAGCACTTAGGAGGCAGAGGCAGGCAGAACTCTGTGAGTTCGAGGCCAGCCTGGTATACAAGAGCTAGTTCCAGCCCAGGTACCCAAAGCTACAGAGAAACCCTGTCTCGAAAATTAGAAAGAAAGAAAGAAAGAAAGAAAGAAAGAAAGAAAGAAAGAAAGAAAAGTGGCTCCTGTGTCCAGCTCCCCCAAGCACCCATGGAAGTGCAGGGTGGGCATGACATCTTGTGTGTGACCCCAGAATTCAGAAGGCAAAAATCATGAAGTCTCCAAAGCTGTCGAGGTAGGCTAGCCAAATCAATAAGCTCTGGATTCAATTGAGAGAATTTGCCTTATAGTGTAAGGAAGACACTTGTCAAGGAAGACACCCAACATTAATCTCTGTCCTCCATACATGTGTATACATGAGAATATATGTACATGTGTACAGACACAGACAGCACATGTACATATCACCAAAAATATAAGAAAAGAATAAAAAACGAGACTAGGAGGGGGAGAAAGAGGAAGATGGAAAAGGAGGAAGAAGAGGAGGAGGAAGGGTGTCCAGAGACAATTCCAAAGCAAATCATCTAAATGTATTCATAAATAGAAGCAAAGATATTAGATAAAAAAAAGGACAGGGGAGGATGGCTGGCCCTTGAAGTTGATATGGTTTCTCATGATTGATGACTTCCTGTTGTTTATTTTTGCTGTTATTTTAAGTTTGTTGTTATTTTTTACAACTTTGGCTATTTGAAGATCTTTATTCTTTAAAATCTAACAAACCTGATTAGAACTCCAAGCTATATGGTGGATACTAGCTTAAGGACAAGTAAATACAGGGGCATTAAGAAAGGTTTTGCCTTAGTGCTAGCCGAAAGCTAATCACAGGTGATGGGACTGGTTGCAGAGCCCTCTGAGAACTAAGGAGACAGATGTGACCTAAGGAATATTAGTTCTGGAAGATAGGAAAGGTATTCGAGCATGTAATGCATGAATTGTTTCGTCCTTCCATAATCTTCCTGTCATTGTCTTGTGTGATGAGAATTAATGTTTATAACAAGACTGGTCCAGGAGTTAACTTCAGTATTGCATGCCAGACTTTCTACAAAGTATAAATGAGCATTAAAAATATTTAAAAATATTTGAGTAAACCAGGTATGGAGTGTTGTCCCATCAGTAAATCAGAAACACCAGACATCTCTGCAAGTTCACAATCCCCCCCCCCAATGCTGCCTTCCCATGGAGATTTCCTGGATGCATATCAAATTTGAGGCTGTGCCAAAAGAACAAATTGAAGCCACTCAGGATGACATTTTGGAAGGACAGAAGAGATCTTTGCCAAGGGGATTCTGCCTCCAGAAAAGATCAGCTCCTGGAGCCATTAACTTCAGCTGAATCATTTATACTCCATGGGCCCTGTTTGAAGTCCTGTAAGGGGAAACCTTTCCATTAATGTTCAGCATCTTCCTTTGCTCTCTCCTTTCCACTTACAGATGCCCCCAGGGAAAAGCTGGTTGGAAATGTCCTTGCTCCATTGGGGGAAACATTCTACAGCTGATACAGCATAAAGATGGCTGGGGTTGAAATCTATATTGCTTTTCTTGAGCCTGGATCAATCCTTAAACAGAATTTCACTAAGTTAAATGAGCAATGAATTCTCCTGTGAGAGTCTAGACCAGGCATGGTTGTCTGTTGCCATGGTACCAAATATACTAGAAAAAGGAAGGAATAGATGCTCTGTGATAGACACAGCACTTACCTGTCAAACAATTGTTGCTAAATCCTTTGTGTAACATGAGGATCAAATTATATAAGATAAGCAAAAGTAATTGAAGGAGTGTTATATCCATATAATTTTCTACTGCTTTTAAGCACGTACTTTTTCAGCAAAATGCTTTTGTATAATACACTTTATGTCTTTCTTTTTATACATGCATCTCCTCCTAGTAGTTTTAGATACTTAAATGTGCGCACTCTTAAATAAAACAATAACCACAAAATCTGAAACTCCCAAGTTAAAGCTGAATCAAATTGAGTTATGAATACACAAGTCCTAAATATGCATCATATAATGGTAGGGCTATTTGGTTATTACAAACCTAACTTTCAGAACTCCGAGAAAAAAACAGTCCCATAAAAAATGTTTAGAAATATCTGGTAGCAAAGAATTCACCCCTTGGTGTCAGTACCACCAGGACTGGGCTAACTTAGGGGAGTGGTATTCAACCTCTGGTCAAATAGTTCAGTGTTTGCACTGGGAAGCATTGTCCTCTTTAAAACTAATATAAGGAAGATTTGAATACATAAAAGATTCAAATCAGATGGGAACCTCTCATTCAGAAGAGGTAAGCTATGTCCCCAAAAACCTTTAGTCCCCAAATTGGTATCTCTAATGTTTGAAGTATTAATGCATACAAGAAGCATGAACAGCTGTTAGAAGAAATGTTTGCAACTTCATTTTCCCCAGCTTACACCTTTTTAGTCGCTACTTTATTAAGACAATAAAGATAATGAACTGAACAGACTAAACAATAAGTAGATAGTAAGTTTATTAGTAGTTATGTTGTGATAATAACATATTATTTACTGAGCTTTCAGGATCAATGAAACCTCAAACATCTAATTCAATGTAGCATTTATAGACATTTAGGTGTATCTATCTCATTTTGGCTATATGAATTATGAAGAATGTAACTGCCCATATAGTTCCTGGTCTCAAAGCACGTATGTAACAGTAATGTGACAATGGCATATAAAAGAAAATTAAAAAGTAAAACCAAGACAACGTTTATTGAGCATACAACATAAAGGGAAGTCAATCAATATGAATATTCTGCTGATTTTCCTTCATTTCTGAGTCAGCAAGATCCATCCCTGACCTGTCTGGGAAGATGTGTCTGCTCACTAGTGCTGACCAACCACTTCATCTTCTCTACATTTCATTAGAGATGGTTAATGAATCGGAATAGCCCTTCTCAGCATCTTGGATCATTTCTTTTAGAAGCATATATAATCTGCATTTCATTAGACATCTATCAGATAGCCAGGGCTTTTTTCCCCCGTTAACATAATTGGCGACCTCAAATTCAGTTCAAAAAACTCATCATACTTTTTCTCCTCATTAAAAGGGTGATCAAGGGAAAGATCATTGGTTCTCATGATACTCTATCTCTTGCTTGCCTTTAATGGCATTCAACTGATGCTCAGAGATACCACATGAGTTCCCTCTCAAGGATTTTCAAATGTGTTTATCTTACTGTATTAAGAAACTTATGAATTATCTTGATACTTATTTTTATTTTATACATTTGAAAATATGAGCAACCTGATAAAGTCCTAGGTAATGGACCCCAAATTACTGTTTTATCCATAGTTCAACCAATATTTCTCATTGTATGCTGGAACCTGTGATAAGGACTAAAAATACAGCGGTGATCAATCCAGTATTATCCTTTCATCAAAGTCCTCATAGTCCAGGGGGATGCATGGACAGTTTGGATAGAATTTGAATACTATCTACATAGGGTTTACATACTTATCTTGGTAATATGGCAGTGATGTCTCCAATAATAAGATCCATTATGCAATAGATGTCCTAATATTTCACATTAGATGGCATTATGTTTTCTACCCACACTGCTTCTTATAATGGCTATGTAAAATATTTCTACCATCCTCGTTTTATAAAGAACATGAAACTGGAAGGATATACAATTTGTTTATAGTTAATTGGATAATGTATGGAATTGATGTATCTTTCTATTGCACTGAACAGTGCAATCTTTCTATTATACTGTGCTTCTGGGATGTTTTCTTAATGCCTCACTTCAATCCCATGGATGTTATCAATGATAAATTATAAGCTGCATTTATAGTTAAAATTGAAGACTCCAAAGGTCTAGCATTTTTAAGACCACACAGCAAAGCTTTCTGAGATGTTGTGTCACTAGATAGCTTTCCAAAGAGCATGTCTTTATGAGCTTGGGTTGAAGAGTGAACAAGTAAGAAACTCAATGCTTTCTAAAAGTAAAATGACATCATCGTGTCATGGGGGAGGGGGGAGATTTTGTAGCCATACTGGTATAGTTTTAAATCTCAGTATTGTTCCTCTATCAGTCATCTTGGCATGGGTCTCCAAGACTTCCATGTTCAGCTTTCTTGGATATAAAAATGTAGCTGATATTTTATACATAAGAGGATACAATGGGGATTAAATTAGGTCAAGAATGTGGCATTCCTAAAGCAACACCTGCTGTAGTAGCTGTTTAATAAAGATCCATCCCCTAAACTTGTCAGTTAACAAAGTTAGGAGACTAATGAAGACAAGTAACTTCAGAAGTAACACACCAAGGTGGTAGAAGAAACACAAAAGCTCTAGCTCCTAAGTAGAATGAACATCCCAAGAACAAGCTGGGATCCGGCTAGCATTCCTCATTGGTGAGATTTAGATGGGACTATCACATCGTTCTCTCTGGCTGGGAAAATAAAAACCTGTTCTTCTTTTCAAAAGTGATCAGAAGGCATTAAAGGCAATGGAGTAGCTATAATAGCATTAAAGGTATCAGAGGGCCTTCTCTAGATCCCTGAAATCACCATATTCCCGAGCTTCTCTATCTTGAGGCTGGACTTTGTCAGGCTATGGAAATAGCACACAGGGGGCTTTATCTGTCCAAGAACTGGAAAGAGGCCATGTTGGTATCTGTAGCCCAGGACATCTCTTTGCACTACATCCTCTCTTGAAAGCAAGGGTAAGCACCTTTAATAGAACGGAATGCATGAAACAGTGTACAATAAAAATCGCCATCCTCTGCGAGAGACTGTAGGGCTGTGCTGTTAGATACAATCTGGGCACTATATTAAAAACAAAGACGTGAATTTTCTGGAAGACAAACTAAAATTATTTTCCACATACACCTAGAAGCTCCTTGTTTCATGGCACCAGTCTCATACAAACTAGTAACAAATTCAAGGGTATGAATTTGACAAGGATACTTTGATAAGCTACTCATGTGTTATCTGTGACACATGCATTAATCTTGCAGAGTAGATCATATTGTAGATGAGAAAACTTAATCTGGGAGGAGGCGGTAAACTGCGCAACTCTAAAAGCTAATAGGTGGTAGATCTAAATTTGGGACCCAAGTCTGCCGCACCTTTAACAAGTGACCCATGAACCTTCACTGGTACAGAAGTAAAGGCACCTAATCAATCCCACTCATTGACGAAAACAGTTCAGAAGATTTTTTTAGATTGTGTATCAACTGTGAGAGTAGGAAATTCCATCCAATGACGTGGGGAGATTGAGCAGAAGCTCTACCAATGCTATCATCAAATGTTAAATAACAGAGTATTTGGCTCTTGCTTTATCTACCCCCATAGTAGCTGGGCCTTTTAATGAACACAACACCGCAGAACTCACTTACACTTCTGACAGATTTCAAAAGCAAAACTGAAAGGTGAAAAGCATGTTTTCTAGATTGAAAACTGAATATTTACAGCAGCTTATTAATAAAGATGTCCATCGTCTCAAAAGTCCCTGTGCAGACCTGCCTACTCTGACTGAAGGCAGCTGAAAGAACAAAGAAACATCTTCAAATATTTAAATAAAAATGAAAATTAAAAATAGATTTCCTTTCAACAAAAGGTTTTTAATTGAATCCATAAACCATGTTTGATTTCTAAAACAAGTAGGAATGCATGTTAAGTATTAAAGATATTTAATGTGAGACATGCATCCAATAAAAATAAATTAGTGACTCTCTTTTATATGTGGTTTCTTACTTGATTTGTTGAAATCCAAGCTGCTATTGAGAATATGAACATGGATGAACACTTCCCATATCCTATCTGTCTAGGTACAATCAGTTTGTAGACTGTTGTTCTATATCTAGTTCCATGCCGACATCATAATCACTACAGAAAGGAATGCATGAGACTGCCTGTGCCCTTCCGGAACCAACACTTAGGATAAGCAGTGAAGACTCTCATTAAGATTTACCCATGACATACAGTGTACATGACTAAGAGACCAAAGCAAAGAAAGTCTTTTCCTAAAAGTTGGATACAAGACACATAGAAACCAAGCTAGAAGCTGGAAGCTCCCCCTGCCCCATGGCCAGTTAATGTCCGTAGTGCAGGAAGGTGATACCCAGGCTAAAGGGGGAAGTGAAGTCATCAACAAACACATCCAACTGTGAACCCTGTCAACTACAACACTGAGCCGCCTAGCAAGATGTACCCACTAGGACAACAGTGACATGAATGTGTTAGATGTAAACAACCACTTCCACACCCTGTCTGAAGCTGGCTCTAAGAGAAAGAATGCTGCCACTGTAGAACTGATTGAAAGTGTAGGACTAGGGAGGTTATAGGCCCTACGGGTAAACTACTACTAACGCTGCAGCAATGGACAACCAGTTAGAGAGCCTTACAAAACATTACTGTTCATATCCATAAACCAGTGTAGCTCTTGGTCTTCATCAAAGAAACCCCTCTTGGCAAAAACCAAAGAGGGGATTAATAGCAGACAAAAGTGCTGATAATAAGTGACTTGAGTGACAAGCACTAAACAGGACATCAACATCATTCCCTCTGAAGCCCAGCGAACAGCAAATAATCAGCAGTAGTAGGGGGTGAACGTGGTCACAGGCATAGTGTGCAAGTACAAGACTACCAAAAAATTACAAAGGAAGCCAGATAGATAAAAATGACAACTTCAGAGAGGCATTTGAGCCAGCCAGTCCTGAGAGATACAAAAAAGTTGAAGCTAGATCTTCTTTACAAATCACAGACAACAGTGACTGCATCTTCATAGACAAGTGGGTGTTGCCCAAAGAAACTCATATGAGTCCTTGAAAGTCTGCAGACATGTGATGTGCAATTTTATTCTGGTCAGATGATGCTATTGCTCAACCAGACAAGTGCTCACTGTGTAAGAATACAAGAGAAGTGAGGTTCTGGATTTGTCTAATCTTTTGACTCTGGAATACAACATTGTCATATACAAAGTTTTGCTTAAGAATTGGATAATAATGAAGTCACACATACATACACGCACACACCTGTGTTCATGCACAAAAATCTCATAACGTTCTAAGTAACTGCACAATCTTGTGGTGAGCCACCATCCTTAGTTCCATGCAAATAGGCCACAATTTGACCACACCTGGAACCTTGAATATCTAGCACTACTTTCCTTTAAGGGATGTTTTATACTACTTCTTTTGCTCCTAAAATAATACCATAGACCATGCAGTGGAAATAGTTTTCCCGTGAACTATGACTTTGAAATCCACAAATCTTGGGCTGCCATTACTTCTATTTCATGAATGAGGAACAAAAGCCTTCTTGATTGCAGTTTCCAGAGTCCTGAGCTTGCACAAGGTATTGCATGAGTGACAGGGAGCCTGTGAGAGACCTTGCCAAGCTAGCTGTTAGGTCAGATCACTCTTTAGCTAACCTCTGTACCTGCTAGTCCACTCCTGACATGAGCAGATAAGTTCATTCATGAAGCAGTCGTAGCTCTTAAAGCATCTACCTTTTAGTACCTGATAGTGGAAAGTAAATCCCTATGAGTTTTAAAAAGGACAAGCCACATTCAAACCATAATAGCCTCGCTCTGGCTCCTTGAATGTCATCTCCTTCTCACAGACAAAATGTAATCAAGCCATACGAATAGCTCCAAAGCTCTGATATTAACTCTAAAATACAAAGTCCAAAGTTTCATCTGAGACTCAGGGCAAACTTTATATGCTGTGAACAGATATATTAATATATATATGCCAGCTCAGAGGCCTCAAGGCCTGCATCCAGAGTGCTGGTGTCTTCAGCAGTGGGGACTTATCTTCTACGTCTGAGGGTTGGGGTGGGAACAACCGAGAGCTATATCAATAGCCTGTAACGTTTTGGGAGTCTCTTGTACAACCCTGACCAACAACTGAAAAAAGGGCTTCTAACACCAGATGTTGGAGATTTTGTTAGATGATCTCTGGCTCATGGAGGGAGCATTGTCAAGCCAGGAGAGTGGACTTCCTTTATACACAGACTGATGAACATTATAGGGTTTTTCTTCAGTCAATAATATGATTGTAAATTTCCAGATGTTCTTACTGTTATTTCACTTTCCCTTCTCTTTCTCCCTTATTTTAGCTTTCATTCCCCCATAATCAAAGGCCCTTCCCATTTTCCCCATTTTCCCACTTTTCCAAATCATATCAATCTGGCATACAAGGCAGAGACAGATGCAAAACACAGTGCTATTGCAAATGGGATACCCAGGAAGTAAGGAAGAGTGACTAATTCCACCCAAAGCAATGGGAAACATATTATACAGACATTTAAATCTTTCCGTTGCTTTGAGACAGGTTCTCGCGTAACCCAAATTGGTCTTGAACCTACTATGCTGCTGAGAATGATCCTGATCTCCCGATCCTCCTGACTTGGCCTGACAAGTGCTGAGATTATAATCATAGGCCACCATGCCAACCTTAGACTTTTAACTCTTAAAATTCCATACTAATAGTCTTGTGCACACTAAGGTAGCAGTTAAGCCCCCAAGACGTCCAGCAGACCCACAGATGTAGCTTTTCTGGGCCCAGCATATATTTCAGTTCTCTTGGTTTGGAATCTCATAGATCTGGGATCTTTGTGGCAGCCCTACTCCTTGAAGTTTTAGACATTACCTCTGTCCATGGTAAACAATAAACTAGAATTAAAAAGTGAAATTATTTCTGATTCGTGACTAAATTACATATACTTATATATGCTCTCTTTTATACACACACATTCACATTCACAGGCACAAGCACATAAAAGCCTTTTCCCATGTGATTTCTAACATTGTTCATTAACCTGACAGTCCAAAGATATAAACATTAAACTGTTCAAAATACTGGGTAACATATTCCTGGTCCAATATTTGGAGGCAAGTTTTTTGAAAAACTGAACATTTTATTGAACTTCTTGCACATGACAAAGTTTAGGACTGGTTCTTCTCCGACTGCCTTGGTAGACAGTTATTAGTCTTTGTGTGATCAAATGTATTAGTGGCAAAGTCCCTGCCAACATGGAATTCTGATCCTCCATTCTGAACACAACAAAAGGCTCTTCCAGACAATTGAACACTTTTGAAATAATTTCACTGGGCCAATGTAGTAAGGCAATTGGTTATTTTGTAAATATATCCACATAGTTCTTATAATTATTCAGAACTTTCTACAATCACCTGACTTTCCTATCTTAAAAAGCTAAACAGTTCAAGTAAGTTTATAAAATTCCTTACATAACCGTGAGTAGCTATAGCTGTTCAGTATTTATTCACTGTATTCTGTCTCCCAAGATAATAGTATGCACTCACATGGGTTACTTCTCATTTGTGCATTGATGACTAGGAAATATTTACCTCCAGCTCAGGCCTCTTATACATGCTTACTAGGCAGCATCTTAAATGTTTTGAATACCTGTATAAACCTTAACTCACTTCTTCATTGCATGTCTCCTCCCTTTGTTCTTCCTCTGTTCCTTCTCCTCCATTTCTTCCTCCTGGTTCACATCTTTCATTTATCCCGCCCTTTTTCCCCTTCTGCTTTTCATGTTGCCTATACATAAACTAGACCTACCTTGCTACATATCAGGCTATCTGAGAGCTCTCCGGCTCCCTTTTATTACTTTTCTCACATAATAGGAAATGAAAGCCCAGTGACTCCATCAACTAAGCATTTTCAAATCTTCATGATCACCTTCATCTTCAGCACCCCTACTTAAGTTCAGGCCTTGCAGATAAAAATATTTAAATGTCCTCTTTACCACAGTGTCCTGCTCTAACCTGCCTAATTTTTCAAGTACCATCAGGTAAAGATTTCTAAAATCAAATATCCAGACCGCTTGAAAGTCTGATTACAATTACAAGACAGAATCCAGAGGAATTCCCAAGAGTTTAGGCATATCATTGACAGAACATCTGTATATAGGGTGGAATACACACTGATTGTGTGGTTAGTTTTCATTGTCAAATAGACTAAATTTGGAAGCACCTAGGAGACATGCCTGTGGGTGTATCTATAGGAGGTGTTCAGAGGTCTTCAGCTGAGGAAGGATGACCCACTGATAAACCAGCCTGCCCCCATCTTAGGCTTGAAAGCTGTATTATAGTAAAGACAAACTAGATTCATTTCCGTTTATAATAAAATCTACTTCTCGAGGATTTTGCTATATGCCCTACTTGTAAGCTGAACTACAAATGGTTCTGTACTGCCTCTTCCAGGAAATGGCAACCACGTTTCTGGTTTAAAGATTATATCGCTTCTCGGCCTTTTGGCTAAGATCAAGTGTAGTAAAGATTATGACTACACTTATTTGACTGACTTCCACCCTCCCCCTATTGGAAAACCCCTACCCTGAACTAAAAAAAAAAAAAAAAAAAAAAAAAAAAAAAAAAAAAAAAAACCTTATCTTCTCTACATCCAATGCTGATCTCTTGATTCTTGCCATTGAGGGAGTCAGCCCACGTACACAAATGTTTAAAAAGTTTGCTTTAATTTATTGCTTGCGTTAATTAATTTGGCCATGATTTGGGTCAGTGGTCTTTCTCCTCAAATCTGTGGGTTAATATCACCCTGAATGTGGTGGCCCAATGGTATCAGCTGAGATGCTGGACTGAGTAAAAAGGAGACAATGAGGTGAATACCAGCATGTACCTCTCTGTTTTCTAAATGGGAAAAAAAATGTGGCTCACCGTTCACATCCCTGCAAGCCCAGCGGGAGCAACTCTCACCACTGTTCTGTACCCTCAACCCTTGAGTCAAAAGAAACCCTCCCTTTAGTAAATAGCTTCTGTTATATATTTCATCAGAATGGTGAGAAAATAACCAATGTAAATAAATAATAGTTACCAAAAGCCCAGTTCTGTTGGCTCCTAGGCAGAACTACTACTTGCTGAGTTCTGGTTGGGGGCTGTGGTCAGTCTGGGGCAGGATGCTCCTTGGGTTACAAAGACTGTAAGGGCATCAATGTCAAAGATACATTGCTGGTACAGGTTCTGCAAGCTGGACTCTGAGCCGGCAGCATGGCTGCCTACTAACCTGGATGCTGCAGGCTGTATCACCCCACACAGGTGAGGACACAGGCCCCTACAGAATGGGAGGTTTTGGAGTTGACAGATGGCCCAGCGGAAGTGCCAAGAAAGCTTGCCGCAGGCCTCTCATACTGCAAGATTAATTAAAACACACTTTTGACAAATTCCATAGCGACAATTTAAGACAATCCATTTCATTTTTAACTCACTTATATAGAATAACAGATGGCAAATTTAGAATGTGATTAAATGTTTTTATAGCAAAGTTTTGTGAAGTCTAAAGCACATGGGTACTAAATGAATTTGTCCATCTTTTATCCCTCATCTTTTATGAATATTAGGAATACATTACCACCTAAAAGCAACTCTGCAATAGGCGTAGGCAGTGTTATAGGTGTGCTCTACGTTAGTATACCATCTTCAAGTAAATCACTTCACTTGTCTGTGCCTCAGTTTCCTCATTATGATGTGGGAAGACATCCACTGCAGGAATTCTCTCTCTCACACACACAAGCTTATTTAAAGAGATCTTGATAGTGATAGTAACATTTATTGGATATGCTATTCCGCATGCTTAAAACCATTATCTCTGTTTCTCTCCATGGCATGCATCCATTTCACAGAGAAGTAAACTGAGGCAGAAAGAAAATATTTTTTTCAGCTTCTAGGTAGCTGTGTTAGTCTTCAGCAAGAAGCCTTTTAAGCAGAGAGGCACTGTGCCCTCCTCTTGCCCTCTTAACCTTGCTAACTGCAGAAAACAAAGACAACTGGACACGTAGTTTTCTCTTACTGGCGTTTTTTGCTAGTAGCCCTGTCCAAGAGCACATTACTCTCAACCAAGAACAACAGAAGCAACATTCTGAGCGGCTCAGAATGACTTCTATTGTTTATCCATGTGTGCAGTCACATCATGAGTTTGACAGAGCAATTACCACTCCTTGTTGGCCTGCATGTATGTCATTGCTTCACATGCCTGACAGGAGCTCACAAAGGTCTGAGGAGAGTACTGGATCCCCTGAAACTGGACTCATGGATGTTTTTGAGCCACAGTGTGGGTGCTGGGAACTAATACCCAGTTTTCTATAGGAGCGGCAGTGGTCTTAACCACCGAGCCATCTCTCTAGGTCCTGTTTTTAATGGTAACACTTAAACTTTGTTTACCTTTCTCTTAGAAGGTTTTGGACATTATTGATTTAAAATCCCTAGCCAAACTTGTCGTGATTTAAGAGGAAAACAAATGCCTAAATTGTTGGAATGTTCCTTGGATTATCCATGGAATATTTTAAGACACCGGAATGCAAACTTAAATCCTCTCCATTTCTGAGAAGCTTGTACGTTTAAGTCGACCAGTACAACGAGAGGGAATTAACAAATCCCGATGAGTCAAAACAAATATGTTCTCTTCACTTGAAGAAAGTCAGTTTCTGCTGTAAACAAATGGAACAAGAAAGCTCTGTCAATGATCAACAGAAGGAGGCACACAAAATTGCCCTGTCCCCTCTCCCTGGGGCTGACAATGCAGAGACCTTCAGGAAGTTTATGATGAACTACACCAAAGTCAGAGTCCTAAGCCCCAGGACTCTAGGCTATTTCTAAAAAGACCATTAGAAATATATAGACAGAATGTATTTGATGCTACCTTGCTACTTCCTGGGGCCTGTTCACAGAGGTGCTTGGGTTTTATTGAGCATGCGTGTCAGAATAATTTCAGGTCCCCAACAGCCAATCAAAACCTTAGTGCCAAAAAGGCAAGACAGAAAGTAAGCAAGAAAGCTTCTTGGCTGGTGAGGACCTGAAAGCATCACTTAGGACTTCATTTCCAAAATGTTGCAGCCCTGTGGCTATCAATGGGTCTTATCCTGCAGCTTGCGGCTGTGAGATGTCATGTGTGCCTGTCATTATAATCACGTGATGTGTCCTGTGAAACAAAGAGTCACCACAGTCACAAGTACACGGTGTGTGGAGGAAAGTTATCTAAGCAGCAGCAGCCTCCTGCACATAGCTGTGCAGGCTTCCATGATCCAGTGTATATCATCGGGAGTTAAATCCCTTTGGGATGTTTGAGAAAGGTGAAATAGTAACGCAGCATGTAGCATCTAAATCTGGACCAGTTTCTGACTGGGACACCAAGAGAAACTCCTGGGGTTCATCTTGCACATCTGGAATGGGGATGGCAACCTCTGGCCCACCTGCCCTAGGAGATGCGGGCATCCTTTATAGAAAGCCACTCAATGGTCCTCCTGAGTGTGGACTCTCCCCTCACTGATGCTCAGCACACATGGTATGAGAGGAAGTATTCCAACATGGCCTGCTTCCCATGCCTTGTCAGTGTTATTTGATGCCCGGTCCCCACTTGTCTAGATAATTTCCACTCAGCTCTTAACTGACACTGCCCTTCCTTCCTACAGTGTCTGTCAGTACCCAAGTTCTAATCTAGACATTTCCTCTAACCATACCACATACCCCACTGCACTAAGATATGCCACAATGGTGTCCTCCTCGTCCACTCCACACTACTAGAGAGCAAAGATGGAATTCTTCTGTGCTTGTCACGAGAATCTCTTAGACCCAGGGGCATGGTCAGCAGTGGATGATCAAGAGACTGGGACTGTCTTAAGTGCTTTCTATGCTTTGTGTTTATTATCTAATCTTACCCTTTAAATAACTGTATAGAGTTAGTGCAATTATTATCTCCGGGTTGAAAAGTGGGCCATGGATTACAGAAACAGGATGGAAATAGATACAGAGACACGTTCTCTACCCCTTACCCTAAGGCAAAGCTACATACAGACAATGTACAGACGTTGGCAAACAAAGGGATGAAGGTTCAAATTTATAAATGCATTAAATTCTGCAATCCTGTCACCCAATAATCAGACTGGATGTCAAGCATGAAACCTACCCACACTGCTCCAGAAATGCATTAATAGTCCTTGAGCCCAGTGGATCATATATACTGGGCCTCCATCAGTTTTCCATTTATTTCCTCATTCCAGTGCTCTAGGATGGTGGGGAAAAATCCCATTTCAGGTACCACGGGTCTCCCCACCTCCATGGAAAGTCTGAGCTGGAATATCACTCCCCTCTGGCACATGAATTAACATGCTGTGTATAACCCTGCCGGAGACACCACTACAATATTTTACATGTCTTTTAATTTATCTCCCTCTTGCAAAAAGACGGCAAGCTGCTCAGGGGCAGAGACTACATGTGACTTTTTCTCTATCCACATTTCTGGCTTAATTAAACCTGACACCAAAGGCTCAGCAGAATAGGCTTGTCATGCAAATGAGAAGGAAATGTTCATCATATACAGGAAAGTAATATTCACTGCCTGTCTTCCGGTCAATCCTTCAGAGGCCAGATCTTTAGTCATCAATGGCTGGGATGGGGTCCTTGAAGGGTATCTTTTCTACTCTTCCCTACATTCCAATATCTGCCACCTATTAGTGGAGAAGCAGGCTATATCGGTTACTTTTGGTGGCTATGACCAACACTGTGACCCAAAGGAACTGAGGGAGGAAAGAGTTCTCTCAGAGATTACATACAGCTCATCACTGAGTGATGCCGCCAGGACTCAAGGCAGAAACCTGGAGGTGGGAATTGGTATAGGCCAGGGAGAGTGCTACTCGCTAGTGTGTTTCTATTGCTTATTTAGCTATGCAACCCCAGACCACCTGCCCAGGGATGGCACCAGCTAAAGTAGGTTGGGCCCTCCCACATCAACTGTTCATCAAGAAAACGCCCCAGGAACCAGTCTGATGGCGGTAATTCATCAACTGAGATTCTCTCTTCCCAAGTGAACCCTTCTTGGTGTCAAGTTGGCAAAAGCTCACCAGCACCCAGGCGGAGAGGCATGACATCACTGTGGATGTGGGGTGGAGGGTGGAAAGAAGAACAGAAGAAATCAAGGCAGCACTGCCGACTCTTCTATGGCTACCCAATTGTTCGGCACAGCACACCGATGAAAAGGTACTGGGCGTAGGAACAGCTCAGCATTTCCTTGAACACTTGCCCCAGGTTGTGAAGGGACACCATGACCACAGCAACTCTTAGGAAGGAAAACATTTAACTGCGGCTGGTTTCATCACTGTCACGATGGAGGCATGGCTGCATGCGGACAGATATGATGCTAAAGAGGTAGCTGAGAGTTGTACATCTGGGTCCATAGACATTAAAAAGAGGGAGTGAGCCACTGGACCTGACCTGAGCTTCCAAAATTTCAAACTCCACCCCCACTGACACACTTCCTCCAACAAGACCACACCTATTCCAACAAAGCCACACCTAATAGTTTCACTCCCTGTGAGCTTATGGGGGCCATTTTCATTCAGACCACCACAGCCTGGTATGACCAAATGTCAGCCTGCAAGTGTAAGCAGTTTTCTCCCTTCCTGCATCATTTGGAAGTGGTCTGAGAACCCTGATATTCCTGGCCCATATAGCAGGTGTGGATTTTGGATCCCAACATTGCTAAGGAACCACCATGTCATGTTCTTGATTTTTCTTGTACCCCTGTGGGTCTATGTTGGTGGGTCATTCTCATAATAGTTAACAGAAATAGCAGATCTCGCTGTATGGTCCCAACTGTACATTGTTCTCATGTAACAAGCCAGATTTATGAAAATTTAAAATCCCCAGAGTGAGTAACTCATGCCAATTCAACCTTAATGTGTTACCAAAGAGAACACTGAAAATCTGAAAATCAGCCTCCTTGCTTCTGTTGACTGCCCCTGCCCACCAGAGAACTTGGTGATGGATTAAGACATTTCTCCCTGTGCCCTCGTCTAAGATGCTTCATCTACTCAGTCATGCATGTTCTAGCAGGGAACTGAAACAACAGAAGCCTGTTCATGGAAAACCATGGGACGCAAACTCTCAGCTCTCATATTTGATTCTCCTTCCATTGACAGTGCTCACCCCAACTTTAGCTAATTCCTGTGGGCTCCCATCTTTCGGTCTTGATGCTCTTTCTCACAGATGTCTGAGCAGAACATCTGTGGTCAGCAGGAACGGGGTAGGCTGCATCGGAGGCAGATAGGCTTAGGCTTGTAGGTGACGTCAGCAAGGAGCTACTCCCCCTGAGCTCACTTCCTTACCTGTATCTAGGTCACTACATTGCTCTAGAGCCGTGGTTCTCAACCCAAGGGTTGCAACCCCTTTGGGGATGACATATCAGATATTTCCATTATAATTCATTATAGTAGCAGAATTACAGTTATGAAGTAGCAATGAAATAATTTGATGGTTGTGGGTCAGCACAACATGAGGAACTGCATTAAATGGTCACAGCACTAGAAAGGTTGTGAATCTCTGCTCTAGAGCAATATGGTTCAATTCAATAAGATGAGATTTGTAAATTCTCTGGCATATTCTTGGTATATTATAGTTAATCTGTAGAGGACAGTTTCTTCTGGGATACCATGCTATTTAGTATGAATTAGAAATGATTGAGTTACTATTTACATTGTATATTAGGACTACTTTTCATCTTTGTAAGGAAGGTTTTCTTTATGGCCAGGGCTATTTTCAGCACCTTGGGGAGTCCTGGGAGCATGTGAGTTGGGATGATCATTCCAAAATCCTAAGTCACAAATCTTACTGCTCACTACTGTGATCTGAGAAATATCATTCACCCTTTCTCTGTCTTACATATTACCTTTTAAGAGTATTATTTCAGTTGGATGGTGCTAGTGCACACCTTTAATCCCAACACTTAGGAGGCAGAGGCAGGCAGATCTCTGTGAGTTCGAGGCCAGCCTCGTCTACAAGAGCTAGTTCCAGGACAGGCTCCAAAGCTACAAAGAGAACCCTGTCTTGAAAAGCAAAGAGAGAGAGAAAGAGAGAGATAGAGAGAGAGAGAGAGAGAGAGAGAGAGAGAGAGAGAGAGACAGAGAACTATTTCAAATATTATAGAAATGGTCGGTAGATGTTCCAAATGGTTTAGTGTTGTATATTGTTTCTCAGCCCAGGAAAAGCCCCGTGGAACAGCGTGTGTACAGTCACTCCTACACAGCGACATCTGTGAGCCAAGTGCCAAGAAAATGAGCCTCTCTGCAGATCCACCAAATGTAACTGCATTTCACTGCATCTGATTCCTCCTTGACCGGACACTTAGAATTCTTGAACATTTCAGCTGGGTATCTCTGAGACTAACATACCATTGATACTCAATAAATGCTTGATATATGAAATAATAAATAAATAGGATGTCCAGTAGTGAGACCTGAACGGTAGTAGAAGCAGGTCATGATTTAGTCCTGCTGCATCCCTCAGCATCCTCTTGTGCAGTATAAATGTGAGTGGTACCCGTGGATGCCTCAGGAAGCAAATATTTCTACAGCAAAACATATGTTTACTCTCTTTCCTTTCATCCTGTGTTTACTTATTCACAGCCTATTAAAAGCTGTTAGCTGCAAACATTCAAGTTCCTTCATTACATTCCCTAAAATGGGAAGTTGTTTTCCCTTTCATGTAACACCTTTCTCAGTGTATAAAAAATATTCTAGGAAACGCTTGTAGAAGCTTATCACCAAGGGCCAGGAAGATGCTTCAGTGAGAAAAGCGGTTACAGCCCCTAAGAACCTCAGCAGAAACTTGGATTTGTGTGTATAAATACAATTACCAGGAGGTCCACAGGAACCACATGGCCAAGCACACATGCCTAGCTGGGGAATAAAGAAAAGAACCTTTCTCTGCCAGTTAGGCAACCCCAAGGATCCACATCACTTGCACAGACTTCTGTGTTCATCTTTCACCCATATCTTCAGTGTTAAACATTTTATCACACTTTTACTTCTGTTCCCCTTCATGATTGGTCCCGAGATCTGAAATCTTAGAATCTAGTCATCTTGCGCTCACATTTTCTTCACCATCCCAAATTGATTACTGTGTCTCCCTATCATATGACATGCCTTCCTTTCCTGGACTTTTGTCTTATCAGTAATTATATAACCTATGTCACTCAAATACATCCGTGAAGTAATGAGGTTAACTTTTCCATTTCCTTCCTTTGGGATGTCCCTTTGGGTGGACTATTGAAACACCCTTCATTCGGATATCTTTGCCATCCATCTTGCTTATTCTGATTTTGGCTCATGTTGATCTTTCTAAAACTAATGGGAGACTAATTGCCTTACTATGTCCTCTAGTTAATTCTCAAATTTTGTAACCTCACACCTAGCACTCCTTTATCCTAATCATAAAGGTTTTATTGTCTACCTATTACCACTTGCACCTGTCGTTATCTAATCGCATGCTCCATACCCGCCTTAGCTTGTTTTCTGTGGCTATAAAAGAATGCCCAAGATTCAGTAACTTACAGAGCAAGAGGGTTATTTATCATGATTTTCCTGGTTGGGATGTTGGGAAGCATAAAGTCGGGCTTAAGCTCAGTCCTTTGTGAGGTCCTTCCTGCTGGGTCATTGTGCAGCAAAAGGTCTCACTTGAGGCAGAGCAAGAGGGCCACCTTCTCTGGTGGGTTAAGTAAAACATCATCATAGTCTCAGGCATTTGAATGCTTGCTTCCAAGTTGGTGGCACTGATTAAGGAGGTTTAGAAGATGTGGGGTGGGCTTTGAGAATTTAAATGCATGCCATTTCTAATTTGATCTGGTTCTTGCTAGCAGTTCAAGACCCGAACTGAGCTCTCAGCTGCCACTTCAGATGGCATGCCTGCCGCTACTGCCTCTGTTCCACCATCATGGATTCTAACCTTGTAGAACCATAAGCCCCAATATACCTTCCTTCCATAAGCTGTCCTGATCATGGTGTTTTGTCACAGCAATAAAAAATTCCCAATACCTTTCATAACAAAGAAGTTTCTCAATAATCTAGTAACCGATGAATATGATAATCCATTTATGAGGGAAGAGCCTTCATGATGCAATCATCTTTCCCAAAAAGTCCAACCTCTAATCATCATCTGGGAATGATTAAGTTTAAAACACATGAAACTTAGAGGATGCACACAAGCCACAGCAAGGTTTTTTTTTATACATTTCTTCCACACTCTTTTCAAGTCCAACACAAACTTCACCCCCTACTTCATCTCATTTAGGATCTGCCTGTAGCTTCCATATTCATAAGTCATTGTGTGACTATAGAAACTTTCAGGTTCTATATTTTTTTTATGTTCAACTATTACCTTTAAGTGGCAATTTTGACTTTTAAGGACGGACCTCAGTGGCAAAGGTCACACTTGTTTAAAAACTGCATTTACTGAAGAAAGTGTTGATCAGATTAGCAGATGACACATTGGGAGGGAGCTTAAAATTGGAGAATAGCTTGGGAAGACAGAGGTTCATTCAACAAGTCTTTTTTCAATTCAAACTGGGCTAATTCACTTCCTTATTAGAAAGTGAAAGTGATAGGTGCTCGAGAAGGACTAATGAATCAGCCAGAGTATGCCATGGGTCTCTGACTCTATGGGAAGAGTGTTCCTTTTTCTTGAACTTCAAGAAGCATGAGCTCATAGGTAGACAGGTCTCAATACTATGCTGTTTTTCTGTTTCTTTCATGGATACTTATGAGTGGTGGAGACGTGGGTGGAATTGTCATGTACCGCTGAGCACAGCATGGCCAGGTTTATCTGGAAAATTCCAATGTGACTCTAGTGAAATTCCAGCAAACTACAATATTTAAAAGTTCTTAGAGAAGGAAGAAAGATCTTCAGCCTTAAAATCAGAGAGGACATCCCAGATACTTAAACACTATTAACCATACATGACACCTAAAAAACATATGAATGTTTATTCTCTCTACGGTTCTATTTACATCAAGCTTTAAAAAATCAGTTTTTATTATGCTAATTCTTATTTGGAACATATGCCATGGCTCATAAAATATTTATTCTAAGAACACAGAGCACTTTTGGTGTATGAATAAATATTGAGATGAGAATCCAGTTACTCTAAGTAGCCCTCATCAGAAAGTTAGTTGTGTTGGTTACTGCTTTTTATTTGCTGTACTTCAGCATTTCCGAGGGAAAGAGACTGCCTAGGTATATAATCCTGATTGGTGCTTTAGGACACATAGAGTTCTGGGGATTTAAAGTCAGCCGCCACAGCCAAAAAGATATGGTGAATAGATGATATACGGTAATGTAGGTCGCATTTCTTACTATAGCCTTGTTTAGTGGAATGTCCCTTAGCTGATGGGAAGTTGATAAAATATGACAGAATATCCCAGGAAAGGTTATTCTTTAGGTTCTTTAAATAACTGGCAGAAAAGTTCATCCTTAAATGAATTCTTCAGGATTCTTCTTCTTCTTAGTGATTATTATGCCCAGATCCATGATCCCTCAAAAACCAACAAGGACACTGAGTCCCATATGTAAAAACAATGAGCAATGAGCCTTTATTTTATACAAGTTTGCAAACTTGGTCTCTCTGTATGTCCAACATACTTGAATTATTGGAGATCCCCGAGCTCAGTTAGAGTTGAGTTTTTATGGTAGTAAAGGTGGTGGTGAGGGATTTCTAAGGTTTAAGGTTTTGATTGGCTGATATTTGTCTGGGGGTATCCTGCTGTGTGAGTGCTAGAAGATGATCCTATGTACAATGGTTGGAACATTAGGCATTTCCTTTGGATGGTCTGTTCCTGGATGGTGCTCAGGTAATCTCAGTTTATGATCCTTCCTGCAACCAGGTATTGCTTCAGGGTAAACTACTGAGACTCAGGCCTCCATTAAACGTATCGATGGCTGAGTCCTACACTGGCAGGTGATAATGGTTGGAAGTAAAGAACTTCCTTTGGGTGGTCTGTAGTAATAAGGGCGGTGGGGCTGCATCCCCAGCACCCCGGCTACCTGGCTAGCTTATGCCCGAAATAACAACACACAAACTGTATTCATTTAAACACTGCTTGGCCCATTCTCTTCTAGGCTAATTCTCACATATTAATTTAGCCCATTTCTAATCATCTGTGTATTGCACCCCAAGGTGTGCTTACCAGGAAGATTCTAGCCTATGTCCATCCTGAGTCGGAGCTTCATCCAGGGAGCGGGGCATGGCATCTCTCTGAGGCATCTGCCCCTGAGAGGAGAGCTGTGGAGTCTGACCTCACTTCCTCTTCCTCCCAGCGTTCTGTTCTGTCTACTCCTCCCACCTATCCTCTAACCAATAAAATGGGCCAATGCAGTTCCTTTATTAGCCAATGACCTTCCTCCATCAGTGGTCTGTTTCTATTTAGCTTATCATGGCTGGCTCCTACAGTGATAACATCTTTGAGATATTTGTAGAAAAATCATAATTTTGATTATTTTTATTATTATTAACTACTATATTGAATCTTACCCTTCACGGTGATGAGTGAGTCTTGCTTTCCTTTCCTGGAAAGAACAGGACTTAGTGTCTCATATCTAATGTACAAAAAGGTCAATCTATAGTGTACCAACATTTGCTGAAAAACCTGGTAAGCACCAATTTAGCCTGGTTATTAATGTCACTATCCTGGCAACGTCATCCTGCATATGAAATTACTGAGGCACACCAACCCTATTCTCTTCATAATTATTCTGTACATCCAAAGTTACTTCAAATTTAAAAGTTTAAGTTAGTCTTGGTAGATAATTAGAATTATTTTTCCATCTGTTCAAGAAAATTACTGATATAGATTAGAAGGATTTTTTTTTTTTTTGCTTGAAGACAGGAATCTTATTTTGTTATAAGACTTCTTTCCACCCCAGTTGTTCTCTGGACCCAGTGAACAAAATTGTTCTCTGGACTCCATTAGAAAAATAGCATTGAGCAAGTCCAATACAGGGATGGATGTCCAGTTCCTTAGCCATTATAGGACGCATCCATTCACCTCTGAAAACCTTGACATCAGTCTAAAGTGGCAGATTTGGAGGTAGTGTTTTGTATTTCCTTTCAGAGCGTTTGTCTCAAAATTTCTCCTCATCTTCCTATTGTCGTGGATGCCTTCAGGACACAGCATATTATCTTCCACTCCTGGGGATGGAAAAACACAGGCTGGTGATGGGAAGAGAGGTACCATCTCTTGGGGGACTGTCTGGTACTCAGGTATGACCAGCGTGCATCTGCAGGTGAACCCAACCTTCCTTATCTGCAGGGAGTTGTCTGCCATGAACTACACACCATCTGCATTCAGTGACTGGTGGCAGAAAGGCCTTGACATTCAAGAGAAGAGGCTGGCGATTCACAGCTCTAGAGTGAGCAGCTCTCATGGCAATTCTTCCACAGGTTGTAAAAACAGACTCCTTTTCTGAAGTTATAACTTCAACTATACCACCCTCCTCTCTTCCTCTTGAAGCTTTGAGTCCTGGGTCCTCTGGTGTCTGTTTTGGGTTTCTTGAGAACTGGCTTCATTTTTTCCTCAAGAGATGTTTGGGGAATATGACATTTTTGTTTCGAATATGAGTTTTTCTGGAGTCTCAAGTAGACTTCAACTTTCTTGTCATCTGTACTCAAGTTATGACAGCGACACCATTCCCAAAGAGTATTCTGGGACACCTCATTAATAGGAGGCAGGATGGCTGGCTGGGGTGGGTAGGGGTTGGTATCCTGTGAAGCTGGCATCGGGGGAACTGCTGGCCTGAGGTCTATGGCTGAAGAAGCACTTGATTTTGTAGGCACGTCTATGGTGAGCTCCTCAGTAGCTGGGACCAGCACTAAAATGATTTCTTTTTCATTAAATTCTCACTTGTCATAGGTGCCCTGGCTGGGGAGTGACATTTTCAGCAGGCTTCAGACAAGACAAAAGCAGCAAAGATAAGAATGTCTGGAGCTCCGGAAGAAAATATTCTTTTAACAAATCTGATGGTAAACTGTTATCCAAAACATACAAAGAGCTCTTAAAGTAAACAGTGGCAATAATCAATCTGATTTCACAATAAACAAAACAAACCCACATAGTCATTTAACCGATGAGCATATTAACACATGTATGACAAAGAAACATGTAAAAAGAAAGATGCTCAGATGCAAATTAAAGCAACAGTGAGATCACACCAGGTACCTAATTAAATGGTCCATATTCTTAACAAAGGTCAATAGGAATATAGATGCTTGTTTGTTGCTAGTAGAAGTATAAAATGGTACAGTCACTTTTGAATACATTTTAAAGTTTCTTATAAAATTAAACACATTCCTACCGTGTGATCCAATAATCATACCTCTTAATCTTTACCTAAAATGAACTGGATATTTAGGTCTACCTAAACACACACACACAAACACATTTTTATTCATAATGAATTAAAATTTGAAAAGATTCCACATATCCACCACAGAGGAACGGAAAACTCTGCTGTGGTACAAGCAGATAACGGACTATTACACAATACTAGAGGAAATGAGTTATCAAGCCACAAGAAAGCACAGGACACAGGAAATGAATATTACTAAATGAAAGAAGTCAATCTAAAAGTGTTACATATTATATGACTACAACTCCAATATTTTGGAACAAAACATATGCTTATTTAAAAGAAAAGAGAAAAAAAGAATGGTTGCCAGAGATTAAGGGAGAAGGAGGGCTGAGTAGTCAGAACACTAAGGATTTGGGGGACAATGACAGTGGCCACTACAGTGGTTATACTACAGTGGTGGATATGTATCGTATGCTTGTCCTCAAGTAGAGCCTCATATGAACTATACTTTAGGTACCAATTTGGCCCTGTATATTCCTCAATTATAACATGTTTTACTTGAGAGCAACAAGAAAATGAGAGACGCTCCAGGTATGGGGAGACAAGAGGTATAAGGTAATTTCATATTATATTGGCTAAGCATTGTCATAAATCAAGAATTTCCCTTTGAAAAATTAAGCATGATTAAGAAAAGGATGTAAGTGCTCACTAGACAACTCTGAATCAGATGCTTAGCCCCAAGCTCCTCAATGATTACAATGCAGTAAATCCTCCTGAAATTTTCCCTAGCATGCCTCTACCACTTTTAAATCTGTGATCTGCATTCATGACCAAATCTACCCAACTCCAAAAATCAATTCTCTTTTACAGCTGAGATATTCCAGTCATAATTCCTTGTTGGATTTGATTGTTTATTTCCTTCAAGTCAGCCTGCTCATTTGGGTTTCCTGGCACTGTGGTTCAAGGATTCCTCATTCTGCCCCTGGCATCCTTTAGTCTTCCATCTCCCCACACTCCAGTTCATGGAACTCCACAGTGGTTCTTGCCAATGCTGGATCTATGTCCATCTAGTGCTTTTATACCTACTGGGTCTGGTAGTCATAATAGTTTTCCTTCTTCCTATAGGCACAGCCCTCTCTACCCTTCAATATACGGCCCAGTTCTTTTCTGGTGAACAAAGCTACAGCCCTTTACACCCTACAAGGTTGAGATGTCTTTTGGGATGTACACAGAGAATTTTTCTAGATGTTACAAGAACACCATGCTGAAATTGTTATAAGACATGTGTCTAATCTACAAAATCAAGGGCTTCCTTTTGAAAAATTAATTACTTTTGTATTTGTGTGCATGCATATCTGTACACCACATGACTACACAGTACCCATGGAGGCTAGATGAGGGCACTGAATTGCCAGGAACTGGAGTTGCAGATAATCGTTAGCCACCATGTGGGTGCTGAGACTCAAACCCAAGTCCTCAAAATGAATAGCTACTGCTCTTAATTACTGAGCTACCTCTCTAGCCATACCATGAACTTCTTCGCAGTGAGGGCCTGTCATAGTCAACTCTCAGATCCCTGTGCCTTGCATTTATGGGAGATTAGTGTTCCGTGATTTTCATTATTTATTGCTGGGGAGTTGAATGCCTCTGATAAGTTCTATACAGTGTACTTCTGTATAGAACAGAGTTATGCCTGCGTGGTAAGTGTAAAAGCCACACAGGAACCCTTCAACACACACATTTTTACACATTACCCAGGTAAGGGCTGGCATACATCATTCTTCCCTGTCCATTCTGATTCATTCAACCATTCATATATTTCTTCATATTTGTGTTTAGACCAAGAAAAGGGGTCCTTGAACAAGTCAATTTAGTATTTCAGAAATCACATGCAAGGTAAAGTTGACTCTGCCTGTAGGTCTTATGCTGTTTACAAATCCCAGCTGAGTGTTATGATCAACCTCTTCATGTGAAGTCAATGTGGACCACAGCTGATCCTTGGCCAGTGTTCTAGCTAGTGGTTGTCAACTTGCCCCAGGCTGGAATCACTCCACAGGCATCCCAATTGTGTCATTGCCCTTATCAGATTGGTCTGCATGCATATCTATGTATGACTGTATGTATCATCAATTCAATGCGGAAGAGCCCAGCCTGACACAGTTGGCACCCTCTCTACACAGGTGGTTCTGGACTATCTGAGAAATCTAGCTACATATGAACATGAGCGAGCCAGTAAGGTGTTCCTTTCATGGTTTCTGGTTCAAGGTCCTACTGGAGCGCCTGTCCCAATGTCCCTCAATGATGATGGACTGTGACCTGGAAGGATAACTCAGATGCATCCCTTCTCCATAAATTGCCCGTGGTCATGGCATTTGTTACAGCAACAGGAAACTGGAATCATTAGTTTGGACATCTTTGTCTTGAAACTCTCTTCCATAATGTCTCAGTCCAATGTCTCTGTCTAGTACCCTTTTCAGCAGAGAGGACTTTGAATAATTCAAGTATTGTATACTCATTTATTTGTATCCCTTGCCAGCAGAATTTACAATGCCTCATTTAATGAGAAATTGAATGGAATATGTGTTTGAAAAATTAATCCATTTTAATAATATATGGCCCTGAGACTGGCCATCCCTGGCAGTGTTTAAACCTATAAACTAAGGGACCATGAATACCAATTACAGTAAAAAGTAATGAGATATGTAGTATTTCTCTAAGAAAATTACTTTTAAAAATATGTATTTTGACATCCTTGAAATTAATTGCACAATTATGCAGTTCCAAAGTGTAATGATTAAAACTCTTAAGCTGTGTTGAGAAAGAAGGGAGCACACATATTTACTAAAAATCTCACAAGCCTCACCCCTGACAAAACGCACTTACAAAGTTATTGAAGTTTAAGGAAGTCAGCTTTCCAATAAAAAAAATTGATCAATCTTCCATTTAGCAAAACCCAGGGATTTGGGGTAATTTAACAGTTAGTAAAAGAATAATGGTTAGTACACTATAAAACACACTGAGCTGAGACAGACTGGATATTGAAAAAACAAAACCAGAACAAAACAAAGATTGTTCACCAAAGGGAGGCTGGATAAATAGATTTGAGAAGAAAACACGACTCCGGGAATGTTTTTCCATTGCTTTGTAAAAGTGCCGCTCTCAGCAGGCAGACATTAAGGTGAATAAATTGAGGAAGGAATTACAGGTGATAATTTAGCTTTAAGGTTTGGAAGTTTGCCACTCAGGATCTACAGATCAGAAATGCTGGGCCAAAAGTTGTCAAAGGCACACTTCCTTGAGTAACCCAAGAGAGTTGTGGAGTTTGCTGAATACCCACCTGGTTCCTGTGCCTTCGCAAAGAGCAATCAGGACTCACCTTAAAAAACAAAAACAAACAAACAAAAAAAAAAAAAAAACTTCTCCTACTACACTGGTGCTAAATTTAGTGAGGCAGCTCTCATAACTAGAAAGTTCCCTCTCTGTGTTGAGCAGAATAAAAGCACATCTAATCCTTTTAAAGCAACAGCTCTATAGCCATTCTGACAGGAATGGAGATATTCTAATGAGACACTTGTATCCTCCTCTTGGCTATCAGACTATTAGAACAATGGACGCCATACTCCATGAAATTGGTATTTCCACAGGAAACTTGTTGGGAGAAGAGAAAGGCTAAGGTCCTTGGGCCTGCCAGAAGGGTTAGTTAGCTCCTGGAAAAAGATTTGACAAGTCTGATGGTTTGTCAGAGGACGTCTAGGAGAGCTGCAGGGTGGGGTGAGTGGTTCCATAGCTTGACAGGTTTACAGACTTTTCCTACGCATACTTTTGGTCTTCTATTCAAAGCCAAACCTCACATTGGAGGTGACTCCAGAGCTCAAGGGTCAAGAGCATTTACAGTTCTTGCAGAGGACTGCAGTTTGGTTCCTAGCACACATATGGAGCTTGCAACCTCCTGTAACTCTTGTTACAGAGGATACTACACCCTCCTCAAGGGGAACTGGCTTAGGCACACTCCCACCCACACCATATACACACACTCATGTAACTAAACATAAAAGTAAATCTTTAAAATCGAAGTCATGTTAGAATCCTGAAGATTTGTGGAGAAGATTGCACTGGATTTCTTTGCCATTGAATAAAGCTAATTTTTCTGCTTTTTAAAAATCATTTATTTATTACATGTTTATTTGGCTTATTATGGCTAGCTAGCCAAACCTAGTTTGTTAAGGGTAATCAGGGCTCAGGCTCTAACCTTAATTCTGGTAAAAGTCTACATCTTCCCCCAAGGCAACACTAAGAATAGGCACTTAGACCAAGAGCCCTGTGCAACTGTCTGAAGACATCTACTGTGTCCCTTCTGCCAACTCTTACATCAGGACTACTGTTCTTTCAGCAAAATAGCACCAACAGGTCACTTCAAAACAAAGTTCTGATGGAATTGAAACTGCTAAAATGACGATGGTTTTAATCCTATACTTTTTGAGTTTATAATTGTTTGTGAACCATCCTTCTATAAATAGCTATTTTAGTCCCCAACAATGATTGAGAAGGCCACGCCATGATAGCACCTGGATGGGCACTCCCACAACAGCTGCTTGCCAAGTCCCTCTGTTCAGTCTGCTTGCTCATGAGTGGCAGGGTGGGGCCTTGATGCTGCTCCGATCCCCATGACACCCAAGTGTCACTGTTCATCATCCACACTGTGGAAGGGGGACGAGGTGAACAGCACACAGACTGCAGCTTGCATGTTCACAGTAGCCTTAGGAATCTGGCTGTCGCATTCTGTATGGGCTGGTTCCAATCTCACAGAAATGCTGTGACCCATCCACTTGAGAGTCAATCCTCAACAAACAGACCACATCATCAAGTCGTGCAATGGACAAAGGGGATGCACGTGCGCAGACACTGTGTTTGTGTGCCACTAGGAGTAGATGTATCAACATACATATAGATAGTATATGTACATATTTAAATCAATATCTGAGAAAAATGAAATCACATTTGTGCTTGTTTCATTTTAAGATTTCTAAAATAATGGAAGCTGGCAAACTAATTTGCGTATCTGAATATGCTGCTATTATATATGAATATATATGTAAACATACATGTATATTTATGTATACTTTATATATCCCTTCACCCCCTTCAAGGTGGATGTTATGCCGAAATACCAACAAACAGGCAGAATGATTGGCCTCTCTGCTTCCGAACACAGGAAAGAAAGCTTTTCGATGAATGAGCCATAGCGAGTCATTGTGCTCTTCCCCCAGCGTCGCAGTCCCCGTCAGCACCACTTTAGACTTGTACTCGGTTTGAGACTGGACTCTGTTTCGAGGAGTTTCCTTTCTTCATGACGTTATAGCACACATCTTCTGTCTCTGTCATCAAGATGGCTGAACTTTGTTGCCAACCTGACTACACTGCGCATTAACTAGATCCCAAGTGGTTCTTTGCACTGTGCAGTGAGGAGTTTTTCTTGGCTTATTTGAGGTAGGGACCCACCCTAAAGCCAGGCCCCATCTTCTGGTGGCAACGCACATAAAAGGACACAAAAATATTTCGCTTTCTGCCTGCTTGTCCTCCCTCTCATGAGCAAGTCCATTCACTCTGTTTCTAAGGCATTGCCTCGCTGGTGTGAGAACCTGTTCTTCAGTATTCCAACACAGACCAAGAACTGGCAGCATGCTAGACTCTTCTGGAACTTCAGCACCAGATTGGGACTACTGGGACATGTAGTCTCATGGGCCACCAGATCCTTGAACTTTATAGTCAGGAGACAGCCATTGTTGGGATACTAGGACCTTATCCGCAAGTCACTCTAATAAATACTCATATTAACATATATGAATAAATACATGCGTAAATAAATATATCTTGCATATATATGAAAGTCTATAGATAAACACATATATATTAAAATATAATATCACTATTAATATTCTTTATTCCTTGTCGATTTGTCTACTATTCAAATTCTCCACATCACTTGCAACCATTTTCTACTTCCTTCATAGTTAATGTGGTCAAATAAAATCTTTCACCATTGTTAATATAACACTAAAGACTTTTTCTATTAAAAATTCAAGTAAGCAGGTAATATGCAAGATATCACGTTAAATCTATATCACATGCCAAGCAATGATTACATCCAATATAACATATGGAAATAAAACATTATGCATATTTCAAAACAAGCAATAGTAACTGAACTCTAATAGTCTTATTCATGCCAAATGAAGTCTGGGTTTTAGAAGACTATGTGGGTGGGTAGACACTACTTTGACATCCATTCCAGGTCAAAGTCATGAGCATCCGCATAAGGCTATATTTATCCTAAAAATGAGTCAAAGAATATAAAAGTGTCCAAATATTTGCACTGGTTCCTTTCTAGGGAGGAAAAGGCAGGATATTTTGCGGTTGATACTGTGATATTGGCATAATAATTTTAAGTTATATAGAAACATATATATATATATATATATATATATATATATATATATATATATGAACTGTCAATAAATATGGAATTTTCAACGCTGGAATTTTTTCCGTTTTTTTTTCCCTAAACATTTAATTACTTTAAATTGGGGAAAGCATTTGCTTTCCCCGATAGCACACTTCTGCAGAGGCAGTGCCTCGGCCAGTGGCCAGGGATGCCTGGGGCATGCAGTGCCTGTACCCTGCGCTGAGAGTGGCTGGCTTGAACACGGGTTCTCTGCACAAAGGATGAACACAGCACACCCATTTGTCTGGGGAAGGTTGGCTATGTACCTTAGGATTGGCATGGTGAGCACATCTAGTGTGTGTTTAGGTCTCTTGCTGCCATAGGAATCCTGTGGGGGCAGACATGCCCACTCACTGAAGCCTGGGCTGGTTCCTTGTCTACTGTTTTCTTTGAGGGAGCACATCTATGGTGAATCCCCAATTTCTCCTCTGGAATCCATCCAACAGTGGTCATGAGGCCCTGCTCTTCAGCAACCTGTCAGGTTATGAAGTGTCTGTTCATCGCTGGCCCTTGGCTTTGTGTTACAGCTGATAAACCCTTGAGTTTTTGGGGAAGTTTTCCTGTATTTTGACTTTGGAGGTCAAAATTAAAAATATAAGGCTTTGGATCCTGTGCCCCAAGTTCTTTTGACAGTTATTTGGTTTGTATGCTTGGCCAGGACTCGTCCCTTTAAGTTGTCTGTCCTGCCTAGGACTACTTAATTCTTTCCTATTTTAGTACGCCATGCTTCCTTAGGTTTTGAAACCTTGGGGACATTCCCTTCTCTGGACAGGAAAGGATTGCTGTCCTGGGAGCCTGACTTGGTTGTAGTGGGCACAGCCTTGAAGCTGCTCTGAGAGGTCCTGGAGGTGAGGATATCTGCAGCAAGCAGAACCTCAGGGGCACAGTCTTGAAAGAACTTCCCAGTGGCACAGTCCTGCAGGACAATGCCAGCGGCCAAGCAGTGACATGTGCTCAGGCACAAGTCGTCTGGATCCTTGGAAATACTCTCCAGCAATTCACCAATTTGTGAGTTACCCATCTCGCCAGATTCCATGGGGAGTGCGCACTCACAGGACTTTTCCTCTTCTGCCTCCTCCAGCTCCCTGGTATCCCTGTTACTTGGTGACTGGGATGTCACACTGATTTCCCGATCTGACACCCCTCTGTACATTCCTCCTAAAGCTGAACCCTCACTCTCCTGTGACTCAGACACCCTTGAGTAGTCCTGGATTTGTCTCTGGGATGTCTGTCCAAAATTCAAGAACCATATCAACTGTGCCAGGCTCTGCCCACAAGGCTGTGCGGGGAGGACATAAAAGTCATAATGTCCTCCTGGACAGTTGTAGGGGCCTCAGTGGACTCAAAGTTGTCACTACACAGAGCCTCTCTTAGGAATTCCAGCTGAGGACAGAAGGACAGATCTGTGTGGACAGAGATTTCACAGTGGAAGTTATTCTTGTCACTTCCTTTTCTGGGGCTTCCTGAAAAGGTTCTCCCAGGGTACTACTGGCTGTTTGGACTATGAAGTCATCTCAAGAGTCCCAGGACAGAGAGGAATTGGAGGACTGTGCAAAGGGCAAAGCCGTAGCTGCCTTCATGTTTAAAGCATATATAGTCTTGAGGCCTCTGAGGGGCAGGCTCCATCTGTGCCTCACCAGGTGTCTTGTAATATGTGCTTCTAGTACCTTCTGAGTGCCGGGATCTAGGGAGGAAGGCTTATTATAAGTTTTATTGCTGGTGATTGAATCATTGAAGGATGTTTTACCCCCCAAGTTTCTATATATGGCTTTGAGATTTCAGGAAGGACCAATGCATGGTCTGCACATACTCCATGACAAATGCCCATGGGCACCTTACTGTCATTGGTTTGCCTCCACTTGCTGCTTGAGTGATTTTTCAGGGAGCCTTCTAGCTGTTTCCTGATCCCACTGGGCAAACACTTCACCCACCACTTCTTGGGCATCTTATGCAGTAAGTTTCCACCTCTGTCTCAGAGACAGCCTCGAGAACTTCGCCTAGGGAACCTTCAGGGCTTTTGTAGAGATCTTTCAGATCTCTTCCCGGACAGATTGTCAGATCCTTGCATGGGGCCCTCCAGACTTGGGATTATCTCTTGACCCTTTGATGAGATGCTCTGTAGAAGCTGGCTGCTTTTGTCTGCCTGTGTTGAGGGACATGATGTCCCATGATTAACTTCTATCTGATCTTGGTCCATAGATAGCTGTGGGGGAGGGGAGGACCATTCGCCCTGCTGCTGTGTGAACCTCTATTATTTAATGCTCTTCTAGCTTCTCCTGTTTTTCAGGGTTAATGAAATCTTGGAGGCAGACAGCAGAACCCTGGCCCTGGGAGGCCAAACTGTTGGACACCAGTTGGTTAAATGCTTCCTGTGATTTTTTTAGCTATGGCCAGTAAACAGCTCCTACTTTCTAGGTGCTTCTTCAAAAGGTAACACGCTAGGTGACGAACAGCAGGTGGGCCAATTGATCAGGATATCTTGATGTTGGATAGAATGAAGCCCCATCATCCTTAATTGGGGCTGAATGATGTGATAGCTTGAGGGAGAGAGGATGGGTCTTGGGTATGGGTTTAGATTCCAGCCAGTGGTGGAGATCCGGACAAGGATAACCTCTGAGTTAAAGGTTGGGATTTGACCGAGAGATGAAGCAAAGGTTTTGGAGGAAAGAACTGTGGAGGTATGCTAGACAGAACTTCTACTGGGATGGAAGTAGAGAGTCCATTGAACAAGATGAAGGGGCGATCTCGTGGGGACCCTGCCATGTTGACAGTAGCCAGAAAAGATTCACTGTGGAGAAAGGGGAGGCCCCCCAAAAATATGGCTACATTTATCCTTTAATTTGCTGGCTAAGACCATCTGGTAGAAGAACTGCTGATGACCTGTAAACTGCTCTGATTAGCAGTTTCTGCCCCAGAAAGGGCAGGAAGTGGTGGTGTCCTGCTTCCTGCTCCAGAACTCCAGCATACGGTCCATATAGCCCAAGGCATGGTCAGATCTTTCTTTTCCTTGCCCCTTCCAAACTTTGACTTCAACCCTCTTCCTAATCTGAACTTCCAATGACTCCTGGATATCAGGGGTTGATGAACAAGGGCTCCCCAGCCTGCCTCTATCTGCCTGTATGTAGGAACTGTCCAGAACAAGGCCTCTTGGGTGGTGAGAGAAAGATCCTCTTGCAAGGACACACCATGTGATGTGTTAGAGTGGCACCAGGTTTTGGCAGCTCCCTGGTACCTGGAAAGGCCTTAGGTAGGCCTGCTTGAATAGCCCAGGCCTGGGTGGTTGACGTAGGCCTCCTTGCGTGGACAAGGCCTGGGTTGGTTGAAGTCATCTTCCATGAGTGAACAAGGCCTATGGTGGTTGAGGTAGGCCTTTTTGAGTGGTCAAGACCTGGGATGGTTGGGATGGGAGAAGGAAAACCTGGCAGAGGGGTGCTCTGTGACATCCCCAGTACTTTTCAGTCATGCTGAGTTAAAGGCGTAAGTCACAAAAAATGCCACACCAGTTTGGAATTATGATTAATAGGGTGGTATTTATTTAAAGGGGAAAAAACTTACAGATCACTGTGTCCCAGGCAACAGCCCTCTATGCAACCAGGAAGGGAGTCTAGTCACCGGCGGAGCAGGTAGTGAAGAGAGAGAGGAGAGGGAAGTGGCCTCTTTTGTAAAGGGAGAGAGACCACGCCCCAATGGGCTGGAATCTCAGCAGCTATAGGCTGGAGGAGTGGGAGGATCTCCCGCAACACCTCCCCCTTTGTTTAAACAAGAGAGTTCTAAACCTACTATGAAATTATATACAATAAGTACAAATATCCTATTCTAACTAGCTTGGTCTTGTATAAAAAATAACTTGGCCAAGTCATGAGAGAAAGTAACTACATTTATATAGTCTTCAACCCCATCGAAGATCTGAGAAGGGAAATAATGTTACCTGGGTAATTAGGAAGTTCAGTAAAACAACTTCCAAAACATGCAACAAATCACAGAGACAACTAGCTACCTGGGCAATCACCCAAAGTCACATTAGCAGCGTTGAAGCAACCAACTTTGGCTAAGGCCTAACATAACTGACATACCATTTTCTAAGGCAAGCAACTTTTCAAAACTATCTTACCCTGTCTTGGCAGGATATGACAGCCCTGTTTTATCCATTGATGCACGCTCTGTATCTTTGTCAGTGGTTGAGGTATGGGCATTTCTTTGCCCCAAGGCCAGTTCTGCCAAAAAGAAAGGCTCCAGGTGGAGTGTCTTTGGTGCTCAACATTCTCTTGGGAATAGAGTGGTGTTGCCAGGAGCAATTGTGTCTCACTACCACAAAACTCTGAGTTAGATTAAAGGCCATTTTCTACAGCTCTTTGAAGAAGTTGAAGATTATCTATCTATACTAAGTATAATCTCTATATATCTAAAGAACCTGATTAGTCTAATTATAAATGACAAACTTAGATGACTATTAATCTGTATAATTCTCAATATCTATCTAACTTAAAGACTAAGAAAATAAACGAATGTGAAACAAATGAGGACAATGACCTCCAAATATAAACAATGTACAAATATACATTGCAGTAGGTAAATATATATCAATACACAAATATTATATAAGTATCTTAATCAGAGGTAGAAATGTACACTGCAATATGGTAAATATATACAATATATATATATATATATATCAATACAATATATGTCAATACATAAAAAAATGTTTTAAACAGAGGTAGAAACATGCATGCATACAATAGTCAATATAATTTAACTTTGTATCAATATACAAGAATCTATACCAATATATTTGTCTAAAAACAGTAACTCACAATTACAAATCTATTATCCCATCATCCCTCTTTTTTTTTTCAAAATGATCCCTGAGCTTTTAAAATTCCTCTCCCAACCCTCAATCATATACTAATTATAATCAACCCCTAAATGATGTCCCTAAACCCAAGGGCAAACTTTACTGGGAGAGGGGACGTCGTCCTCTAGAATTACTTCCAGCTGTCATGGGGGCGACGTTCTTTCTGGGGGATCCTGTGAAAGTAAAATGATGGTTAAATTTCAAGATCAATGTCTTTTTAAATTGCAAATAGTCTCTGAGTATTTTGTGCAGGTCTGGCCAAAATGTTATATAAGATGTGCACCATTTCAGCTAACCAAGTTGGAACTGTCTTGTGCAGCTGGTACCCAAAGCAGGTCTTTTAGTAGCGCTATCAGTATCATGACGTCATATCAACCAGGTGGAGTTGTTGTTATGGGGCCCCATCTTCTTCCTGGAAACTTCAAATGTCACTTCAGGAAAAACTCATTGTTCATTGTGAAAAACTTAAACATTAATCATATAGACATATATATATATATATATATATATATATATATTCACTGAAAGGCATAATAGATATATTCAATGAAAAGTATGATAGATATGAAGAAAAGCAAAGATGTTTTCTAAACTCATATTTCTTTCTATCCCATATCATGGCTCTTGACATGAGACAGAAACTCCAGAAACACCGGGTTTTTCTCTTACTAACAGGCTTGGAATTGGAGAGGGACTGAGCCAGAGTCCAACTTGAAAACCAGCTTTATAAATTTAGAAATATGGTTTAATATTACTTACACAGCCCTTTCAGTTTTCTTGATATTTCCTATTGGGCAGGTATTTTTCCATCTGTCAGTATCCAAACATCCAGGGTACCTTGAATTTTTCAAAGATGAGTGTTTTCCTGTGGAGATAGGAACAGAACCCTGCCCCCATTCTATATGTTTTTCTTACCACCTGTATGAATATCATCATTGTGGATGAGTTGTCATTTCTCCTTTCCAAGAGGTTTCTCCTCTTCAAATCGAAACTTTATTAATTTTGATGGTATCCACAATTTTTCTTCTCTTGTGGAAACAAGCGCAAAACCCCTTCCCCAACGTAGCACATCTCCTGGCTTCCATTGAGAGGTCAGCACATCTTTAAAATAAATTGGTTGATTTAGTTCAGCAGACTTTTCCATTATCCAATGTCTTTCTGCTGCTGTCGTTCCTTTCTCATTAGCGTTAAGAAAATTCAAGGTTAATAAAGCATTATGTAATCTATTTCTGGGGGTATTTTCGGTCCCTTTCTGTTTGTTCAGCATATCCTTTATAGTACGATTTGATCTTTCTATAACTGCCTGACCTGTAGGATTATTTGGTATACCTGTAATGTGTTTTATATTATAATAATCAAAAAAGCATTTCATTTTCTTAGATACCATTATCTGTCTTTATTTGTGCAGGTATACCCATGATGGCCATAACTTCCAATAAATGTATGATTACTGAATCAGCCTTTTCTGAGCTCAGGGCAGTAGCCCATTGAAAACCTGAATATGTGTCTATGGTATGGTGTACATATTTTAATTTACCAAATTCCATAAAGTGGAACACATCCATCTGCCAGATTTCATTTCTCTTAGTACCCTTTGGGTTACTCCCTGCAGGCAACAGTGTTTGATTATAGAAAGAACAAGTAGGATATCTCTTTATAATGTCCTTAGCTTGTTGCCAAGTAATGGAAAATTCTTTCTTTAGGCCTTTACTATTGACATGATGCTTCTTATGAAATTCTGAGGCCTGCAATACACTTCCAATCAATAATTGATCAATCTCAGCATTGCCTTGGGCTAGAGGACCAGGCAGACCTTTATGGGACCAGATGTGTGTTATGTACATCGGACAAAGCCTGTTTCTAATTATATCTTGTACCTGGATAAACAATGAAGTCAACTCTGTGTCATCTGGTATAAATTCAGCGGTTTCAATATGCAAAATAACTCTTTCTGCATATTGTGAATCTGTAACTATATTAAGAGGTTCTTTAAAATCCCTTAGCACCATAAGAATGGCATATAATTCTGCCTTCTGGGCAGAATTATAAGGGCTTTGTTCCACCTTACTCAATTCATCTGACTTGTAACCTGCCTTCCCTGATTTATTTGCATTAGTATAGAACGTACGGGCTCCAGTTATTGGAGCATCACGTACAATTCTAGGAAGAATCCAAGAAGTTCTTTTTATGAGGTTAAGTTTACCACTTTTTGGATAGTTGCTATTAATTTATCCCAAAAAATTAGCACAAGCTCTTTGCCACGGTTCATTGTCTTCCCATAACTTTTTTATTTCTTCAGTAGTAAAAGGCACTATAATTTCTGCTGGGTCTATACCTGCTAGTTGATGAAGTCTCAGCTTACCTTTTATAATTAATTCAGAGACTTTTTCCACATAAGTTTTTAATTTTTTACTTGGTTTATTAGGTATAAATATCCACTCTAAAATAATATCTTCCCTCTGCATTAGAATCCCTGTAGGAGAAATTCTGGAAGGCAATATGACTAGGATGCAGCTAAGATTTGGGTTCACCCTATCCACATGTGCCTCCTGTAATTTTTCCTCAATCATTGTCAGTTCCTTTTCTGCTTCAGCTGTCAGTTTTCTTGGACTATTCAAATCTTTATCACCATCTAAGGTTTTGTTTAAATGAACTATTAGATCAGGTGTTATCCCAACAGCTGGTCGTAGACTGGAAATATCTCCTAACAATCTTTGGAAGTCATTAAGAGTCTTTAAGCGGTCTCTCCTAATTTGTGCCTTTTGCGTTTTAATTTTCTCTAACCCTATTCTGTAACCTAGGTAATTAATAGAATTTCCTCTTTGAATCTTTTCAGGGGCAATTTGTAATCCCCACCTAGGCAAGACTTTCTTTACTTCTTCAAACATGCTTTTTAAGTATCTTTATTTGAATCAGATAACAAGATGTCATCCATGTAATGATAAATTATGGACTTGGGGAATTGTTTACGAATTATTTCAAATGGCTTACTTACAAAATATTGGCACAATGTAGGACTATTGAGCATACCCTCTGGGAGGACAGTCCATTGATATCTCCTATTAGGCTGAGAATTATTATAAGTAGGCACTGTGAAGGCAAATTTTTCTCTATCCTTTTCTTGTAACGGTATAGTGAAAAAACAATCTTTCAAATCAATAACTATAAGAGGCCATCCTTTTGGTAACAGAGAAGGCAAAGGAATTCCAGATTGTAGTGGGCCCATAGGTTGAATTACTTTGTTGACAGCTCTTAGATCTGTCACCATTCTCCATTTACCAGATTTCCTTTTTACAACAAACACAGGAGAATTCCAAGGGCTGGTTGATTCTTCAATATGGTGAGCATCTAGTTGCTCTTGCACCAGCTGTTCCAATGCCTGTAGTTTATCTTCAGCTAGAGGCCACTGTTTGATCCATATTGGCTTCTCAGTTAGCCATTTTAAAGGTAGGGCTTTTGGTACCTCTAAAGGTTTGGTATTTGCTGTATGTTCTTGTACAGCCTGAATGGCTGGTTACCTTTTTCCATAATACCTCATCATATCCTTCCCAGAATTATGAGTTCCTGGAACTACAGGAATGTTAATCTGGGTATTCCATTGCTGTAGCAGGTCACAGCCCCATAAATTTATGGCAATATAGGCTATATATGGCCTTAGTCTTCCTATTTGCCCTTCGGGCCCTATGCATTCAACCCATCTTGTGCTTTGTTTTACACGAGATAGGGTTCCAATTCCCAGGAACTGAACATCTACCTCTTGAAGAGGCCAATTTGGATGCCAAGATTCTGGGGTAATGATACTTACATCCGCACCGGTGTCTAATAAGCCTTCAATAAAAGTGCCATTTATACAGACTCTTAGCTTTGGTCTTTGATCATTAATAGAAGTCTGCCAAAATATACGTTTACTCTGTCCTACTGGGTTTTTTGACTCATCCTCCACACATAATTCATCATTTAGACCAGTATTACTTTTTACAGCAGAAATTGGAGCTTTTAATTTTCTTGGTGAGGCATGTTCTCCACTGTGACTGGGAATGACTGGGCCACTGTTGGCTTGGGGGCCTGAGAGAGGCCCCTCAAGGAGTTTCCCGATGACATTGGATTGCCCCGTCTGTCTGTTGTTGACCTACATTCGTTGAGCCAATACCGGCCTTTACTGCATCTCCTACATATACCTGAAGGCCGAGGTCTCCTATTTTTGTCATTCCCAGAAGAGATATTTTTCCTAGAAATTCTTTGCCTGAAATCCCTTTGCAAATGTCCTAATTTACCACAATTAAAACACCTGGAAGTTTGATGTCTCCTCATTGCTTTGGAAATCACTTCTCCTACCCAAGATTCATCATTATAGCTAAACGTCTCAACATTCATCGTATGCTGAATCCATTCATCCATAGGTGCTGATCTAGACTTTAAAGGCCCAATTATCTTTTTGCATTCTATGTTTGCATTCTCAAAAGCTAGAGATTCAAGAAGTATTCGTCTAGCTTCTGGGTCTGTTACCCCTATGTCCAATGCCTTAATTAATCTTTGCAAAAAGTCAATAAAGGGTTCTCTCTGTCCCTGCCTAATTCTGTTATATGAGTCAACCCTTTTTGCTGGATCTTATATCCTATTCCAGCATTTAAAGCTGCTTGGAGACATAGACACAGTACTTCATCGTCATAAAGAGCTTGGACCTGTGGATCAGCATATTCTCCTACACCAAGAATTTGATCTTGGGAAACCTCAACACCTTTTGCTCTTCCTTGCTGTTCCATATGTTTGGATTCTTCTCTGAAATAAATTCCAAACATCAAGGAAGGCCCATTATCTAAAACTGCAGACACTAACTGATGGAAATCATGGGGGGGTAGCTCTAGCATTAGAAGCCCAAGTCCTTATCATTTCCTTTACATATGCATTGTGCAAGCCAAAATTAACAACAGCTTACTTAATTTCTTTCAGATCATTCATTGCTATTGGCGTCCATCTAGCTTCTCTAACTCCCTTTGAGCCTTTAGAAGTTGATGTTTTGTCAGAATTAAGTAAAGGGTATGTTGCTAGAACCCTGGGTAAGCCAGTTCTAATAGCTGGTGGAGGCATTGTATCCTGTCCTTGTGCCTCCTTACTCTGTTCACCAGCTGCAATAATTTCTCCAATCTTTTCAAATCTTTTTATCATTGTCTCTCTTAAATCCTGAATCTCCTGACCTGTATATATTTCCAGTGATTTCACTGAGGCATCAATTTTTTGGTCCCCATTCTGCACCTGTGATTCCAAAGCTTTAATTTTTTCCTTCAAAGATAACATGTCCTCCTTAAACTTTTCTTGTATATCATGTAGATTCCCATCTTGGAGGTACATTCTGTCTGTTACCTTATCAAAACTTTGTGATAAAGTCTGAACATCAAATTCAACAGCCTGAACCCTTTCAGGTAACTTTCTAATACCCTTGGATATGGAGTCAATTTTGTCTGTCATAGTATCCACTTGTTCAGATAACCTCTGATTTTCAATAATTTTAATCCTGTCAATTAGTTGTTCATTATTAGTTCGTAAAGATTCTATCGTTCTTAGGAGTACCATATTCTTCCTTTATGATAGAATATGGAAAAGAAAACTGAAACCTAGTAACAAGCAAATCAAGGTATCCCCATAATCATATAAACCTTGTATGACGTAATCCATTGCATTAGTAAATATAAATTTACTAATCCATTGTATTAGTGAAAACAAAGCAGTAAAATTTGTGTTAGAAACGAAAACTGCCATATTACCTATTATCCAGCAGGTGGCGCTGTTGCTGAGTCGCCATGAAAACGGGGTCCTGTTTCAGTGCCTTAGTAGATGTTAAAAACTGGAAAATGCAAGTTTCTCAACAAAGTAAATGTAATTAAATCAATTCCATTGACAGAACCAGAAACCCAGAATCCAGGGGTAGAGAAGAGCAACCTGGAAGCCGCTTATGCCTCCACGTGACAGAGTCACCCTGAGGGGTTGCAGCTTTCAGCAACCGTGTGCTCTGGTTAGCACCACTTAAGAGCTGTGCTTGCAAGGGAGATTTAAAAACGACTCAGAAAAGAGCAAACCACGCGGGCAGAGACTACGCGGGCCTGTGGAGTTTAAATCCACATGGGGAGGCCAAGGCCGCTGCTGCAAGGCACAGGCGGCGGCTGAGGAAGGGAGGGCTCCCGCCAAGCTGAACTCGCAGCCGGCAGCCGAGCGGGGAAAGGAGAGGTTCTAAAACCAAACGTTGGGCACCAAAATGAAGGTGTAAGTCACAAAAACTGCCACACCAGTTTGGAATTATGATTAATAGGGTGGTATTTATTTAAAGGGGAAAAAAACTTACAGATCACTGTCCCAGGCAACGCGGAGCAGGAAGTGAAGAGAGAGAGGAGAGGGAAGTGGCCTCTTATTTAAAGGGAGAGAGACCACGCCCCAATGGGCTGGTATCTCAGCAGCTATAGGCTGGAGGAATGGGAGGACCTCCCGTAACACCAAGTAGCTGCTGTGCTGCAATCTGACATGGGTGGAGCACAAGCCACAGGATCAGCAGAATGAGAAGGTAGGAAAGGTGCCCATGGTGGTGAGTGGCATCTTACAGAAGTCAAGGCCTCTGGTGGCCGAGAGGCACTCATAGCCGTTGCGACTCCATGGAAACTGAGGAATTCAGCAGGACAGGTGACAAGATTTTAGAATCTTTGGGCAGCAGGTGTTCCTTGAGAGGAGCAGAGGAAGCCAATGATACCTCTGTGGGCTGCCTATGTGGTAGGTAGGCTTTGGCAGCTTCTGGCTTTGATGCTTCACCTGAGGCATCTTGTCTTAAGTGCTGGCAAAAGCTGATAAGTCTTTCTATGGTGCTATGTAGAAGTGAAACCAGTACCTTGTCCTTTGGTTTCTTCCTGCTGTCTCTGTAAGCTTTCAGGGTCCCGATTTTCTTCCTGACCTTGTTGTGTTCCCTCTTCATCACCTTTTTAGTGGCGGTATTTTCTGCTGGTGAAGGTGAAGTTAAGTCACGGTGGAGGATGGGTAATAATAGGTGGAAGAGCCCCAGCCCCCATACAAAGGCAACGACCATGTCCATTGCCCAAGTGGTGAAGCTGGGGATCAGCCATAAAGGATCAACACTTTGCCGAAGAGAGAGAAAATTCTCCATCTGGATAGCACTGTTGTTCTCAGGCAACTGAATGCTGAGAGTTCTCTCTGGAGTTGGTAGCTAGGCCCAGGCCTGCATCACAAAGCTCCTGTCTCCCTGTCACAAAGGGCTCCTGGGTGTGTGGGAGGGGTGCTAGGAAGAGCTGACCAAACAATCACATGGGCTCCATCCTCCACAGCCTTTTGTGTCTGTTTCCAATTCTATCTGCACACTTCATCAGAAATAGAGTCTTGTCCATTATCTCATCCTCTCCTACCCCCAGAGAGAGGTTTATCCATGCTCTATGGATTTTTGAGACCTCCAAGTCACCTCCAGTGGCATACCTCCTCCAAAAGGCCCCACCTACTAATCCCTTCCAAAAGTTCTACCAAGCACTCAAATATATGAGCCTATGGAGTTTATTCCACCCACCACCATCCATTCTCTGGCCCTCCACAGGTTTGTAGCAATATCATAAAGCAGAATTCACTTTGTCAAACTTCAAAAGTCGCCATAGGCTCTCACAGTCTCAACACTACTTCAAAGTCCAAAATCTCTTCCTAGACTCAAGGCAATCTCTTCATTGTAACCTCAAGTAAAAGCAAAACTCAAGTTCCATATTTCAACATACAGTGTCACAGAATATACATTCCCATTCCGAAAGAGAGGAAGGAGGGTGTCTTGAGGAAATACTGGACCAAAGCAAGAGCAGAACCCAGCAGAGCAAACTCCAAACTCTGCACCCCCATGTCTGATATCAAAGGGCTCTTCAGCTTCTCCCAGTCCTCGAAGCTTTGGTGACTGCAGCAGACTTCCTTCTCTTGGGCTGCTTCCTCTCCCTGTTAGCAGATTTCCTTGCCAGATATCCACTGCTCTGGCATCTCCAACATCTTGGGGTCTTCAAGGATTCTGGGCTTCACCTTCACAGCTTCACTTATTGGCCTCTCTATTACTCCATGCAGGGACACTCCTGACATATGCCCGGTCTCAGCAGCTTTCCGTAAGCACAGAGGTTGATCCCACTACCCCTTCACTCAAGTTTCCTTCATGACTCTAACGCCAGAACCACATGACCCAAAGTTGCCAAGCTCTGCTGCCTGCTTAGCATGAAACCCAGAACCTGGACCCTTCTTGAATTGTATTGGCATAAACTTTGATTTGTTGTTGCTCTTTAGGGACAAGTCATTCCTGAAGGCCTTTTCTTCTCACAAATTGCAGGATTAACTGGCTGGGGTCTTGCCCTGAGGGACCCTTCCCTCTACTCCATTTCTCTTTATCTCTTTCAGCACCAAGCAAGGCTCCAACATTACATTTCTTGTGCTCTTTATCCCCTCCAACTGTACACTTGTATTTATTTCCTTCTGCCCTGTTTGATCTTTTTCATTGTAGATAATCATAGCAAGATAGATCTTTAATAACCACGCAACAGAGGCAATAGCAAGCTGTCTTGAAATCTTCTCTGCCTTGAATGCCTTGGCATGGGAGACAACTTCCTAAATATAAGACCAGTAGCACAGATACTGAGAGCAACAATTAGTAAATGAGACCTCCTGAAATTGAGAAGCTTCTCTGCCTCATACCGAAATGGATGATGCTGCCTCCACGAATCCTCAGAGAGTGAGACTCAGAACTTTCTCTTGCAGTTTTAGCGGAGTTTTTTTTTCGTAGTACCCTGACTCATGCCATACAGTTTTTATATCGTCTATGACTTATAGACAATCAACAATATTAAGCAATCCAGTTTCAGCATGACTCGAAGAAAAGGATTCTCGGTCATCTTTGAAAGGATTACAACATGCCAATGGTCCTGCTGAGAATCGGTGTGGCCTCATGCTGAACTGCTGCTCTTGGGAGTGTAAGACCTCACACCCTTAATGACTTCTCATCTATCTTGTGAGCTGCTCTGGATGCAAACCAAGGCTTCAAACAGAAACTTGGATGACTAAGAACGTGATTAACCACTGCAGCCACAGTTCAGTCATCTGAAGTCAAGTATGGACAGCAGCAATGGTCTTGAGAGCTGTGCCACATGAGCCAGATCTACACCACTGCTTCCCAAATCCAGGTCGCTGGGGGGTGGGGAGCCAGATCTACACCACTGCTTTCCAAGTCCAGGTCGCTGGGGGGGGGGAGCCAGATCTACACCACTGCTTCCCAAGTCCAGGTTGCTGTGGGGGGGGGGGGAGGGGGAATCTAGGAAGGAAACTGGAAAATGAATTACCTATTTTGTTTCCTTAAGTCTAAATCTAAAATCTTCTGAGATAGCGACAACTCAGCTCATTTCACTGAACCTAGTTTCCAGAAACAATAGATAACATTTTTTCTATAATTGCCAAGTATTCCTGAAGGTCAAACAGTGATGTAAATGGAAGGGTTAAGCCTCTGAGAGACACCATTTTAACACAGAAAAAGATGATATTGTCCTGATTTCAAATATAGGCAATGATTTTCCATATTTATAAGTCAGTCTTGATGCCTATAGGTTAAGGCAAAGAAATAGACAATAACTTTAGACCTGACATTGCTTCAAGGAAATTGTTGCAGCTTGTGAGGTTTCAACATCCAAGTTCTCAATTGGATAATCTATTCATTGTGTTTTGTCAACCTAAAAAGGCTGTATTACCCTTCAGTTCCTTAGAATCAGAATTAGCCCATATAATTTATATCAGCAACTGAGATGAAGACTGGTCAAAGTCTATTTGCATGATGCCTTGTGGCACATTTTCCCCCAATACCTGCAACACAATAGACAGAGGTGTGGGGTGTGTGGACTAAGGATGATCAACTCCTGATGCATGGAAGAACAGTGAAATCTATCCCGTTTTAGCAGACAGTGATGGAATAGCTTAGTATCTTTCAGGTAAAAAAGGCAATGCTGAGAATTACTGAACATAAAACAAACAGTAACACCTATTGGCCACCATCTAATAGGAAGGGTAAGAAGCTAACTGTGCAATATAGTAACTTCCTTCCTAGCCCATTTGTCTGGGTCAGAACAGTAACACGCCTGACTGAGAGTAACAGAAATGAGTTGAGACGAGGATCCCCCTGTCCAACCATTAAACTAATTCCTTTCCACTCCCTCATAGTTGATGCTCCATATGCCTTCAGCAGATGGCTGTGGTGCTTCTGGTGTGGTCAAAGGGAATGCTCTTTCATAGCCCAACAGGTTATTTTGGTTTATATAACAAGATAATTCAAAAAAAAAAAGAATCTTCCTCAGGGGCATCTTTCTACTAGCAAAATGTAAAAACTATTGAAAACTCTTAATTTTTCTATTGAATTGGTAATAATTATTGGTCATCAATCATAAGCAAGTCTTAGGGCTAAGCATACAGATAAGTTGTTAAAATGATTCTCTGGCGTGTACCAAGTCCTGGGTTTGATCTCTACTCCAGAGACACAGGGTATGGTACCATATGCCTGTAATCCTAGCATGCTGGAGGTTGGGGTAGAAGCAGAAGTTGGAGATCATTATCAGTTACAAAGAGTGTTTGAGACCCAGTTATTTTAGATTGTGTCATAAACTTTAAATTATTTTCCATAAATAAAAAATATTTAGAAAAAAGCACATTGAGAAGCTCATATATGCCTCTGTGTGTGTATAGATAGATAGATAAATAATTACACAAGTCATAAATCAAGCCATTCTTTAAAACTAAGTATAGCTGATAATAAGCTCCTATTCTTAGAAATGCCTTTCCTCCACTCTCTATAAAATATACTTCTTTTTGAATATGGTCAAATTGGATGATTATTTTTGGCTATGCAGATGCAACCTTTTTCTTTTTACTTCCTCTTGTGTGGATAGAAAGGAGATGAGATTTGAAATCATATCTGAGACAGAATCTGTTACTAATAATGCTACTTGGAGAAAGTTACATTAAGCTTTCATTTCCTCATTTGTAAACTAATAAACAATTGGCCATTTATAAAGTAAGAGTGTGCGCTCACAACACACGTACATACAAATTATATATGTCCGTAAAAAAAAAACATTTACCATTTACCACACACGTTTACTGGAAGAATTAAATAAGATGTAGTTTATTGTTCATAAGTTTAGATTTTCCTCTTCCACTCTGAAACTTGCAGTGACTCATCAATTGAATATAAGATAGTGCTGCAGGAACTCTTCCTAAAGCAGCCAATAGTTAGTACCAAGTCAACATCCACATTACCGTGGATGAAACTGCTGAGTGCTCAATGCTCTCATCATTCCTATGACTTATACAATTATGTCCAAACCCTCAAATACAAGTTGAACTGTTGAAATCAATGGGGGTAAGTGTTTTCCTGCATAGCCAACCAACAAGTCTGTAATGGCATCAGCCTGAATCAATACAATATGAATTTACAATAATAAAAGAATAGCTCAGGTGGTTCTGACTACAGAGACACCAGTGCTGTTATCAGTCTCATAACTGAACAAAATATTTATTTCACTGATCTCTATGACCCTACTATAAGTCCTTGTCTCAAGATTTTGAGAAACATTGTCTCACCTTCTGTTTCATGAGATCATCTAGAAAGAACATTTTTAATAAAATTCATTGTAAATGGTGTTTGAAAAAACATCAATAGGTATTGTGAAAACAGTGAAAGATTTGTGACTGAAACATTTTAACAGAAATTGCTAATTTTACTAAGTATTTGACACACACACAAACAGAGAGGGGGGAGAGAGGGAGGGGGAGAGAGGTACTTCAGTCATGACTTGACCATAATCTTAAATTTTCTTTGGGTCCCCAAAAGATTATCAGTGCCTCCAATCAGCAGAAAGTGCCCAGAAAACTATGCCCACATTCTCCCCCCCCAAAAAAATAGATTATAGATGTTTATCTTTGATTAGAGTCTTGGTTATAAGTTGTTATGAATAATGGTTAAAAAAAAGCTAAACAAAGGAGATTAGATTCAGAGTTCTTGTTTTGATAATGCTTTTGTACACTGTAAAGATTTGTCATTCATATTGGTTTAATAAAATGCTGATTGGCCAGTAGTCAGACAGGAAGCATAGGTGGGGCAACCAGATTAAGAGAATTCTGGGAAGGAAAAGCAGAGACACAGTCATCAGCTAGACACAGAGGAAGCAAGATGAGAATGCCTTACTGAAATAAGGTACCAAGCCACATGATTAAACATAGATAATATTTATGGATTAATTTAACTTGTAAGAGCTAGTTCATAATAAGCCTGAGCAATAGGCCAACCAGTTTATAGTTAATATAAGCCTCTGTGTGTTTCTTTGGGACTGAAGTGCTCTGGGACGAGGAGAGACAGAAACTTCCATCTTACATTCCCACTTTTTAATATTTAATAATTTTTAAAGATTTATTTAGTTTTTTTTAAGTGCATGAGTGTCTGCCTGCATTTGTGTGCATCATGTGTGTTCCTGGTGTTCTAGAAGGTCAGAAGAGGGTTTCAGATCCTGCAGAAATGGAGTTATGGGTAGTTGTGAGCCACTATGTGGGTGCTAGGAATCAAACTCTGGTCTTCTGCAAAAGCAGCAAGTGCTCTTAACAGCTGATCCATCTCTCCAGCCACTATACTACTTCCATTCTTTAAATGGAAAGCATACATCTGAGGAATAAATTCCACCACATAAAAATCAGGACCATCATATTCATATTATTTTGTTTCATTTTCTCTGGATAACACAACACTGTGTACATATGAGTTGATTTCTGTTAATTGTGTAATTTCCCTGTTGCCTGTCAAATAGACACCTACGTTTACAATCACATGGAGAGTGTTATTTTCACATCAGTAAAATGACCTTGCATGCATTCTTAGATTTCAAACTTGCATGAGAAATTTCTTAAATAATACACAAAAAGCCCTGTCCCAATGACCTAAGAGCATTCCTTGGGCCCCTGAGTTCCCTCACCTCCACATAGAACGTCCCTGCTTCAACATCTCAGCCCTCCAGGGACTTTCAGTACTCAGACTCTAGCAACCATCAAACTCCAAGTCAGAAACAAACATACTACAAGCAATCCTCATTTATTGCTGTTTGGCTTTAAAGTGTTAGGATGAGTACTTTTTATTACTAGAGGAGCAACGTGACATAATCAATTTTAATATTGTCTTTCCTCTAGTTAGAATGATTTTAGCTCAGTTTTCAAGTACCTTCACCTCATATTTGTACAGTCCTTCAGATTCCAAGAATATGATCTCATATTAGATCTCTGCAAAACTCAGCAGATATCACTATTTTTAGGTTACTGAAAATAAATATTGGCCCAGAAAGGCTGATTTTTCTTGGGAGCACAAGGGTAGCAAAAGGTCAGAATATTAACATGGCTCCTGTTTATTAGTCTGTTTATAATAATGCCTAACTTTTTGGTCTAATTTATACCTTATCTATTTTTACCTGCTATTTTTTCTGAAGATGTTGGGTACCAAGCAAAGATGGAAATAAAACAGGTCTCCCATAAAAAGAAAGGTCACAATTGTGTATTCACCAGATAAATTTAAATGTTTGAATGCCATAGCAGAGCTAAGGTGAGAGCAGAATGTTGCAGGTGTGGGAGAAAAATGGCTGCTGGAGAATCCAGCAAGAAAGTGAGAAAACATCTCTGGGGCAAACGAAGGGGACTCGTCAACATACTCTCAAGGAAAACCGAAGTACTGCTCAAGCTGAAATACGGATTTTCACAACACAGTTCTCTGTATCACTGATGATAAAGCAGCAAACAAAGACCAAGAGAAAAGGATGAGCCAAGGTATATGTCATTTCAGAGCTTTTGTGATGTATCTATCATGTTTTGGATTTTCAAGTTATTAATTAGAACTCAAAGCATTACGATGTACTAAAAATGTTCTCCTTTTATTGTTTTCAGGTACTATATTAGTCAATGAGTGAAACATGTCTAAGAAAATACTCCTGAAATATTTTTCATTGTTGTTTATTTGTTTTGCCTCTGCAGTGCACCATATACTGCAAACTGTGATGCTGCAATTTTTAGAATTATAGATCTGCAATAGATTGAAAGACAAACAGATGGATGAATGGATGAACAGACAGACAGACAGATAATAGGTTCTTCTCTGGCTTCCTGTCTAATCTCTTTCATTCCTATTACCTAGAAGCATTAAGAAATCTTTGGCATATTAAGATGAAACATGACCTGTAACTGAAGTTTAAAGAGATCACCAATGGTCAGTAATTTAATAAATTATACCTAAGCAACAAATCCTCCACGAAATCCAAAAAGACTAGACTTGGAGAATTTCTAGTAGTTTCCCATAGGAATGTTTGAGGGTATCACCATAGAGGGCACTGAAGCCCCACCCCCAAACCGTACCTCACTCCATCCATCTCTTCAACTAGTTCCTTACCTTTCTCCCTTTTGATAGGTTCTATAAAAAACTAGGAAATGTATTCTCAGGGGTTAAACTAATTAAGGCCAACATACTGACTACTTACCAGTAGCATCCCTAAAGTAATGTGTCTGACCCCTCTCTGAGGAGTGGATGGGGGGGCGTGCAGGCCTAGGTGGAGGGAATAGGAGGAGGGGAGGGAGTGGGAACTGGGATTGGAATGTAAAATGAGAAAAAGATAGTTTTCTTTTTAAAAAAATAATAGAAAAGAAAAAAGAAGAGATAAAAATATAATTTACCAGTAAAACTTTAAAAAAAGAATTCTAACAGTATGCTATCTATGCTCAACATTGGAATAAGGGTTAGTGTTTGTGGAGAGTGGGAAGTCTTATAAAAATGTGTGTTCTAATGTTAGCTCCAAGTATCCAGTGATAAGATTAAAATAAATTTAGTACTCGGTATCTTCTAAAGAGATTTTTTTTTTTACCTCCCTACATAAATTTTCCTGACAAGAGATAAAGTGTTCTGTATCAAGTGTTGTGTTAATTGTTTGAATGAGTAGAAAGACTCTTTGATTTTTTTCCCACACAGCTCCCTTACAAACATGCAGTGATAAGATTCTTGAAGACTGACAGCCACAATGCATGTCTGTGAACAAATCAGTAGATGCATGCACTCCTCAGTGGTGTCGGTAGAGTCAGTGTGCAGAATTATCTTTTCTACAAGTCTATTCAGGAATGAATGACAAGTCTCTGCTACAAAAAAGAAGAAAACAAAATCTGATAAAGAAATTTATCTTTCTGTATGTTACAGAGGTATTATTTTAAAAAAATCATGATAGTTAAAGATCACTGGTTATTTTAGAAGTTCAAAATCATTACCTTCTAAGTTTGAAGCTGGCAATAGTGACCCAAAGGAGGTTAGCCTGCCCCTTATTTAGCAGAAATGCAGAGAATGCAAGACACTGGGAATTTATGAGCACACAAAATTATACACTCATGAATAGAGCCCATGAGACAAGAGGAGTAAAATTTGAGTAACTCTGATTTATGGCTATATTTTGTCTATGAGCTTATGGAAACAGATGGTGAGAGGAAAAAGAAAACCAGTGTGCACTTTCGGATTTTAAAAGAGAAGCAACATTAAATCCAGAAAGCCTTGATGAGTAACCCATTTGAAATGTACTCATCCGTGTTTCTATGGTTTCTATTGGAGTGTGTTAAATATGGTGCTATTTTTTTCTAAGAGAAAGAATGGGGGTGGGTTAACTAATCTTCAGTGAGATCCTTTACACATAGCTGGTGGTAACAGGAATCCCAGACGTCATCCTGAAACACCTCCACGTGTCTCTTTAGTCTATTCCTGTCTGCCTCTTGTTTCCCATATGACCCTGAAGACAAGTATAAATGTTTGCATATTGATAGCTCTTCCTTAATCTAAGACTTACTGAACTTTCACCATTATAGAGGCTCCACAGTGCCAGCAAATCTCACCTCCTAAACCAGAGTCTATTCATTAGGAAATGTTCTATTATCTGCAGCATTACACAGCAAATTGCATGCACTGAGAAGCGAGTACACAGTCTCCACAGAACTAGAAATTAATCACTTTCTTTTTTGCTAATAAACTAATATTTATTCTTACAATATATCACTTTCAATTCATACAAATAGCTAAATAGAGAAACGAAGATAAGTGTATAAACAAAACTCAGTAAAACAGACGTCAACACACTGAGCCCAAGTTAATCGGAGGTATGCATACCAATGGGTCCATCCAGGTTGGGCCATGGAGAAACACAGGTAGTCATAATAAAAGTAACATTTTCCACAAATTTTGTAAAGGCTCTTATTTTTATCTCTCCCTGTTATCGCTATAACCCTCACTTTGTCTCCGACAAAGTCATCTTTAATCCTTGAAGGTCAAGCAATTAAAAGAAGAGCAAGAAATAACCCCGAAGTTCCAGAAGCATCCTATAAACTAGTGGGCTAATGTGAGGGACTGTAGTCAACACAGATGCCCAGAATGAGCAATATCCAGAGAGCAAACCACAATGGCCTATCACTAGAGAGCTGATAAAGGAGAATCCTGAGCTCCAGATGGGAGCACTTCAGGATGCTGAAGCCCAGAACCTAGCCCATGCATCTTCTCATTTAGGAGGTTGAAGTTAAGGTGGCCAAAGATCATGGTATACCACAAGAGGCAAGAGGCAAGAGGCAAGGCAGTCACTGAAAAAAGTACTTTCCTATTGTGCCAACAAGTGTCTGCTTTAATATCTGTTTAGTGTGCTTGGACAAACAGACACTGTTTCTTACCATGTAACTCATTATGTCTTACTTACAGGAGATGCAGCCTGGTAATGCTAACAATAGCCCCAAAATCTTGGACACGAACAGGCTAGATAAGCTAGCATAGCCCTTTCCCTTCTTGTTCCAGGAAAGGGCAGTTCCAGACCGAAACTCCAGTCATTCAGGGGCTGGCAATGATAGACCTCTCATCATTCTATTTCACGAGGGAGCCTGGTTAACTGGAGGAGCTAACAGTCAGAAGGCCGCCTGCATTGGCCCCCAGCTGTAAAACACTCTCCTGTGAGACTCTGGTCAAATCACATTGTCTCGGAAGCTTGCTTTCCTGCTCTGTTAAAAACAAGCCAGTGAACTAAATCTAAATCAGCTCTACCCATGTCCCAACAGGCTCCCTCAGGCCTCGCCAGTCATTGTCACAGCACCACAGCTGTTATATTATTCAATTAATCGCAGAGTGTGTGACGGAAACAGCCATAACAATATTCTTATCCTAAGGCCGGAGTGAAATGCAATTACGTAATTAACTAAAGAGTCTGCCTAAAATATAGCAACGTCCGATTACTGATTTTATTTGTTAATGAGAAATAGAATAGACTTTTCTTAAAAAAAAAAAGTTGAGAGTTAAGTCTTTGTACCAATTAGGGAAGAAAAAGTACCAGAAAGCCTAAAGTGGAAGACGCAAGAATCTGACTACAAGGAAGACAGGTGCAGTGAGCCCTCCACAAGGGGTGGGCGTGGATGGGCAAGAGGGTCTAGGGCAGTGGTTCTCAAGCTTCCTAGTGCTGTGACTTCCAATACAGTTCCTCATGTGGTGGTGACCTACCAACCACAAAATTATTTTCCTTGCTACTGCATAATGTAATTTTTCTACTATCATGAATCATAAGGTAAATATCTGACATGCAGGATATCTGATATGTGACCCCTGTGAAAGGTTCATTTAATCACCAAAAATGTTGCAACCCACTGGTCTAGGATATGGCCGTGAACCTCAAAGCACATCTCAGTATACAGGACAAGGACCTCTTAAATGAAGATTCTCAGAGATACTGCCAGTGTGTGAGGGTAAAAGAACAGTCAAGGACAGAGTCAAGCTTCTAGACTACCAGGAGAAAATAGTTTAATAGTGCTTAGTTAGCCATTATATTTACATTTTAGTATATATACTAAATGTTAGTATATATAACTAACATGTGTTAACATTTGTTATGTCTTATAAGACATTTTACTAAGACTATTTTCATTCCTGTGCCTTGAAAAATCCCAATTCCTCCTTGTTCTTCATGTTTCTAACTCCACCTTGGACAGCTCTGAACTTGTAGAGAATGGATCTAGATAAAGTTAAGAAGTTAAGAACCACAACAATGCTGGGAAAAATAAATGATTTCCCAGCCATGGAGTCACATTCTTCCTCCGAAAGTCTTTCTGATTAACTCATCTGTGCCCCCCCCCCAAACAAAAACAACAAAAGAACACACAAAACTCAATGTTTTGATTTGGTAAAAAAGGAAATAAATTTCACAATGATCATATGTAATTAGCTTTTCTGAGCTTGCAGTTTTCTTATTGTACTAAAAATGTTGTTCCAATAGTCAATGAAATTCAGCTTCTGGAACACTTCGATTGTTGGCTTTCCAAACTTATGAGCCATTTCATTTTATTTGGGATCTTAACAGAACAACAACTAAAGGCCACATGATATGTGCACACACCTCAGGAAAAGATTCTTTGACCTTTATACATTAGATGCTGCATAGTCATACTAGAAATAAAATGTCTTATGAATAAACCAACAATTCCAGTCTTCTTGACTGCTTGAGGAATTTTATTCTGTATGCTTTCTTAATGCAAAAGAGAAAGGAAGTCAATGTTTCTTTAGCATTCACTCTGGTATTTTCTCAAATCTAGCACATAGGTTTCTGTTCTACATTTTCATGTTCTACAAATAAGAAAAGAATCCCCCAAGTCAATATCTCCACATGAGATCCCATTGCTGCTTTCTCCCTCTCCTCAACCAAACAATTAATGGATTTTAAATGACCGATTATGTTTTGGAATACAGGAGATGTGCATTAAAGCAGAAAAGATCACAAATGCTATTTCACTTCAGTTTCTAAAACAGGTACACGTAACCTTGTTGTACTGAAGTAGAAACCAAGACACAAGTTGCTTCTTTCACTTATTCAAAATGATTTTCCCAAGGTACACAACAAAGACAGGGACATAAACCATTAGAACCTGCTTTTATCTTCCTCCTGTTGCAGCTACACTATGCTATCATGGAGACAGGAAACAGATTCTACCCAATAAAATTGCAGCTGAGAATCCTGTCTTCTGGAAGTAAGACCCGATTCTCTACTCTTGCTTATTGCTTTCTTGCCCCATTATCAAAATTAACTAGATGGTTATAAAACATCTTAAAAGATATATATATATATATATATATATATATATATATATATACATATATATGCGTTTGCTGGGGTTGTGTTGTAGTTTTAATGGCTGGTCATTTTTTTTTTAATGTTGAAGGAGGTAACAGGTTGTGTCCCACCACCCAGCTAGCTTAATCCCTGAAATAACCACCAGAAATTGTATAAATTAAATTATTGCCTGGCCCATTATATCTAGCCTCTTCTTTGCCAACTCTCACATCCTGATCTAACCCATTTCTACCAATCTGTGTTCACCACGTGGTCGTGGCTTACTGGGAAAGATTCTAACCTATGCCTGTCTCAGGCAGAAGCTTCATGGCATCTGCCACACTGACCTTCTTCCCAAAATTCTGCTCTTTCTTCCCCACCCACCTATCAACTAGGCCAAGGCAGTTTCTTTAATGACCAATGAAAGCAAAACAAATACAGAAGGTTCTCCTACACCATTTCATCATTTCTTAACCAATGAGTGAGAGGTATAAAGGATGATTAGCTAAACATCTTCAAGACTGGATGCTGCCCAGATGCTGAGAAAAGACGTGAGAGTCCTGACATGACTTCTTGGGTCTGTAATTTAGAGTTTCGAGGTAGGAAGGTGAGTGTTGACATCACAGTCTTTCAGGCACACTGAGAAGGTGGAACCATGTCTAACTGGTCTATGGTGTGTCCCAAATTCAGTGAAACTTCCCTATAAGCAGCTTCTCTTTCAGTCACCTCTTTCTTCCTTAAACCAATGAAACCCATACACATTTCAGCACTTGGCTAATTTAATTCCTATTGGCATTACTTCGAGACAAGATACATATTAATAGACTCCATTAATTAACTAATCTTAGAAATGAAATGTCAATTATCCACATTCAGGTTCTGTGGAATGAAATCACCTAACACCACACATCTCAGCTTTTCTTCCCTCACTGTAGAAGGACAAGGTTTATTTACAGTCTCTGAACAAATTATGTAAGCTATTTCCAGAGAACAGCTTTGAGTTTGGGGGAAAAAAATACCTTCTAGCTTTCATTAGAATTTATCTAAAAAGTTTAAATGAAAGCAAACAGTGAATGGTTCTGGTACCAATTAGTCAATAACTAGTAATCTAATTGATATAAATATATCGACCCTATGCAAGCACTGACAGAATGCCACCTGAGGGTTTTAGAAGACTTGTTCAACTTGAGCAGAAAAATATTCATCTGAATCATCTCATTAATGTTTGTGAGCCCTGGACACATACTATCGGAGGCATAGGAATGATGGTGTGTAAGGATAGCAACACCTCTGTGAGAAATAGACACAACACCTCTGTGAGAAACAGACCTGCTCATTCCAATGATATTCAGGACTCAGGTTAGAAGATGTAGAAAAAGAGGTTTGATGTGTGATATTCTTCTATATATGTATTGCTTTTATCAGTTACTGAATTAATCTTTTTTTGGCAGAGTAAAGCCAGGCAGGAAATCTGAAGAGAAAGCGAGAGAGCAAGAGAGCGAGAGAGCGAGAGAGAGAGAGAGAGAGAGAGAGAGGAGGTAGAGTCAAGGGAGACACTATGTAGCTATTAAAGAAGAAAGATGCCAGATCATTATCAGTAAGCCACGGCCTTGTGGTGATACATAGATGAATAGAAATGGATTAATTTAAGATGTAAGAGCTAGCTAGGAATATGCCTGAGCCATTGGTCAAACAACTGTAACTGAAAATAAGCCTCAGAGTGGTTATTTTATAAGCGACTTCGGGAACAGGTGGGCAGAGAAAAACCAGTCCAGGGAGACTAGCAGGATAGAGAATACTTCTAGCTACAAAGGTTATGATAGTGACTCACTCTTTGAGAAAATCATCCCCTGAACTTGTGATACAGATGAAGATAGAGCATTGAACACTTGGAATAAGTTAGCCCAGGGAAGAAAGGGAGAGAGAGTGGTAAGATCAGTCAGCAAGAACTGCAGAGACTGTGTATACCCAGCACAACCATCTGTGTCACCTGCTGTCATTTCAGGCAGCAGCAAAGCATGCCTCCTTCCCTGCCCTCTCTCTCCTGCCTATGCAGCAGCTCAGGGGGCTGAACTCAGGGGGCTGGGTGAAAAAAAGTGCAGAGATCAGGTCTATCAGCACAGCCAGATTATCTTGAGCACTTGTCTTGTGGACATCATGGATGTGCATTTTTCAATAATCATCAGTCAGTGAAACCCTACCACGGAGTTAGCACGGAGTGTGCCATGCCCAGTGTCCTGAAATCAGATGCCCATGCATATGAATACTGTCACCGGACTTGCTGGTGACAGTCAGTATGGCTTTAGCATAGTTGAATAAAAACCATGACAGATCCATGTTTAAACAAGAGGTCAGGGACATTTTTGTGTGAACAGGCTTTAACGTACAGAAAATTAAGATTATTTAAAAAATTAGAAATAGAATTAAAGGTACTTTTATCTCCTCTATATAAATACACTTAATTTTAGAACTTAATTGAAATGTATTTCACATGTAAATTGTTCCCTACATTTATGTATATATGCGTGTGTGTGTGTGTGTGTGTGTGTGTGTGTGTGTGTGTGTAAATCAAATAATTCTTTTTCCAGTTATAAAAAGGAAAGCAAAACCTTTATTTCATTTTTTGGTAAATAAATATTGAAAATGTATATTAAATGAATTTTTAAAATTAGTCGCCCTGGGATCCAATACAGAATTGGAAAGAGACAGTGGACTGAAGGAAACAGTAAACAGAGAAATTTAAATGCTGCTAACTACACATAAAGTACAAAGTTGGCAAGCAAGACAGTGGCTCTCTACCTGTAGGTCACAACCCCTTTGGGGGAATCAAACGCCCCTTTAACAGGGGTCACCTAAGATTATCAGAAAACACAGAAATCTACTTACAATTCACAGTAGCGAAATTACCATTGTGAAGTACCAACAAAAATAATATCATGGTTGGGAGTCACCGCAACATGAGGAACTGTAGTAAAGGGTTACAGCAATTTCAGGGGGTAACTATTAAGATTGCCTGCATAAAATGCATGCACCGTGAGATAGATAAAATCAGAGTAAGAGTGAGGAATGTTGGAAGCGTAACAAAGAGACAGATATTAGGTTGCAAATAGAACAATTCTTGCTTTTCAACACAGCACCACCTCTCTGCCTGTACAAGAGACCTGTAAGCATCCTGTTATGTTCACTAGATCAGAAAAGAGATGGTATTGAGAGCTTTGCCACTATTTATTTACACAGCCAACAAGTAGTCATTAAGCCCCCAGGGGTCAGGTTTTACTCCACACATGTCAAGAGAAAGAACCCCCTGGCAGTGTGCAGCCTCTTTGCTAAGGAGGGGAAATTTCAATCTCAATGGAGTATCTAAGAAGAGTGATTGTTTTGTGACTGACAGCCCACCAAATAGTTCCCAAGTAAAATACGGGATTAGTGACAGGAGAGGTAGGTGTTGAACAACATGGAGGTCCAATACACTGGCACCATTTCCCATTTTACGGGGAAGGGGGGAGAGGAGAGGAGAGAGAGAAAAGAGATTGATTTTATCCAGACCATTTACTTATTAAATGACTTATAAAAACTTTAGCCCAGGTAAATCTAATCCAGGTAATATTTAATAATCCAATTTCATATTATCAGAGCCCCACGTTTGAAGAAATAATGGTGAAATTTTCCCAAATTTGTTCAGACATGAATCTCAAAACTTAAAAAGCTTAGAAAAACTCAAGTCAGATAAACTCAAAGAAATCTATGCCAAGACACACTGCAATTAAACCTCAGATCACTGAGAACAGTGTCTGGAATACAGCTGGAGAAAAGCCATGCGTTAGCCACAGAGAAAATCAAGGTGAACACCTGCTGCTCTTTCTCTTCTAAAATAATGGGACTGAGAAAAGAGAGACACTGAGTTTTCAAATATGGAAAGAGAAGAATGGTTGGCTGCCAATTCGACAACTAGCAAACCAGTTTTTCAAGAATCAAAGTGAGAAAAAAAGGCATTTTCATCTGAAACAAAACTAAGAGAATCTGTCACTTACCCCAGTTTTTCTTACTTCCATGTGCATGCGTGTTCTGTCTGCATACATGTCCGTGTACCATGTGCACATCTGGTATCCTCAGAGGCCAGAACAGGATATGGGACTCCTGGAATTGAAGTTACAGACAGCTGTGAAGGGCTGGACATTGAATCTGTGTCCTCTGCAAGGACAGCCAGTGCTTGTAACCACAGGGCCACCTCCCCAGCCCCTAACCCATTCACTCGTAAAGAATGCCTAAGGTAAGTAATTTAAGCCAAAAGAAAGTAATAAAAGATTCTCTAAAGACAATGATAGAACCCAATGTGGCTAAACATGTAGACTATTTTTCTCCTGATGAATTTTATGTCATAATCAATCCAAATAAAAATTATTACACAATCTATATCAGTTATCTCAGGTGACCACACAAACTGTCCCAGAGTGGATGCCTTAAACAGCAGGAACTCATTTTCGACAGTTTGTGACAAGAAGGTCCAAGATCACAATTCCAGAGGTTTCTCTTCCTGTCATCTCCACAGCCTGTCTTCATATGACTCCCTTGCTGCTAGCTTGCTGGGGTGGAACTGAGAGAAAAATGCTCTCTGGTGTGTTTCTCTCTGTAAGAACATTAATCCTTCATGTTTAAAAACCACCTATGAGTGAGTATATGTGATAATTGTCTTTCCGTGTCTGGGTTACCTCAATCAAAATAATGTTTTCTAGCTCCATCCATTTTCCTGCAAAATTCAAGCTGTCATTTTTTTCTGCTGTGTAGTACTCCATTGTGTAAATGTATCACATTTTCCTTATCCATTCTTCTATCGAGGGGCATTTAGTTGTTTACAGGTTCTGGCTATGTATGACAAAGAAAGCTGCTATGAACATAGTTGAGCACATGTCCTTGTGGCACAATTGAGCATCCTTTGGCTATATACCCAAAAATAGTATTACTGGGTCTTGAGAAAGGTTGTTTCCTAATTTTCTGAGAAATCGCCACACTGACATCGAAAAGGGTTGCACCAGCTTGCACTCCCACCAGCAATACAGAAGTGTTCCCTTTACCCCACAACCTCTTCGGTATGTCATCAGTGTTTTTGATCTTGGCCATTCTTACAGCTGTAAGATGCAATCTCAGAGTTGTTTTGATTTGCATTTCTCTGATGACTAAGGATGTTGAACATTTTCTTAACTGTCTTTCAGCCATTTTAGATTCCTCTGTTGAGAGTTCTCTGTTTAGGTCTGTACTCCATTTTTTTTGGGGGGGGGGATTATGTGAACCTTTGGTATCCAATTTCTTGAGTTCTTTGTATATTTTGGAGATCAGACCTCTGTCTGAATTGGGGTTAGTGAAGATCTTTTCCCATTCTGTAGGCTGTCGTTTTGTCTTGTTGACCATGTCCTTTGCTTTACAGAAGCTTTTCAGTTTCAGGAGGTCCCATTTATTAATTGTTTCTCTCAGTGTCTGTGCTGCTGGGGTTATGTTTAGGAAGTGGTTCCCTGTGTCAATGCGTTCAAGTGTACTTCCCACTTTCTCTTCTATAAGGTTCAGTTTGGCTGGCTTTATGTTGAGGTCTTTGATCCACTTGGACTTGAGTTTTGTGCATGGTGATAAATATGGGTCTATTTTCATTCTTCTAAATGTTGATATCCAGTTATGCCAGTACCACTTGTTAAACAGGCTTTCTTTTGTTCCATTTGATATTTTTTGCTTCTTTATCAAAGATCTGGTGCTCAAAGGTAATTTTTAAACAAAGCAAAGAAAGCCAGCCTACAAACCACAATCCCAGAGAATTTAGACAACAATGCAGACTCTAAGAGAGACTTACATAGATATAATCTACATGGGAAGTAGAAAGTAGAAAAAGATAAGATCTCCTGATTAAATTGGAAGCATAGAGAGCTTGGGAGAGAACTGAAAAGGGGAGGGGAGAGGCAGGAAGGGGAGCAGAGAAAAATGTAGAGCTCAATAAATATCAATGAAAAATGTATAAAAAAAAGACCCATGTCCATCAGTGAGTGGACACACACATGGGGGTGCATCTTGACACACAACTCCTTCTGAGTGCTATCTTCAGAGTCTTGTTTATGGATCCAGGATTACTATGCTTTTCTGAGCCCCCCACCCCCACCCTTTTTTGGAACAGACTTCCCAGTTTTAGCTAGCCTGGAACTTGGGATCTTCTTGCCTCCTCAGACTCCCAGGTGCAGGATTATTGGCACACATCACCATACCTAGCTTATTTTTTTCTGTATGTGTGTTGTGTTCAGAACTTCCCTTCTGTGTGGCAACTTCTAAGTGTAACCACGGCTTTTTAGTGGCAAAAACCAGGCTTTTGTAACCCAAAAAAACTGCTTGGCGAACCAACCCAACATGCCTGTTGTGATCCAGCTGCCCTCACTCCCCCTGACTGACAGCAGAACTTTCTTGTGGTCTGTAATTGACATGGATATTTGTGTTCTTTCTGGCTGGTGGGTCTCCACAGAAGTAGTGGTATAAAAGGTTGCTGGGCAAAATAAAGGTTGATGTTCTTCCACCTGAAAAGAAGCCTTCATGTGTCAATCCCAGAACCCCTGCCAGTCTTGGCTATCCAGGCTGCAGCAATGCCAAAGCTGGGGAAGCTTTGTTAACCAATTATCTTTAAGAGGTGGGGCTAAATTAAGGTGTGGCTCTCTGGAACTCTGAGAAAAATGGGTGGGGCACACTGCCCAGGGAATCACCCTCTCTGTGATTCCTGTGGGGCACAGCGGAGCTTGGACTTCTCATTCCTGTTTCCTGAGTTTTCCCCTTATATTAAGCAAAATATAACTGTTTTATCCTAAAAAAAAAAAAGAGCATTAATCTGTTGGATCAGGGCCCTATTCTCAAGGTGTCATTGAATTCTAATTCCTACTTTGGACACTATTCCCAAACATAGCCACCCTGGGCATTAGGGTTTCAAGGTATGAATATGGAGTAAGGGGAACAAGTGACCATTCCCTTCTGACACTGAAAACAAGGGTATTTTGGTGACTAGATGATAAAGGGATCAAAGTGAAAGTGAGTATTTTTGTTACATTGGAAAGGTATAACATTGGTGCTAATAGATGGTGATTAGAGGGGGGATGTAACACTAAGATCATCAAAAGAACTATATAAAGCAATACACTCAAAAGCATTATAGATAAATCAAAAAAGAATCTTAACTCATATTCCAATAACTCACAAGAAAGCAAGGAACAAGAAACAAAACAATAAAACAGAAGATGACGGAGGAGGAGATAAACAAATGCAGAAAATCCAAAACTGTCTGAAGAACACAAGGGAAAGAAGTTCTTAGTGAGAAAATGATAAAGAAATGTTTAAAAACAAGTACTGGTTTAAGGCAATCAACTCCTAGCCTCTCCCCCATGTTCCCCTCTGAAGTCAACATGACCTTGTCTTTTCCTATTTACAATTAGAACCCCCAATAAAAGCTAAGCCTCCAACTTATACACTGTCCACATCAATTGGTAAAGCTATTTAAATAAATAAAGTTGGGCTGCCAGGCTCTTCCTGTGAGACACTAAAGCATTCCCCTGCAGAGCAGAAATAGAAGCAGCTGTTACGTAGGCTTGATATTTGTGGAGGTTAATCTTGTGTGTCAAGTTGGTTTGACATCCACACAGCTGGAAAGATGGTGCCTCTGGTTGTACCCAAGCAGGCGTTTCTGGAAGAGGTTACTGTTCAAATCAGTAGAATGAATAAAGAAAAACCAAGGTGAGCAGGTGATAGCAAATATTTTTATGCCTGGATAGAACACAGTAGAGAAGAGAATATATCCTCTCCGCTGCAACCTCCAACTCTTCCAATACATCTATCATCTCTCTTCTAGGAAATCAGAACTCTAGGTTTTCAGGCCTTAAGAATCTAGGACTTACAGCAATGCCTTATCCTCAGCCCCTCAAGCAATCACACCAAGAGCTTCCATAATTCACCAGCCTTTGGATGACACACATTTTTTGATTTTTTTTTAACCTTCATAATCACATGAGCTGGTTTCCATAATAAATTCCCTCTTATAGATCTTTACACATCCTATTAGTTCTTTACTGCTGGAGAATCTTGAAACACATATATTATCCAAATAAAACTAACCTGAATTGTGTTTCTCAATTGTTCTAAAATAATAAATATTTCAAAAGCTGGTGGTAGAAGTTTTAAGATTTTCATCTCTTTTCTATCTCAAGTAGGTAGCCCCTACCTAAGATCACACTTTAGCCAACAACTACAGTCAAGGTGAAGGGCACCCACACACATATACACACAGTACGGGTTCCGTTGCACAACAGATTAGGCACAAACCACACCCAAATACCTGTTTTCACAGAGAGATCCTTTATTAAGCCACTAAGAAAAGTTAAAGTGACTGCTGTAGCATGAATAATAGAAATTCAGAGATAGAAATTGGGATTCAACCTGAAGGTCAGAAAAGCAAAACAGTCAGCCACTGGCTCTTACCTCTACCTCAGTCTGAAATGGCAATCCTGTCTCCAGAAATCTCAGATTGAGACTGTGTCTGAGAGCTGTCTTCTATCTAATTTTCCTTTCTAGGGCTAAGTTTAAAGGCATGCACCACTACTGCTTGGTTTCTATGGCAAACTAGTATGGCTACTGGAATTAAAAATGTGTATCACCACTGCTTGGTCTGTAAGGTTGACCAATGGGGCTGTTTTACTCTCCAATCTTCAGACAAGCTTTATTTTTTTAAAATACAAACAAAATATCACTACAGGTTGTTTTTTGACTTAGGCAGAAAAACAACAGCAAATGACTTTGCAGTTATATTTATTAAGAAGAGAAAAAGGGGAGGTCTGTGTTAGAATGGGCTAGGATATGATGGTAGAGGAGATAAAGGATGAGGGAAAAGGTGAAGGGGATAAGGGAGAAGGGGAAGGGGTATATAAAGGGACAAAAGACTGTCTCTGGATGGAGAGGAGACGGACAAGGCCACAGGCAAATTATAAAGGTAAAGTGGGAAATCCTGTGTTAGGATGAGGTGTTTAATTTTAATTGGGCATGTTAGTTAGGAGAACCAAAGGAGATGGACAAAATGGCAGCTTACAAAATGGGAAAAGATTTTCACTAACCTCACATCAGACAGAGCGCTGCTCTCCAAAATATACAAAGAACTTAAGAAATTTGCTATCAAAAGAACAAATAATCCAATAAAATTGGGGTACAGATATAAACAAAGAACTTACAGCAGTGGAATTTAAAATGGCTGAAAGACACTTAAGGAAATGCTCACCATCCTTAGTCATCAGAGAAATGCAAATAAAAACAACTCTGAGATTCCATCTTACACCTGTGAGAATGGCCAAGATCAAAACCACTGATGACAACTTATGCAGGAGAAGATGTGGGGTAAGGGGAACACTTCTGCATTTCTGGTGAGAATGAAAGTTGGTACAGCCCCTTTAGATATCAGTATGGTAATTTCTCAGAAAATTAAGAAACAACCTACCTCAAGACTCAGAAATACCACTTTTGGGTATATACCCAAAGGAAGCTCCATTGTACCACAAGGACATGTGCCCAACTATGTTCATAGCAACATTTTTTGTCATAGCCAGAACATGGAAACAACCTACATGCCCCTCAACTGAAGGCACAGTGGAAAAATAATGACATCTTGAAATTTAAGGGCAAATGGATGAATCTAGAAAACATCATATTGAGTGAGGTAACCCAGAAAGACAAATATCATATGTACTCACTCATAAGTGACTTTTAGACATAAAGCAATGAAAACCAGCCTATTCACAATCCCAGAGAACATAGAAAACAATGAGGACCCTAAGAGAGACGTACATGGATCTAATCTATATGGGAAGTAGAAAAAGATGAGATCTCCTGAGTAAATTGGGAACATGGGGACCATGAGAGAGGGTAGAAGGGGGGGGGAGAGAAAAAAATATATAGCTCAATAAAAACAATTAAAAAACCAAACTTTTGATTGCTGGACTTTAATACTTCAATAGCTGGAAGTTGTTAGTCAGCCTCAGGAGAAGTGGCCAAAGAAGGAAATAGACCTTGGTGCCTAGCTGTAGAGGAATGTAATCTAACACTGATTTTAGCAATGCAGACAGAATGAGGGAGAAGGGCAAGGCTTGCCAGAGCCACATTCTTGAGTGAGCTGGTGTCCCTTCACAGTACACATGTGCAGTAGAGATAGTTCATGTGATCTGTATGTCCTCCACAGAAGGGTTAGTGTGTTGTGGGAAAGACTTTCTGGGGAGACTTGAACACTCATTAACCCAATCAGTGAACTGATAATCAACTGAAATATGGGTACCATCAATGGAGTTTTATTGGGGTTACTCACAAGAATGTGGGTGAGAGATTACTTACAGGAGCAGAAATGACTCAAAGACAGCTGCATTACCAATGCCCACCCCAGCCAAGGTGACTGTTCACCAAAGATAGAAACCTGGAGCACACTGCACCTCTTCCAAACAGCTCAGTTAGTCTTTAATTTAGGCAGTTTGGATGATCTCTGTATTTTCATCTGAGTCTTCTTAGCAGCTTCACTTGTCTGATTATAATTCTCAGTGAGGGAGGAGCCTGGTGAACCTAGTTAGGTTCAGGGACTTCCTGAAGCTATTTTGAGTTGCTTACTCCCTGTCTCATGGAGCTTCCCTGCCAGATGGAATGTTTCAACCTGAGAGAAAAGTGCTACAGAGGCAGTGTGACAGTCACATGGCAGATAGTCTGCAAAGACCGAAGGCTTTCCAAACCTCCTAACATTCCTATGGAGTCTCACGGTAAAAACAAAAAACAAACAAACAAAAAAAAAAAACTAAGACCATTGATATTATATAAGCAAGCAAAAGGAACGAAGGCTGTCATTACCACAGTGGCTTATAATCTTCAGAGCACTTTTCATCTTTCCAGGGAAGATTTAAGAGGTACAAGTGTTAGGTGTTCCCAGAAAAATGCATCATTTTCCACCTCATTTAGTTACTGAATTGGTTTGATATTTGTAGTACTTTATATGTCAAAGCGTAACCTTTCATGTTCCTTTAAAAAAAAGTGGTTTAGAAACTGAAAAGTGATTTTTTTGAAGCTCAAGGTTGAAGAAGGAGATATTTAGTTCACTGGAAGAAAAATCAAACATGAAGATCACCATCAAGGAGACCGAGGATTGAGGGCTACCTCTCTAAAACATTTGACTAGACAGACTCTTGATCTCTCCTTACCATAGAGAAAGAGCAGTGAGGGCATTCTGGAAAAAAATTAATTGAAAGCTACTTTCCATGCCTCAGGAAAAAAAAATACTTTATATTTTTATGGGGAAAAACAACACAGACGTGGTTTTCCCTGTAGATCTTCCAGAACAAAAACCTACTTCTCTTATGATCTTGAGGCAAGTTAGAATATACAGTAACACGTTTCCTGAAAGTAGACAAATGACCCAAAGATAGAGCCACAGACATCCCCTGCAAAAAGATCCCAGCACTGTGTGTCACAGAAAGTACTTTTCTAGAAGGTGGCATTGTCTGACAAGATGCAGCATGGTTCTCTCAATAGAAAATGAGGGAATGTGACCAGACTAAATAAGAGAGCTTCAACTGAACCTTTTTCTTCTATCTACCATCATGTCCTGTCTGCCCACCATCAATAGCTTTCTGAATGCTAAGGTGGAAATCAATGTCTAAAATCTGATTGAAAAAGCAAGAGTTTAACTCTTCGACCTCTCATGTTTACATTCCAAGGTGGAAGCAGCTGTGTCATATTCCAAAGTAAAGAACATAAGAAAAAGCTAATTTTAGCGGTTAAAGTCTATGTCCTCTGTCATTGGCAAATGTTTATCTTCAATGTTTCCATGAGATGTGAGATGACAGACAGGTTTTGCCTCCTCCACTGGGAATGTTTATTTTTGCACTGGTTGAATCTTTTAAAGCCCTGATTAACCAACAAGTAACTTACACAAGTATTCCAAGCGACATTCTTGAATTTGGGAGTTTTAATCAAACCTAAGTCCTGAGAGTTAATATCTGACACAGTCAAAAAACAGAGATTCTGGTTGCATGTCAATCATGTGAGTGTCCCTGACTAACCCATAGCTTCTAGTGCAGTATGCACTGTAGGCTTAGTTAAGAGACTGAAGGAATCTGTACAGGGGGCTGGAAGTGTTGAATTAATCTGCACCATAAATAAACATACACAAAATAAAGCAACCCTAACAATGACCTAGTGGTGGAGAAACAACAAGGATACTAAAGTTATGCCAAGGTGTTTTCTAAAGAGAAGAATTGATATCTCCAAGGGCGGTGGCGGGGGGGGGGGGGGGGAATGACCACCAAAAGATTGCTTACTACAAGAAAAGAGAAAAACATTAACACTTATTTAGAAACATGTTCATATGTTTAGATAGTGGTTATTTATCTTCTATTTTGTACAAAATAAAAAAAATATACTAAAAGAAATAAGTGATATCTCAGGCTGACTTCTAACTTACTACTAGCTGAGGATGACCTTGAATTTCTGAACTTTCTTCCCCTTAACTCGTGCACACTGAGATTACAAGCAAGTGCCACCTTGGCTAGCTTTTATGCATTGCTGGGGACTGAATCCAGGCATTCCTGCACACACATAAGGCAAGCATTCTCCTACCTGACCTACATCCCCATTTCTGAGTACTTATTTTCTGTATACCACACTATTCTTTTCCACTTAGAGCTAATGGGAAAATAAACATTAAGAAAAATGAGTGAGAACTTTTATTTTAGCAAAAGATTGTAGGTTTAAATCGAGTTAGTGGAGAAAAGAAATACTTGGTAAGGGAATAAACTAACCATCAGATTAACAAGTATTAATTTATCTCTACTATCTAAGAAAATAAAAATGACTACAGTGTTAAATAAAATCCAAGTTAAAAAAATCTCTGGAGTCTGAAAAAAGTCTGTAATACAAATTAATGGTTTTACAAAATTTTCATTTGCCTTTTGTAAGATGAGGAAAATGGGGATATCGAGCTTGAAGCCAATTTGTCTCACATGAGAGATAGTACAGTAGGAGTGATAATTCGTTTCCCTAAAAATTTTAGAGTCAAGATTTATTAGAAGCAAAAGATAACCCTGGGCTACAAGGCAATTTTAAATGACAGCAGCTCTTCCTGCAAACTCAGGCAATTGTCACTGAAAATATCAACGCGGCAGATACCTGCATATGCATTCACAGAATAACTCTTATCACTGAGGCTGCCCATAAATGCCAATGACATATATTACACTTCACACAAGTGGCATCCACAGTACCTTCAATCATATTGTTAGCATCCAGCCATTATGTTGGCCCACCTCTGTCACCTGGTAAAGGTGCAGCTGATGTGGGAGGTCCTTCTGTATATGTGTTACTTTTATTGGTTAATTAAAGCTACTTTGGCCTATGGCAGGGCAGAATATAGCAAGGCTGGAAGAGATGGAGAGAGAGAGAGTAGGTGGAGTCAAGGAGATGCCATGTAGCTGCCGAAGGAAACAGATACCCAGAACTTTTTCTGGTAAACCACAGCATCATGGCAATACACAGATTAATAGAATGAGTGAATTCAAGATGTAAGAGCAAGCTGAAAATATGCCTGAGTAATTTGGCCAAGCAGTGTTGTAATGTAGTTTCTGTGTGATTATTTGGGTAAGGGTGACTGGGAAATGTAAGAGCAGTCTCTCACTACATGCACCTGTCAGCATTCAGGCAAATACTTAGTCAGCCCAGGGCCCCATGGCTGTCCATAACCAATCATGCACTGCACAGCTATGTAAGGCTCTATACAAAGGGCTAAAGGTCCCTTTAAGAGATAATTTCTACCCATACCTGTTCTCTCTTTCCTACAGCTCCTCTGAAGAGGTAGGCAGGCCTTTGTGTCACCCCCCCCTTTCTCTCTCTCCTTCCCTCCCTCTCTATCTCACTGTCTTCCCACAAGACTGCTCTGTGCTTCCCTTCTCTCTTTTCACTCCCTTCCTCCCCAATAAAACTCTCCACATGAGTGAGTTCTATGTGGCATGTCTGTCTCTCACCTGCCATGCGGCCCCTTGGTGTCAGTCAACCAACATCCCTCTCTCAGTGTATCATAATATATATTTCTAGAATCTTCCCACTGTTTAATCAATACATGTAGCCTAATTCCTTTCTCATTCAATCTTGGCATGTAAGTGACTTGCCTATAACCTATTTGGTTATTTATTATTTTTATTTATTTATTATTTACTGATTATTTATCTGTGTCCCAGGACTCTTACAGATTCCCACCTCTTTGAAAGGAGTCCAAATCAGTTCACACAGACAGGCAAAGAGACATTCTGAGATGACCTGAATGAAATGAATTGCCTGCCAGGTACAAGCACTCACCAGCCCCATGTGTTTCTAACTCTAGTCACTACCAGACTGGAACTTCCAGAGCCATAATGGCCCAGCCAAGACACCCAGAAGTCCTGGCCTAGAGACAACAAACAACAAAATGATTGATTTGGCTTCAGACTCTGAGTTTGGAGTTGATCTTATTTTTTCCCAACAATAACTAATAACAAATATGACCAAAGCACTGAATAGAAGAAAAGAGTGGACAGAAAAGAGGGACAGGGACCACCTGCATGAATCACCCAGTATTGTTTCTATGTGGGTCCTCCTCGCACTGCTGCTGGGCATGCACAGCATGGCTGGAGTGTCTAAGATGAGAGTCTCAGAACAGTGCATTCTCAGTCTGAAAAAATATCTGAGGCTACAAAGTGTGCGGAAGAACTCCTGGAATACCAGTCATGGTCTGTGTTCTCACCACAGGAAGATGCTTTGTGAACTCCAACTCCCTAAGGACGGAGAAAGAAAAGGACTGAAAATGAAGTCATTATGAAGCTACTTACACATTCTCTATATTCAGTCTTGAAAGTTAAGAAAACAAAGACAAAAATCAAAAAACCCAATTCCAGAAACCCAGCAGGGAGAGTGAAGATATCTGGCATGAAAGCATGCATGATGTCATGTGCACTTGGATATTTTAGCCAGGTCAATGTAAGAGTAAAGAAGAGTCTTCCTTAGTGCTAAGCATGCCATACCTCAAATTCAAGGAGTTGGAGAAGGCTCTGAACTCGCTATGTTTGTTAACAGAATAACAACCAAAGAATTGTTGCAAGGAAATATGAGACCTATGTAGCCTGCTGGATCCTCCTGGACATATTTGTCTGCTTGGGGGTGAGGGGAAGCATGAAGATTGAGAAAGAAATAGATAGACAAGAAACAACAGAAAAAGCCAGGAGGACATCCGGTAAGTACCGAGATAGGCCTCTATGGGGAGCTACTGAGTTCCATCCTCAACACTCCTTCAGAGTTCAGAAAAGGACTTCCACGACAGGAGAAAACTGGCTTGGGCACAAGATCTGAGGTGGTAGAATAAACTAACTGACTCAGGCGCATTTGCCGTGCATGTTTCTTTATTCCTTGGGGAAAGATGAAAGAAGGGAGAAAAAGAAGAAGCATAGTGTCCTACAGAAAAAGTCAGGTTTCTACTGCTGGGATACTAGCAATGCCATGATTTCACAAGATTCTGCAGAATTGACGGTCACTTGTCCAAAGGACAGGTGTGTTCATAGCTCAGCAAAAACGGATTACTCCAGGCAGGGTGTTATGTATACACTTCCCATGGAGAGTCCAATGGATCAGTAAACTGTATATTTACTGTACAATACGGGGGGCTCACCACAGGCCTCGTGTTTATTCCTCACAGGCTTTACATATCCCAATCCAAAAAGGAGGGAGAAGGCAAAAGACTTCTTTATCAAGATACAAAGAACAAACAAAGAAATTACCTTCCTAACACCCTAGGTAAAAACATCCTGTTGGTAGCCACACTTTAGGTCAAACTTCCCATCATATAACTTTGAGGGAGCAAGAATAGGTCTGAACTCTCTGACCTTTAGCCAAGTTGGAACACATCTCCTTCTGTGAGCTCCCACAATAGTCCAAACAATAAGCAAATAGCTGTATCCTTGCTATTTGTTGAGTGGTGAAGTCAGTTTTATGGCTTCATCTTATATATAGTTGAACAACACACAAAACAGAAAAATGACTGTATAATCCAACACATAACAGGGTCAGAAAACACAGCTTACCATGTTTTCCAATTTGGGGACATTCTACTCCTCTAACCAAATCGCCCTTAACTTGAAAAGAGAATTAAGTTATTTCTTCCAATTTGATCTTTTGTACATTAGGTTTCTTTAGCTCAGTACAGGAAGGAAAACTGTATTTAAAAGTCATTGATTAATGCTAAATTGAAAATTCAGTGCAATTCAGCATCAACTCTGTAAAATTCTTTCTCTCATTGACGTCTCTGGATTTGTTTCATTTTGAACATTCCTAGTAGCTGGGACTATAAGAGGCAGCACTGATCGTCTCTCTGATAAGTTCTGTAAGAGATGGAAAATTTTGCCAAGACAGGGCAAGGATACCTCAAGCCCAGTACATCCAGGAAAGTGCCCCCAAGTCCACTCCCAGGAGAGGATTCACTGCTACTCCTATAACAGCTCTTTGCATTAAAACCACACCAAAAGTAATGATCCAATCGGTCACAGACCACAACAGCCAATCACAGACCACAGCATTGCCTTGGTCACATTTTCACCATGAACTTGTCATTGCTGGAGGTCCCATAATTTCACAACACCTCTGGGGACCCTGTCAATGGACAGCTCAAACACTATAGGCTCTGTTTTCTGTCTTTTGATCCCCACACTTGGGAGCTGCTTTGGAACAGCTATGTAGAGCTACTTGATAAAGCAATCCAACAGAAGTATTCTTAAAAATAAATACAAAATGGAAAAGCTACTAAGATTTAACATTTCAAGATAATCTAATTCAAATTCAGTCAGAAATTGAAATATGCATAAAATAGCCCTTGAAACTCCTATGTAGTTTTTAAAAAATCAAGCTGGGAACTTTTTTTTTCCTCCCCAGAACTATCCAGCTCCATTTTCCTATCTCCTTCCTCACAACCTCTTCTGTCTTAGAAGGCTAGCTTTGCCAGTGTGGAACAGTGAGTGTGTGAATACATAAATACATAAATACCTTGCATATACAAATGGCTGAGTTAACAATGTCTTATTACATAGGCTGTTCTTAGAAGCAGACATCAATCTAGCAAAGGCTTGCAGACCTCTCCATTAGGTAAATTTGCCTGCACGGTGTTCCTGATGCGGTGCATCCCCTAGTCACCACTATCAGCACACAGTCCCATCCTTCTTGAGGCCTGCATAGTTCTGTCTATGTTGTCACCCTAATTGTCGACTGCCAAAAAGAAACCCAGACAGTGGATAAACCATTCTAAAAAAAAAAAAAAAAAAAAAGGTTAAAAAAAACCCTAGATATTTATTTGTTTTGCGTTTTTCTCTCCTACAATACATCCTGTCTACAGTTTTTCCCTCTCTCTACTACTCCGTGTAGTCCTTTCCACAACTGCCCCTCTCACCCAGATCTACTCCTCCTCCATTTCCCTTCAGAAAAGAGCAGGGATCCCAGGGATATCAACCAAACACAGCATCACAAGACACAGTAAGACTAGGCACAGACCCTCATATCAGGGCTAGATGAGGCAACCCAGCAGGAGGAAAAGGATCCCAAGAGCAGACTAAAGAGGCAGAGACACCCCTACACACACTGCTAGGAGTACCACAAGAACACCAAGCTACATAACCATAAGGTATCTGTAGAGGACCTAGCACAGACCTATGCAGGCTCTGTGATTTGCTGCTTCAGTCTCTGTGAGCCCCTATGAGCCCTGTTTAGTTGATTATGTAGAATCTGTTCTCTTGGTAAATTCTTGATTTGTTTTAAAAGCACAAGAATGAAGTAGTTCATCGCATCTTTGCCTGAGAGAGAGCTCACCATACTGAAGAGTTGCCTATTTAGATTTAGAAGATAAAAGAGAAAGGGCTTTGCATGCATGACTTAGTTTGAGGTAAAGAGATAAGCCTGGAGCAGAATCCATGTTCTGCAGGCAGTGAGATAGTGAGGAGAATTTCAATTGTCAGTGGGAGAAGGTAAATAGTACACATTCCTCTTAAAAGTCCTGGGAAGGGAGAACCCTTCCTCTCCTTTAAGCCCAGGCTCACACCTTCCACTGCTGTGGATTTGCACAACCTGGCTCAAGTGTCTAAAATGCAAGTCTTAGAACAGAGCACTTTTAATCTGAAGAAAGCTTGGTCACATCTGGTGCTGTGTGATATTTAGTTTGTGTTCTGACAAATAAGACTTGCCTGGAGATCAGAGGGCAGAGCTAGAAACTAGTTAACCATAAAAGCCAGACAGTGGTGGCACATGCCTTTAATCCCAGCACTCAGGAGATGGAGACAGGAAGTGATAAGGTAGGGTGTAGACAGGATCTCTGCCCTTTTGGACGGAGGAATGAATGGGCAAGGAAGGAGCAACTGATGGCTGCTCATTGTTCTTTGATCTTCCAGATTTTTACCCCATATCTGACTCCTGGTTTTTATTGATAAAATTAAGTAGATTAACACTTCAATCTTGGGCTACAAAGGTTGTGAAGTGCTCTTAAAAAAGCAGTCATGTTCTGTGCCCTCACCTCGCGAATGTGTTTTTTGTGAACTCCAGCTACAGATGGAAAAAGAAAAAAATAAAAACACAAGCAAGACTTTGAAAATGATTTTAGAGAGAACCTGTCTCAAAATAAAAAGTAAAAAGACCTGTGCAGATGAAAGTTATTAGTAGAACATGGGATTGACATGTTAGTCCTGGGGTTGAAAGCACAGTCCTGGGGAGGAAGGTGTGGCCAAACTGTTTGATATCTGGCATTGTCACCACACTAAGTCATTGTCACTCTGCATAAGAAATGAAAGGCATGCTTTCTCAACCCCTCTTTCTGCCTCTTACCACCTAGTCTTAGGTTGATATTCTTATTTTTGGCAAAGATAAATACAGGACTAGAGGTGACACATGGTTTGGATATTACCCCTCCTGTTTTTCGTGTGCTCATTTTAGACAGACATAACCAAATTCTAGTATAACAAATCACTAATTGACCAGCCTGATTCCATATTAAGATTAGAAGCCATCTTATTACAAGGTTAAAATAAGTTCATTCCTGTTTCCTACAAAACTTGAATTTGGCCAGGTCTTGGCCCATTTTCTGGAATTTGGCAGGTTCCGTACCCTATACCCTAACCATCACCCTGATAAGATGTTCTGCCAAATAATTTTGAAACATTCAGCCAAGTCCCTACATTACCAAAATGCCTCTGGAAATCCTTGAAAATCCCCAATCTTGCAGTGTTGGGGGCTATATAAACACCACTGTCTTCTATGTTCTCTGACATTTTCTCCAACCCCGCTTTAGGGAAAACAAAGCTTGTATAATTTGACCAAAGAATTTGGGTAATGGTCTTTACTCTTATTCGGTAGGATCAGAATTACCAAAAACACTTATTTGGATGTTCCCACACACTTTCAAAGTCTACTATGGATCAACTTTTATGGAAGTGATGGGGATAGAGAGTCATGAAGACATGGAGTCCTCAGGAGGCTCATTATCTAGGAAAGAAAGGTCCACTCCAGCATGGGGTAGTGGAGCAGGCCTATTAAACACATCTACCCATCTATCACATAGCTAAGGGAGATAAACCCCCATTCTGCAATGGTCCATATTTCCCATGTGGGAAGCATTAGTGAAGGTAGTTCCACTCTTCGCTCTTAGTCTAGTCATCTAGAAAGCCGAAAAGCTGGTGTCTGATCTCTGAAGGCCCTTTTTTAAAAAATCGAGGTTTACTCTTCATCCTTCTGCTACTGATACCCATATCTCCTTGTAGAATGCAACTAAACACTCTTGGGCAGCAAGGTTTAGGGTATGAGAAATAGCACCGGGAAGGAAACAGCCAGCAGAGCGGTTGCCTGGATGAAAGACCACTTGTCAGGACCTAGATTCAGCCAGAACTGTAGATGTCACAGACAAAGTTAGCTCATCTGAAGAATGGGTTCTTCACAGTTCTATCACAATGAACCAAGGATATGTTAAGAAATAAGAACTCCAAAACCTCCAAGGTTTTCCAATAGAGGTTAGAAGTTCGTGAAATACCGAGGAATCTTGAGAACTCATATTTTTCAACTCCATTTAGGGATGCTATTGAGTCAGGTTTGGAGAATATTGCCTTTGGAGGTAAACATGCTCTGCCAGAGTGAGGAAGTAGGCCACCTAGGGTGTCTCTCAAGGCTGAGTAACAATCAATACTAAAAGGGGTGTTGTGCATTCACCAGACATGACCTAAAGCTATTTTGGGGCCAACAGATGTATATGTGATTGGAAAAGGCCAAGAGAAATATGGTACCCCTTTGTAGTAATATTTTGTGTTTTAACAAATAAAGCTTACCTGAAGGTCAGAATGCAAAACCAAGCCACTAGAGACCAGGCACACACCTTTAATGTCAGGACTGGACTAGGGAGAAAGAGGTAGAGGGAGCTCTGTTAGTTCAAGGCCACCATGGGCTATACAGATTGAATCTGTCTTAAAGAGAAACACAAAAAAGAGTTCACACAAAGGTGATTCCAGCACTTGGGATCCCATGCCTTTAATCCCAGCACTAGGGAGGTGGAGAAAGGAGCGATATATCTGAGTGGAAAGAGGAATGTGAAGCAGGAAAAGACAGAAGCTCAGTGCAATCTGAGGAGCAGTCAGTCTGAAGAGCAGTCAGCCTGAGGATGCAGTTTGAGGACAGAATCACCCTTTCAGTCTAGTGATAGAGTGGCTGGCCTCTCGGCTTCTCTGATCCCTCAGCTTTCATCCCCTGATAGCTGAGTTTTATTATTACTACCAATTGGAATTTGTGCTACATCCCTTAAACCAAGAAACATAGGCACAGATCTCCTCTCTCACAGATTAAACAAGAATAAAGAAGCATTGTTAACCCAGAGTTTTTTAAAAAAAAAAAACTCTCACATCAGAAAAAGAGAACAATAAATTAAGAGAAAAATCATTTTTAGCTCAGCATAATAGCACAGCTAGAAGAAGAATGTCAAAATATAATTTCAGAGTTGGAAATACATCTTTCACAATATTTCAGAATAAAAACATGTCACTTAGCTAGTAGAGAATCTGGCCAGATAAATCTGGCTTATAAGAGAACTCAAAAATACATACAGATGAATATGGATGCATGTGATGGCAAGAGAAAACTTGAAGATGATGGTTGCCGGCCTGAAAACATGACTCATGTTATTCTCAGAGCAATGAGACTTCAGTTAATGGTTTTATCTTTGTTGCTGAGCGGAAACATTTTATCTCTACAGGAAAATAATTCCACAATTAAATGTATAATGTCCTAAAAACTTGTGTTAATACCTTCTAGAGCAGCGGTTCTCAACCTGGAGGTCTAGACCCTTTGGGGTTAAATGACCCTTTCGTAGGGGTCACATATCACTTATCCTACATATCAGGTATTTACATTATGATTCAAAACAGTAGCAAAATTACTGTTATGAGGTAGCAACAAAATATTTTTTATGGTTGGGGATCACCACAACTTGAAAAACTGTATTAACGGGTATCAGTGTAGGAAGGTTGAGGATCACTGTTCTAGGGGAACTTCAAAAGCTATGCCATGAAAAGACAGGCGTCAACATACTTATTTTCAAGTTTAGGGTATTTTTTGTTAACTTTGATGGTCAACACTTGTTTGTAAAGTTGATGCTTTACCACAAAGAGGGCTGACTCCCTGGGGTGTCAGCCTAATTGATTCACAAACAACAGTATGCTGTAGCATTTAGTACAACAAAATCTTCAGAGTGACCCACGGCTGTTACTCAAGAGGCTTTGTGCTGCTTTTTAGGCAGCTTTTAAAAAGACTTTTGCTTTTTGCATGTCTACTTCAAGGCTAAGAAACTCAACCCTAAAACTTGATTCTCACATTATTTCATATGATTAATCGATACAAGGCAGTGAATTTCTCCTTTCTCAGTGTCCCCCAAACTCTTAATTTATTCCTTTTTGGTACTTAGAAATAAGACTCTCACTCTACAGCCCAAGCTGGATTAAACTCACTGTGTGACTCAAACTAGCCTCAGGCTCCTAACAGTACTTTCACTCAGCCTGCCAAATGTTAGGATTTCAAGCCAAAGCCACCATGACCAAATACCTCCCGAATTTTCCAAAGTGCTTAGCCTACCAGGAAGTAGGCTTTTTTTGATCAGTGAAGTTGGAATCCTTTGGGCCATACAACAGGCACCAGAACAGACCTCCAGAGGGATGTTTTGCATGCCAGTTCCATTCAGGAAGTGTACTCTAATTCCATAATGGTGATTTTATCATAACTAATGAATTAGATTTTCAAAGATGATCATCAAGAATATCCTTCATCCCATGATCATCTCTTTTATTGAATCTTTGAAAACAATCATCCTACTAGAACATGAAGAAACCCAATAAAACTGGGGATTTTTGGTAGAGAGATAAAACAGAGTACCATTTTTTTAGGTTGTCTACTAAGAGGAGAGTCAAAAAGAGAAATAAAAGGCTTCCTCATATTTCCGTAACACAAGAGAGCATTGAAAATGAAGCCAGCGAAATTCGGGGATGAATGACCACAATTAGTTTGCGTTTATCAGTTCATTTAATTCTGCGTAATTAATTTTTGTTTAGCTGGATTTTTTGCCTGCAGCCTATCATAAATTCTTGTCTGTTTTTATTTTTCACTATACAGAACTCTAAAAATAGGTGCCCCTTGGTGCCCTGTACCAGTTATCTAAGCAATGTCAGTGTAAAACTTACCTCTATGTCAATTCCTTCTAATAAGAGTTTAAAGTGCCCAACGCAGGCCTGGGAAACAAGCATAAGGACCTCAGTTTAAATAGTTAGCATCCATTTAAAGAGGCATGGAAGCTGGAGAGATAGCTTAGCCGTGAAGAACAGTTGCTGCCCTTCCAGACAACCAGAATTTGCCTCCCAGAACTCACATCTGAGGCTTCACACCTGCCTGTAGTTCCAGCTCTAGGAGACCCAATGTCTTCTCCTGAACTCCTCAGGCTCCCGAACACACATAAATATCCACAAAAATAAAATAAGATAAATTGGGCAGCAGTATGACCATGTGCAACTGTATCCCCAGTACTGGAACCACTCGAGGGATAGTTTGGAAGATGTAGACACAGGAAGTTGACTGGAACTTGCTGCCAAGAAAATCATCTAATGAGACACCCTGCCACAAGGGAATATGTGGGGTATAAGACAGGAAGATTCCTGGCATCCTTCCCCGAACTCCAGGCCTACACACATAGGTGTGCACACACTTGCATACATCACACACACACATGCATGCATGCACGCACACGCACACACACACACACTCACACACTATCTGACAGCTATTTTTACACAACACTGAAATTGTTCCTGTACAAACCTCGGTTTCTAATCTGTAGCTTATACCAAAGTCTCAATTACGTGAGAAGAAAGTAATCCCAATATTGATGAGAGAAAGAGAGAGAGAAATCTTCCCAGGCATACACAGCTCTTCCATTGGGAATAACTAGTGTTTAATCTCATGTCGTTCAATATTAAAAACATGTTAGGGACCTAGTGACCTAGATTCATTAACTAATTGCTAGCACCTTTGGCTCCATCTTGAAAATGCAAAATTTGATACCCTTTTACTACACAAAAGAAACCAGTACCTACACACTGAAGAGACAATCTTCCTCTTTTCACTTGCCGTGACCCTGATGTTTAACACTGCCATGGTGTTAAACCATGTCTAAGAGGGAAGCATAACGTAAGGATTCACATAAAATAGTGAATCCTTATATTTTCAGCAACTTTTTGGGAAAGCCAAAAGGGAGCTAAGTTGTAAGACATCTGAGATATTTTCTTCCTGGATGAATGGCTGACCGTGGAAAAATAAGCTCAAAATTATTATCAGAAGACAGATGGGGTTGCTCATTTTTTGGTCACTTGAGATTTTTTTATGGGGTCACTTAATATTTGATCAACAAGAGATAAATAGACAAAGAGATATTTCCATCTCATGGAATATTATTTGGCCTTTAAATAGAATGAGACACAATGTTCTATACTACAGTATAAGTATTAACTTAAACAGGCATGCTAAGTGAAAGACACCTGTTAGGAAAGATCCCACATGATACATTTCATTTACATAAAATGTCCAGAGAAGGTAGATCCATCGACATAAAAATATGTCGGTGGGCTGGAAGCAGCTGAATGAGGAGTGGCTGCTTCTGAGCACAGTGATGAGATTCTGGGAGTAAAGCATCCTCATAGGTCACAACTCCAAATGTGCAAAGTACACCTGATCATGCAGCTGAAACGGCTGAATCTGATGGGATGTGAATTATATATAAAAAGGCATTATGCTTTAATTACCGTGTAATCAATAAATATATTGTGGTTGTTTGAATGAGATGCTCCTTTTGGTCTTGGGCATTTAAGTGTTGGGGCCCCGGTTGACAGCACTGTTTGGGGAGGTTTAGAAGGTTTGGCTTCATCAGAGGAAGGATATTGCCAGGGGAAGACTCTAAGAGTTTAAGGACTCACATTGTTTGTTTCTCTCTCTCCATTCCTGGCTTGCGTTTAAAGATGTGAGCTCTCATCTTGCAGTCTTCAGGCTCCATGTCTGTTAGAATCCTCTACTGTCATGGACTCTAACCCTTTGAAACTGTAAGCCTGAATCACCTCTTTGTTCTGGTAAGTTTCCTTGGTCATGGTGTTTTGTCATGATCATAGAAAAGTAACTAACACATATATGTTTATATTTTTACTTCCCTACCCAATCAATAATAACTCCAATGATAATTGAGTTAAATCATGTTTTGACAAGAATGTGTAAAGGCTGTGAAAGAAGAGTCATCATTTTCCATTGACTGTTAGGATAACTTTAGAGGGTTTCACCTTCATTTTCAATGGCTGCTGATACATGTGTCATGTGTTTGCATTTATTAGTTATATTTGCTATATTTGTATTTACATACAGCTCATGAACTGTTGTTCTATATTCAAAGTTCAATGATTCCAGCATGGAAGACAAGGAAGCAGAATATTACTGTGGAACAATGGCCCTGTACCCCGTAAAGATTTGTCACTTGTATTAGTTTAATAAAACGCTTATTGGCCAGTGCCATGCAGGAAGTATAAGGCAGGGCAACGAGAATAGGAGAATGCTTGGAAGAGAAAAAGCTCAGTCGGCAGCCTTCACTTCTCCAGCTATAAAGTGACATATTTAGATTAATTTATATTTCTTTTATTTCAAAATGGTTTATTTAATTTGATTTTAGAAACTTTCAAAACTGCATTATTATTTTATTAGTAAAATATTTTAGTAAATGTTAAAACAACCAACCAATAACTATGAAGGAAATCTAAAAAAATCATAAAGCAAAGGAAAAGTGATTCAAACAACAAACCTGTGAGTGTGTTTAATAATTTAAGCTACATAAAATCTATTCTGAAAATCATATATATCATATAGTATTAAAAATATACATTTCTCATAAAGAACACACTATTTATGAAAGAATTCTGAAACACAACTGTGTAAAACAGATGTAAAGGAGGCATTACTGGTACGTTAAAGTGTCAACAGAATTTAAGATATTCCACAATAGAGTAAAGAGAATAAATTAGCCCTAATTAATGGTTTCCATCACAACAAATGTCTCATTCATAAAAGCCTATGTGAGAAACAGCAGAGGTTTGAAGTCTATGAAGCAGTCATTAAGAAGGTTAAGAACAACAGCCTAATGCACATGGAGGAAGAATTTTATACAGCACAAGAAGACCATCGTGCAGCCATCAGTAATTTGAAGGACAAAACAAGAGTTAATCAATAGGCCCTGTTGATTCACAAATGCTGTGATTTGCAAAAACTATGCTTCCCTTTCAAGTATCCATGATATATTTATAAAAATTGATTGAAAATTACTGGAAAACAGGAGGATCGCAATAAATTCTGACTCCAAAGAGTACATTCTACCAATGCCCTCAAAAAATTTAAACTAAAATGCTGATACTATAAAAATATCCCTGTAAAGTATTATTAGTCCATTGGAACAAAAGAATTACATAACTGTTTAGATCAGGCTGTGCCTTGATTGAAGTTACTCGATATTTTGTAAAGCACTGGTTTGTTTTCAAACTTTACTGTTCTGAGAGACTTAATTTTACAATAACTTTTGGCTCTGTTTTGAGGGTAGGGGGTAACTGCTTGAGTGGGCCCACATAAACATCATTTGTACCTCAGTACCTCTGAGGCACAGACTGATGTAAAAAGATTGCCACCCCATGGATTTATCAGGGTGAATTGAGACTACGGAACCTCAGAGGCCTATTAAATTCGTACCAAAAACATGGAGCCCCAAAACTTATCAGTAACATCAGATCAAAGAAATGATGCAATATTCTCCTTTGGACCCCATGAAACAGTAGACACCTACCACTCTGATGGCAATGCCGTGTCCTCTGACATCTAGTATGGTCATAAAGATTTGATGGGTAGAGAACTCTTAACTGCCTCAAGGGCTGCTCGATTCACTTTGTTGATGTGTCCTCCTCAGCTGTCCATCTTCCTGTCAAACAATTAGTACCTATCATTCATCTATCTATCCACTTGTTCCAACCCTGGACCCTGCCCTGCCATTTCTCTACCTAGTTGGACTCAGCTCCACATCCTTACTCTCAAACTTCCTCCAGAACATTGGCTGCTTCTTTTCCAGCTGGTCTAAGTTTGACTTCACGTCAATACAGGTCACATTTATATTTTTATCAGCCTACAACTGAAACCTCTTAAAACTCAACACAGCATGTTCATCTATGCTTCTGGCATGCTTCAATTGTGACAATAATAGGATTATAGAAAGTATAACAGAATATTAATTCTCTAAATTTCTGGGCTATAGAGACAGCTATACCCTGAGTTCAACTTATCAGAAAAAATAGGAGGGAGAAAGGAGTAAGAGGAAGAGGAGAGGAAAATTAAGGAATGAAGAAGAAAAATTAGAAAGAGGCTAATTTTAAATTTAAGAAGCCATAATCAACACCTTGGACATTAAGTTAAATATGTAAGCAAGTAAATGGCATCCTAAGGAAAACATAAATTAAAAATATAAATAATTTAAAATTAATAATTTAACCCAGTAATTTAAATTAATAATTTAAAATAAGCCCAAGAATCTTGCTTCTCTTTAAGTAAAAAAAAAAAAACATGTTGAAATATAGCTCACACTAATTTAATTCAAGAAGGAATTTCTGAGTTAAATAAAACTTGGTAAAATGTCACAGAGCAAAATGTGGAATCTAAAGCAGGAGACTACTGTGCCCTACTCTATCACGGGCTGCTTAAGGGAGCTCTCCCTAATGCATCTTTTGTGCTGTGCACACAGGAGTGAAAAGAATTAAAAGCAAAGCCTGTTTTTGCAGAAGCCTTCCCTTTTCGTAGAGCATTAAAGAATAAATTTTTACCAAATATGTTTTTAAGCAACACAGAGGATTCCTGGCATTTTACCAATACACTCGATAACTGAGAAGCATTTTATTGCTGTGGTTATCAATACTGTAGAAGATATCAATATTTAGGAAGATCCTTGGCCAAGCACATTATTTGGCTAGGTAAGACGCCTTGTTCATCTTTCAAAACATAGATTATGATGAATAATGAATCAGGACTTTTTTCTTTCTTTCTTTTTTGCATAATATACCTTTAATATGTAGCAAAGAAGAGCTTTTCAGAAAATAAATTTAATCAAAAGCAGAGTATTCACAAGCTATGGAAAGGAAGTAAAACTACAAGCAGGATCTGCAAGCAGGGCCCAGGAAAATGTAGAGGGGTGGGGTCTGCTGCTCCTCTTTGCTCCTATTTTCATTCAGTTGTGCCAGGATAAAATAAAACTCAGACTGAGGTTTCTAGAGACAACAGCAAGGCTATAAAGCATCAGCCTGAGCCATAGGGAAACAACAGGGGAGAGACTAGGTCTCTGAGCATGGTTACTAGTCTTAATAGCTGGCTTATATCCTAAGCCCTCTTAGAACACCAGTGCCAGTTTTGATGTAGGAATAACACCCTAAGCAAAAGACCAGGCTCTGCTTACACATCCCTCCCAGGTCTCGGGACAAAATATTACGAGAAAAATAAAAACTTGAATTAAAATAAAAGGACACCAGAAATCCACCTGACTTTGACATATATTCAAAAATATGCCTTAAATCTCAACAACATGAAAATTGAAATACACAAAAATTCTTACCTTTGCTTGAAGTAGATTTTTCTCTAAGAAATCACAACAATAACAGATACCCCAGTGGTCACCTCTATTAACTGCCATCTTTTAAGCACACAACACTATTTCTAAAGTTTGTTCTGTTTGGTTGGTCAGTTTGACGGGTTTTGTTGTTTGTTTTTTATTTTATTTAAAAGCTTTGAACATAATATTCTTTGACACTTCATATATAAGCATACATATGTAAAGTACTTTTGATCATATTCATGACCATAGCTCTCTCTGACTTTCTCTCATTACCACTGGACACTTTCTTCTTCCCAAACCCTGCTCTATTATAGTTTTTGTGATATAATGTTGCTGTGATAAACATTCTGATGAAAGGGTTTATTTCATGTTATATGTCCAGTCATGGTCCATCATAGAGGGAAATCAGGGCAGGAACTCAGGGCAAGAACCTGAAGGAAGGACTGTACGATTCCATACTGCATTATCCCTGAGCAGAATTTACTCATTTCCAAGGAAGTACAACTTGATGGCTTATATTCAGGCTTATACTTAGCTAGCTTTACTATACAACCCAGTACACTTGCCCCAGGAATGGAGCTGGTCAACATTGGCTTAGCCCTACTATATCGATGAAAAATGAAGACAGTCTGGTACAGACATGAACAAAGGCCAATCTGACCTGGGTAATACCTCCAGTTGTAACTTCCTTCTCAGGAAACTCTAGACTGTGTCCAGTTGATAGTTAAAGATAACTACAACAACCTTCTATTTTTCTTAAGAACCATTGAGTTTCATTGGGGTTACCTATATGAATGTTAGTGGGAGGTTATTTACTGCAACTTACCAAAGGCTAAAACACTGAGGGAAAATGACTTCTACTTCCCTGGTAGCAATTAACTACTAATAACTCCTTGAGAAGAGGTAGAGCCTTGTAAAGACTTCTCCCTCATGATGGAATTTTGACAGCCCAATTTTGTGTGGCTCTTGTGCAAATAACCACAACTGCGGGGGCTGGAGAGATGGTTCAGAGGTTAAGAGCACTGATTGTTCTTCCAGAGGTCCTGAGTTCAATTCCCAGCAACCACATGGTGGCTCACAACCATTTGTACTGAGATCTGGTGCCCTCCTCTGGCGTGCGTGCATACATGGAGGCAGAATGCTGTATACATAATAAATAAATTTAAAAAAATAAAAAATAAAAATAAAAAAACCAACCACAACTGCTCTTGTTTATGAGTGAAGTGGACATGGCATGCCCACAAGAAGTATTTCTCAGAATTTCTCCCCATCCGCTAGAATCTTAAGTTTAGCTCCCTTCTCTTCCACCAGGTTTGCTGAGCCTTTGAGGAAGTGACTCACGTCTCATTTGGGGATGAACATTAAACAGTCACTTGTTCTTAGCATTTTGATCACTTATTAGCCTACGCATTAACTGAGTCTCACTGCAAGAAAAAGCTTGCCAAGGCTAAGCACAGCATCAATCCTAGGTATAAACAAATACCGAGAAGGCAAGTTGGCATCTTGTTCATTGAGCAAAAGAGTGGAAGGTTCCCCCAAAAGGCATATGACTTCTTCAGCTTTGGGCTTCTGGTCCTGCTTATAGTTCCATAAATTCTTTGTTCCACTGGGACCTCAAACCCAATCAGAAAACCATTGTGGACTCATATAAAAGCCAAGTCTCTATAGTACCTATGTTGATTGATTATTTTGGCGACTCAGAATAAACTATAATTATCTGGAAAGAGAAACCTCAACTGAGAACATGCCTCTAACAGACTGGCTTGTAATCAGCTCTGTAACACATTTTCCTGATAAATGTAGAAGGTCCTAGCCCAGGTAGGGTGGTGTCATCCCTGGGTCAGTGGGCCTGTAGGAAGCAGGCTGAGCAAACCATGAGGAACAATCCAGTAAGCGGCACACCTCTGTGGTCTGCTTCAGTTCCTGCCTCCAGGTTTTAGCATTGAGTCCTTACCTTGGCTTCTCTTAGTGATAGACTGCTACTGCGACATATAATCAAATAAACCCTTGCCTCCGCCAAGCTGACTTTAGTCGTGGTGTTTATGATAGCAATAGACACAGACTAACACATCTTAGTCTTAGTCTAAGTGGTATATCTTACCTTACCTTAGTCTTTGTCTAAGTGGGTATATCTTACCTGAAGTGTTTTAGTATACAAAGCTCACCTCTGGACAAGACCTCTGGAGCCATTTCTATACCTTTCCATACTATGAAAGCTAGCTAACAGGGAAGACGCTTACAGCTCTCTTCCAGACTGATTTCTCTATGTCCTATGATGGAAATATGTAGTGTCTTCAGTAACAGAGTCTTGCTTTTAGTTCTGGTAAACAAACAAGAATATGGACAAACTTTTGATTTTTAAGTTTCTTTATCAACAGTCAGTCAAGATCAGAAATTAGAAACTTTCAGTACCAAGGAATTCGGCATTTGGCAGAATTTCTAATAATAATGGTCAGCCTGATTTCTGAAGACAGTCAATTTTTAGACACTGATCTCATTGAGAGGAGCATCATTATTGTCACATCAGCAGCTACTAGAAATTCTAAGTCGGTCAGTCCTGCTTGGTCTTATATTGTGGTCACTATCTACATGTCCCACTGTGGATTTATATTTGAATTACCCGGAAATTTCAAGTCAAAATTCAGTTCCTTATATTACCCACACTTCAAGTGCTCAGTAACAGATATAAAACGTTTGCATGATGAAAGAAAATTCTATTGGTACTACTATTCAAAGGCAGAAGCCAAGGCATGCCTGTGCTGTGTAGGTCCCCATGTCTTCACCATTTAATCTCACATCAAGAATCGCAATTATGATGATATGGCGGCTATCCAGAATCCATCAGAGACCAGCTTCATCACCAGAACTGGTTGACTATAACTCCTTTGTCTTAAAAAGTAGAATTTTTTGTAAAGTTAAATGTTTCTCTTCTTGAAAAAATTAATACATAAAATCATGTTCACCTACCTATACAGTATCATACACTGTTTAGATACTTGTATACATTGTGTGATGATGAAATCAAGTGTCTTAGAGTTTCCATTGACCACGACCACAGCAACTCTTATAAAGGAAAACATTTAATTGTTATAAGTTCAAAAATAAACAGCATAAAGGAGTCCTGCCATACAACAGGGCTCACACAGAGGTTTGTTGGAAGAGGAGAGAGAAGGGGCAGAAAAGGGGGCTGACAAGGGGGCAGAAGTGGGGATGGGGGGGACAGAGATCTGTCCCTGGGGACAAGAGTGACAGGAGAGGGGGGGTAAGGTCCACCTTTTACAAGGGAATATAGCAAATGTGCACAGGAGGTGCTCTTAGTGGCTGAGGATATATCCTGTCAGGACCCCAAGGACAGGCCACTACAGATGCCTGAATACTAACGGTGGTGGCTTACAGCTCAGAGGGTCAGTCCATTATCAGCATTGGTGGAGAACATGGCAGCATGCAGGCAGAAATGGTGCTGGCTACATCTTGATCAGAAGGCAACAGGAAATGGACTGGCTGTGGCTTAGGCATAAATGAGACCTCAAAGCCCACCCCCACAGTGACATACTTCCTCCAACACAGCCATACCTACTCATACCTACTCCAACCAAACCACACCTCCTGATGGTGCCACTCCCTATGAGCTTATGGGGGCCAATTACATTCAAACCACCACATCAAGGAAATTAACGTATCAATCAAACTAAGAAACACTTATCATTTCTTTATGTCAAGAACATTAAAATTTTTCTCCCTTAGCTAAGTGTGGGGTTCTTAGATTTGGTGTTTTTTGTTTTGGTTTTTTTTTTTTTTTTTTGAGACACGATTTCATATAACTGGCCTGTGACTTACTTTGTAGCCGAGTACGGCCTCGAACTCCTGCCCTTTGTGCCTCCTCCCAAGTGTTAGGATTAGAGATATTCACCACAATTTCCATCCAGAGTGTTATCATTATCATCTACAGTCACTGAACCATGCAGAAGAATGTCTATCTAACACTAACCTTTCTAAATGTAACCTTACTGCGACCTATCTTTCCTCAACCCTCACTCTTTCTCCTCTAGCTGTCAGTCTTTGGTAGCTCTAGTGAGTTTCTACTGGAAACTTCTAACAGATCAGCTTTTATTGTGAGTCCATATTTAAGTGTGATCATGCAGTGTTTATACAGGCCCAGCTTGTTTAACACAGCATAGCATCTATCGGGTCCACATATGTTTCTGCTAGCTAGCAAGCAGATCTTAGTCCACACCTAGACTCATATTCTGCTTTCAAATAGTTGGCAGTGTTGCATGCCCTTCCTAATCTACCCATCTTTCAAAAGCCATTTCAGGGCTAGTCTGTTACTGCTCCTATCTCAGCCTCTGTCTTAGCTGCTTTCTCTCTTCCAAAATGCTATGGTACTCATAATATTGCTAACAAAAATACTGTGTTTCTTTTTAAAGCAATATGATTCATTAATCATAAATTAATTATATTCTACTTCTTCATTCCCACTCTGATTTAATCTGTCTTTAAGTTGACATGTGAACTTCTTCCACCAAGATGGGAACATCAATGCCCCCTCCAACCCCTGAAGAGATTTTCAGTATTACTCTTAGGGAAAAGGCACCTGTTAGTGGCATACAAAAGTCACCCTGACCTGTATCATGGTGGTTTCCTAGACTTCCTATTACCCACCAAGGTTTTCTGTGGCCATATTGACCCTATAGCAGAAAGTGTGACTAAATCTGTCTCCATTTTCCAAGTGAAACTCCGTGAAGAATTTCTCCTACATTTTTTGATTGTTAAAAAGCAATTTCTCCATTTTGCTTTGAAAAAGTGCAACGTTTTCAACAGTTCACATATCCTTTCCAGAGAGATTATTTTCTCCACTGGATTTCTTCACTTATCAAACCTCAGTGTCTGAAACTATGCAAATCAATAATAGAACTTAGATTTCTTGCAAAATCATGATCTCATCCCATCTCCTCCCACTCACTACCAGCACTCCCCACACAACCTCTCTTCATTTCAAATAAGTGACAAATAAATAAAATTGCCTGGAATACATGCAATCCATTCTCTGGGTTCCTTGAGACCTTCCTCCTGCTGATCTTGACACTGTAACGCTGTCTGCCAACATGAGCAGAAAGTTCTACTTCCAAAAACCACCAACCAAGCATGAGTCAGCTAGATGAGGCTGATTGATTCAACGAAGTGAAGGAAAAGCCGTGGAAAGACAAGTCAGACAAACAAAAGTTTCCTTAAGGTTTGGGGCTCTGATAAAAAATATTGAAGACTGTCCATGAATACCCAAACTTTTCACAATGTACCAGATGATTCCATTTATGAAGTTCATACTCAAGAACCATATACATTTGTCTTGGTCTAGATCCACAGCTGGGCTGGGCTGTGTGTAGGCTCAGGTTGAATGTGTTTTTCAGGGAAGCTGGGATTTGTTTGAATTTGACTAAGACAGGCAAAAGTTTAACCAGGATTCAGATCAAGAACAAGGGTGATATGGTGAGATTAGATATCCAGTGACACTGGAGAAAAACCAAATGGATCTTGGGGAGCCACAAGAAAAAAAAAATCTATAGGGGTGGTTCATGAGGACTTCCTCCCTCGCTGTCTCCTTCCTTCCCCCCCTTTTTCTTCTTTCTTTTCTTCTTTCATTCACTGAATCTAACTCAGGGCTTTATGCACGATAGGTGGGTCCTCTCCCACAGCCCTTCTTAGTAGAATTTCTAGCTACCAAATGATTGGAGAACAAACAGTGCTTCTTATTAACTTCCTCTACATCTGCCCTCCCTGCTCAAGTGAGAACTTGAGTCGGTACTCACTTCTCAACCCTCCACAGTTTTTATGATGTTAGGCACTCTGAATGGTACCTAACATCATTTAATATTTTAAAATTCTCCACATGCGCTTTAAGGTGGAACTCGGGTCTGCTGCCTCTCCTCAGAGCCAGCATTGGCACCCATACGGCAAAGGCCATGCCCACTCACCTGTCATGGCTGTTCTAGGAGTGAAAGCAAGTGTAACATGGTAAAGAAGCAATGTTAAGCTGTTCTAGGAAAGCAAGTGTAACGTGGTAAAGAAGCAATGTTAAGCTCCTATACACTTTTCTTTTCCATACACAAATTGCCAGCCAGGTGATTCTGAAACTGTCAACCTTCAGATAATTTTAGATATGATGTACCAAGCTCCCAGATGAACTCCTAAGGTCAGAGGACCGTGTTTCCGGGGCATCTAGCTCTTAGGTAATAAAATCGGGCTACTTCAAGGAAGCCAAGAGAGGTCGGGACTCACGGACGCAAACTTGTGTTGCATAATTCCTCATTCTCACGGTTGCCGAGTGGAGTTATTTCCTCTGTCAGCTTTACAGTCCAGGAGATAAAATGAGTTCTGAGAGGTGAGATTTTTATCTGAGTCACTGACTGGTTTTGCAGATGGCGATGTAAGAAGTCATTTTCACTGAGAAGGAGGGGCATGCTAGTTAGGTCCCCTCTCACTGTGCTGTGTAGCAATGCCTCGGCCCCTAAGGGTTAATATTCACCTTGTTTCTTTGTTTTTCGTTTGTTAGTGTTATAGCAGCTCCCCTTGGGCTCTTAAAAATCAATGCTTCTTTTAAGGTGACTACTTGTCCCTTCCCTCTGCTCTCTCTTCACCAGGTCTCTCCTCATTTAACGGGAAGGTTCCCTGCACTCTGAGGAAAATGCTTGAACTTGGGTCTCCTCAACACTCCAGGAACCAGGAGTGCCACTCTGTCTGAATGGTCTATAACAACCTCTGCAGACCCGAAATCTAAACACAAAAGCATCCGATTTTATTGGGACACCATCAGGCTCAGGGACTACCAGTGCAATTTAAATAGAAGACAAAAGGAAAGGCTCAAAAACAGGAGCTCTCTTAGCAGAGAGCTAAGATCAGAATTCGGGAGGGTGGAAGTGTTAGGGTCAGAAATCCTTTTTTTTCTCACTCAGAAAACCAATGAGGAATGGCTAGAAAGCTAGTGTCAAAACTTCCTGAGAAGGTGAGCTATTTTGTTCCTTTTCTTTCTCCAAACAGCTAAAGCTCTTGATGTTTTTGCATGAGCCTCTGACAAAGCAATCTAGTTGCAGTTTGAGTCTATCTGGTTTCTAAGCTGATGTAAAAACTGAGGAGATAATTCTACAAAGCACATACTTTTTCGTTTTAATTCTGTGAGAGTGTTGGCTACCTGAAAATTGTTGCTGGTAATGACCTGAGATGCTTGGAAAGTAGCCTGACTGCTGATATTTACACACATGCTTGTGCTAAGGTGGAGTAACTTAATGGAGGGGCCTTAGGACTTTAGCTGCTTGCAATAAAGGCTGTTAAGAACGTGCTTCCCTCTGAAGGGATAAAACAATTGAAGATTGTGCCTATAACTATAGTAACTTTAGACTTGGAAGAAAAAAATGGATGGATTCATGGCTCTCCGTATGCATGAGCTGCCTCGAGAGTAGAAGACAATTAAAATGATGGAGGAATACTGGGCTATCTTTGAGAACATTGCCTGTCTTGGGGAACTGGGCCCATGAAGAGTTGGGTGATACTCATGGGCCACAGAGGGTAGGCTATAGATACAAGTTTACTATTCTTAGGCATGAGTTTAAATAGATAAAGAGAGCAATATCATTATATAAACAAGCAGTCACATAGCAGCAAAAGTGATGGACCCTAGAGTATCAGAAAAATAATACTTAGGCTCTAGCTATCACCACAGAGAGAGAGAGAGAGAGAGAGAGAGAGAGAGAGAGAGAGAGAGAGAGAGAGACTTTGTCACTTAGGACCCAATACTACTTCATGGTGACTCATAGGGACTGTGCTAGGTGGTAGGAATTATGGGGGTGAAAAATGTATTATCTCATTAAAGGGATGATTATTCTTCCCATATTTTAGTCATAGCTAAAGATGGATCTGTCTTCCTCAGAGAGGGCCCTTGTCTAGATGATCAGATGTTCAAAGTCACCTTTGACTACATAATAAATTTGGAGCCAGCCTGGGATACACTGTTTAAAATTTGAATTTAAAAAAAAAAAAGAGGAGGAGGAAGAGGAAAAAAAAACCTTAACTCAATACCAAGCTAATGAACTGCAAATACCTAGGAGTACCCTAGATAGAACTGTATGTTCCCATGTGGTTACAGTGAGAAGTGAACAAGCAACAAGAACTACTCTGCTGGACAAGCACCAGGAACTTCATCAGTGAGTACCAACATCCCAAACCAAAGATAACAAAGCTGGTGTCACCAAACAGGATAAGGACAACCATAGGTTTGCAGAATCAGTTCCTGAGCATCCATTCAGAGAGCCCAGAGGGACCTCTGCAAACTCACAGATGTAGGCCCAAAGGAACACTGGAATAAATCCTTGGGGTAAGAAGTTTATTGGAAGACTTACTACTGCCACAGATAGACAGACAGACAACATGTCAGAGGCTCTGAAGATAGGAGAAAAAGCGATCTTTTCTTTCACCGTTCTAAAGATGAGTTGGGAGCAAACTCCTCTGCTACAGTAGGAGTCTGCAGCCAGACTCTCCGAGGTCTAGGCAGGAGGCAAAGAAGGGGTGAGAAGCAAGGTATGTGGTCACCAATGCACCCACCTTTTGAGCTCTTTTGATATAAACTTGAAAGGTCCTCGCACCAGGCAGTCTGTTAACTAGAGATTCACAATGTCTCAACAGGGTGCCTGTTGGCTCCATGAGAGGGGAAGGGCTACTGCAGGTCCTGTGGCCCGCACAGCCTCTGAAGGCTAACATTACATTCTTACAGCATCCATATGAAACCAGCTCCATGGTGGACAGATCAGTTCAGCCCTTCATTCCTCTGAGATGGCTTGGTCTATGTCCTCGATGCCTGCCTCGGTCACCCGGACTTTGATTCACCGCTGTCACTCTGTCGCTTCAAACCAGTTCCTTGAAGAAATGTCGAAACTGCGGAAAAGCCTCAAATGGGACACTATTTTCTTAATTCCTAGCTGATTCTGTTTGATTTCTCAAAGAAACATGCCCTTTATTAAAATGTAAAACAAACATGAAATCAAAAAACCAAAAAAAATCATAAAGAAAGCAATAGAAAAGGAAATTAACACTTTAAAATAATAGATTATTAATTAAATTAAAAAGTGATCAAGGATAAGACTTCTAATTATTAGTAAGTGGAGAATAATCATGGATTACTAATTAATTCCACATGATCCACTCTAGGGAAATGACAGAACATAAGCTAATGTAAAAGCCATTACAAACCAGAAGACTTCTAAGAACTACGGTGCCCACGCACGCACATGAATGTGTGTTTGTGTGTGTGTGTGTGTGTGCATATGTATATGTATGCAAATGTGCATGTGTGTGTGGGTTGATTTAGCTGTTGTCAATATTCTACACCAGAATATCTTCTACTTCTTTCAGCATTTCATTACTTTTTACAACTTAATATTAAATGCATCACTAACTCAAATTTTTATTAAATGTGAACAAGGACTTAAGTTTTGTCTCTAAATACTTCACTGGAAATTTACTAAACTCTTCTACATCACAACCAGTCTGTGCAGTTGCCACCTTACAAATTTTCATCATGTAACAACTCACAGTGAAAATCACAATCCGTCAACATCTGTGCAAGTGTTAAAGTCAATATAGACCGTGTCTTATTTAGGGTTTCTATTGCTGTGAAAAGACATCATAACCATGGTAACTCTTAAAAGGAAAGCATTTAATAGAGGGGGCTCACTTACAGTTTCAGAGGTTCAGTCCACTACCATCATGGCGGGAAGCACAGCACATACAGACGGATATGGTATTGGAGGAGTGGCTGAGAGTCTTACATCTTGCAGGCAACAGGAAGTCAACTGAGACACTGGTGGTATTTTGAGCATAGGAAACTTCAAAGCCTGCCCTCACAGTAACACACTCCCTCTAATGAGGCCATCCCCACTCCAACAAAGCCATAACTCCTAAGAGTGCCATTCCCTATGAGATTATGGGAGCAGATTACATTCAAACTACCGGACTGTGCTTTCCTTATGCCAGAACCCATTGTAAACATTTCACATGGAACTGTCTTCTTTAATTCTTGCAAATGTCTCTTGTGGAACTGTCTTCTTTAATTCTTGCAAATGTGTTTGAGAGCAGCATTATTTTCATCTTATAGACGAAGAAAATAATGATTTTTCAGAGTCACATAGGAAACAAAAGAAGCTATGACAGTGTCTGTTATTATTTAACAGACAAAAAAAAATTGGCTTTCACAAAAATTGTAGTGAGCTCAGGACACATACTGCCAGTCACATGAGCCTGAACCCTGAAGTATTTTGACTTCGAAACCATCGTTGTTTCTACCTATGTGATGCCTGTCAGTTTTTTAATAAGGCTTCTGAGATCTGAAAATAGCATTGATCTGCAGAACTTGTAGAGATGGACAGATTATTATTGGAACACTGTGAAATGTACACCTGCCTAGCCATCTATCCGTCTACAGAGAGACAAGTGTGGATATCACTTATGAAAAATCCCAAGGAAGAGAAGAATCCTGAGCCCGTATCTACTTAAAATTCATATCAAGGATGTCACAGGTTGACAGAGGTAGTTCTTATGACAGTTTTAGATTGACAACCACAAAAGCAGTCTGCAGTATTAGCACAAAACAAGCACGCATCCTTCCACGGGGACACCTGCAGACATACAGCCGGTTGGCCATGTAGCAAAGATGTCAGGGACAACATGTCCTTTTCATATGCAGGAGATTCTTTGTTGACAGGAACTATAAACGGTTTCTTTAATCTCAGCTTCTAAGATGCGATGGGAGATTTCTACCTCTGTGTATCTTTCTAGTTCTTCCTTCCCTTTCATACCAACGATCTACCCAATGCCCACAACTAATCCTGGCATTTTCTTGCTTCCTGAAGAACAGAAAGCAGCTTGTTTTCAGTATCTACCTTTGCTTCCTGTTACCAGAGCAACAATAAAAATGCGGACTATGTTTTGACTGACAACTCTCGTTCTACAGAGATATAATCCTTGCACTCTCTAGTTGGAGACTAGTTCTAAAACTACTATGGTCGTGTGCCAACCACTAAGTGACTGTCAGCCCTGAGTGCTCTTAGTTCTTGTCTGCACATCTGATGGTCAATCCAGTGGGGAGTATGTCTTTGACAAAAGTCAGGTACAAAATGGTGTCAGTGCTTAACAACTAAAGCTTCTATTTGGGAAGATCTATATAAGAGTCATATGTTAAAAGGAAATTTTATTGATGTTACTAAATACCTTCTCACTTAAATGCAGATGTTTGGACTTCTCAGTTTGGTGTTGCAAAATCATAAAGAGGAAATTCCAACTCTATATGGAAAAATGAGCCAAGCTTCTTGACAGAGAATCCCCATAGAAGCAGAGATGAGATAACAAGATGCCACAGGCACCATGTCTAAGTCTCAGATGGTTTCTAGAAAGACAGCTGAGCTGGTACTAAAGGAGACAGCTTTGGTTGAGCCAAAGGTGTGGTTCACCCTTCTCTCATTTCTCTCCCCAATGATAAGTGTGATCCTTGTGTGTTGTTATTGTTCATGTCATTCTCATCTTCCTGAAAGATTTTTTTCAGTATCCTACAGGGTGCTCAACGAATGTATCGATGCCTCCTCTGAAGGTTTTCAACTAGAAACTAACCTTGGAAATCGTTGGGCAACTTTATAGCAAGGAACCAGGAAGCTTATTCTGAGAAATGGCGCCAGAGCTGTTTAGATGGTGAAACCCGAAACCCAAGAACCATTTGTCAGTCAGTGGCTTCACACAGATTCCCGCATACACTCCCATGTGGTTCTAATGGACTAGCTCCTTTGTGATGCTTTCTGATATGTGAATAATGGTTAATATTTCTGTATGCCTTGGACTTCCTCCAGTGTATGAACTTCAAATATATCCTAAACGTATCAAAGGATAAATGATGCATGATCAAATATTACATCTGAGTTCATTTAAGCATTATTAATGGTAGTAGGTCTTGAATAAGCCTATAGCTCTCCAAAAAATTAATAAATGTGGAAGCTGAAAAAGATCCCATTAAGGCTTGTTCTCTTGGCAACTGGCACAAATTAATTAGATAATGATTTTCAAATGCCCCAAATCATCTAATGCTAATTCAGAAGGTAAAGATTACAGTTACTCAGGGGCCCGATAGAAATGTATCGGCTTACCTAACTGCAATGAATTGGAAAAATATTCTTGCTTCAATAGAGGAGAACCCAGTTGGTAGGGCTAACATGAACTCTTGAAACTTACAGACTGCAAAGAGGGTTTTGGATTAGGTCATTGGGAGCCACACTCAATAAACATAGTCCATTACCTACTTCATTTACATCACCGATTTTTAATCATATTTATTTATATGTGTCTGTGTGAGTGTATGGGTACATATGAGTATGGAGGACATGTTTGTGAATGAACATGGAAGTCAGAAGAGGGTACTGGGTGTTCTATTCCTTTGTTCTATGCCCGTATCTCTGAGAAAATTTTTTTTCCTAAATTTGGGACTGGAGCCTCTAATGGGACAACAAGTTCCAGGGAACCATCCTGTCTCTGTCTGGCTCTGAGCTGGAATTACAGGGTTTTATGGGAAATCCTCTACAGCTTGATACATGAGTACTTGAACCAGAACTCTGGTCTTCAAAAATTTGGTGCAAGCATTCTTCAGTCATGAACCATCTCTCCAGTCCCCTCTTCATTTCTATTGTTATTGCATGTCTATTTATCTACTATTCATCTTTTACTGTACTCCTGGCACATGATAAACCACAGTTTTGCCCTCAGAATTAACTGCTATAAACTAAACCTTATGCCTAAAATAATATGAGACACTAAGTTGGCATTCAACAAATATTTTCAGAATATGTGAAATGCTGGAGAATATTATGTTAAGGAGTATTGCTTTTGTTTATGTTGCATTTATTTAACTCTGTGAAGCTGTGATATTTTGCCTGTCCAGAACACCTGATGATCTAATAAAGATCTGAATGGACAATAGCAAGACAAGAGAAAGGATAGGTGGGGCTAACAGGAGAAGAACTCTGGGGGAAAAGAAAAAGTAGCCGGAGAAGGGGGAGAAGATCAGGGGTTAGCCGTCTAGCTACACAGCAAGCAATCCATGGATTAAGGGTAAGATTTACAGAAGTAAAAGAATGGGGAAAGTCTAGAGGCAAGGGGTAGACAGGATAACATAAGTTAAGAAAAGCTGGCAAGAAGCAAACCATACTATGGTCAGACATTTATAACTAAGAATAGAACTTCATGTGGTTTATTTGGGAGCTGGGTGGCAGCATCCCCCAAAGAAAGCCAGAGGAGTTAAAAACATCACACTGCTACAACAGGGAAGAATGAATAGCACAAGTAAATGTGAGGCTCCTCTTGGGCACTGATTATGACAGGATTTTGAAATGAAGACTTTGATTTGTGTCTGTGCCACAAACTCGCTCTGGCACAGTGCCAAGCTCCTTTGTGAGTGCATCTCACTTGGGACTAGAATGACCTATGATGAAAAGCAACTTCATACTTCCTTCCCTTGCTTATCTTCATATATCCTCATAACTAACATTTCACAAGGTCAAAATGAAGTATTAATATTTTATAAGACCCTTTAATTCTGGGAATATTATGAAGTGAGAATGAAGTAAGTCAACTTTCTTTTTTCTTCTGTGGGTATAGGGGGTGTTTGTGTGTATGTCTTGGTGTGTTATGTGTGGACTTGCATGTGCAGTTGCAGATACCCACGTCTATAAATCCATATGAATGTCTGTGCACACAGAGATCTACTTCATGCATCTTCCCCAATTCCCCTTCATGTTATTAAGATAGGGTCTCTCACACTTCACCTGTAGACCACTGATTTAGCTAGACATGTTGGCCAATAAGCTCCAGAGGCCCACAAGTCTCAGCTCCCTCCAGGAACTAAAGTTACGGATGACCACCATCACTACATGCAGCTTTGACAAGGGTTTAGGGATCCCAACATAGGTCCTCAGGATTATATGGCAACTGATTGAGCAACCGTCTGCCCAGACAATAAATCATCATTTTAATGCATTTTTATACTACGAAAACTCAACTATAGTTTTGTTGGTGATCTGAAAAACAGGAGTGAGGGAAATATGACCGGATAAGATACTGGAGCCCTATTGCAGCATCCACAGTTGTGACAGGAGAGAACCTGGAGCCTGAGAGGGGCAAAAGGTGACGCCCAGGAAGCACAGACATCCTGAAATACCTCTGGAGGTGAAGAGTACAGAATGGGGAGGGAGGAAGGGAGTGGGTTAGGGAGAGAGGTTGGAGAGAAGATGAAACTTGCATTTTGTAAGAGTTTGCCCTCTGGAAGATTGGCATTTAAGGCCTACTTCTATCTCTTTGGGGGTGACAACTCACAGAAGGTAGATAGTTAACTTCTAGCCTTGTTTTCTTCATCTCTAATACTGTGATGCTCGTATTCAATGGGGAAGATCCAAGAGGACCTGAGAAAGGAATCCAGGGTCATAGGTGTCCACCAATGCGTGGGAAACATTGATTAACACAAGGCATCATTGTATGAGCTAGAAACAGTCTTTCCAAGTGAGTGTCAGTGAATAATATCCTACCAGAGGGAATAAGAGACATAAAACTAACAAAGGCTTGGGGTGGGGAGGAGCAGCAGTGGACTTTTACAGTGAAAACCTGGGGAGAAGATACAACAGGAGAGACATGTGATAGCTGTCTAATGCTGTAGAACAATCTTCGTTCACTGTAAACATGTATTACTCTCATTGGTTAATAATGAGATGACTAGCCTATAGCTGCGCAGGAAGAGATTGGGCAGAAGAGCCAAACTAAGAGGACTCTGGTAAGAAGAAGGACAAATTCTCAGGAATCACCAGCCAGTTGCAGAAGAAGCAGCATAGAAATAACATAGATGAGGTAAATGATCCTCAGAACAGTATATAGATTAGTAAAAGTGGGTTAATTTCAGTTATAAGAGCTAGCTAAAGCCAGCACTTGGGAGGCAGAGGCATGTGGATCTCTGTGAGTTCGAGGCCAGCCTGGTTTACAAGAGCTAGTTCCAGGACAGGCTCCAAAGCTACAGAGAATCCCTGTCTTGAAAAACCAAAAAAAAAAAAAAAGAGCTAGCTAAAAACAAGCCTAAGCTATCAGCTGAGCTTTCATAATTAATAAGTCTCTGTGGTTATTTGCGAGCAGGCTGGTGGAACAGAGCTGACTAGCAGTCCCAACAAAACTCCACCCACAGTCTATAATGTCTAAGTGTAGAGATTATGATTTAGATGTCCTTCTCTATATGTGCTGCTTTTATTGTTTGATAAATAAAGCTGTTTTGGTCAAGGGCTTAGCAGAATAAAGCCAGGTGGGAAATCTAAACAGAGACAGAGAGTAAGTGGAGTCAAAAAGATGCCATGCTGAGGAAGCAAAATGTGAGGTAACAAGCCACAAGCGTCATGGTAAAATATAAACTAATGGAAATGGGTTAATTTATAGTTAGAGCTAGCCAGTAAGAAACCTAAGCCATTTGGTCAGACAATTATATTTAATATTTATCCTCTGAGTGATTATTTCATAAGCAGCTGGGAACCCAGTGAGCAGAGAGAAACTGATCCAGTGGGACCACGGGAAGGAGAAAGGCTTTCATCTACAAGTTTATGCCTGATTAGCTTTCCTTTTTTACCCCCTCTTTTTCTTTGTAATGATTCAGACAAAAATGACCGTGAAGTATCATAGATATTTGATGAATGGGTTTATTATACATGGAAGGAAGATCCTTTAAGCTAAAGAATTTATATGTAGTTCATTTTGTTTTGTTTTCATTTTGGTTTTTCAAGACAGGGTTTTTCTGTATAGCTTTGGTGCCTGACCTGGAACTAGCTCTTGTAGACCAGGCTGGCCTCGAACTCACAGAGATCTGACTGCCACTGCCTCCTGAGTGCTGGGATTAAAAGCATATGCCACCACCCCTGGCCCCATGTAGTTCATTTTATTCTCCTCACAGCTGATCTATATAAAGACTTTTTTCATTGTGCTAATGTCTCTGAAGTTAATTGCAAGTGCTGGATATATATCAGTATAAATGTGATTCAGTGGGACAAGACTTGATTTCAGTATACCAGGAGCAAGATATGGAGACTGTGTCTCATTTCTCAGCCTGATCTCCCCTATGCAGTGAGTAGCAAGAGAGCGGGAACCACTGTCAGGGACCATCGTTAACAAAAATACATCTTGCCATGGTAGAGGCATGGGGATTTAGAAAATATTAATAAAGAATATAAAGAAATGAATAAAAATAATTAAACAGAGAAACAGAATATTATTGGGAGGGAGTTCCAGTAATACTGGATTTCACTCGTGTTTAATTTCCAATTGCTTTAAATATCGCTGACCCCAAAATGTAGGAGTAAGACAAAAAACTGCATTAACAGGATTCAAGGAAATGACCATACCAATTGAACGTCACAGGCTACATCCATAGTTAAACATTCTGTTGCTAAAACAAAACAAGTCACACTCACAGCCTACACCAAAACATTCTGTAGGCAAACCACTCCCTGAGTGGAATCCAAAGTTATCTCCTTAGCAGAACTGGAACTCAGTTGAATCCATAGACTTTTGTTTGAGGTAGAAACATATCTACTTCTCTAAACTTGAAATACAAGGTCTGGTTATTAGCCACATCTGTTGACACTAACCTTGAAAGAGCAGAACTTCCTTATTTAAATTAACAGGGAATTTTGGTTATATTTTTGGGCCTCCACAAACCATACATTTTTCACCTATAAACCTTGTGGTATCGCTGTTTTCATAGGTTTTCACGTTTTTGGCTACGGTATAAACATTTACACCACCAGTGTCCAACTGGCTCCACTTTTCCTCAAACTGTCCCTGCCACTGCTGCCAACAAGATTGGTTGGATCCACGAGGAAGCTGTTTTCAACTCCAGCTTTTTGCTCCCTGTCACAGCTTGTGGTATGGTGGCTCAGCAACAGGGTAAATCATGCCTCTAGGTTTCTCTTCCATACAACATATGACTGCTGCCATTTTGACTGAGGTCAGGTGACCTTCCCACCATCTTAACTGAGAACCAGGTCAGGTGATCAAGTTCCGCCATCTTTACTGAGGTATTCCCTGCCTGTTTCCCAGTGTTAACTCTATTATACAGGTGACCTTACCACCATCTTTACTGAGGTCAGGTGACTTCACTGCCATCTTAACTGAGACCCATGTCAGGTGACCATGTCCCACCATCTTTACTAAAATATACCCTTCCTGGTCCCCTGGTTTACTTACGTTTTGTCTTTAAATTCTTCTTGCTGACTCTGTTGCATGTGTATTTTTTACAGTGGCATGCCTTTGGTAGTGCCCACCAAAGCATCCACTTTGCCCAATTCCTGTTCACTGTGTGTGTATGTGTGTGTGCATGTGCACACACACATGTACCTTTAACTGTTTTAATTGTCTGTTCATTGTATCTCATTCCAGACTAACAAAGTAACAAGTGTCATATTTATATTGTTATTTATGGTTAAGTCTCTTTCAAAAAATACTGTATATTTAATCCAACCCTGCTTTACCTGTTAAGTTGAAAGCCAGTCTCCAATCACTCAGACCCAGCTCTCCAGGCAGATTTTTTGTTTTGTTTTGTTTTGTTTTGTTTTTTATTTATTTATTTATTTATTTATTTTTGTTAAATATATTTATTTATTAAGGATTTCTGCCTCGTCCCCGCAACTGCTTCCCATTTCCCTCCCCCTCCCCCGATCAAGTCCCCCTCCCTCATCTGCTCGAAGAGCAATCAGGGTTCCCTGACCTGTGGGAAGCCCAAGGACTGCCCACCTCTATCCAGGTCTCGTGGTTATAGATAAGTTAAGAATCTGCCTGCAATCCAGGCAGATTCTTAACTTATCTATAACCACTAAACAGCCCTCAACTGCTCAGAGATCTGAGGAATATGGCATTTAAATATTTAATTATTAGAAACTTTTCGTAACAAAAAGAGACAGGTTGGATCCTATTGGTAGCACTCTGTTTCCTCCAAAGAAGACAGAAGACAAATGGGCACAGAATAATATCCATCCACAATTCACTTCAACTGCCAAGCACTGACCACTGGGCAAAACTGCCTTTCATCTAAACTGAAGATTTCCAGACAGTGGACAGGATCACTGGAATCGACAGCCTAGCTGTTCAGGTCAAGGTAGGCTTGTCTTCTTACAGATTTCTTAGCCTACATGATCTTCTGGAGTCTGGCAGGTGCTGTCCTAAATAGCAAAAGGCAAATACGACACTCAGCGACCATGGAGGACCTTGAGGAGTAGCTCTAGGTGCCAACCAAGTAAGTCATCTGTTATTTTTTAATCAATAACTCAAATAAAATTTTATCCTTCTCAAAGATCTCTGATGTAATTTGACAACTTAGAGGTTTTGTCAGTATAAAAGGACAGCGTCACCAAATGAATTACAGCAAAACACAAATACAAGTTATTAAGGTGTGTACCTGCAAGTTATAAAGGTGTAACAACAAACACAAGTTATCAAATTTCTCCTTCATGCTGTTTTCCATAGTCTTAAAAATACTTTGCATTGTGCAAAATATCTGTCACAGTCATTCTGACATAAATATGCTACTGTTTATATAATGTATATGTCTAAAATTTATGTTTTCACAAACCCAAAGAATTCTTGTGAGTTCCAGGAAGTTGAATTGAAGAATCCACCTTAAACAGATCAGATAGACCCCTCTCAATTCCCTGGTCCTAATTTTTTTTTCCAAAACATAACTTTGTCCTCTGTTCTTCAATACCACTGGATAGGAGCAAAGAGACCAGCTACACCAGGATGTGACTAGTACTCAGCCATCTCAGGTTCCCCCCTAGACAATGCCCACAAATAAGCAGAAAGCAGTCTTTAGGATCCGCTGCCCCAACTCCTTTAACCTGTGGTGCCTAACCTTCTGCCTTTTTATTATAAAAAAAAAAAAAGAGAGAGATGTAAATGCAATGATCTGTCTTGTCCCTTTAAGAGACAAGCCATGCTCACTCCCCCCCCCCCTTCCACGGAGGCAAGCTGGGAGCTTCCAGTCTGAGCCCTTGCATGGCCACTGAAATCATGTGTTCAGAGTTTCTTGAAGGTACAAACATAAATACAGCACATCTTGTTTGTAGGAAATGAAAAATTGCTAAAAAAATACTAAATAATTTTCCAAAGTATTTTCAACTTATATCCCCAAAATACTCTATGTGAATTTCTACAATTCCATATATATACTAATACTTGATATTTTCTGACTTGTGGTTTTTTGAGAAATTGGTATGTATAATAATTTATATTTAAATGTTTCTTTATTATTCAGTATTTCCTTCCAGGGTACAAAGGAAAATACTAACAAATACTTTAATATAGTTTTGAGAGCATTTTATTCTTAGCTATCAAAATTACTTAAAGATATTAATAAAAGTCATACATATACAGATTGGCTTTAACTAATGTGAATGTCAAGATTCTGGCTAAGAGGTACAACTAAGTTCCTGGTTCATTGGAAGGACTTACCTGTAAAGTCTCCAACAAAAGCCTCAAAACATGGCAAATCCCCTCCTACTCATACAAATAGAACAAAGCAAGAAAATTGTCCAAGGGACCACTTATAACTCCATTTCGAGTCTGGTTTCCAATTTCTGTCCTGGGCTCATCCCTGCCGCCATGTCTTGAGAATACTCATTTGTTATTTAATATAGTTATAGTATAGATGTGAGGTTAATAAGTATGGGCCCAGTGTATCATAAGCACTCATAGAGTGAGCGCCACACATGCCAGTGTTATTAGCTAACATTAGCCTTTTTGACTATTTTTTTAATATATTTCCAGAAAAATGTAAATTCAGGCACTATTTTATTTTGATTTGTTTTCTGTGAGGTTTTATTTTTGTTTTATCTTGTTATTTTGTTTTCACTTATATTTAGTGTTTTATTTCATCCTGATACAGAAGAGACATTTAGTAATTGTTAGTCTACACAATCACTAGAAATATAATTAAGTGTATAAAATTACATGTCATCCTAAATCTCTATCTCAATGGTATCAAGTGCACTTATTTGAATTTAGTAGCTTTTCAAGTAACCCCTTGGACTTGAGAAAAATCTATAGTGTCTAGACCACTTTAAATAAATAAACTCACTGAAGGTGCTCTGGTAACATAATTATCCAACTGCAAGCCAAACAGAAGGTCAGAGAAGACCCTGGGTTAGCCAAGAGCACACACATTGCTCCTCTTAGGACCACAAACAGGATAGAAAGAAATAAAAACCTCAGTGTTACAAATAAACATGTCTGGAGAGGGAGTGTCAGAAGGAGAGATAGCTAATGCATTCCTGAACTCGGAATGCTGATTAACTTTGTGACTGACCAGATGGAGGGGCACAAACCAAAGCATAGAGATGGAGAGCTTGTCAGCAAGACAGAGAGAGGCCCACAGGACAGACATGGAGGATATGAGGACATGGAAATGGAGAGAGGAAAAGAGGGATGGGAAGAAAGTTTGACTGTGGTTCTGAGATACTGTCTCTACCTTTACACACTACTGTGCATAGAATGAACAAGACATAGCCAGTTATTTGCCTCAAGACAAATAAAATAAGCAATAAAAATAAGATACCCACTTCAAATAGGTTCCCTTATATAATGTCCTTAGACAGGGCTCCAAAAGAAACAGATTCTCAAATAAGTATTTTTGGGGTTTCTAATGAGAATAAAGTTTGTGGGTAGCAGGCTTTAAAAAAAATGAGAAAGCGAGAAATGTCACCGCAGAATAGCAAATACCTCAGGTAACCCTAGAAAATACTCAGAAGCTGAGACAGTCCGTTAAATAGTTCTAGGCTTGAACAATGAGGCCAATTCATTTTCTAGCCCCACCCAACCTCACACAGGGGTGATTGTTGATCCATCACTAGTTTCAGATACCCTCAACGAGGGACTCTAAAAGCAACAACCTGAGCAGCAGGCAGGGCAGGGAGGAGGTCTCGCTGTGGGGAGAAGTGGGGGGGGTCTCCAGGTAGCATATAAGTAGCACTCCAATACATTCCAGAAACCATCACTGCATCAGTAAAGCGATGACAAATTGCTGTAATAAAAAAGCAATGAGAAGAAAGAAAAACATTAATTTAATACTTAACGTGTTTGCCAAGTAAAACGTACTCCACAGACATGTGTGTTAGGCAAGAAATCTTAAGTGAGCAACAAAGAATGAGGTGAAATAAAAAATAAAATAATAAAAAACACGAAACGGAGTTGTTACATGAACCCACGAGAGTCTGTTAAAGGGTCTCAAGACACTGCCTATGGTTCCCAGGGACTGCCCAGAGCAACACAGAGTTTAAGTCAAGAATACCAATGCTGAAGAGAGAGAAAAGAAAGGCTGACAAGAAATAAATATTAATAGAATAGAACTTACATGAATGAAGAGGGGAAAGACAGAGGAAGAACAATACCGACACAAGACACAAGACTTTTCCAATAAAATCTCTTTAATATTAAAGATTATAAAGCTGTGTGGAGAGGGGTCAGGGGCACATAGAACAAACAGTTTTGTCACCAGCAACACAGCCATAAAGGAAAGTGAATTTTGACCTAGACTTTTAACCCAGACAGCATGCAAATCAATAATGAGTTTATAATAAAGAAAATGGAGAAAATTCTCCTCTCACTTAGTTTTTTAATTAGGAGTTCCTTCACATATGGAAAATGTGAGGGTAAGCCAAAGACAAGGTGAATGAAAAGTCAGAACCCAACCTAAGAAAGGGAGAGAAGGCAGGCCTGAGGAGATGCTGGAAGCCTAACATTAGTGCTCTCGATTGAAACTCCTTCAGCGCAGCTCTTCTTAATTCTAACTTTTGCTTTCTTGCTCATTCATGATTTCTTGACTTACAACACACACAATCTGTGGAGTACTTTTTATTTGGCAAATACTTTCTATATTAAATTGTTTATCTTTCTCCTCATTGCTTTTATTAAATAAATTTGTTATTTACAATAAATCCAGAAGGGAGACCTTGTACCAAGAAAGTAGTTCCTGGCTTTGAGGGCATTTTTACTGAAAGCTGATATACAAGGGTGGAAAAAATGGACTTTTTCTTTCCTTTTCCTTTTTTTTTTTTAATTGGAAGCAACAGGAAAAAAAACTCCAAATTGTGATGTAAAAAGAAAACCAAGTCATTGGCGTATGGTGGATAGTTTTAATCGACAAAATAAATGCACTTTATTGATTTTAAACTTTTAGCCAACCTTGTAGACAATGCACAGGCCATTTAATTAAAGTTACAAAGAAGAATGGAGAGGCTGAAAGTTTAAAAGTGAAGGTGAAGCTGAGAAAAGCAGTTTGGTTTCACAAGAAAGAAGGAACAAAATATGAGTTGCTCAGATACTCCTGCACCACAAAGACAGCCAGGAGACGCTACTCAGTTAGCCACCAGCCCAGAAGCAGAATCTCAAGCGTATCAAGACATGAAATTAACTAACAGAGAAACTAAAAATAAACTGCTTTAAGTATGAGAATGGGGCAAAGTCTCAAATTATTATAATACATAAAATGCACATCAGAAAATCTACAACTAATATTTGAGGTGGATTAATAACACAGAAGCATATATTGTTTTAAAATATAGCATAAATTTCAGAGGAACACAAGTATAAATTCTATAAAGTACCCAATTTTAGTGTATAGTTGGGAGTTTGTCAAAGTGGGGCCAGTAGACAATTGCTTATAAATCCTAATGCATGTATGTGACAAGGAAAGCTAGTGGGAGACGGAGGAAAAGATAATAGATGCTAAGGGGGATGGATAAGTAGGTAGGGAGAGAATAAATAGAAAGATGGAAATCAGAACAAAAAAAAAACCTTGGAAAACTACGTGATCAGTTTCATATTTATTTTGCAATTATTATGAGCCATTCTGATCCAAAATTCCTGCTATTACTAAATCATAACTCTCATGGGAAACAACTCAATACGACAACTATTCCCTGAGCACTTCTTATGAGGTAGGGACAGAGGTCATTTCTGTACAGTCACAGATATGAATGCACCACAGGACATGGCTTCAAACTCACTTGCCAGTTCTTTACAAAGAGAATACCAAGTTCATAGTAGGTAAAGTGAAAACTGAAATGTGTATTTAGAGCCAACTTACAAAAGACAATAACAAAGGCAGTGAAGAGGAAGTACAGGTTGATTGCATGACATAGAGCAATCAGGCTGGAACTGATTAAGAATTGTTTTCCCTGTCAACTAGATTCCAGAGAGCTATGCAAGCTTCCAGGAGACAAAAGGCACTAACACTCTGACCTAGCAATGAACCCTACTAACTAGCAGACCAGAATTCCAGACAAGATACAATAATGATACTCCTGGTATGAATTTGATGACCACAGGAAGTAATCCACGTCTGGCACTGTGAACCTACAGAGAAAAAAGGCATGGCCAGTCAAACCCAGACCCCAGGAGGAGACCAAATAAAGCCATTTAGCTGAAGTGACATCAAAGAGGGATGCATGAATGGATGCCTTCTAAACATTCTTTGTTGGTACCAATAAAGGAATTCTGTTCTCAGTCTTATTCAGGGCAGCCCCTCTTTCCAGTGAATGGTGATGAGGCTGATGGCCACATAATGCACTTGAGGATAAGGGCTCAGTCCTAAACAAGACGTTTCTATATTTAATCCTCTCTAGAACTTGGAACAATAAAGAGGAGGGAGAAGAAAGAGTGTAAGAGTGAAAGATAGGAAGAAACCCCTCAATGTTCTGTCTCCTGGACAAGACACAGACATTGAAACAAGAACTCACTGTGGGTGTCTACACCAAGTCTGTACAAGAATGGGCCCGTCAACAATCAGGCATGGATGGAGGAGGGCTCATGGGTTCCCGGCCTTCACTGCTTAACTATTTACTACATTAGATAGAATAAGTAGAAAGCCATTGCCTTTGCTTGGGTGACAACTGGTGACCACGCCCTCCCAGATTTCAGTAGATAGTTCCAATGTAATGGTCGCGTAGATAGTCTTAGTTCAAACAAATGGGTCATGAAATCAAACCCAAAAGATGAGAATCTGGGAAAGGGACTGGTGTGAAAGACAAATAAAAGAGAGCCGAAAAAAATAATAAAACTTCATTATACACATGCATGAAATTGCCAAAGGAGCAAATGCACAAGAAGGAAGGAAGAGAAAAGAACAAAGAAAGCAATGAATGAAGGAACAAAGGAAAGGGCAAAGGGAGGAAGACAGAAGAGAGAGAGAGAGAGAGAGAGAGAGAGAGAGAGGGAGGGAGAGAGAGGGAGGGGAGAGAGAGAGAGAGAGAGAGAGAGAGAGAGGGAGGGGGGGAGAGAGAGAGAGAGAGAGAGAGAGAGAGAGAGAGAGAGAGAGGGAGGGAGAGAGAGAGAGAGAGAGAGAGGGAGGGAGGGAGGGAGAGAGAGAGAGAGAGAGAGAGAGAGAGAGAAGGAGAGAGAAAAAAATTTTCCCTAGCCACAGCAGATTTGTTCGTTTCAGCGCCACAGGACCCTGGGGAGCGTTTAAGATGGATCGTGCCCACCTTTTTCCTCCTGCTTTGCCTTCTCTGCACCCAGGGCAAGGTGCGTACATCATGTTGAAGTTTTGAGCCATTATTGGAATTAGGACATAGACCACCACGGCAGGATAAGATGCTGAAGGAAGACAAAGTGGTCCATTACATATGGTGGAAGGAAGCTATTTAAAAATGCCTTCTCTGAGGAAACGTCTTCTGATTAAATAGGTAAATTCGAACTTCCTTTTAAAAGGCTGATGTTTCCTTGATGTATTTCAGCATTTGTGCTGCAGTTGTCTTATTTAATGTGCAAAATGGAATGAGGGGTCTGTGCATTAATGGTGAGGTTTAATTTAAATGTTTGAAATAATGCTTCTTACAACATTTTCTACGTGAATAACTCGCTGTACTTATGACGCGAAAGTAAGTCTGGCTGGAATTGCTTGTTAAGACGATTATAAATAGCACCAAGCAGTGAAAAGTATAAAAGCCAAGGACACTCAAAACTGATTGATGAGGCCGTCAGCATTCACCTATTAAGGGTTCTAAAAATAAGTCTATTAATGTTGTCAGAATCTATTTTTTCCACTCTTAATGCAACAAATTCACAGCAAAAAAAAATGATAGAAAATATTCCATTTGAAACTGGCAGTTCAAGATAACGCCATTTAACTGCAATTATTTAACGCAATTATTTTATGGTAATCAAAAAGCACTTTAATATGTATATTTGAATGTTTTTCCTTTATGCACAAAATCACAGTGTCCTTGGAGTACTTACCTTGATTTGAATATTTAGGTTCAATACAAAAGCTCAGATATTAATTTAGTAATACATCTAAAAGAAAGATCAATATAAGACACATTTTCCCCAAAGGCTCCAAAGAGATCAAGGCATGAAATAAGTGAAACTGTGGCTGAGTAGTACAGGCTAAGAACAATTGGAACAGAAAACTCTGTGCTCTAGAGAAGGCAGGCTTTTTTGCCTGTGGCGGAAAAGCTATTAAATTCCTTACCATTTCCAATCTCTAAGTTCCTTCTCTATGAGTTAGGCATAATATCTACTTAACAAACAACTGGTTGAATGAGCAATTGTATGTGAAATGAGTATCACAGCACCTGGGCACAAGCAGACAATAAACGTTAGTGATTTCTTAACCGCTGTGAATTGATAATCGATGCTGTATAAGGTGTAGGAGAATATTGGTATAAAGTCATCTGAAGTCATCCGTTTCCCCCAAAAAGTTAAAGCTACTTGCCGATTCATCACAGGATTTGATGTGTTATAGACAAAAGCCACCAAGATGAGCTCCTGTTCATTCCTCTAAGAAATTCATGAAGGAGCCACCAAAGGAAACAGCAGAGTGGTGGCTCGTGGATCTTATGGTGAGTATGAGCAACTGGGGAGACCGCTGAAGGCAGTGATGGTGTGCATTGTGAACACACAGAAATAACTGTCAAGATAGACAGAACTGGGAAGGGAAAATCTACTTGAAAGATTACAGCACTCGGAGTTATTCCTCAAATATTAAGGAAACGGGAATTTGACAAAGAAAATGCTGTCCTTTTATCTTCATGGAACTGGAATGAGTAAAGAGCTTCCAAAATGGGGAAAGAGGTCAATTTATACATTTAGAAAGTCTGCCCAGTTTTACACTAACACCACATAACTTTCTACCCTAAAAGCAAAAGTAAATTGAACTTCAAAACAAGTAAGATTTTAAAATGTAAATCATACCCTCATAAGTGTTGCAGTCAAGTGGAAAATAATTACATATTATGTATAGGATAAAGGACATATCAAGAAAATACAAAGAATGTTCCCAATTCAATATTAAGAAGATAAATGACCAGCATTTATAGTTGGCAAAATATTTCAATAACTACTTCACTAAAATAGATATAAGAAAGGCCAATAAGCACATAAAATGTTCAAAAGCATACATCATGAGAAAATGCAAATTAAAGCTATGAGATATTGTCTTAATTTGGGGCACTATTGCTGTTACAAAACACCAAGAACAAAAGCAATCTGAGGAGGAAAGGGTTGACTTGGCTTATGCTTCTACATTCATAGTCCATCACTGAAGGAAGTCAGGACAAGTACTCACACTGGGCAGGAATCTAGAGTCAGGAGCTGATGCAGAGGCCATGGAGGGGTGCTGATAACTGGCTTGCTCCCTATGACTTGCTCAGCCTGCTTTCTTGTAGACTCCAAGATCACCTGCCCAGAAATAGCACCACTCACCATGAGCTGGGCCCTCTCTAATCAATCAATAATAAAATATTCTACAGTCCCATCTTACAGAGACATTTCTCAATTGGGTTTCCCTCTTCTCAGATGACTGTAGCCTGCCTGTTTCAAGTCTGCATAAAACTAGCCAGCATATTTGACCCTTGTCAACCTGACACGCTATACTTTTTAAGATAAAAAATTTTGTTGTTGTTCATCCTCAAGATATTAATATCACAAATATAAAACATATTTCAAACTTAGTATTTCCAATGTTTACCAACTCAAATACTTTAAAAGTTCAGTCTGTAAAAATCTAATATCTTTTAAAATCTTAATATCTCTCAGGTATGGGCTCCAACGATATAAAAAATAAGTTAAATACTTTCTTACTTCAAGACAAAAGAACAAGGGAATAGACACAATAGTCACAAAGCAAATCCACACCCCAACAATGTAAATAATTCAATGTCCAATATCTGGGTTTCACTCACAATTTCCTAGGCTCCTCCAAGGGGCTTCGGGTCACTTCTCCAGCTCCACCCTCTGAAACAAACACACCTTGTCTTCTAGGCTCCAGCTGGCTCTCCTTTACAGCTGTTACTATTCTTGGCAGGCCTCCCATGGTGCCGCCATCTCCAATGCTGGGGTCTTTTGCTGCAACTGGGCTGCACTTTCTTCTACTGGTCTCTCCTGGTCTCTCTTCGCGGTACCAAGCCTTGACTTTTCCCTATTACTTTTTCAATCCTGGGGTTTCCATTGCTACTCTGGCTGCTCTTCACCAAGGCCTCTCCTGGCCTGTCGTAGTGCCAAGCCTAAGCTTCTCTCCATGACCCCTTCATGCCTTCAAAATCAGTATCACCTGGGAGACTTTTAGCCATGACCAGGTTTGACTGCCAGCAAAAGGTACAATCTTGACTGCCTCTGGAGCACAGCTTCTATGTGCTGACTCTGGCAAAACACTTCTAGGTTTCAATTCAATGATGTTGGTCTCTTCTTAATCACAGCAGATTCTTCAGCCCCAGCTGAGCGGCATTCATCGGTCCAGCAAAACAAAGGTTTTACTTTTGATCTCTTATTACTCACAGCTGATTCTTGAGCCCCAACCGATCAGAACCACGAGATCTTAATTCAAATGGCCCTGGTAGAGTCTTTAAACCTCCCTCTGAAACTTCACAAACCAGGTCTCCATTGTCTGTACTGCTCTCAACATTCTTATCTTGCAAGCTCTTACAGAACATCCCACTGAACTCTCAACACTCAATGTCTTCTCTTGAACAAAGTGTCAAAGCTCTTCCACAATCCTCCCAAAAACAAGATGTTAAATTTAGTCTCCGTCAGATCCATCATAGCAATACTCCACTACCCCAGGACAAATCTCTGCCTCAGTTAGGGTCACTATTGCTATGATAAAACACCAAGACAAAAAAAAAAAAAAGTAGGGAGAAAAGGCTTTACCTGGCTTACTCTTCCACGTCCATGATCCAACACTGAAGGAAGTCAGGACAGGAACTCACACTGGGCAGAGTCATAGAGGCAAGAGCTGATGCAGAGGTCATGGAAACTTGCTGCTTACTGGCTTGCTGCCTATAGCTTGCTCAGCCTGCTTTCTTATAGGACTCAGGACTACCAGTCCTAGCGTGACCCCACCCAAAGTGAGCTGTGTCCACCCACATCAATCACTAATTAGGAAAATTTTCTACAGGCTTGCTCACATTTCAATCTTAGGAAGGCGTTTTATCAATTGGGACTCCCTCTGCTCAGATGACTCTTGCTTGTGTCGAGTTGACATAAAATTAGCAAGCATAGATGTCACTGTTAGGATCATAATAAATACAAACAGTAACCAGTGTTGTCCGGAGTATAGAAAACCCTGGAGGACATCTGAGAAATTAGCATTTCCACCTATTACAGGTAGACATGTAAAATGGTGCAGCTACTCTAGAAAAAAGGTTCGTTAACTTTAGGAAAGGTTTATTAAACTATAAAATAGACTTACATAATACATTTATTCTACTTCAGATTCTAACCAGGAGAGTTTAAAAAAAAAAAAACACACAACCCGTGTACTAGATAGCTTTGTCAAATTGACAAAGTCTAGCATCACTTGAAAAGGAACTGCCCACTGAGTTTGGCCTGTAACATGTCTGTAGGGGTAGTAATCTTGATCCTTAATCAAAGTCAAAGAACCCAAGCCACCATTACTTGGGAAGATTGTCCTATGCTAACTAATCGTAAGAATACATGAGAGTCAGAGACTGATCCTTGAAAGCAGCATTCCTCCATGGTTTTTATTTGAGTTCTTCTCTGACTTCCCTTAATATTAAACCATGACCTAGAAGCAGAAGCCAATAAAGTCTTTCCTACCCTGAGTTTCTGTTGGTCAGGGTCTTTTATCACAGCAACAGGAAGGAAATTGGAATACCACCCAAAGACATGTCATTCAAGTATTCTAGAACACCATTCATAATAACCCAGAAGTAGAAGCAACCCAAATGTCCAGCTCTAATAGATGTAACGTATCAATGTAATTGTGATTGTCGATATAAAGAAATAAAACACTGGAACTCACGTGCCATGACTAAGTCTTCCAAACATCACACTGCAGGAAGTACAACAGAATAAAACCTGTATTGTTCAGTACCACTTGTGTAAGTGTCTAGGAAAGCAATCTATAGGAATAGAATATAAATTTGTGGTTTTCAGGGACAACAGCATGAATGAAGAAAACGGAAAGGGCACATAGAAGGGATTTTTGGGGGTTAGTAAAAACTGCATTGTAGAGAAGACTGCAAGACTCCAAATTTATTGAAAATCTTAATCAAATCTGCTTATAAACAAATAAACTTTCATTTTTCCAGCAATGTCAGCTGAGGTATTTAAGGGGCACAACGATATTCCTGAGCATCAGACAAGGATGAGCAAAAGAGGCAAACGCAGGGATTAGGCACATGAAAACTAAGACTGTTCCTAAGTTTTCAGACTTTGAACTTGGAGTTGCTACACACTCAGCGCATAGAGTTCTGTGTGCTTAAACTGTGTGTGGGGACTGAACAGGGTCTCTGCAAGTATAAGACAGGTAAAAAAGTAAACAGCAAAGAGGTGACAGTGAAAACCTGGTTCAGAATGTCTTTGTCCACCTGAATCAAGACTTTGGGGAGTCTGATCCCAGGTGGCTTATTCCCTACAAATTAAAACATGGTATAATTTGGGGGAAAACATTTCCTGGTATAATACAATTCTCAGTGCATAGGAAAACATAATTACACCAAAACTCTACTCGGAATACATGTCATTTCTTCCAAGAAGATGGGTTCTAGACATAGGCTACCTGTGCTAGCTAAGGGCTAAGGTAAGGGGCTGTCCCTATCTCCATAATACACATAGCTTAGAGGTCATTTTGGGTATTGTCCCCCTCTGATTCCTGGTTGTGGGAGCTTAGCTGGGCCCTGGCTATAAGGGTCATTGCTAGCTACCACTGGTTCTGGTTGTAGGAGCTTGATATGACCTAGCCCAACAGACAATGCAGAGGACCAGGCTATTAATCACTTCTAATGCCCAGCTTTCTGGATGGAAGAACAGATTTTTCATCTTTCCCATTAGAAAGAAAATCCTGTGTGCTTAAATTTCTGGTTTCTCTGGAGCTCTGTGAGCACAAAGATGTTCATGCTATGCTCCCAACATCTCATCTCTTCTAATTATTTAAAGAAAGAAATAGTGGCTGTAATAGAGGTCCAGGTTGAATGCATTGGCTCTATAGCTGGTCTAACTAATACAGGCAGGCATTAGAGAATCATAAGAAGAGCTAACTGAGGACTGAGGAAAGGGCAAAGCCATCATAAACAGGACAGCCATTCAGAGGTCACTTGAGTTTGTCTATCTCTTTATGTAAGTCATTAATAAGATCATCCTTCATAGGTGGAAAAAACTGACATGTTTAAGAAACACACACCAGGAAGTTGTTGACAACCAAGATAATACTTGAGCAACAAATAGTCTTTAGTAGCTCTGTTCTGTAAAAATGTGGTTGTCGATTCACCCATCCCTAGATGGATTTCTGCGAATACTTTTGCTATAATACTAGTAGTTTTCCTAATCATAAAGGCCATGTCTGAGACTTTTCTGCACCCCAGTAACTATTGCTGGGATAGGCAATAAAACTATCAGAACATTCCTGGTGTCTCTGGAGATCTGTGGGCACAAAGGTGTTCATGTCGTGCTCCCAACATCTTCTCCCTTCCAATTTTTTAAAGAAAAAAATTGAGTTACAACAAGATTAAATAAATACAAGAATCATCACAATTCTAAGGAAGTGCTCTCATAATTCTATTGATTAATTGTAAAGATTTTTTGAGCAAAATGGGTGTAATACAGCCTATTCCATATAAACCTTTATAATCTGCAGGTAGGGCAGTATAAGTAACATTTTTCATACACACACACACACACACACACACATACACACACACACAGGTCTAAACCAAAGGCAGTTGTTTAACAGAGAGAAGATTGTGAACTGAAGAGGAGTTTCAGTAAGAAGGGATGGAGGGAAATAAGTACATTCAAAATATAAACAATGTGATAGAAAAACATTGACAGGAATATCAGGGGAGCCCTATGAACATAGATAAGGGTGGATTCTTTATTGTCCCATTATTTGTGCATAGTGCCTATGAGTGATTCCTATGCCAAATAAATTTCTTTTGAAGATCCTGGAAATAGAGGGTCTTTTCTGATACATAGATGATTCCTCTTGACTGCCATAATCCAAATGAAGTCAGGGATTCCTTTTTTTTATTGCTTTGTAAATAATACCATTCAAAATTTCCACATCCTCCCCTCCTCCCATTTCCCTCCCATTCCCCCACTCCCCCTCCACCCTCCCCCTCCAGTCCTAAGAGAGGGCAGGGTACCCTGCCCTGTGGGAAGTCTAAGGCCCTTCTCACTCCATCCAGGCTTAGGAAGGTATGCATCCAAATAGACTAGGATCCCAAAAAGCCAGTACATGCAGTAGAGACAAATCCCAGTGCCATTATCATTGGCTTCTCAGTCCCCCCCAATTGTCAGCTACATTCAGAGGGCCCAGTTTGGTCCCATGCTCATTCAGTCCTAGTTCAGCTGGATTTGGTGAAGTCGGTCCCATTATCTAAGGTACACTGTCTCAGTGGGTGGACCAACCCCTCGTGGTCCTGACTTCATTGTTCATATTCTTCCTCCTTCTGCTCTTCAACTGGACCTTGGGAGCTCAGTCCAGTGCTCCAATGTGGGTCTCTGACTCTATCTCTATTTGTCACCGGAGGAAGGTTCTATGGTGATATTCAAGATAGTCATCAGTCTAACTAAGGGACAAGGCCAGTTCAGGCACCCTCTCCTCCACTGCCCAGGGTCCTAGCTGGGAACATCCTTGTAGACACCTGGGAACCTCTCTAGAGCCTATCTTCTTGCCAACACCAAAATGGCTCCCTTAATAAAGATATCTTCTTCTCTGCTCCCATATCTGTTCTTCCTCCATCTCAACCATTCCACTCCCCCAAGCTCTCCCCAATCCTTTTCTTCTCCCTTCTTTCTCCCCCTCTCCCCTTCCCAGAACCCCACCCCCACCCCCATGCTCCCTACTTTTGCCTGGTGATCTTGTCTGCTTCCAATTTCCAGGAGGATCTATACATGTTTTTCTTTGGGTTCACCTTATTAGTTAGCTTTTCTAGGATCATGAACTATAGGTTCAATGTCCTTTGTTTATGGTTAGAATCCACTAATGAGTGAGTACATACAATATTCATATTTTTGGGTTATCTCACTCAGGATACAGCTAATAAATACGTTCAGTGATGTGGCAGGATATAAGATCAACTCAAAAAAAAATCAGTAGCCCTCCTATACACAAAGGATAAAGAAGCAGAGAGGGAAATCAGAGAAACATCACCTTTCACAATAGCCACAAATAACATAAAGTATCTTGGACTAACACTAATCCATAGAAAGATCTATTTGACAAGAACTTTAAGGCTCTGAAGAAAGAAATTGAAGAGGATACCAGAAAATGGAAAGATCTCCCGTGCTCTTGGATTGGTAGGATCAACATAGTAAAAATGGCAATTCTATCAAAGGCAATCTATAGATTCAATGCAATCCTGAACAAAATCCCAAGAAAATTCTTCACAGACCTTGAGAGAACAATAATCAACTTCATATGGAAAAACAAAAAAACCCAGGATAGCCCAAACAATCCTATACAATAAAGGAATTTCAGGAGGCATTACCATCCCTGACATCAAACTCTATTACAGAGCTACAGTAATAAAAACAGCTTGGTACTGGCATAAAAACAGAGATGTTGACCAATGGGATCTAATCGAAGACCCAGATATTAATCCGCAAACCTATGAACACCTGCTTTTTGACAAAGAAGCTAAAATTATACAATGGAAGAAAGAAAGCATCTTTAACACATGGTGCTGGCATAACTGGTTGTCAACCTGTAGAAGAATAAATATAGATCCATATCTATCACCATGCACAAAACTCAAGTCCAAATGGATTAAAAACCTCAATATAAATTTGACCACACTGAACCTTAATAGAAGAGAAAGTGGGAAGTAGCCTGCAACACATGGGCATAGGAGGCCAGGGGTTATTTTCTAAATCATTGGCAATAGTGTGGGTCAGTCAGAATAGGTAGGACGTAAAACCAATAAAATGACAAAGTAAAAGAAATTAAATTAATATGGAAATAATACCTCAACCTTAAAGACCTAAATAAGATTATATTGTAAGTGTTTTCAATCACCCTTAAGGAATATAAAAATGAACTATGTCTTTCTGCCTGATAATTTTCCTCAGTTGGCTAAAAGCTAATCTTATTTAAAGTTAAAAGTGAGAACACATTTTCCTAAGGGAAGTATTATCCAGTTCACATACGCTTACTCTGGATCTTCACCCTGGAAAGGATGGAGTGGGTGTTGGAAATCTACTCTGGGGCAGCTTCGGGTTTTCCCAGTCACAATGATGCATGAAATGCCCTTTAAAACTCACTACAGAATTTCTGATATGAAAGAAGCTATCACATCACGAATCTGCATCATTCACTTCAGGTCAGGTCTTAATGACAACTGTGCTGGAATGCAACAGCTATGCTCACTTCCTTAACTAGTTCCACAAAAGCAAAGTTGACAATTGCCCTTCTTGTGCTGAACATCACAACCATCCACATATAGAAGATGTCAGCCCAGGTGCCATGTGAGCCCAAAAGACCTGAAGACTAGTCCTAACAAGCACAGCATGGGTTTCCTCCCTGAGGTTTCAGCAGAATATAGGGATGATGAGGACAAAACCCTCATTATGTGGTTTTGTCACTCAAACACATTCTTGGCATCTGAGATGGCTCAGTCACTAAATGCTAGACTCATAACCAGTTGGTCAACAGGTCACATTATATGGAGTCTCCAAAGGAAAATTAGCTTAAAAGACAGACCCCATCACCACCCTGTCAGGCATCTTTAAATTCTAACCTTCAAGGGAGAATTAAAGGAGTATTAAAGGAAAAGGTGGGACATAATTATCATCCTTTTGCCTTCCCCTTGAAAAAATACTTTTGAAATTACTGTAGTTCCCTTCTTCTTAATCACTGCTCCCCTTCCCCCAACATAGAAGAGTCATCTTGTGTAAAAAATGCAAGAAAGCATTACGGATGTAGGGGTAAGTGGTACTACATAGGAGCTGGAGGCTCATCCATGGCTTCCCCATAACCCAAATCTAGATCATGTCATCAAATGTTTCTCTCTCTGTTTTTTACTCCTCATCCTCAGGGGGCAGGGCCTTTAACAGTGACCAACTTTACATAGTTGCTCAGGGCTGGACAGATGGCTCAGTCACTAAATGCTAGACTCATAACCAAACAGTTGGTCAACAGATCACATTAAATGGAGCCTCCAAAGAAAAATTAGTTTAAAAAATGAACCCCATCACCTGTCAGGAGGTGGCTGTGGACATATTTCTGTCTGTTTCCATGCTGTCCATCAGTATAGATCTACTTATTCATTCTTGCTTCCCACACTTTTCTTTGTGTGTCTGGCACCCCAGAGAGTCTCGACAGTTTTAATTATTGTGACAATTCCAAATATCAAATTTTCTTGTGTATTTTGACCACCAGCTGTTGATTTCACCACTACTTCAATCAATATTCAAGTTCTAGCAATGTTTTATATGGGGTAGGGACACCTTACTCCCTTTAATAGCTTCCTCCATTCCCTTTTTCTGTTCTCTTTTTAAAATTTTTATATGAGTATATGTCACCTGTGTGTTGAAGCCCATGTAGGTTAGCCACTGATGTGAGATTCCCAGGAGCTGAAGTATAAGGAGTCTGTGAGCTGTCCGATATGGATTCAGGGAACTGAACTTGGGTATGCTTGAAGAGTAAGAAGTATTCTTAACTACTGAGAAATCTATCTTTAATGACTCTACTTGTATCTTTTACTTTTTCTGTGTGGCTACAAGCACTTTCATAGTAGAACCTTTAAGACAGACAAGTTGACATGCCCTGGAGAAGCTCAGTAAATGTCTATGGTTAAAAGATTAAAGGAATTTAGTAATTTTTAAGAACAAAAATTTAGCACTTTGCAAAGCCAAATCAGTCAAATATTATTATTTGAATATAGTTTATTTAATCTCACAAAACATTTGAGACGTAGTAGAGTTTAAAGATAACATCATCATGCCAGCCATTTATTTCTCAGAAAAAGAAAGAATAAAAAAAGAACAGAATAAGGCAGTGGATGTGATGAAAAGGAAAAAAAACAGCAGAATTAGATAATACTATCTCTATGCCATCTGATACTCTCTTTGGTGATAATGAGATGAATAAACTGGCAAAGAAGAATTGAATTAAATACAAACATATTTAGCAAGTTGAAATACAATCAGGATGTTTTCTTGATTCCTGGTACTCATCTGCAAATAGCATTTTGGTAAGAAGGTTGCAGGCTCAGTCTCTTAGTACTGAGTCCATGGTTGTATCTCTTGATCATACTGATGGCAATCAAGCCTGCTTCTTTGTAGCTAAGAGGGAGGTCATTTGGAAATACCTTAGAATCTTTGACTAAGGAAGCAGCAACTCAACATTGGTGTTCAGAAAACATGTGGCCCTTTGCATTTCACTATGCCTTAAGCTGTGAGAAAGCTGTTGGGCTTGTTTCCTCCAGGACATCTCTTGCAATTCGTTTGCTCCACTTCTTTCCCCTTTAGGGCTTAGGGCTCTCTTACAGAATCCCCATGCCTTGAATAATAAGTAGAAAAACCAGTTACTCTGCTGTTGAATTTTGTATGTCCCAAGTAAACATCCTTAATCAAATCTCTGACATTTGGAGTGCCTGGAAGGGAAGAAGCCAGGAAAAGGTCATGTCTGGTGCTTAGCTGTTGTTTTGAGAAAGAAAATCTAGTTTCAAGTTTGATGGAACCAAAGCATGGAAGAGTAATTCTAAGGTTGATCCTGAGAACAGAGGTGACAAGGCGACTCCACTGATCCAGCACACACCACACTGTGGGCACCCATGCACAGTAGGTTGGTCATAGTCGGCCATGTCAACTACACTGGGGATAACTCTGCAGAAAAATAAAATTAAAATTCAGAAATCTGAGGTTATATGCTCAAATGATGAAACTAAGCATATTATGGGCCTCGGTTTTGAACATGGGTCTTCTAACAGTGAATGTCCTGCCCATTATATTACCCTCTAGTGGCAAAAACACTTCCTTAAAGAAGACAAGTAGAATTATATTATGGTATTTTGAAAGAGAATGGCCCACATAGGCTCATATACTTGAATGTACCTTTTCTCAGAAAGGCATTCTTATCTTGTTTCCTCTGCATCTGGCTGATGACTGCATCTCTCTCTTTTTTCTCTTCCCAGAATTCTTAGTCTGGTTGCCCAGCATATACTTCCTTCTGGCTACTGGCCAATCAGCATTTTATTAAACTAATAGAAGTGACAAATCTTTACATTGTACAAAAAAAAAAATATTGCACAGCACACCAAGCAACTATTTGAGAAGAAAGGTGTCCTTGATTGAGGAAGTGTGTCCTTGGGGGTGACGTGGGATTGCAGGATTCAGACACTCACACCAGACCCAGTGCTTCTGTCTGTCTGCTGCCTACAGATCAGGATGGAGCTCTCAGCAATTTCTCCAGTACCACATGTGCCGCCATGCTCCCCACCATGATGATAATAAACTAGCCCTCTGAAACCGAGAGCAAGTCCCCAATTCAATGCTTTCTTTCATAAGAGTTTCTTCAGTTATGATGTCTTTTCATAGCAATAGAACAGTGTCTGAGACAGATGTCCCCAGTTAGGAAGGAAATATTTTAAAGATGAAGAGGTTGTGACTCTGAACATATACTTTCAATTATTATCCAATGCCGCTCTCAGTCAGAACCCCTAGCATCCTCTCCTTCATAGCTAGGACTCTTAGGATGGTTGTTGCCACACAATTGGTATCTCAATGGCTTCTTTCCTGCTAAGTCCCCTTACTGTCTGATGCAAATAGGACAACAAGAAAACCAAAAACAGTGGAACCGATTTCCAGATGGCAGGAGCAGCTGAGGAGTCCAGATGGCGGTAGGAGTGTAGGAAGAAGAGTGGTCCTGATCTCCACTCTGCAGAGCTCAAGTAGACTGAAAACTGAAGGAAATCTGGACTTTGGGTGGATACTCTAGAGTGGGGTTGTTGCTGCCCGTTGTTTGGAGAAAGCTGATCATACAAAATAAAGCTCAGAATAGTAGCTAAAAAGAATGGAGTGGATATTCTCTAGGAAAGAGAGGACTGAAACAGGATTGACTATACAAGTGAACCTACTGTGGTTTGAGTATCTGTCTACAACTAAGGAAGTTACCCCTTGCCCTGAGACAGCCCTGTTCCATGGACAGGGTTCTAGACTACCTTTGTGACAGAGATAAATTAAGAGTCTATAACTCATCACTAAAACAATAAGACACTTCTGAGAGAGAGAGAGAGAGAGAGAGAGAGAGAGAGAGAGATCACTGATTCCATATGAGCCGTAACATTTCTAATGGGACCATCGACCATGGCTGTCAGATTATAAGATTTTGCCTTTAGATCGTGAAGTGAGCTGGAATAGGAAGTCTTCATACTTAGTCTTCTCTTACACAGATGGCTTAAAGCTCCAGAATTATTAAACACGGGCAGAGCCTTATGTCTATGGTTTTAAAACTTATAAATCCTATTCCTATTTCATCACATTTCAAAAGATGAACTCCATTAGCCTAAATAAGAAGGTTTCTCTCATATATTACAATGCAGATACAAAGACTTTGTAATTAGCTAGAAGTCATGGCTCTGTGGTTTCCTAGATGGGTACTGAAGCTGTATTTTATATAAGAAAAATCACTGAGGATCGAAGGTAGAGAAATTACATTATAACATAAATAAAGAAGAGAGTAATGCCTTTACATTATTTATAAGAATCAAGGAAACTGCACGTACTAGCTTTGTGGGAGCCTAGGCAGTTTGGATGCTCACCTTACTAGACCTGGATGGAGGTGGGTGGTCCTTGGACTTCCCACAGGGCAGGGAACCCTGATTGCTCTTCGGGCTGACGAGGGAGGGGGACTTGATTGGGGGAAGGGGAGGAAAATGGGAGGCGGTGGCAGGGAGGAGGCAGAACTCTTTAATAAATAAATAAATAAATAAAAAGTATGTATTAAAAAAGAAAAAAGAAAACCAGTGTTGATGGCATCTTTACTGGATTCAGCAACAGATTGTGTCTTGACATAATCAGAATTATAAGATAATTAATGCAATAGCAGCTGAAATGCCAAAATCCTCAACAAAAGTTCAGCAAACAACTGAATTGAGCTTTTACAACAAGAATTACATGTCAATCACAAAGTCTACACGATTGGCTTAACATTTGAAAAATCAACATAACCCACTACTACGTCAATAAGCTAAAATATCAGTAATATTTTACCATCATAATAGATACTTTTTAAATTAACAAAATTTACCACCCATTCAATAATTAAAAAAAAAATGGTTAGCAAATTATACCTCTCCAGAAGTTAGAGAAATTGTTAGGATCCAAGAGAAGTTCCCAAGAAAAGACCAACAGTCATATATGTAATAAACAAGAACGCTTTATTAATTCTAACATGTTGGACTGGCACATGGCAACCCCAGAAAAGTCCATAGGCTTCTTTTAAACTGATTTAGGGGAATTCCAGAGGAGAGAGATTAGTCTGGGAACTTATTTGTGTCTTTAAACAGTTTATTGGTTGTTATAGGATTGGTTGGCAGCTCAGTGGTTAAGGGTTTTTCATCTGCAGAGTGGAAAAAGCTATCTTTAGTTAAGTTTGCACAAAATTGTGGGTCACCCTCTGATTGGTTGCCCCTGGGTGGCAGCTTTCCCAAGAAATGCCTGCTCAGCTCCAGTTGGTTCCAGTAAACTAAAACTAAGGCCTAGTCCCTGGTACGGGCCATTAAAAACCTGTCATGGCTCTGGTTGGGCTCTCTGGCCTTCTCAAAACAATGGAGAAATCAAACCAAACACAGTAAAACTGAATAAAAAATTACCGTAACAGATTTATAAAAGATAAAAACAGAGTAGGCAATATGGTGGCACATCTTTAATCTCAGCAATCAGGAGGCAAAGGCAGGTGGACCTTTATGAGTTTGAGGCCAGCCTGGAACTCACAGAGTGAGTTCCAGCTCAGTCAGGACTACACAGATAAACTCTGTCTCCAAAAAGGAGAGAGAAAGAGACACAGAGAGAGAGAGAGAGAGAGAGAGAGAGAGAGAGAGAGAGAGAGAGAATAAACTAACTGCCACTCTGCCACTGCCATGGTAATTTGTAAGCCATAGTATCACTGTCTGTTCAGGAAGACCTTTAAATTACAAGAAAAAAGATACTAAATATAGTTAGATATAAATAAATTTCAAAGTTTAGAAGAAACTGGTAAAGTCCCAAAAAAAAAAAAAAACACAAGCAACCATATGCATAGAAGAAGAAATAGAAAAATCTCAATCATATGTATCTACTTAAAAACTAAAATCAGGCCACTGAAATTTCCCTTGGTAATCTACCAGAAACCCAAGGTAAGATCTTATTGCCAAAAAACACACTCAGGACATAGAGACCAATCAATCTTAAACCAACTTAAAAGCCTCTCCTTTGCTGGCTTTCACAGTGCTCATAGGTACTCTGGAGGCTGCTGTGAGAGCAAAGATCAACCATATTCCCCAGTGATGAACACTGAGGATGACAAAACTGAACTGCCAGGCCATCATGGAATAACTGTTATGGAGTAACTAATCACTTTCTGATTGGATTTGGGGCCTTCTCCACAGGAAGAAATGTCATACTGTAAGCTTGCTCAAAGACCTGTGTTTAGAAAGGTCATAGGCCCTAGGATAGAAACTGTTATTGTGTTTAATTTTGCCCCAAAAGAAAAATGGCCATGTCATCAAATCTCCATCAGAATATTGATGTTTATACCAGTTGACACAAGCTGCTCTCAAACTTGGTCAGATTAGCTTCCTTTTGCAGTGAGCAGCAGTCAAAGGAGAGTGCTTAGGTATAAAAATGCATAGACTAAGAAACCAAGTGCCCAGCCCTAAATGGAACATATACATTAATATTCCATCACCAGGGAACATTGTGGAAGAGGAGGTGCAAAGAATGTAAGAGCCGGAGGATGGGGAAAGGAACCGTGAAATGCTGTCTCTGGCACATGGCTACCATGTTCATGAACTCACGGCAGATCTGGTTACCTGTACCAGATCAAGCCAGCCTAAATACCTCCACAACTGATGGCAAAGAGGATCTCCAAGCCCATACCTTGCAAAGGAGCTAGTGACAATAGATATTTGCTAAGGGAGTGACAGTCAATCACTCTCTTTTGATGATATAACCACTGATAAGCTTCGCACTGATAAGTGAAAGGCCCACATCTGTGCACTTATGTATCTCTAACTGGACTTAATGGGTTATCAAAAAAAAAAAAACCAAAAAACTGAAGACAAAGAGTTGGGATGTAGGGATGTTTATGGCATTATAAATGGATTATAAATGGAGTTTGAATGTAGAAATGAGGGGTATGGATGACCACATTTTATTTTAAGCATGAATAAAATTCTCAAAAAAATAAATAGATACAGGTCACACACCCTCCACAAAGAGAAACCTAGAAAAGGTACACAGAAAAATAACACACCAATCTACAAAACTCCTAGATGATAACAGAAAAACTCTAGATGACCTTCAGTAAGACATGACATTTTTAGATGAAATTGTATAGGTCTGATCCATGATTAAATAGCATGATGAAGAATTGTTGCCTAGAATACAAAAAAAAAGTATTCAATCTCAGAAATAAGAAAATAAATAACCGAGTCTTTAAATGTGCAAAAGACCTGATCGAAGACTATATATGAAAAGTGTTCCACATGATGAGGTGTGTTGAACAATGGGAGGAATGTCCCCATATACCTGTGGAAATTATTTGAACCCAAAAAAATCAATAGCCCAAAGTGCTGATGAGGCCATGAGCAACAAAGACTGCAATTCCTTACTGGGGCAAGTATAAAAATAACAGACCTGTCTTGAAAGATATCTTGTTAGTTCTTGCAAAGGTGAATGTCCCCCTACATCCAACCCAGTGATTGCGCTCCATGGCATTTAGCCAAATAAAAACTCATTTTCACAGAAAAACTTGCGTGTGGGTGGTTATTATGTCTTTATTCACTACGGCAAGGTTTGGTCTCTCTGTAGATAAGCGGCCAAACAAACTGTGGCAAATTCAGGTTATGGGATATTATTTAATATTAAAAAGTAAATTAGCTTGGAGGAGTCTTAAATTCCCATTGCTAAGTGAATGAAGCAATCTGGCAAGGCTGTGTGCTGGATAATTCCAATTTCATGGCATCCTAATCAGGGTAAAACTCTGGAAGGAAGACCATTGCCTGGGAGGGACTAGATGGAAAAGAGAGGTAAATCGGTAGAAAACAGAGGATCCTGCAGGCACTGAAAGTATTCCATGTGGTATGATAATGCTGGATGTGTAGCATTTTGTAACTGTCTCACCGCAGAATGCACATCTCTTAGCAGCAAATACGACAGTAAAGAAGGCACTGAGAATGAAAATGGAGCCTGTTGCACAAGCTCAGCAGTGGCGACAGTGTACTCTGTAGTCTGCTGCCAGATGCTGACAGTAGAGGACAATGCGCCTGCGTGGTGAGGAGCTCTGGAGAGAGGTACAGGAGAGCTAGGTCTGATTAACTTAATAAATGATGGTGTATTGTAGCACGATTAATAGAAATCCGGAGACAGGCATTGTGGTTCAACCTGAAGGTCAGAAAAGCAAAATAGCCAGCCACTGGTTCTTACCTCTACCTCATGGAAAGTGGCAATCCTGCCTCTAGGAATCACAGAATGAGACCGTCTGAGAGCTGTCTCCTCCCATCTTATATTCCCCTCAAGGGCTGGAATTAAAGGTGTGCACCAAGACCACCCGGTTTCTATGTCAAACTAATGTGGCTACTGGGATTAAAAGTGTGTATCACCACTGCTTGGTCCGTAAGGTTGACCAGGGACACTGTTTCACCCTCTGATCTTCAGGCAAGCCTTATTTATTAAAATAAAAGTGAAATATTATTACAGTGTATAGCATTAGTACCCCTATGATGTTACCTGCACCATGTGCTTAATATCAATATGGAATAACAGGGTTTTTTTGACTTATTGCTCTGCATCCTTAGTATCAACACTAAGACACACAAAATCATCCCAATCCATTACATAATCACACAATCTAGGAACTATAAGGAAAACATAGTCTATGTGAAATCAGGTTGAAAACTCGGTTGTGTGTGTCACAACAATGAATTTTCCTGCCTTGATCTTGTGATCATGAAGATTTCTGGAACTCACAGAGTCGAGTAATGAGATCATGCATAATAACAGAATGCTCAATCGAAATCTCAACCAAAAGTAAGTACCAAAGTTGATATTGTGGCAATATAATGAGTTGCTGATCAATCATTCTTAAGCTCTTCTGTGGTCTAATTTTGAAAAAGAATAGCCACAAATTACTTGAGCATTGGAAGTGATATTGTCATGTTTTGGGGACTCTGGAGGGAAAGAAAACACTCCTTACAAATACTGAGAGATGAGTAGAGAGCATACCATGTATTCTTCCAAATTTTTTCTTGGTCTGAACCTCCTCATTTGGCAGCATCAGTTGTACAGCCCAGTTCAGTAGTTTAAGTCACACTCTGTAGTCAACATGTGGAGGCTCCAAGTCTTTAAGTAAACTGTTTATATTTTCTCAAGCTCAGTCCCTTTGTCTTAAAAAGAGACATTTACCAACTTTACATGTTTGTTTTGAGAATCAGAGAAATATCTCAAACAATACATTCCTATAGTTTATCTGTGTGTATTTCTGTCTGTCTGTCTGTCTGTTCACTTATTCATTCAGCTTAACAAACGCTGAATCTCAGTATCAACTTTGGCGCTTATTTTGGTTGAGATTTAGATTGAACATTCTGTTATTATGCATGGTCTCATTACTTGACTAGTTGGGAGTTCCAGAAATCTTCAAGACGTATAATTACATAGTGTTTAGCAAATGCATCATAAAGAGGAGCTATTACATTTAGTATTAACTTCAGAGACTCTATTTTAATCAAACAATACACTCCTATAGTTTTTATATTTGTCTGTCTCAATCTTTTCACTTACTCATTCAGCCAAACAATCACTGAATAGCTTTAATCAGCATAACTCCAAATGATAAATAGTCACAGTGTACCATCCAGAATGCTAAGAACAATAAGAGATATGGATTAAAATGTCTGCCTCGCTATATAGCAATTGTTCATGTTTAATCAATACTAGGATGTGGGCACAAACAATGAAAATATAAAACACACAAGGGTGCTGAGTGACACAAGCTGCTCTGGTTAAAATTTTGAGGTGCTGAGAAAAACGAGGGGCCTCATCCATAGAAGAACTGAAAATGACTCGAGAGGACATGATGCTTAAGCTAACTCTTGCAAAAAAAAACAAAACAAAACAAAAAAAAACAGGTGTGGGGAGGGCTAGAGATGAAGGGGCCAAGGACTCCTCAGGCAATCTGCTGCCTTCCCTTTGCAGGGGACCCCTTTACCACAAAATCTTAGGTTGTGGACTTAAGAGCCACCCTCCTGCCAATTTACCCAGCAGAAACTGAAACCCAGAAGAGGAATTAGCTCCAGCTTACAAGTTTGGTTAATGGCAAATACAAGTTGATATTCAGACAGCCTGACTCCCAATTCAGAATCCATCAGATTTATTAGCACTCACTGAACAGCAAGCGCCTGCTTAACACCCTGTTTAGATATTCATTTTCCACATGTCTAGTTAGAGGAGCTGAATTACAGCAGGACCTGACCACCATAACTTGGTTTGTATTTGGCACAAGCACTAATCCATAAATGATGTGCAACTCTGATCTAAGTTAAAGTATATTACCTGACTCACACAAATTACATCATTGTTCCTCGTCACTGCTCTTGGATTGATCCTGATAGTGAGATTAATTCCACACCAGTCTGTATTCCATATGAGTGTTCTTTATCGCATTCCACTAATGTATATTTGTCACTCTTATGCATTTAATCGAAACAAACACCTAGAAGCTATTCAACTGTACATTTTCGTCAGAGCATATACCTGGAGGAATGGATCTCTTCCGTTAATAATAACTAACAGAGAACTGTACCCCTCAACAAAGCAAAAACATCAAAATTCAGGACTGGGGATGATTAAAAATGATGGAGCCACCAACATATGACCAAGGTAGCCTGGTAGATTAAGAATAGCCTAGTGTGAATTTAGATAGTAACAGTTGGACGAAGTTCAGATCCAAGTGACAAGGGAGAGTAAAATCAGAAGAGGCACCACATGCAAATATAGGTGGAGAAAAAGAAATACCTTGTTTTCCACTTTTTCTTTCCATCCTTTTCCCTGCTGTGATGAAAGCTATACAAATAATTATTGTGCATTAGAAGACAGAGCCCGGTTGTAAATCTTTGATTCCATTCTTCCAACTCTCCCCTTCAAAGGCCCACACTGGGTTCAAATCCAAGATTTAACTGAGTTTGGTGATGAAACAGAACAGCTGGCCGCATGGTCTGCCTTGGGCTCAGGCCTGATGGCTTAATGGAGAGTTCGTTTATACATGGTTTGGACGAGATGGTCAGAATGCTCTGCATCAGGTAACAAGCCAAATCTAAACTAATGATAATGTGCTCTCCACTTCTGTTCTCCCTGATATGACCCCTGCCTCCCACGGGGCTCACAAAGATCAGGAGATTGGATTCATGCTGCACAAAAGGATTCCGAACCCGGTCATTACAGGATCAAGCCATTCAAAGATCTCTCCATTTATTTCCCAATGCTAGAGAGACCCGAACTTAAACTGCAGTTCTGTTAGTTCCAAGTAACTATTCGGATGTTTTCCTCATATTTAAAAAGGATATTAAAAAAAATAAACAAAGTAACAAGACAAATGAACTAACAAAAGTGACTCTAGCTTATAAACTGCAGCTGTGCATGTTGTGTTTTTGAAATGACACTCACTTCAAGGTCAAAGGGTACTATTTTAAGCAAACCATCTCAAACAGGTCAGCACCACTGAAGTGAAGGCTGCTGTGCTTCCCTGGGACAGAGTGGAAAAGACCTCAAGGTCAGTGCACAGAAGTTCCACAGCTGCAGTACAGGGAGCAGGGCTACATCTGGAGCTGGCAGCAGAAATTGGCCTCGTAAGCATTGCCCATGCAGTACTCATTTTAAAGGCATTAAAAATGCAAGATTGAGAGAGTCATGGAAAGTAGCCGAGGCCAGGCACTGTGTGTCAGGGTTTGGAGAGACCCTAGAAAACCACTGAGTGGGACAATTACCCAAGGAACAGCCTGATGTATATTTCAGAATACTTCAGTTGATCAACCTATCATTTCCAATAAAAAAGGAGTGTTCAGCCCTCAGAGTGAAAAATCCTGCCTTCAAGGTGCTGTGTGGTGCAGACCACACAGCCCATGTTTTATTTGAAAGATTTTCTCTGGGTAGAATTATTTTCTTTATATAAACATGAGCTTAATCATATGAATTTAAATTCATAGAAAAATTGAGTCTTAATTCTTAGTTCCTCTCCTGGGTTCTTTTATTGTTGGGGTGGCAAGAGAGACACAGTCTCTCACATCTCAGGCCTCAAACTCATCCTGTAACAGGGAATGCCCTTGATCACCTGATCCTCCTCTGTCTTTATCTCCTGGTGCTTGGGTTTTGCTCCTATGGCACCATACTCTATTGTCATGCTGCTAGGGATCAAATTTATGGCCTTGTACATGGTAGGCAAGTACTCTCCCAACGGGGCTTCAACCCCAACCCACTTCACTGATTAAAAAGAAGAAAAACTATCAGTTCTATGTATTGTCCTAAATTCTGAAATTTAAATAATTTAAATATAAACAAAAAAGAATATGACATTTCATACAAACATTTAACATTGTTTCATCTTCTTCAAAGTTCTCCCACATTTGTTGACCCATTCCATACAAAATAAACCCATTTTTATATTTAATTAGTGACATGTGGAAGAGAGCCTTCTGCAAATTGACAAACCAGGAGTTAGAAAAGCAGTATTAGGTTTACATTAAATACTCTTCCAGCCACTGCAAGCAGCCATAACCACTTTGCTCTCCTTGGCTAAATAATCCCCTTTCACATTTAATACCAGCCAAGGAAGAAAAGAAACCAATCAATCCATCAATATTCGATCTTGCTGCAATCTATAGAAGTTTTAAAAATATATCACAAAGAAAAAGCAAAAGGTTATTTCTTTCTAGCATGGTTTTCCTCCCTCTGGCGGCCTCAGTTTCTCCATCTGTAAATGAGAGAGATTAAACTTGTTGGGTCTCTTCTCTGATAACGGTCTCACCGCATCACACTATCCAGGCAGCATTCAGTTTCGCTCTCTTCTGCTCCCAAACAAATGGAGAGAGGGGAGAACTAAAGGCCAGTGAGTGTCAGGAAAGGCATGGCCATGAGAAACAGTGTGAAACTTCAATCAGAAACCCTGATGTCTTTATGCAGTCCTCGCCTGGAACAAACAACAGTGAGGCTCTCTTACAAAACAACGGACAGTTTCTGTGTGGAGGTCTGCTCTGGCACTGCTACAGAATTCTCACAGTGGCTTTCATAGGCAAGGGTCATTTGTCTCATTTTACGAGAGAGGGAATCAGAGCTTGGGAAATGCTAGGTAGCTTGTTCCAGAAGGCAGAGCAGCAGACCTAGAGCTGTGAGACAGGGGCCATCTTCAGAATTACTTGCTATATTTGTCTCAATTTCTCTGTCATAGACTGTTTTGTGTCACTGTAACCGAACATAAGATGCTGAGTGATTTATGAAGAAAAGAGGGTTACTTGGTTCATGGTTATGGCAGATAGAAAATCCAAATGACACAATACCAACATCATAGCAGAGAAGCAGAAGTGAAAGTCAGCATATAGAAAGAGAACAAAGCAAGAGAACTACATGAGAAGGTTGGCCATCCATTTTCTTGGGAATGAATTCCAAGATTAGACCCATACCTGTAATAAGGTATTCATCTTTTTCTAAGGTGGTATGCTTCTGACCTAATGATCTTCCTCTAGGTTCCACCCCTTAAATATCTTCCGCTTTTCAATTCTCTGATACTATGGACAGGTTCTTGGCATATGGCCCTTTTTATGGAAAAAACATAATACTCTCCTTATAAAATGGGCTAGTGTGGCCCACTTATCAGAAAAAAATAGTTAAATCAGGAAAGATGGGAAATTATTTGAACAAACATCTTATATACCCAAAGAGAAATAATTATGTCCAATTAAAGAAAATTAAGCCTACAAACAGCTAAGAAAAGTTCTCTAATGCCTCTATGAGTACTGTCATTTAAAAAATTCATTACTTAGAGATCCAGGCAGAGCACAGGCTGGAGCTGCTGGAAGCCTCTTTTGCATCCATCCCTTCTGCATCCATCCCACCAGCTCTCTGACACTCAATATGCTGTCCTCATAAAGCGGCAGGAGCAACAAGATGTGATGACCCTCTTGAGTTATTTGGTCTCAGAATTCACAGATTTTTTTTTTTCAGCCTCATTTGTTTTGTACACAGGCTCCTTAGTTCATGAAGCCCCAGAAAGATGCACACTCCCATCTATTCAAGAAAGACACAGAGAGGAGATCTCAAGCCAGGGATGAAGAGGAATCCTGACCTGGGTACAAAGAATTGTCTGCACAGCTGGACATTCTTCTACACTTGGAAGAAATCTGGAAACATCAAATCATGTTATTGTTTGGTTTTGGGTGATGATGGCCATGCAATTACTGTTATAGTGAGCACCCGCCCATTGATTAGTAGAGTATATAGTTGACATTGGTTTTTCCATTTAGTCTCTCATTTGTTCATTATAAAACACCCCCACACAGGAGGTTATATTAGCTATTTTCTTTATGCTATTATAAAATACCAAGCTAAAGCATCTCAGGTGTAACACCCGATTTGGTGTTACATCCTCGGTACAGTTCGCGCGCCACTGTACCGAACGCGAGTCAGGCAAGGGCCTGGAGATTGAAAAGAAGACACAGAGAGACCAGGGTCATTCGAAAGGAGATCAGCCGAATGCCACTTTATTCAGCATTGGGGGAGTCCTTATCTACCTGACTGCAGCACTAGGATCTCCGCCCAGGCAGGTGGGAAATTACCATATTAACAATGGAGTAAATGCCCTGCAGCTAACCACCAGGTGGGGCAGGCATAGCACAGAAACACACAGGAAACTTAGTTAGTTGATCATAAACTGTCCCCATAAATGCACCACAGGAATAAGGGAGATCAGGGCCCTACACTCAGGGGAGGAAAGATTATATCTCAGGCTTTTAAGGGATTATGGCAGGAAGAGCGCAGCCGTGAGTGAGTCCATTCAACAAGAGGCACCTGTTTGCATTGCTTAAGCAGTCAGGAAGCAGGAATAAAAACTGGATCAGAAATGGAATGGGGCTATGAACGCCAAGACATACCTCTCAGTGACTTCTTCCAGCAAGGCTCCATCTCCTAAAAACTTCATCCTCTCCCAAAACAGCCCCACCAGCGAGGGTCCAGGTATTCAAACACAGGAGCCTAGAGGTAAGAGTGGGGTCATTTAACAATCAAACCACAACAGAGGTGATACCCACTTTTCATTTACGGGAGTAAAATCATGGTGGATGAGCTTCTCTGATTTCATTGCTTCATTATTGAGCCAACCTAGGAAGCGCTCCTTGGTCTTTGTACAATACATCACTCTATTGTCCCCCACAGTCATCAGTGATTCACCTGTAAAGTCCATGATGATGCCATCTTGGTACACGTCCTCCCAGAGTAGCAGCACTCATGAGATATTCCCAAGTCTCTCTCTGTTTCCCCTTCTCCAAGCTCAGACTTTTCCTTATGAGTCTTGATGACACTCGTCATCTAGATCTTCCTCCCTACCTCTGCTGTAACTTTAAAGCCACCATCCTTACTTTTTTTTTTGACATTTTAAAATTATTTTTTTATTTTTGAGATTATAATATAATTACATCATTTATTCATTTTTCTTCAATCTCTCTAAACCCTCCCCTATGCCTCTTGCTCTTTTTCAAATTTCTGATCTCTTTTTATTATCATTGTTAACAATAATCCATATTGTTACATACATATATGTATATACATACATATTTCTAAATATGTAAGTACAACCTCCTTAGTCCGTATAAAGTCATTTTCTTTTTTTATTGTCGAGCTATTTCCTGGCTTCCTTTACTTGTCAAGGAAATAAATGGAGATCTTACTTAGTTTACCAGCTTGGAGACATCTGTCACTCATCACTGAGTATGTTACTAACAAATATAAGAACCTCAGAGGGTACTTACAAAGACTTAAAGAAAATAGTCAATGTGAACAGGTGTCATATGTAGCTAGAATCTATTTCCCCATAATCTGAGTTCCTGTGTGCCTATTCATACATGTTTATGAACTACTAGAGGATGTTTAGTGCAGCCTTGCTGTTGTTTCTAAAAGACACAGGTTTTGTTTTGGCTATTCTCTGTGACATGTGTGCCATGAGCGTGAGTGCCTGCAACCGAGCACCTTCATGAACCTAAAGGCTATTGTGACAAGGTCATGTAAAATGGAAGAGTCGTTGTAAATGCAAAGACTTAAGACACGGGTACTATTTTAGGATCCTGCAAATCAAGCCAAAGAAAATGAGAATAAACAAAATACCATGTTCTCTATGTGTTCTGGAAAGTGGAAAGTCGTTATTGTGACTGCGGGGATTAATGCCATGTGTCTAGTCTCTGTAATTGGACTGATTATATTTCAAATGCAAATGTGTAATCTAATGCAACCAGACAGTCATTTGAGACTAATTATTCTGTCTTCTTAATGCAGCACAGAGGAGCGGGTCTGTGATTCAAAGTGCCATAAGCCAGGGAAAGAACCCTCTGATAACTACTGAAGGTTCTCTAGTAGTGAGGGATAAGAGAAGGGCGCAGACACTCTAAAAAGTACTCTATTGCATGCAAAGAAAGCATATAGGAGTGAGCAAGTCTTAGGATATGAATTTTGACAGGACTTTAGGATTTAAAGCTGTATATAATTTGGTCCCACAATCACGGAAAACAGAATATTCTGGAGGTCAGTACTCAAAATAGCCAGATATTGTGAGAGCTCTATTACCCTGAGGACATAGAAAATATAAGGAAATTAGAAAAAGTACTCACTTCATAAGGAAAGAGAAACCTTTGCTGAAATTATTTGAATTATGTTTCCATGGTAACTAACATTTCCCTGGTACACCGAGTAGGATATGCCAGGGAAAAAAAATACCATACAACATTTAAGCTAGAGAGGAGATGGGACTAGGAATTTGAAAAGGCTTTTGGAATTGGGGGAAACAGAAAGTCCTCAGCTATTTCCTCCATGCTACCCAGTTACCCATCTTTTAGAAAGAGCTGTTTGTTTGCTTTCTATAGAACATGTGGTTTCCCGCCTACTGTTACTTAGTCCTGGTAGAGGGAAGCAAGAATGTTCAGATCTTTATGCTGTTTCACTTACTTCCCTGACCCTCTGGTAAAGAAAGAAAGAGACCAGAAGGCCTGGAAATGACCACAAAGCTGAATTTACTTCATGTCTTCAGAAGGTTTTGAGTAGGTTTTGATTATTACCGTTCATTCCCATCCTAAGATTTTACCACGTACGTAGACTCAAGGAGAACTAAATGCCGGCTGGAAGCCCTGGAGGACTAAAGGGAAAGCAAGGCTTTTAGAAGCAGGTAACCTTCCAGGGGGCAAAGCATTCCTTTTATTTTAGACTTTCAGTGGAACTCTTTTCTAAATCATCGCCTGTATGTATTTTTTAAAAATGAAGCTCACTTCTAGGCTATGAAAAATTTCAAGACAGAGGGAAGAGAATAGATGAAATCACCAAAGGCATTCTAAGAAGAATGAGCAATCCAATAACTAGTCCAGAGAATCAATGACTTCGGCCAACTTTCCTCAGTCTGCTCTATACTTTAGACACATTATCAGTCTTTAATCTTCGAGTTTAAGAACTTACTTTTAACTGTTAGCCTATATGAAATGTCCAGTGTCAACAAAAAGAATGACTCTTATAAAATATTAAAATAGGAAGTAAATGGAAGAAATGTGATTCTTCCAAGTCCTTATACAGGCAATGTGTACATACAAAAAAAAATGGCAATTAAGAAGAATTCTAGAAAGCATTACGTATGCAGTTAAGAACGTTATTTCTTTTCTCTTTGGGATCACCCCCATGTCTATTTTTCATTATGTATATATATGTATATATCCTCTTGTGTAAGGTTTCCACTTTCTGTGGTTTCAGTTACCAACTATGGCCTAACAATACAGTGTATTAGGGTGCAGTTAGAAATTTTAAGACAGGTTCACATAGGCTTTATTTCAGTAAGCATTATGATTTTGTTTGTCATTAGTACGTCCCTAACTTTTAAGATGAACTTTATGACGGCATGTATGTGTGTATAGTAAATTATAGAATTTTGGTACTATTCATGGTTACAGGCATCCATGGAATGTTTTATAAAATATCACATAAGGCCATGGTTCTCGACCTTCCTAATGCTGTAATTCCTTAATACAGTTCCTCGTGCTGTGGTGGTTCCCCAACCATAAAATTCATGTAATTTTCTATTGTTATGAATTGTAGTGCAAAAATCTGATATTCATATGACCTTAGACAGCCCCTGTGATAAAGTCATTTGACCCCCCAAAGAGGTCATAGCTCACTGAGAACTGCTGATCTAAGGCTTATTAAATCTCCCTCCTCAAACACACACACACACACACACACACACACACACACAACTTTCTAGTTTCCTAGTTGTACATGCCAGAAATATCATTCTAAATCCTAATGAAGCCAGAACTTGTCTTTATTTATTTATTTATTTATTTGGTTGGTTGGTTGGTTTTTCGAGACAGGGTTTTTCTATAGCTTTGGAGCCTGGAACTAGCTCTTACAGTGGTCTGTAATTCGCTGACCTGGAATTCAAGGTGTGCACCAACACTGCCCAACAATTTATTTTGTTTGTTTGTTTGTTTGTTTTTGATACAGGGTTTCTCTATAGCTTCAGAGTCTATCCTGTAACTCGCTCTATAGACCAGGCTGATCTTGAACTCACAGAGATCCTCCTGCCTCTGCCTCCCAAGTGCTGGGATTAAAGGCATGTGCCACCACCGCCCAAACTGTCTTTTTTATATAGACCCTTCTATTAGATAACATAAACAGAAATACCAAGATTTAACTTCACAATTATCCCAGGTACCTGCCCTGAAAGAAGCCCACTCTGGATCATGGCACTGGGAAAGGAGAGCCGCAAACAGAGCAAGGAGATCTCCCTGCACCAAAGAGACAGATACTAGAAAGCGAGACAGCAGGAAGTATCAAGGACGAGTTCTAGTTTGCCATATGCTGTGGGGAAAGACTCCATAAGTATTACTCAGTTGCCCAGAAGTATTACTAGGGTGCCCAGAAGTATTACTTGGATCGCAGAAGTATTACTAGGATATCCAGAAGTATTACTCAGGTGTCCAGAAGTATTTATTACTCAAGTGTCCAAAAGTATTACTAGGATATCCAGAAGTATTGCTAGGGTATCCAGAAGTATTACACAGATGTCCAGAAATATTACTAGGGTGTCCAAAAGTATTACTTAGGTGTCTAGAAGTATTACTAGGGTATCCAGAAGTATTGCTAGGATATCCAGAAGTATGGCTAGGATTCTAGAAGTATAACTAGGGTGTCCTTGAGTCTTTTCAGTAGATACCTTTTCCTCAATAGGACCAAACAGTGCAAGGCCAAGGAAAAGATAGATGAGCATCTCTAAACTAAATAATCTTCAGTTATGTACTAGCACAGGGCAGTCAATTTTTAATCAAGCAGAAAACATGTTCCTCCTCAGCTGCCCAAGAAATTCAGAACAGACTCTTGAGATCACAGTATAGTTTAAAAACAAACAAAAAGCTCTCATTCCCTAACAGAAATGCAATAAATACAATCATGACTTGTATTAAAGTTTCAAAAAGAAATGTTAGCAAGTAAGTAGTCTTCTACCAAGATGAGAGCCTGGTGCTATTTGTGGGAACCAAAAAAGTCCTGTTACTCAACAATATGGTTTTGCCTTATCCAAAATGAATTTTAAGGCACAGACCTTTTGGTAAAGTCACAAGAATAGTAACTCATAACCAGGGAAAATTCAGTCCATAAACTTGGATTTGAGGACATAGAGAAAGTGATTGAGGTGAAAAAAAGAAATACAAGGGGATATTTTTAAACCAAATAGGACTTACAGAGTAGGGAAGTAAAATCTACATTAAGTAACACACTTTGAGCACCCAGGAGTGCTCACACTTTGACACAAATCGAGCCCAGGCCCCTTCGCTTGCATGTTGTTCACAATTTCAGCTGCTTTCTTGTAACAGCAACTTTTGTCTCAACTTTCTAACATGTAGGAAAGTCAAACAAATAAAATCACAAGCAAGGAGGAAAAGCACCACAAATCCACATGTGAAGTTTAGTTGTAGGTTAAAGAGATTCCTAAGACCCTGTCAAGGTTGGTAACTAGTTGAAATGGATTTTTATTCTTTTGATTTGCTTTTGTTGTTGTTGTTGTTGTTGTTATTTGGGGTTTTGTTTGGGGGGGGGGGGTTGTTTGTTTTGTTTTGGTTTGGTTTGATTTGTTTTATCGGGACATGTTTTCTCTATGTAATTGTCATGGCTATCCTGGAACTCACTTTGTAGACCAGACTGGCCTCAAACTCACTGAGATTCACCTCCCTCTCCCTCCCAAGTGCTCTGATTAAAGGCATGTGCCACCACCACCTGGCTAGTTGAAATGTTTAAAATCAAATACTGGATTATCATCTATTAATTCCTCAAGGTAATTTGAAGATAATTTTATCCAGCATTTAAGTATTATTCAGTAAAAGAGGACAGTATTGAATGAAAGACTGGAAGAAAAAAGAAAAACCAAATGGGATTACCAAGAATGGGTCAAATACAGTGGAAGATATCAGTGAAATTGAAAACGTAATCATAGAAAATATCAGAAACTAATGCACAGGAAGAAAATGCTGGACTCACTGGTTTGTGAGATGGTAAAAAGTAACCTTTTGAAACAAAAGGTCAGGAAAGGGCACCGAAAAGAAAGCCATTTAAGTAAATAATTGCTTCAATTTCCCAAATTCTGTAAAAATCATAGACAGATACAAGAAGCTCAGCAAACCCAGGAAAGACAAACATCCACAAAAACCACACCAAGAAATACCAAAATCAAATCAATGAAATCCAGGAATTGAAAGAAATGTTTAAAGCAGTTAAAGACATTTAATACAGAAAACAAAACAAAGATAACAAACTCCAGACTACGAAATATGAAAAACAGGAGGCAATGGATAGACATCTTTGAAGTGCCTTAATGTTATAAAATTCACCCTACATAACGAGTTCCAGGTCATTCAGGGCTATATAGTGAGACCTTTTCTAAAATAAACAGAAAAATAAAACAAAAGTGTTGCAAACTTCAGTCTACATTATGGTTCAGACACAGGATTAGTCTCTAACCTACACATGTCAGGAACTTGCATTTCAACTGGGAGTCTACTGAAAAATGCACAATATAAAATGTCAACTAAAAACAAAGGCTCTCCCAGCACCTGTAAGGGACAGGTAGTTAAGGAAAGAAGTTCTGGGGTGTTTTCCCTAGGCTTTATAAAAACAAGGCTATACTTTTATCTACAGTGAAATTCTCATTCAAAAATTAAAACAAAATAAAGACTTTTTAAGCAAGAAAACCTGCCTTCCAAAAAAAAATTGACATAAAAATTTGGTTCCAAACTGGGCGGTGGTAGTGCACACCTTTAATCCCAGCACTAAGGGAGGCAGAGGCAGGTGGATCTTTGTAAGTTCGAGGCCAGCCTGGTCTACAGATTGAGTTCCAGGACAACCAGAGATGGACAGAGAAACCCTGTCTTGAAAAAAAATTTTGGTTACAGAGCAAAGAGAATACCACTGAGTATATTTAAAAGGGATAAAAGTGATTGGGGTATCCTGTATGAAGTTCCCAAATAATCAATAAAAATATTATGTTGGAGAAAAGGGGATAAAAATGCATGAAGAATACATAGAAGTTAAAATTTTAATTTATTAAGAGATAATTTATTGTAAAAGAGAGATTATAATGATATATTTTGATATACATATATATATAATACATAGAAGTATAATGTGTGAAAATAACACAAGAGATAGAATGAGAAAATTAAAATATATTGTGTTTCCAATATCTTAAATTTTAATGGTAGTTATATGATATTGCATAATTGTAGACTACAGTAAATAAAGCACACATTTTAAACTCTGGAACCACCATTGAAAGGATAAAACAAAGTGTATAAACAGTGTACCAAATAAAACACTAAAAACCTGTGAGGCCTTATTACCAAAATCTGGCAAAACTTCTTAAGAAAAATATAATCCAATACCTTGGTAATTTTTAAATGTATTAGGAAATAAAACCCAGAAACTTAGAAAAAGAGCTATGCAATCTGAACTATTTTTTCCAAGGGATACGAAGTTGGATTAGAATTTAAAACTTGGCAATGTAATCTACTATAGTCACAAAATATAAGAGGAAAGGCCCATAGTTGCCTGTGAGAGTGCAGAAAATATATTGTCATAATTTACCACCCACTCATAATTATTAAGAACTCTTTTAACAGACTAGAAATTAAAAGTGACTCCTGCACGTGAATAAATGGCATCTACAAAAAGCCAACAGCTAACATCATCATTGGTTTTTCTTGAGATTTCTAAATTACTTTTTAATAACACATATAAAGTAATGTGTTTCATTATGGCATTTTCATACAGACTTTATCTAACATCATAGTTAATGGTGAGAGGCTAAACATTCTAAGACTAAAACAAAAAATCATTGATATTCAGTGTCAAAACATGAACCTAGAATTCTCCTTGAAGTCCTTAGCCAATGCATTAATTCAAGAGAAAAATTAAATTTGCATTAACAACATGTGTTCACATATTGGTATGATTCTAAATCTGAGAAATCTTAAGAAATCCATGAATAAAGGGCTACTAAAAATTATCAATGTATTTAGATAGATAACAAAAATATCAGTGACTCTATATGTAAATAACAATATTTAAAAATATGTACATACCATATAAATGTTAGAAATACTAAACAAATAGAGGCTTATAGAAGATTTTTTATATAACCAAAATTAATTATTTAACAGGAACAAATACTTTTAATGTAAGTCAACTCTAAAAGGTCATTTACATGTATATTTTAAAATTACTCAAAAGAATCATTAACTGGAAAGATAAAAACTTTAAAATGAATGGAGAAATACACATTAATAATCTAGGTTTTAACTTATCATAAAAATATATTTTTAACTTTTGGGTACCTAATAATATCACTTCAAAATTCTACTAACCATCACTGATAGAGTTATAAAATTAGCTTCATCTTGGGATAATTTGAATGGATAACTTTAAAATAAAAATGAATCATAAAAATCCCTTTTGTTATGTTTTTAAAAACATAAAGGATTAGAGAAAACTTTAGCAAAGTATATATAAGTTGTCCAAAATAACACTGTGATACATATATTGTGATTTAGAAAATGGAATGTTGAAATTATCCCTTCAATTCCTCTCGATCCATTTTCAGTAAAATCTCAAGAAACATTTATCAGTTTTTGAAGAATTCTGGAATTGACATAGAAGTCCAAACCCCACATCCAAAAGAAGCACTGCCTAGTTTCAAAACATTAAAGCTACAATAATCAGAAGACTGTATCTGGTGTGTGAACATCCAAGGAAACAAAAACTACAGACACAGTTTTGTGCCCACGTTCCCAATTGAATTTCAACTATTACATCAAGATAATTCAATAAGGCAAGTTTGAGCTTTTCAATAAATGGTTCTGGGACAAATGACTACCCATATTTTTTAGTGACCATCAATTATTTTCTCACCTCCCCACCCCACAACTAGCAAATCACACATCTGTACATACAAGACAGACAGAAGGCAAGCAAAAGAGAGAATATCTTTAACTTTAGAATGGCTGGGGATATCTCCAACAGAATAGATCAAGTTTAAAGTCTCTGTTCTCTAAAGTACAAATGAGGGTTGGCAAGAAAAGGGGTTGCTATTTAGGCTGAGGACCAAAGTTTGATCCCTGGGTTTCACACAGTTGAAGGAGAGAACAGACTTCGACAAGTTGCCCTCTGACCTCCACACATGTGTTCTGGCATGTATGTGCCTACACATACAAATTAATTAATTAATTAAATGAATGAATGAAATAAAAATACAAATGAATAGTGAAAAGATGTTTACTCTCTGACTTAAATGTGTGTGCATATATATATATATATTGTATATATATATCATGTGTTTATATATATTTGCTTACATATTTCACTTATACTTTTGATATACAATCACATGTGGATCAACTATATCTCTACTGGTATCTTTCTACATGTATGTCTGTAGTAGAACATAACAAGACTTGTGTATAAATATATAAAATAACTCACAACTTACAACTTAATCATAATTCAAATAACTAACAAAAAACATTCAACAACAATTCATGTGGAGGTGTGGAGTTGCAGCTTACTTGGTAGAATTCTGATCTACACAAAGCCCTGGGTTCTAGTGACAGTTCTATATAAATAGGGTGTGGTGTACATGCACACAATCCCAGCACTCAGGAGGTGGAGGCAGAAGGATCAGAAATTCATGGTTGCCCTCAACTGCACAGCAAACTGCTACATGAAACTCTGTCTCAAAACAAGAAAAGAGAAGCTAGGTAATGGTGGTGCAGGCCTTTAATAGCAGCACTGGGAAGGCAGAAGCCAGCCAATCTTTGTAAATTTGAGACAGCTTGGTCTACAGAGCAAGTTCCAGAACAGCTAGGGCTGCTACACAGAGAAACTCTGTCTCAGAAAAAAAAAAAAGAAAAAAAAAGGAAGAAAGAAAAAGCAAGATTTGAACTGACATTTTACAGTAGGCAATCAAAGGATTGATATAATAATATATAGGAAATAATAAACACTTCCACACCTAATTTGAATACTAAATTCAAGAGATGACCAAAAATGGAGGCTGCTCGTTCTTTTCCTAGCCACCCAGACCTGAATAATCACACAGAAACTACATTAATTGCAACACTGTTTGGCCAATGGCTCAGGCATATTTCTAGGTAACTCTTACATCTTAAATTAACCCATTTCTATTACTCAATGTATCACCACAAGGCTGTGGCCTACCAGTAAGGTTCTGGCATCTGTCTCCTTCATTAGCTACATGATGTCTTCCTGTCTCTGCCTATTCTCTCTATGTATCTCTGTTCATATTTCCTGCTTGACTGTACTCTTTAAGCCATTGACCAAAACAGCTTTATTTATCAGTCAATAAAAGCAACACATATACAGAAGGGCATCCCACATCATAACAAGTAAGTATTGGTTCTATGTGTATGCTAAATCTTTTATATGCTTCTAGTAAACAAAATTGAGTATTTCAATCATATTTTAACACAGCTTAAAATGTTCTTACAAATTTAAGATGGATTTTATCATGACTGTTGGGAACTCCATGGCCAGGTATGTACTTAAGAAAAATGAAAGCATGATCTACATAAAGACTTATCCATTTACTCTATGACATCAATATCAGTATCAAATAATAACCCTAGATAATCCTGGATGTTATCTACAGAGGGTGGATGAAGGCATAAGTCACAAAACAATCAGTTTGGAATTATAATTAATAAAAGGGTTATTTATTTAAAGGAAGAAAAACTTAGAGATCACCGTCCCAGACAACAGTCCTCTGTGCAATCAGGAACGAAGTCTAACAGCTGGAAGCAGAGTCGGGAGGCAAGAAAGCGAGCACACAGCGACCGCTGCTTTTTAAAACAAAAGAGACCATGCCCAAGTGGGCTGGTATCTTAAAGGCTATTGGCTGAAGGAGCAGAAGTAGCTCCTGCAGCAGGTGGATAGACAAACTTTCAGGTATACATGCACTAGAATACCATGGAAGGCCCTGTTTATGCAAGTGAGAAGATAATGACTGTTGAAATCGTGCTAAATGGAAGAGGCCAGACATTAAGTAATCTATACCTTGTGATTCCATTTCTATCAAAAATCAGCAAAAACAAATAAAATTTAAATTGACAGAACATGGGTAAGTGCCTGGGGCCAGGGACAGGGGATATCAAGATTGACTGCCAAAGGACATAAATGAACATATCTAACATGATAAAAATGTCCTTTTTCCTGGTAGTCGTTTCATGAGCATATGCATTTTTAAAAACTAATAAAAATGTACATAGAAAATGAATGGTCTGTACTTATTTGCTTATAACTTATAATTCAATAAAGGTTTGGCGTTTGGGGGGGTTGGCTTGCTTGTTTGTTTAATGCACTGGTAGAGTTGGAGGGATGGCTCAGCAATTGAGAGCACTTATGACCCTTGGAGAAAACCTGAGTTCAGCTCCTAGCACCCACATCAGGTGGCTCACAATCACTTATAACACCAGTTTCAGGGGACCCAAGCCTCTCTTCTGACTGCCAGAGGTATCTGCATTTATAAGAATATACCCACATATAGCTTTGCATACATATACATAATTAAAAATAAAATAAATCTTTTTCTTAAAAGAGTGTACAAGTTCCCTCCCCTAATTTCTACTTCAATGTTAAGGAGTTATGTTCCACACTTAGGATTTGACTTTTCTGTTCTTTCTAGAAAATTTATCTTAATTTTAAAAATTAAAATAAGACTGAATGTGAAAAACTAAGACAAGTCACTTAGCCATAAAATAAAGATTTATCCCACCACAAAGAAAAAGTTTATACTCTACAAAGTAAATCACTAGGATTCCTGCACAGTTGTCACAGGGCAGACAACCACTCCCCAAAGGTGGGCCGGACAAGGTCATTCTGAGTTTGTCTCTCTGCTGTTGTGTGGCACCCTGATGCCCTACCTGCTCAACAGCAGCCTTACTCAGGTTAGCTTTTCCTCCCTGGCCCCTTTGCTCTGCTACTGGAAGGTTAATGGTCAAGTCTGGCTCTGGTTATTTATTTATTGATGAGTCTAAGCTGATTGATAACATTATTGGCTCCTTCAATGTTACTTTCCACTCCTACCCACTACAAAAGGAAGAGGGGTTTGATACTGGCTCAGGGAAAGAAAAAACATTTAGAGTTGAGTTCTAGAGTTAAAGTCAGCATGGCCATGTCAACAACAGAATGTGGAAAAATACCAGAGACCTAAAATTGTATATATTGCCCAGCAAAAACATAAAGGGCCAGGAGAGGGGACGATCTATTCTGTTTTGTATTTCTGGATGAGAGCTGTTTATATTTGTGTTCTACAGCAACTCTCCCTGTAAGGGACAGAAGTTTAGAGTTGCCATCCACAGAATGAAGCAGACCTTTCCATTTCCAGAAATATGGACCAAACATACGGAAAGCCTGGAGGAAACAAGATGGCAAGTTCCTCCTGGTCCTACAGAGAAGGCTAGGAAAGGGTAAAGGGTCTCTTTGCCATTTCTGTAAGGGCTGATTTCCACATAAACTATTATATTGGAAGAATGCAGGACAGATTGATGGGAGTTATAAAGACAAATATTGACTCACTTTTAAAAGTTTCTAGCTTTAAGCTGCCTAGCAATGCATTGGAGACACAGCCTTTGGGCATGTTCACGTTGACCCAAAATAACTCCCTGCAGGGCAATCCAGGTCCAGATCACGGGTCACTTTCTACTGCTAGTTTTCAATTCTTGCTGTCAAACTTGAAAATTATACAATTTGATGATAACCTTTTTTGTTTAAATAGCATTTTTTCTATTGACTTTGTATACCAACCTCAGCTTCCTCTCCCTCCTCTCCTCCCATGTGTCCCCTCCTTCTGTCTCCATCCAGCAAGGGGCAGGCCTCCCATGGGTTTGAACAAAGCAGGGTGCATCAAGTTGAGGTCCTCCCCTTGCATCAAGGCTGGGCAAGTTAATCCAGCATGAGAAAGATAGAAATGACAAACGCAAAACACTGCTCATGATTAAATGACTGCAAGTCCCACGGCCACTCTGAGTCTCTACACAGTCCTATAGCATCTTTCACCACATTGGACTTGCCAGTTTCCCTTAGCAAATGAGAAGCCAGTCTCCTCCTCCTTCTCCAGCTCTAATGATATGCACAGCCCAGAAACCAACCAGTTTAGTTTGCTTTTTAACTAAGTCCAGGAGATGGTAAGGTGGTTCGGTGGGTAAAGGTTCTGCCTCCAAACCTGAAGACCCGAGATCAATCCCCAGGACCCATGTGGTAAAAGAAAGAAACTGACTCCACAGTAAACTTATTGCAAAGTGCTCCTTTAAGTGTTTCCAGAGAAAACAAACCATAAATGTTATTTCTTAATTTTTAAATGGCATTTCATTCTTTTGACTGGAGGGGGTGCATGAGTGTGACAGTGTATCTGTGATTGTGTGGTAGTCAGAAGTCAGGTTTTAGTTGTGGTTCTCCTCTCCTACTATGTGGGTCCTGGGAATCACTCTCAGGTCACCCAGACTGGCAGCAGGTACCACACTCACTAAGCCATCTGGCTTACCCAATTTTCTTTCTCATGGCTCTGGGGGGATGGCATTGTTCCGAGAAATGACAACCCAAGTCTTCCTATTCTGATCTTGGAACTTCCTCTAAATTTATCCTAAGAATGGTTTCAATCTCACCACTTTCTCCAAGAGACACACTTGGTAGAGGTGAACAACCACAAGGATATTTTCTTTGTTTGCTTATTTTATTTACTTATTTTTTTATTTGCTTGTTTGGTTTTACAAGACAAGGTTTCTCTGTATAGCAGCTCTAAATGCTCTAGAACTCACTCACTTTGTAGATCAGGCTGGCCTCAAACTCTCAAAGATCTGCCTGCCTCTGCCTCCTGAGTGCTAGGATTAAAGGCATGCACCACCATGCCCCCCCCCCGTTTTGGAGGATTAATAAGACATAAGAAAATCGGGTAAAGAGTCAGTTGTGCTCCCGGGAATAAGCGTATCAGAGAACCTAATATCAACAATATCCATAGTCTTTAAAACAATGCCTCTTCCAAATAACGAAAAGAACAAACTTATACACAATCATAATCAAGTTTAATTTTTACATGCTGTTAAATTTCAAGGGCAAAGGTGCTCTCATTTATGAATCGAATTTATGGCTTGAAACTGATATACCAGCTTCATCGATGCTAGTGATTTTGTCTTGCAGCTCTGTGTCCTGCATTTCCGATCCCCTTACTTTCTAACCACCAATCTCTGCCCACCCTGTGTAAAGTTGCAACATGAGGAATGAGACAGGAAACCTTATCTTCCGGGAGTTAACTGGTCTGAGTCTGTGCAAAGCTTCCTGAAGGTTTTTGGCCTCTTTCTACATTTAAAAGACTTTCATAAAGGCAAGAACTCTGAAAGTCATGAATTATAAAGTGCCTTTGACAACAAAGATGACTTCTGACAACGTCTAATGCTCCTGTCACATTTCTCAATGCATCCTGAGAGGTAACCAGCAGGAAAGTTAATGATTATTTGTTTCATAGGGAAGTTAGGAACAGACAAAACTGAGTCCAACCGAAAGCCCTTCTATTTATTATTCATTAATTCAAATGGTATCTTTTATGGTTCATAGCACACAAAACCCATTCCAGTCTCTATTTTATTTTTATTTTTTTCATTTCCCCAAAGAGATCCGTAGTTTCAAAGATAGCAGATGGACAATCACTCAGCTAATGGCTAACGGATCTAAAGACCACAACTTTCCTTCCCAAAGGAATAATTTCACCGAAGTTAAAATGGATTTAACTGTTACAGCTCCTCAAAGACATGCTGGAAGCCCCACATTTCCTCCATCTTCCAACATAGCATGGGCAGTGCCTGCAGGCTGTCAAGGAAGCATGGACACTCGGCAAATGGGGTCCATTTCCTGCTGGGGGATGTACAGTAGGCGTCCCTCAAACTATGCAGCTGCTAAGCTCTTCCCAGATGCCGCTTAGCATAAGCATCCTTGCTCTGGGCTTTTTCCACCTGTTTGCAAAGAAGTTTTCAGTGCTCAAAGTTTTAGAAAAATAATTATGAAGTGTTTTAAGGTGTGAGGGATAGCAATGGGCCACTGGGGTCCTCAGTGTGTCCTGCCGGGGTGGAAGGAAGGGACTCTAGTAGTTCCCATTTTTACCACCCCTTTTTCCTGCTGTAAATCAACACTACCTTAGGTTTTCTGCCCCAGGCTTGCTGTTCCTTTGTGGTTAACGTTCTATCCTGAGCTCAGATTTTTTTTCCTAAGCTCTTCTTTGCCTTCTCTACCAACTGCCTGTCTCCTGGGATGCAATCTTCTCTCTTTCATGAATCCATTTTCTTCTCCTCATTGTATTTGGTTCAACCTCCACAAGATTCTTATTTACTCTCTTTTTTCAAATCAACTAGTTTGTATAAAGACTTCAAGCCCTTTTCCCTCCCTATCTACACAACTAGAAGATAAAGGGAAAAGAAGCCCTCATGTGCTCCTAGCTCCTTTTTTAGAACTTTGCAAATGTCAGGAGAGAGTCAAAGTGAAAATTCTAGGCTGAATTTTCAGTCAGATATTTAGCAGATAAACACTGGCAAGCAACCCTGTGCCCTGCATTCGGAACCTCCGTCACCACCCACCTGAACAGGGCACTGTTCACATTAGACTTCCGGTCACAGGGAATGAGTGAGAGGGTGAGGCGGGCCTGTGTCCAGATAAAGTACCCTTTGCTGTGAAGTATTTTATGTGTTCAATGCCAAGAAGAAATGGGGATCTAGAGTAGCATTTCCACCACTGACCTCATCAATCAACTAAAACAAGGTCTTTCAGGAATTACCCCAGCATCTCTGATTAAAGTTTTCATTCAACTCTAAAAATCAATATAATACACATTCATGTTCCTTCCTAGAATTTTTAACATTCCAAGAACTCCAGAAACCAGAAATTTTGGGCAAATAACCTGTTGTGATGGAGAAATAGATCCCCTTGATGGAAATGTAGCTTTAACTTTAAACATTTAGTGGGTGAGCTTTTCGGTCATCCACAAACCTCACTGTGACCTGCGTTGGCTTTACAGCTCATCTGACTTCCAACACTCTGTGCCTTATAGGGAGCTGGTCTTTTCTTCTTGACGTTGCCAAGAACCATGCACCCCTTCTCTAGGAAGATAAGGTTTTTATTTTGATTGGATTTGATTTATATTCTGTGTTGGTTGAGAGACTACTTAAGCAGGAAGAGAGCTAGGAGCTCTTCAAGCGTGGTTTCTCATTTCACAGATGAAGAAACCATCATAAGAAAAGAGTGATGGACAAAACCCACTCAGCTAGAACATGAATCACTCAACTCCTAACCTAGTGCAGTGGTGTGCCAACTACCTCTCCCTGGAGCCATAATGCAGATAACCACCACTGAAACTGAATACACTGAACATCTCTTCACTACGCTGAGTAGGGCTAAGGCTCTGGAGAAGAAAAGAGGGGTAAGCTACAAGAGAAACCTGGAGTCAGTGACTAGGACATGAACCAAGCACTTACAGAATGCACACTGATGAGATCCTCCTCTTGGCTACTTCAGAACTCTTTATACTTCTTGAGTATGTGACCATAAGCATCTGCCTTCCCTACTGGGTTTGATTGTGTTCAGAGCTACAATTATGCACCCTTTGCCCATATTTAATATGTGCCAGGTACATAGGAGCATCATGCTAAATGATGAACACCGCGAATGGTGTTCATATACTTAGATTAGCTGGAGGGTGGAGGGTGGCTGGAAGACAGGTGCTAACAAAGCGGATTTGGAGGGTGTATCTGCCTTTCCTCCCATAGCTGCTCTGAAGGCCCTTTACTCTGTCCCTTTGCAACCATTAGAGCCATGGTGTACCACAATCAAAGCAGGTACTTTGGAGGTAAAGAGTACAAGCAACACCTAATCTGGGCTCCTTCCTAGCCTAAGTCTAAATCATCCAACTGCAGCTGCCTTTCTGTGCCTGCACAATTTGTAGCCAGAAGCAGAGATCCAGAACAGAGGAGATAAAGTTACACAGGAAAGAAAAGCTAACTCATTCTGTCAGCTTCTACTGCACATTCATAGTGGGAAAACAATAGGGGGGTTTTCAAGCATGAAACAGCCTTTCTATTCCAACTATCAAAAAATAATCAGAAAAAGAAAATTCTTCATAAACGGCACCTTCCCATAGGCAGCAAATTGTTCCGCTGACAGTATTTTTAACCAAAAAGTCCAAAGGAAAAGGATGAGTGGAATTTACAAAGGAACACTCGGAGAGAATAAACGAAGACATTTGCTGTGCTTCTACGGGAGAAAACGGCCAATGCCGGCATCTCCCCTCTGTGGTCTCTGAGGGTAGTTTATGCTGAGACCCCAAGTACACTGACCCAGACAGCATTAGCATTCCTCTGAACATAGGATGCCACCAGGATTCTTTCTGTGCACACTGATCAGAAGGAGGGAGTCACCACTTGGACAGGAGCCACCTCCCTGGGGTCTTTAATGCTATGGGGTCATCTACATCCTGAACTTCCAGTTCTAACCAAGTTAAGTGACTTTCTCGTTTATTAAATCACTTAAAAATGCAAGATGAGTCATACTCGGCTTCCTGTGTGACTTTGCTTTGCTTGCCCCAGGAAGTGTCTGAACATGAAGAAGACCTTTATTGACTATAAAACCTTAGCAGCTTAGATAGCAGACATCTGCCACTCGGAAGGAAAGAAGATGACGGTGAGAGAAGAGGAGATTATATTACTCCCTGTATTATCCCGGGACCCTGGAAACTATGAGACAGTATTAACTGTCAGCTGCAAGGCAAAGAGGAGTAACTACTGGTCAGAGCTGGAGAGCGGGGTTCATTGGAAAGTGCTTGACTGGCAAGTATGAGGACTTGAATTTGAACCTTAAAATTGATGCCGGACATATGGCATGTAATCCACTAGTGCAATTTAAGGATGCAGAAACGGGCAGATCTCTGGAACTCATTAGCTAAAAAGCCTAGCCTGAACTCTGAACTCTGGTCTAGTGAGAGACCATGGCTCAAACAGATGGAGAAAGAGGGGTGGCATCCCATGAAACAGCACCTAAACCTGTCCTCAGACATTCACACACATGTACACAAACAAATAAGTAACCATAAATCTTCTCTTACAATTTCTCCAATGTTCTTTGTAAATTTTTCAAAATCCTGATATGAAAGTCATGATTCTTTTCTTCCCTGGGATGAATGCAGGCATCAGTTCATGGTGGATTGTTAATGCACCGTGGGTATTGTGACATGCGTGGAATCAGTTTACAGACAACAGCACAACAGCAGAATGTCTCAAGCCCTGTGAAATAGATTTTCTTCCTCCTCCGGCTCACCGATAACACAATATCATCATATCAGAACACTCAAGGGAGTTGGAGATCCTGTTTAAATTCAATGCCATGAGTCCTAACTACCGGAAAAAAATAATTCATCCTGTTAAAAATAAGTAACTTGATTCTTGCTAGCTCCTTCATGACTGGGCCTCGGTGAATTCACAGAAGGAAAAGGCAGTGAGCAAACCACTGGAGACAGGAAGAGGTGTGAAGCGTGGGGCTGCCTTGAAGAGCTCGTGGTCTTAGGTGGAGAAAAGAAAGACAAGCCAGACTCCTGGGTAGCCTGATAAGAGCCATTGAGGAAGACAACATGTGTGAGAAGTCAGAGGATGGGTCAAATAATTCTGCATGTAGTGGCAATACTGGGAGGTGGAAAGTTCTTAAAAAAAAAAAAAGGTACCAATTCAGTAGAAATGTGCAGTGTGTGCTGAAGGTCTTTACCAAGAGAAGACAAGAAAGCATCATCATCTGGGATCCCAGGACATAAGAATGAAAGGATGCCAGGGATCCTGTTGTGTCCAGTACAAGGCAGATACTAGTTTTATTCCACCCAACCTTGGATGGTTAGTGTTGTTTATTCAATACAACCTAGAGGCTCCCTGTAAGAGAGCCCTCAGTGATAGATTATCTGCATTGAGTTGGCCTATGGGCACATCTATGAAAATTGTTCAAAGTTAGTTGATGTGAGAAGACTCATCCCAGTATGGGGAGCTCCCTTTTCCAGGCAGGGTATTCTGAACTGCGGAAGAGTAGAGAGATTGTGCTGAGTGTAAGCAAATGAGCAAGTGCAGATGCATGAATTCATTTCTCTCTGCCCTTGTGGAGGTGCTAAGAATAGCTGTTTGAAATCCCTGCCTTGACTTACCCACAATGATGAACTATAACCTGAAAGTGCTTTCAGCTCTGGCATTTTTCCCAGCAGTAGAAATAAAATGAATATACCAGCGCTGGAAGTACTTTCTAGGAGAAATATGGCTCAACAGGATCCTAAATTAGTTATAGTTTTTCTTTAGTCTAATAGATCATCTTCTTGCCTTCCTGAGCTCTTTTCTTAGACTGAGCTGCCGTGAAGTACCAGTTCATACAACCGTAGAGCTCCACAGAATGCATTCAAGGATGAACGGCTCCCTCTGGAACTGTAGAGTCTATAACCCACACAGCCATGGTAACACTTGTGTTCTAACTTCACAAAGAAAGCGCAGCCAGCCAACATCTAGCTGACTGACTAGTGTGTACTTCATAGACGAGCATGTTCTCAGCACTGGGGATACAGCATCTGCCACAAAGTTCACAGATTAGAACCTGAGGTTCAAAGACTAGTTGGCCTGCCCGCATACAATGGAACAATCAGAAACCCCAAACTATTCACGTGGGTTTCTTGTTCATCCTGTGTGGATTCCAAAATGATATTTCCTCAAATCTGGTTGGACAAAATAGAGATCAGAAAGTACAAGGTCATTGGAAACCAATGTCTGACTTCACCTCCACAGGCACTAGCCAAACCAGTCAGGGCATCCTGCCCAGCCTCCCTCTGTTGGGACCGAAGTGACAGATGCTGACAGGAATAAATCAAACTCCTTAGACCAGTGGCTAACAATCTGACCACCTCAGCATGACTTCTCCTCATGGCTTTCCCATCATGACCCCAGATTGCTGATTCCCTGACCTTATCTGTCTGCCCAGCCTCCCACAGTCCATTTCTGATGCCTCTGTGAGCACACAGGCTGCCTTCCTCTGACTGCCCACTGAAGTCAAAGGGCAAGAAGCTTTCTTTCCTGTATAACCTGAGAATCTTCCAGAAGCCCAAAGTCTCCTGCCTGCTAGCATGTTCTTTACGAGACCCCTGTGTCATATGCCACTGGCTATAAGACGTACATAACACTATAAAATTGATAAACATGATGTCAACACACCTTTATTTATTCAAGCCTCTCCAATGACCAGGGAAATGAAAGCATGGGTGAATTCTGGAAATTCGTGGTGTCATCTTACTTTGTTAAGTGGATAGCTATATTTTCTCATGAATGTTACTTGATCTGATTGCTTTTACTTAGATACATTTTTTTTAATAAGGGTCAACACAAGCAGGATCCACTTTGGAAATGGAGATCCCTAAAAACAAGAGGATCCTTTGTAGAAAGGGCAAAGAACCCTAGAAATGGACATCCCAGGAAAACTTCCTACCCTGCCTGCCTTTCCATGAAGCTGGTTTATGACAAGGCCCAGCTCCTGAGGCAGTAACCTCCACCAATGCAGAAACATGTGAGCATAAGCCACCACTGAGCTCCATCTGTCCCTAGCCAAGAACCCTCCTAAAAACCTGATGGCAAATCTCACTTTTTTGTAATAAAAACAGTAGCTGACTTATTCTGACATTTTACATATCCCTTCATTGAAGCCTTCTGTGTATACATTTGTTGACACAGACTTCTTTATAAATGTCTTACAGGATGGAAAGTCAGCCTCTCTCTGCCAATACAGGTCAAGCACCGTGTGAGTGAGGACTATTGCCAAAGAGGCTCTCAGGACCTACAAAAGTTCATGCTCCACAGATGCTTCTCTCTCTCTCTCTCTCTCTCTCTCTCTCTCTCTCTCTCTCTCTCTCTCTCTCTTTGTCTGTTAATATGGTAATTTCCCACCTGCCTGGGCAGAGGTCCTTGTGCAGCAGTTAGGTACTTAAGGACTTCCCCAAGTCTGAATAAACTGACATTCGGCTGATCTCCTTTTGAAGGACCCTGGTCTCTTGGTGTGTTCTTTCAATCTCCAGGCCCTTGCCCGACTCACGTACGGTACAGTGGCGCACGAACTGTACCGAGGGTGTAACACAAAATCGGGTGTTACATTTGCCTATCTTTGGAGTATTATTATATAGTCTATTTACCCTCAAGGGGGATGCTATCACCCTGCTTGGAATAATTCCGTCAGATAGATAGGTAGATAGGTAGGATAGATAGATAGATAGATAGATAGATAGATAGATAGATAGATAGATAGATAGAATATATTTTGTATTATATATGTATATATCTATATATACATGTGTGTATATTATATGTGTACGAATGTATTTTTAGGAACTCTTATAAAGTACTATTTCCCTGTGGCTTTTTTCAAATATCATTAGAACATATAGTTATGAATCAATGGAGGGTAGTTATGTGGGAATTCATTGAGCTGCCACTAGAGGGAGATCTAACAATGAGCTGGACATAAATACAGGGGCATCTGCTTTTTTAATTTTTTTTATTTTTAATTTTTTTGCTTTTTTATTATGTTTTTATTTGACGTATATTTTCATTACTTCTTTGCACTTTCATGCATGCATACAGTGCATAGAAAGAGAGAGGAGAAAATAGAAAGACAGCAACACTAGCTATAGAAGCATGACTTTTCCAAGGAACTGGAGTTCATAAGGAATATCAGTAACTGTCAAAATAACTTGCAAAATTTCAACCCCAACTTCTTCGATCTTTACTTAAGTTGATCCTGATGCCTTGCTTGACCTCAATGAGCCACTGACATATGAGTATGGGGGGCGGTGATAGGGGTCAACCTCAAAGTCTTGGTCTTTGTTTTTCTACCTTGTTAGAGACACAGTCTGTCTGTCACTTCATAACCCAGAGGCTAGCTGATCAGCAAGCTTCTGGAGATTTCCTGGTATCTCCCTCCCATTTCCCATTAGGGAGGCTCTGACATTACAGACTTCTGTTACTACTTTCAGCTTTTAAGTGGGTTCTGGGGGATCCGATCTCAAGTCATCAGCTTTGTTCAGAAGACACATTTACCCACTGAGCCATCTTCCCATATACAAGTTGTTCTCTGGTCCATAACTATATCATTGGTTATGTTTTTCATTAATCTTGTAGCTTGCTTTTCTTTTCTGGTAAGATTCTTTTTTTCCCCTTTCTTTTTTTAGTTGTAAAACAACCTCATTTTGCATACCAATCCCAGTTCCCTCTCCTTCTCATCATCCCCCTCCCCCACCTTCTCCCCACCCCACTTCCCATCCACTCCTCAGAGAGAGTGAGTCACATACATGATACAGTCTGTCACATCACATGATACATGATGTAGGACAATTATCTCTTTAGATAGTCAAAGGTGTTCCTCACCCACCCCCCAAAAATCTGTTGAGCTACATGGACTTTTCCAAAACCAGAGAAATAGAACTTTGTAGCTAATTGAGAAAAGGAGTCTGTTTTCATAGGACAACCGGAATAGCAAGGGGGCAATAAATGACATGTAAATTAGATATTATCCATGCACAGGAGGCTATAATACATGCACACAAGCACTAAGAAGAGCATTGTGGGATCTGTGGAGCCATATAAAGTTACATTTTTCCCTATGGCCTTTGACTAATTGCCAGATGTTGAACAAGATGCCTCTCTTCAGCTTCGTTTCTTCCCCCCATAAAACCATCCCGCAGAGGCAGCCTGTATGTGAGTGACATTGACACCCTGGAAAAGGGGCCAAGTCATAAAAGTTAGGCGTTATCCAGTGAGGGAAAAGGAAGAACACTAGAAATAACCAAGAGACAATAAGACAGCTGGAAAGTTCAGGCTGTATGGTAGAAGTGAGTAGTCAGTCCACCTGGCTCACCAGCAGTGGAGGGAAGTTGAGGGCTATGAGCTACTAGTTAAAGCAGGTAGCCATGGGGTAAGAGACTGACAGTCCTAACCAATTCATGGTTCTCAGAAATTGTAACCCAGTTAGCTGATGTTATATGATAATGAGTCCTCTTGCATGGTTAGTCAGTTCAGGAGAAGAAATCCATTCTATCACAGTCCATACCAAGGACCACTATTGCCAGGTGGTAGCATGGGAGGAAGGGATACTGTATAAGACTGAGCTACTCAGGGCAAACAAGTATCAATCCGGTCCCCAGTCAGGGCACCTGGGATCACCTTGCTGCAGTCTCTGAGAGGAAAGAGGCCACACAAAGAAACCCTGGGTAGAAGAGAGCATGAAGCAAACAGGGTGAGAAGTTCAGGATGCCAGAGGCTTGTGTTGGGTAGAGGACAGTGGTTGGTTGTCCCAAATTCCATGAAAAGGGGCAAACTACATCACATGAAGATTCCTAGAAACTGTCATCTCAGAGTTAGGGATCATCAGTGGGCATCAATTCCGAAGCTGCATGCAGTTTTCTGTGGGCAAGACTAAGAACCCCAAAGTTCAAATGTAGTTGAGTGTTCAACTTCAGTATCCTCCGCCCCTACAGGAAGCATGCAGGACGCTTCATGCTGACAAAGACTTGAAGGCACTGAGATTGGTGCCTCAGTATAGATCTCGGTTCTCCTGTTACTTCCTCCTCTCCCCCAGTATGCTAGAGAGTCAGTGACTTCAAAATAGATACAAAGAGATGAAATAAGGAAATCAATTTGAGATCTGGATATGAAAATTGGTAGTTAATAAGAAAGACATCATCTTTGGTTAAAAAAATTAAGCAAGGAAATTGGAGTTCTTGAAAAAAACTGGAAAAGTGAATTGAATTTATCACATAGTAGAAAGCTTCACCAATAGCCTAGGTCAAGTAGAAGAAAGAATATTAGAGACATAAGACAAGATTGAAGAAATACTCCATTCAGACATAAATAAATGTAAATTAAACTAAATAAGCATTACTCCAACCCATAAGATCTTTGGAACATAAAGATTCTCAATCTAAGAATCTATGAGTTAGAAAGAAATGAGATAAAAGCCAATATTATTTTTTTTAAAAAAAAAACTATTCAGTAAAACTACAGCAGAAAATAGGTATTGTGGCATGTCCCTTTATTCCTAGCACTCAGGGACCAGAGCCAGGCAGTGTGGCTGGTTTTCTTTACTCTTTGGGGGTTCGCAACCCAGATCCCAAATAAATGCATGATTTATTCTTACTTATGAATGCCCAGCCTTAGCTTGGCTTGTTTCTAGCCAGCTTTTCTAACTTAAATCATCCCATTTCTCTTTAACTACATTTTGCCCCTGGGCTTTTTACCTTTCTTTAGTCTATATATCTTTCTTCTCTTTTTACTCCCCGACTGGCTGTTTGACTGGGCAGCTGGGCGGCTGGCCCCTGTGTCCTCCTCTCCTCCTCCTTTTCTCACTCCTCACTTGTGTTCTGGAAACAAGGGTCATCCTCCTGTTCAGCCCCCACTGCACTTGGTCCCTCCCTCCCACTTCCTGTCAGATAGTTGCTGATGCAGCCTCCTGATTCCAGGTTAATTTTATTTAATCAAGCAAATGTAACACATCCTTGCATCATTTTTTAAAAAAAAGCAGCAGAAACAAATGTAATATGCCTTTACACAGATAAAACAATGTTCCATAACAAGGCAGAGATCTGTGTGCCTCAAAACTGGTCTACACAGTGAGTTTCAGGCCAGTCAGAGTGAGCTACCCAGTGAAGCTTGTCTTAGAAACAAAATAAAGCAAAACAATGAAGGGCAGGAATGTAGCTGTACGTTCTCACTGAGACGGCCACCTGCACATAATGACACAGATACTTCTTATTAATTATGAATGCTCAGCCTTAGCTTAGGCTTGTTCCTAACTTGTTCTTATAACTTAAACTAACCCATTATTTTAATCTACATTCTTCCACATAGCTCATTACCTCATCTGTGTTGCCCTTCCCGCTTCCTCTGTGTCTGAATGGCAACTCCACTTTTCTTCTTTCCAGAGTTCTCTTTCTCTGCCTGGAAGTCCCGCCTGTACTCCCCCACCTACCTATTGGCCGTTCAGCTTCTTATTATCCCAATCACAGCCATACATCTTTACACAATGTACAAATATCCTATAACAGAGCTAAACACAAGAGGTATTTGAGCCCAAAACAGGTTCAGAAAGCAACCTAGCAACAATGCCTTATAGTTAAAACACTATCTATAAGACAAAGAAGCAATACTTATTAACTACATGTAGACTACACAAAGTCAAACAAGGTGAATGAATTACAGCTTGAAAACCCGCTATCAAAAAACATGGAAAGCTTTTACGGGACTTAACTTCTCAAGAAAGGTGTTGAATGTTTTAATAAAAATAATAATGACTGGCAGGAAGCCATTTTCAGATTTTTAAATACATACATAGATTTACAAAGGTTTGCTACAAGTAGCAAACTGTTTAGACTTCTATTGTCTTTAGATCAGAGGCCAGTTTCAGACAGAACTTGGGTAGTGCAATGAGAATATCACAGTGGTGGAAGAAAAATGAGATGTTGAGCAAAACTGCAATGGTAAACCATTTGGAAACAGGAGACTAAAAGAAGTGATAGCTGGGTCACTGAGAATGAGTTAAGTTATATTTTCAATTTGCAAATACTATGGATGAGGAGTCAGACAGTCTCAAGAATGATTTCTATCATATGGATTTCTAGCAACACTTTTTTGCTTAGCAAGCTGCCTTTCTACATTGTGTTTTCATTGCTGGAAAGATGTCTATCTTTGTACTGTTTGCATCAGAGAAAGAACCAGAACAGATGTTATTCTAGCATCTAAGAGCTCAAAGTTGGGTGTTTCGTTTAACGTAAGTAGTTTCATGTATCACCAAACGGAGCCTTGCTTTTCAAAGGGCGCTTCATTCAACACAATTCATTTGGAAAGAACAGGAGTTGCCATCGTCTTTACAGTAGTTGCTATTGCATTAATTGATGCTTCAATTTCAGTTGGTGCATTTGGCATGTGGAACTCAATTATCTTTCTGGAAGCCTGGGGGGTCTTGAAATAATTTGAAAAATTAAATCTATTTAATGTAGACAGAATTAAATAGCTGTTTGGAATAAGATTTTTCCCCCAAGGGGCTTTTGAGAAATTTAAAATGATAATTGTAGTCTTCTTCCTCCCACATTTGCGAAACACGGGGAAATATATTCACTGAGTAAATAGTAAACAAACCATGTTGGCATGAATCTAATAGTATTAGAGTTTATCTGAAGTGCACTAGACCTCTGGAGAGCAGAATGGACTGTGCCCTTCTGTTGCCTTCCTGCTCTGTATTCCTAACTTAAGAGACACGGTGAATGCTAAAAGATGTTATTAAAAAACAAAGATGATTCTCCCTTATCAAGTAAGCTGAGAAAAATTGATGTAAACAGCATGAATCTTCTGTTCAGTGGGGATTTTCCTGCACAGACATGAGCTCTAAAGAAGTTAGAAAACCCTTAAATGGGGGCATGCAATGTAGGGATCACTTGGCCCACAAATTAGATCATTGGTCCTCCCATCAACACTTCTTGCGGACCATGTTTTACTAGGAAACAAAGATGTCGAGGCCACGTCTGCACCTAGGGGAGGCCTGCTCTCAAAGCAGATAGTAAAGCAAAGACCTAAACCCTCTACTAAGAACACTCTACATTTCCAAGATTTGGACAAAGTTCTAAGACTATCTCTCAAGAATATTATTATATGCAAGCTTAAATATACTGTGTTGATCTGTTCTTAAATTTGGACTTTGTTTTTTTCTTTTATTAAAATGGTATCTCAGGGCTGGGTTGCTGCCCAGGTTCTCAAATTGTATCCCAGTACTACCAAGAAAAAAAAATAAATAAATACAAAGAAGTTTAAAAACATTCTACAAATATAATCTCATTAGAAACTACCTGTGGAAGAGATTCCTTTCTATATGCCTTCAGAATCTGAGGTTAGAGGATTACACTTTCTTGATCAGTCTTAGACATGCACCCCTCTCACTGCCTGGGATTTGCTGTCTGCTCTGCCTGGTTTCAGAACGGGAACTCTTCCCACTCACAGCAGTCAGAATGTTTAAAAGCCTTCCTTTCAATGACACCTGTGAAATAACTGAGGCATGGAGGAGTAAATAAGATAAGAGCTCTGGCTGTGCTTTGACAGGTCCTCAGTTCAATTCCCAGAAACCACATGGTAGTTCACAACCACCTATAACTATAATCTAAGACAGCTAACAGGAGAATGAGCAGAAAACAATGAGCATTCAGCCACATATCCAGTCTGTAACCCTTACAAATCATGAGCAATTCCCTTTGCTTTTCCTCATATCCATGGTGTTTGCTTTTCAGTTCACCCGCATCACACTGGAGTTTGCCATGCATCCACTTCAAGCTTATTTTTAAAGAGAATAATTCATAAGCTGACCTTCCGCATAGAGTCAGGTGTGGATGATGCCCACTTCCCTCACCAAGTCAGAATTCCAATAGCTTTGTTCGTCAAGAGACTGAAAATATAAAATTTAAATATCTCATCCACTCCAAGACCATGCCTCAGTTTCCATGAAAATGCCACTCCTATTTTTTTTTATTAAGTTCAGAATAAAAGGGAAGGAAATAAATATTTTGACATAGAGAGATTAATAGTACTTTGATGGTAGAAGATACAAAATAACCCCACACTAGTTCAGAATTACATATAATAAAGGTTTATTTATTTAGGGGAGACTTACAGATCATTGTCCTAGATCACAATCCTTTGTATCAACAGGGAACAGGAATGGAGTCTAGCAGCTGGAAGTGAGAGCCGGAAGCAAGAGAGCAAGCACAGGCTTTACGGCTGCATTTATAGTATAAGAGACTATGCCCAAGTTGGCTGGTATCTTAAACACTGTTGGCTGAAGAAACGAAAGGAACTTCCACAGAAGTATTTTAATATTCTCTGTTTTAATGTGTGTATATGCTTGCATATGTGTATATAGGTGTATATGTATGTATGTATGTATGTATGTGTGTCTATGTGTGCATGTGTATAAGTCTGTCTGTGTCTGCGTGTGTGTGTATGGCTATATGTCTGAATGTGTTTGTGTGTGTGTGTGTGTGTGTGTGTGTGTGTGTGCATGTTGCCATATGAGTACAGGTGATTGTGAATGTTTAGACATGGATGTTGGGAACTGGGAACTGAACTTGCATCCTCTGGGAGAGCTGCAAACTTTTATTTAACTACTTAGTCATCTTTCCCACCGCTCCTACTACTACAGAATGGTGCCCAGACGTGGATGACTGAATCCACACAAAGCCTGAGAAGGCTTGGGAAAGAATAAAGCATGTTTTCATGGTAGCAGCAATTTCTTGGGTCTGCTCTGCTTGCTAGAAGTAAGCAAGCGCTCTCATCTAAGAGAGGCTTCCTGACTCAGCTTTAGCTGCAAAACCCTGCAGCTCATTAAGAGGTCCTGCCACGAAACACTTAAACAGTGTTGATGACAAGCTGAACACATGCTTTTCAGTTTTCAGCAGTAGCAGGAAAAAAGCTGAGTTGTTTTAAAATGCCGGCTTTTTTGGCCATTCTTCCAGGGCAAACTCTGACTGTTTGAGGCAGGAGGGCCGACTACAGAGAGAGGACTTGAGTGTTGTCTGTGGACATAATCTGCAGTTTACTTGCTGGCAGGGACCTTGAAACACCATAGACTTGTGGCAATAAACATGGCTACCACCGATACCTCCGCCATGAGGCTGGAAAGCTAAGGAATGGGCTGGATCTAGCAGGCAAAGCCACGGCTTTAATCCTACCCATATTGCTCAGTAATTTAAAGGCTCATGTGGTCAGAAAAAAAGAGAGATATACAGTAAAAAGAGATTCAAAGACAAAAAAAATTGTAAATGATTTACAGTGTGCTAAAAAGATATGCAGGCTAAAAGTTAAAGTTCTTAAAGTAAAAAAACAAAAACAAAACAAAAAGAAAGAAAGAGAGTAGTTGGGTGTGGTAGTACACACCTTTAATACCAACGCTTGGGAAGCAGAGAGAGATTGACCTCTGTGACTTCAAGGTGTGGTTGCACAATGCCTTTAATCCCAGTGCCTAGAAGGCAGAGACAAACAGATCTCTGTGAATTCAAGGTGTAGTAGCACACAGCTTTAATCCCAATGCCTGGGAGGCAGAGACAGGCGGATCTCTGAGAGTTCAAGGACAGCCTGGTCCACAGAGTTATTCCAGGTCAAAGATACAGAGAACCTGTATCAAAAAGCAAAAAATAAAAGTAAAAATAAACGAAATAGAGGTTAAAATAAAGATGCACAAAGATGGAAAATACACAGAGAATCTTGATACTATATGTTATTATACTCTCTTTGAATTGTTTCAATGCTGAGGAAAGAGCAACAGCTGCTAAAAGATATTTGTTTATAAATGCTGCTGAACTAATCCAACATAGATATTCTGGAAATACTTTGACTTTAAAATTTGGATCTAAGGACATGATGCTTTGGAAAGGAGTTTCTTCTCTTGATTTCACAGAGGATGAAACCCTGCGGATTGCTTCCATCCCAATATGGTATGATGGACCATGCCCTCCTGAAGGGTTGCTGTGAACACCATCAAAAAATTACTTTGCTCAATTGCCAACTGAGAGGAACCTAGCACACAGGTTATACCATGAAAGACCTAAATAACAGCGCCCCCATTCAGCAGGAAGCAGTTTGGAGAGAAAAAACTGTGCCCATATTCCCAAATATTGCTTATAAATGTTCTTTTACATTTAAAAGGGGATATGATATAGATATGGATAATTTACATTGGTATAAGTTTTGCTTTATTGATATAAATTTAAGGTCAATTTTGTTATATATATAAGTGTTTCTGATCTTGATTAAGGTATTGTGATTGTATAGTTCATTTAAAAATGTAATGTATATAGGTTGTTAATGGATAGTCATCTATAATAGTTAAGTTTGTAGTCATGTTACATTTTCTAGATGTACATAGATATATTTTAGATAGACATTCTTCGTATCTTTCAAAGACTATAGAATAGGACATTTAATGTTTTAATAACTTAGGGTTTTTCATGACAATGAGACACTCTGCTCCTGGCAGCACCAATCTACTTTGAGAGGAAAATGGGCATTGAAGAGAATCCTTATGGAGTTTGATAGCCATTTGGGCAAGAAACTGCTCTTGCCTGGACTGTTGCATAAACTGGACACAAAGAACCCTCAGAAAGAGGACTGCTGAACTTGCCTAAAGGTTAGATGATCTTTTGGGGTTCCTGATGCATGAAAGAGTCTGCAAGACATTCTGTAGGACACAGCAGATAGTGACTGAAGTGCCTTTGAAATGTCCTGCTTCGTTTGGATGCTCAACTTACTAGACCTGGATGGAGGTGGGGATTCCTTGGACTTCCCACAGGGCAGGGAACCCTGATTGCTCTTCGGGCTGGGGGGGGGGAACTTAATTGGGGGAGGGGGAGGGAAATGGGAGGCGGTGGCAGGGAAGAGACAGAAATCTTTAATAAATAAATAAATAAGAAATGTCCTGTTTCATGGAAATATCTGCTGGATACCATGGGCCTGTAGGCCGAAGATGGATGCCCCAATGGTACAGAGGAACTTTGGGTGACTGTCCAGGCAGCGAGATGTCTCTGTCATTTCTAGAGTTTGGAAGTTGCTTATTTCTTGTTTAATTAGGTAATATTATATCCTTCTGGAGTCTTTGATGGAGTTAAAGAATATATAGATAGTTATAGTTTTCCTTAGTTATGATAAAAGATAAAGTAGATATAAATATTGTAACTGTCATTCTTGCTTTATTACTGTTTTGTTTTATGTAATTTTGCTATGTTAAAGTTAAAGCCTTTCCTTTTTGTTCAAACAGAAAAGGGGGAAATGATGGAGGAAGGTCATTGGTTAAGTAATAAAGAAACTGCTTGGCCTCATAGGTTAAAACCTAGGTGGGAGGAGTAAACAGAACAGAATGCTGGGAGAAAGAGGAAGTGAGCTCAGAGGCCATGCTCCCCTCTCCCGGGCAGACGCCATGAAGCAAGCTGCCAGGTCAGACATGCTGAATCTTTCCCGGTAAGCCTGATGCTACACAGATTATTAGAAATGGGTTGATCGGGATATGAGAATTAGCCTGTAAGGGCTAGAGTTAATGGGCTAAGCAGTGTTTAAAAGAATACAGTTTGTGTGTTGTTATTTCGGGGCATAAGCTAGCCAGGTGGCCAGGAGCTAGGGCAGCAGGAATGCAACCCGCAGCTCCCATCAACACAGAAGTCTGTATTGAATGTCTTTGTTAAATGAAGTAGGATTATGAATGCCTACTCAAAGCTAACTTTATAGATTCTACCAAAGTATTAATATCTCCACTGGGAATGTGTAACAAAACGATAGTGATATAATGATGACAGGCTAACAGTTCCTTATTCAGTGTTTAACCCCAAAATATGCATACTCACAGGCAAACAAAATCCTTTTAAACATGTCAGTCAGATTTTAAATTTTATACCACAGCCAAGAATGTTTTTGTGTTCTCTTAAGTAGCTAAATGCAAATATCAAAACCAAAAAATCAATCTTAAAAATCTGGCAAACAAAACGCAAAAGCTCACCAGTATTCTCAAAGCAATCAGTCCTCTGTCTGCAGTCTCAAAGATCGGTCCTTGCACAGAGCCGGGACCTGCTGTTATTGGAAGGCTGGGGACACAAAAGGAAATGAATTTAGTCTGCAGTTTTGTGAGACAACCAAGTCCCATCGTCTTCAGAAACTTCAGGGATAATTAGCACGCCATTGCAGCTGCCTTATCCACATCTGTATCTTGTCCCGGAAATATATGTGGGGTCCTTCAAATCTGCCTACGCACTGTTGGCAAACATCCCCCCTTATTTCAGATGTAAACGTTAGTAGAAAATTGGAACAAACTTCAGCTTCACCATAGGAGAACATTCCCCGCTCCAGTCTCTAATGGTACTTTAGCCTTACCTGCAGGTTTACAATCCCCATTTCAACCAACGGATGGCATCATGTGGCCTGCAATTGTGCAGATGAAAAATCAGCCAGAAAAACAACAGGCTGGTTGCTTTGTTTTGCTTTCTGCTGTTCAATTTAGATGGTTTATAAGTAAATATTTAGAGCACTGGACAGAAGTGTGCCCCTAGGCGCATCCCAACTTTATCTATTTCAAGAAGCCCCTCTCTTTTTCCTTTAAAGTTTTGTCATGCTTTCCTAAAATTCTTCAGTCTCTCTTCATGTTTAGTTTCTGCCTCTCAGAGCATGTCTGACTGTTAATTGTGCCTTCTCACTTTAATGGGACATTCAAAGTTTCACCGTTGTAACCGACTCTGCACCCTCTAAGCCGCCCACCATGGCTGATACACCCAGGCCTAGGCAAGGACAAATCAGTGCCGATTGATTCACTACACACAAATCCCTACCAACAGTGGGGAGCCTGGAGCTAGACCAGTTCTCCAGATTACTCCCACACTCACTTACAGAGGCAAATCAGTCCTGAGAAAGAATCATCTATACTTCTATTTCGGTTTTCATTTATTTACTTTTGGAGATGGCACAGAATTGGATCTTAGGGATGTGAGTGAAATAATCAGTTTTATTTATCTTACAGGCCACATGGTATGTTTCAAATGCTTAGAGAATGTGCACACTCCCTCTCTTTCCCTCCCTTTTCTCCCTCCCTCCCTCTCCTCCTCTCTCCCTCTCTCTCTCTCTCTCTCTCTCTCTCTCTCTCCTTAACGAATTCTATTCCTTATGTCTACACAGAATGACCATTCTGCCTTTGCATCTCAGGAAAACACTAATTCATAATTGCATTTTTACCCTTAGAACCCTACTTCCCGATTGCCCCACTCACTCTTGCAATGCCCACCAACAGCACGTGGCACATGCATCTGCCCAGCTGGGCTCAAAGGCAGTCAAGAGGTGACTCATCTTCCTGTGTGCTAGTAATTTAGAAGAACTGTATCATTTGCCTAAAGTAGTCAATAAGAAAGGCCCCAGCGTCACTTGAATGGCAGTGCCCTGGTCCTGTAGAAACAGTAAACCAGCAATCAGAGACCCAAATATTTCCCACTAAAGACATCTGAAAGATCTCCTCTCTGCTCTGTTCCAGAGAGCAAAGCCCAGGTCCACCAGTGAGAGCCCAGCAAAGGAGAAGAATAAAGCAACTCGTGAAATCAGGAGCCCCGTGAGTTGGACCCCATCTGCTCTGCAGCCTTTAGTAGCCCGCCATAATGTTTACATAGTGCTTATCACTGGCCAGTCAGCATTTCAAGGGCTGCACAGCTATTATCTTGTTTATATTCCTCATCATCAGTCTTTGAGGAAGGCAGCATCACATCTGGGGGGAACTGAAGCACAGAAAGCTGAGCTTGCTTCTGAAGCACCAAAGGCGCCTGACAGAAGGAAAACACCCAAGCCCAGCCCCTAACTACAAACGTGGTTGGAATGTAAAGGGGCCCCCCAAAGGGTCCTGTGATTGAAAGCTCGTTCCCCAGCTGGTGGTCCTATTCTGAAGGGCTCTGAAGCTATTCGGAATTGAAGCCTTTCTGGAGGAAGTGAGTCACTGAGGTGGGGCCTTGAGATTTGAGAGCCCAGCCCCACGTCCTGTCTGCTCTCTGTCTCTTGGCCAGTGATATAAATGTGACCAGCCACCTCAGTTCCTGTGTGAGCTTTTTCCTCCTTGATGGAGCTTATCATGTCAAACAGTGAACCTAAAGAAACGCTTCCACCTTTAAGCTGCTTTTGCTCAAGCATTTGATCACAGCAGTGTGAAAAGTCACTAACATAAACACACTCTGTGAGAAGGGGAGGTGGATTGGTGTGATCTGGGAAGGGGAATGCATTCCTTAGGGTTTCCATTGCTGTGAAGAGACACCATGGCCATGGCAACTCTTATAAAGAAAACATTGAATTGGGGTGGCTCACCTACAGTTTCAAAGGTTCCGTCCATTGTCATCATGGTGGGGAGCATGACAGCACACAGGCAGATGTGGTGCTGGCTACCATCTTGGCTAGGAGGAAACAGGAAGTCAACTGACTTACTGGGTGGTGTCCTGATATAGGAAACCTTGAATTCCCCACTGTTAGGATTCAAGCATTACACTGCCCCGTCACCTGGGCAGGATGCACTCAGGAAGCACACTGGCCAGCCCAGGGTCCTATGGTAGCTATGACACTCACAAGTCTGTATGCAGGTGCAAAAGATCACTTTAAGAGACAAGCTCTGCCCATTCCCACTCAATTCCTACTGTTCTTCTGAAGAGGCAAGCAGGTCTCTCTCTGTGTGTCTCTTATCTCTCTCTCTCTCTTGTTTTCTCTCTCACTTTCTTGGTTTTTTTTTTTTCGAGACAGGGTTTCTCTGTGGCTTTGGAGCCTGTCCTAGAACTAGCTCTGTAGACCAGGCTGGTCTCAAACTCACAGAGATCTGCCTGCCTCTGCCTCCCAAGTGCTCTCTCACTTTCTTTCCCTTTGTCTCTGTCTCTCTGTCTCTTTCATTCTCTCTTTCTTCCCCCATTCCCTTTGTCTTAATAAAGCTCCCAAGTAAGCTCTGCCTGCATGGCGTGTCTGTCTCTTACCCGCTATGGGCCTCTGTCTCTCACCTGCCAAGGTCCCTCTAGCATAGAAATTATTACATCCCCAATAACACACTTCCCTCAATCAGGCCATACCCACTCCAACAAAGCCATACTCCTAATAGTGCCACTCCCTGCAAGCTTATGGGAGCCAAATACTTTAAAAACTACCACAGAGAAGATGGCCATTCATGCCCACCTGCATCAACTCGTACCTCAACCACAGGATGCAGTGTGACCAGAGACTGCTGAGCTGTATTTGTTTGATGTTTCATTGATCAAGACAAAGACCTGCTTTTCTCACTTGAGAAGCCAAAGCAGCAGCTGAGGAGAAAGTGTATAACAGCAGCAAACAGCAGCGGACTGCTCTGTAGGTAGGGGAGCTGAGAATGTAGGTGTGTACAATCATCTTAGGAAGAAGACTTTGAATATTCATGCATCTTCCCTCCAAAGGTTTTGAATATTCATGATATTTCTGCAACAGAGGGCAGACATTCAGTATACATCTGCCACTGGGAACATGGCTCAAAATGTGCCTAGACTTGTGCCAACTCCCCCTTGGGACACGTCTCTTACTATGCTAATAAAGCAAAGGTTTATTTCCAGGCAAGAGTGTCTTCCTATATGTTCAAGGTTAGGGGAAGCTCGGCGAATCTTAGAGCCTGAAGGTCAGGGGTGGGAGGCTTTGATGGAGGAGAGTCTTCCATTTTGTGTTGATTTCATTGGTTAATAAAGAAACGGCCTTGGCCCATTTGATAGGCCAGCCTTTAGGTGGATGGAGTAGACAGAACAGAATTCTGGGAGAAAGAAGCCGAGTCAGTCTGTCACCATGATTCTCCCACTCCAGACAGACGCAGGTTAAGATCTTTCCTGGTAAGCCAGCTCGTGGTGCTACACAGAATATTAGAAATGGGTTAAATCAATATGTAAGAGTTAGCCAATAAGAGGTTAAAACTAATGGGCCAAGCAGTGTTTAAAAGAATACAGTTTCCGTGTAATTATTTCAGGGCATAAGCTAGCCAGGTGGCCGGGAGCTGGGGCAGCAGGGAAAGCGGCCCACCACTCCTTCTACAAGGCTTAGGTGAAAACCTTCTCTCTGTTCTTCATACCCTAGACACAGATGGATATTTTTAATGCCTCAGGAAGCTGGTGATTGCTATACCTTCAGTCTAGTGATTTAGGTCTTGGCCGCTGCTTCTTTTAAGCACCACACTCTCAATTAACCCCAAACACAGTTTACACCTTCACTGAGTCCTGTGGCTTTGCTTTCTTGACTATCACAGGCCAGAACCTAACTGAACAGTGCTGGGTTCCTTCTCTGAAGATATAGTTTCAAAATCTACCTAATAGCCCAAATAGAACAGCTGGTCCTGACTGAAGTATGCTGTTTCCTTTCTGCCCATGCCACCAAAGTGTCATCAAGTGAAGACAGTCAGTCTGCCAGCTGGCCCCTTAGGCCCATCCCCTCTGCTTCCGTAGCTGCTGCCTTGGTGTGGTTGCTCATTGTCCATCATTCACAGTCACAGCAATGGCTGAAACAGCCTCTTTCTTCATCACCACCATCCCCCCAGCCTCAGCTCAACCACTCTGGACCATCCTCCATTAAGCATTAGGAGACCTTTTTAAAATGTAGACCAAACCATCTAACTCTAGGAAAAGAAAGTACCCAAGTGGCTTTCCAAGACATATACGAAGAAAATAAAAGGGAAAATGCATTAGCATAGGAGCGCATAGCATAACATCTTTAGTTAGTAAACAGCAAGCTGGCATTTGTATGGTCTACAAAACATCTTCACAGATATTTCCTCCTTTAATCTTCCCAAGAGAATCTGAGGCACCAAGAAGCCCTTTAGCCTTTGCCTACATTCTCTTTGCTCCAATTGCACCAACATGCTTGGTTTTTCCACCTTTGCCCTGCTCTTTCATAGACTACTCTATTGTTCAGTGTCAAATACTTTCCTCTATATTCTACATCTTATGAAAACTACTGTTTTCCCCCTCGGCTCTGCCCTTTGTCTTTTTATCTTTCTATCAGCTCATAGCAGCAGTCATTCCCCAGCTTTATTGGAGCATCACCACACTCCCTAATTTAAAATTATCTATGGCGACCATCACATGCTATGGAATCATTGATAGAGTTGGAGAACAATGTCAGAGGAAACACCCTAAAATATTTTATATCTGATCTTTTACAGAAAATATTTGACCATTTTGCTTCATTTTTAGGTCAACTACATCCTTGATGCATGCCAAAACACCAGACTATGTGATCTTACTAGGATGCTATGACCAAGCTCTGGTTCCATGAGAGAATCCTGACAAACAGGTCGCTATACAGGTTATAATTCTTTCATGAAATTAAGCTGCTAAAATGTTCCCAAGACACTAGTTCTGGGGTGACTCTCTCACAACAGACGATGACTTCAGGGTTCCAAATTAGCACTGGTCCACCCTTTGGGGTGCACCTACGAGTCAAGTGTGAGGATCCCACGACACCTCCCACGTAAATGCCTGTCACTCACAACACCCAGGAGTAGAGATGCTGAAAATGCCTTTTTCCTTCCTGTAACCAGTGTGTAGGGCCATATTATAAAGCCCATATTTCTACAATGTATGGCGGCCAGAATTTCAGGCCACAGTTTGCCCCTGCCACACAGGAGGAGGTCATCTAGCCTTTTGAGACAAACTGACACCATCCTAAACAAAGGGTCAAAACATGCTAATGTCGCTCTGCTCCTTCTTTGTAATTTGGAGGATGCCTGGGAAAGAGATGTTAATTCACTCTACCTAACAGAGCAGGTGTACAGAGCAGCCATAGTTGTGAACTTGACCTAAGTCCTGCTACCCAGGAAACAGAATGCTAATAAACTTCCCCCTCAGTTTATGTTTTGGTATAAAAGGTGTTCAGAGAATAAACGCAGGTGAATTTTTAGGATGGGAACTCAGGATTTCATGAGGGATCCCTGAAAACTCCCTCCCAATAAAGTCATGCAGATTGTGTCCTTTTTTTATTTATTTTTTATTTTTTTGTGACTTTTATTTATTTATTTATTTATCTATTTATTAAAGATTTCTGCCTCCTCCCCACCACCGCCTCCCATTTCCCTCCCCCTCCCCCAGTCAAGTCCCCCTCCCTCGTCAGCCCAAAGAGCAATCAGGGTTCCCTGCCCTGTGAGAAGTCCAAGGACCACCCACCTCCATCCAGGTCTAGTGAGGTGAGCATTCAAACTGCCTAGGCTCCCACAAAGCCAGTATGTGCAGTAGGATCAAAACCCAGTGCCATTGTTCTTGACTTCTCAGTAGTCCTCATTGTCTGCTATGTTCAGCAAGTCCGGTTTTATCCCATGCTTTTTCAGACCCAGGCCAGCTGGCCTTGGGGAGTTCCCGATAGAGCCAGAACCTGGAAACAACCTAGATGCCCTTCAATGGAAGAATGGATGAAGAAAGTATAAAATATATACATATTAGAGTACTACTCAGCAGTAAAAAACAATGACTTCTGGAATTTTGCATGCAAATGGATGGAAATAGAAAACACTATCCTGAGTGAGGTAAGCCAGATCCAAAAAGAGGAACATGGGATGTACTCACTCATAATTGGTTTCTAGCCATAAATAAAGGACATTGAGCCTATAATTTGTGATCCTAGAGAAGCTAAATAAGAAGGTGGACCCAAAGAAAAACATATAGGCATCCTCCTGGATATTAACCTTCACCAGGCGATGAAAGGAGACAGAGACAGAGACCCACATTGGAGCACTGGACTAAAATCCCAAGGTCCAAATCAGGAGCAGAAGGAGAGAGAGCATGAGCAATGAACTCAGGACCGCGAGGGGTGCACCCGCACACTGAGGCAAATTGTGTCTTTATTCCCACGTCTCCCCACTGGTCCGAGAAATAATTTATAGTCCAGGCTGGTCCCAGACCTTGATACCAGTGTGTCCCCTTTATGTGACAACAGGGGAGAGTACCATTCCCTCCATGGCCTCTGCATCACATCCTGGGGTGTCCCTTTGTAGTGCCCTGTTCAATTCTTCTCAAGAATTTACCCAAAAGTGACTTTTAATCAACTTTGCTTCTTGCCTTACAATGTTGGAGTTACGGTGTGCTCCCCAAGACTGCTCTTGATCAGTTTCCTAAGCCAGCAAGAGGATTCCTTGTATGACTGGACCCTCTTCTTGTTCTTCCCCTGGTCCCCTTATCTACTTTCTCCAAGTGTATCCATGTGTGGAAGACAAGCACAGGGACACACTGAAAGAGGGATCATAATCTAGGAGGGCAGTGGTAAAAACACGCATTATTCTACATTTATGCTATAAAATCGTTTAGCATGACGACAAAGCAAACGAACAGTCACATTGCTCAGCAGTATATGAGAGAGCCCACTACATTGATGACCACCGACCTTTAAGCCAGCCGGTGGTGGTACAGGCCTTTAATCCCAGCACTTAAGAGGCAGAGGCAGGTGGATCTCTGTGAGTTCAAGGCCAACCTGGACTATGAAACAAGTTCTAGGACAACCAGTACTGTTACACACAAACCTCTCTCAATGTCTCAAGAGAGAGAGAGAAAGAGAAAGAGAGAGAGAGAGTCACTGAGAGCCAAGGTTCAGAACAGCACAATGGATGCTGTGAGTGATGGTGGTGTTGGCCTTAGATAAATGGGATTAGAAAACCAACATGATAAGAGGCTTCAACATGAGCAGATCCTGCAAAATATCATCATGGTGAGTGACAAAGCTCATCTGCTTTTTGCTTGTGGTTAGAAGATGTGAAATTAGTCTGGGATGGCACACCCAACAAAGAACTTGACAAGCTCTCTCCTGAACTGGACCGGAAAGAGAGTTGCCTGGAAATGAATACAGAATCTTCAAATGTGCTGATTGGAAAATAACAAAACAGCCAGTAGCTCTTCTCTGCCCTGATCTCAAATTTGCAATGATCTGCTTTATCTAGCCTGAGCCCATTAACTTTTTAATATATTTTTTAATCAAGTTGTTTATACACACAAGATCCTTACCTAAAGCATTTGTATGTGTTCATTATTAAACAATCCCCCATGACTGTTTGGCTAGATCATCTGCATTTGGCAACCACTGATCAAATCCAGGGCTTTCAACCTGGCCAGGGCTGCTTGCCAACCGAAGCCTGGGAGCGATTCTGGCCCCTGCCTCCACCAGCTGTGTCATGCTAAGCAATTCCATCTCTCAGCATCTGTTACTTCAGGTATTAAATTTTCTATCCTAACAATTTCCTCACAACGCTGATGCTAGTGTTTAAAGACAGTGTGCATGAAGGACTAAGCCTAGTTAGCTATGAGGAGTTATGGGAGATATACAGGACCCGGAAGTTTATCTTATATTATTTTATTTACTTATTTTTAACAGGCTTCACAATAGCATTTATTATATGAAGACAATGTGCCAAGCCTATCAATATGTAATATCAATATAAATATTCCCTCATTTAATTAGAAAGCATAGTCTAATCTGATGAATTAAAAACATTAAGGCCTGCCGGGCGGTGGTGGCGCACGCCTTTAATCCCAGCACTAGGGAGGCAGAGGCAGGCCGATCTCTGTGAGTTCGAGGCCAGCCTGGGCTACAAGAGCTAGTTCCAGGACAGGAACCAAAAACTACGGAGAAACCCTGTCTCGAAAATTCAACAAAAAAAAATTTAAGGCCCACAGATTTTCAATACTTCACCCAAGGTCACAAGCTAATAAAGCAGACTGTGCCAGGGTTCAAACCCATCTTTACTATGCTCTACTGCCTCTTGGGGGGGGGGGGGGGCGAGGCAGGGCTGGAGAGAAGCTATTAATATCACTCAGTAAGTGATAATATTTTATTGTGATTATTATCACAAAGGAGAAAATTGAAACCAAAATAGAAGCAGAGCTAAAAATAAAGCAGGGTTCTAATGCTTCCCAGCTCCCCATTTATCCACTCATCTGAACCATACCCTACTGAGAGGAAATCTGCGTGAGAAGTAATACAATCGAGCCTCTTCTGGTGAATGAGAATGTTCATTCGTCCAAAATACAGGTGTTGGGACTGAAAAGGGGGAACTTTCATCCATAGTAGATTTTCATTGCAAATAAAGCTGACCGGGAAGCCAGCCATCTAGAGAAAAATGAGAGACCATCCCGCACCCAAACATAAGTTCTGAGAGCTGCAGCATCAGGTTATGCAAATAGCAATTCCATGACTCCTCACCTATAAAGCACATGCGTGACCCCCACTGGGTGACAGTGTCTGAGAGGATTGGAGAATGTGCTATGGAGAAGACTCTGCAGGGGTGAAAGTTAGGGTTAGTCCTAAACTGTTAAAACTACAGGCAAAATCCCAAGGCAGAGAGTGGATTCCACCTTTTCCTTGACTTCCTCTTCTCCCTGTTCTTAGAAACCTACCTTTCTCTTCTGTGATTTACTGAGACCATTGCAGAAAACACCCAGACAGGAGCCAGTGGCATGGCTCAGGAGACAAAAGCGCTTAGTTCCCTACTGGACGACTTTAGTTCTGTCCTGGAGCTCACAAAAAGCTAGATAAGCTAGGAGTGATAGCTCCTGTCCAGCACTCCTAAGGCAGCATCGGAGGTGAAGATAAAAGGACCACCCAGAAGCTAGCTCAGAATGCAGAGCGGCAGAGACTGTCTGAACAAGGTCAAAGGAGAAAAGTGATTCCTGAGTTATCCTCTGATGTACACTGATACACGCACACACTAAATAAAGAGGCCCACACAGTGACAGTCACACACGCACACACGCACACACAATAAAAAGACCCACACAGTGACAGTCACATAATTCTTTTGAGAATTCTGAGGTTTGTCACAATTATTCAGCTGCTCCAGCGAACATCCCGTGAAACATCGGTGGCTACATACCAGTAAACCTATTTATAAACACAGACAGAACCCAGTTTGATCTGTTGTCTCTGACCCCTGGCATAAATCCTTCTCCCATGTGGACTTAGTCCACTAAACCCAACACCTCCTCTGCACTCACCAAAGACTTTAGTCTGAGATCACAATAAGTGTCAGGATCTAGACATCCCTTTTCTGCCAAGCTTGCGATTAACACCTTGACTGGTCCACGTCATTTGCATCACATCTTTGCATGCTTGGACCTCAAAGCCTACTTTCACTTTCAATTCATGTGAGACACTCAGACCCCTTTTGAGGTCAGTCTGATATTTGGTCTCCATCTTCTAAGCCTCTCTATCTTTCTACTACCTTCCCTTCTTACTTCCTCTTCCCATTTCCAGAATAATCCTCAGGCCTGCACCTTGTAATACAGTAACCATGGGCCACATATGGCTGTGTGTTCTACGTCTTTAACAATGAACGAGTCTAGTGCTTGCAACAGAGCTAGGAGTAAATTTTCAAAGATTGTGTAGCATCAGGCCTAAACCCAAGCCGTGCCAAATATTTCAGCATAGAGTGACGTTAGAATTAATCATGAGTTTTTAGTTCCAGGAAAGCACAGCTCTTAACTCGTCTATAGCCAATGATCCATAAAAATAAGTCTGTGATCTCCCAGAGGTTTTGTCATTTCATTTGAGCACAGTAAACAATAAATGGGTAGGAAAACAGAGTTTAAAATGAAAAAAAAAACCCTCTGTTTTATTTCCAATAAATAAAGGAGAGTTAAGAAAGCAGGGACCTATGTTCTTAGCAGTTGCTAAACTCAGCAAGCTCTAATCATCCCACTGCTGCCCATGACCTATAGGCACCCTCTTCTCTCCCTTGGCCAGAGTGGGTGAGGACCCCTAGACAAGTAGGCAGAATGTGCTTCAAGCCTGATCATTCTGCTCACATGCTTCTCTGTCCAGGAGGAGCCAAGGTACATGAGAAGCTGAAGACAGATCCAGAAAGGGAGTCCTGGCATGGCATGATAAGGGTTTGAGTTGCTCTAAGTTCCATCTTTTGCTCTCAAAGAAGAAGCTGTGTAAAGCACCACATGATGCCCAGACAAGTGACATCAGCGTTGTCAGTGAATTTCCTAGAAGTACAAATAATTTGGGGGCCCATGGCAGACATGCAGAATTCAGAAGTCCAGCCATTGCATCTTAACTACTAACCCATGGGATTCTAAGACTCACCAAAGGTTGAGAACCACTGACCTCACTCCTCTCAACATCGACTCCTTCCCAGACAAGTAAAAGTTAATAAAACCTAAACTTAAAGGAGGATTGTCGAGAAGATGAATGTAAAGGGCCCTGCAGTGAAGTGTACATCAGGGATCGCACGCATCACTGTTTTCTCCCTCAAGATGTCTTAGGGGAAACAGGAACTTAACTCAGGCGGTAGAAGGCTAGGTAGTGTAATCAAAGCCCCATGTTCAGTCCCTAGCACCAAATAAACCGGGTACGGTGGCCCAAGACGTGATCTCAGCTCTAGGAGTGGAAGCAGGGGGATTAGAAGTTCAAAGTCACCCTAGCTATGCTACTTCTGATTACGAACTCATAGGACTCCATATCCCAGTAACTACAGAGATACTTACGTGCACGTATGTGTTCTCCGTGGCTCCACTTACAATCGCTAGCAAATGGAACCTGTCTACACACCCATCAGCTGATGAGTAAGTGAAATGAAAAACGTGGTGCATATGCCAATTAAACTTTCAGTCAGCTGTCTTCTGAGATTCAGCTAGCCAGGGGTGATACTTATTCTCCAGTGGAGGGCTTCACTCCCATGGCCACATGAGGGACCCTATTTGAATCCTCTGGCACACAAAGAAAAATGCATGAATAAATATGAGAAAGTAAGACAGGGACTTGGCAGAAAGAGGAAGGTTAGTGGGCATGGGAGGTAGAGAAGAGACGTGAGGAGACATCTTGGCACTATGTACACATATGAAATTATCAAAAATAAATTAATTTTTAAAATGAAAACAAAAAAAGAAGCACCATGTTATCCTCATACCCTCATCTACCTAGCAAGCATTGCTGAAATTCTTTCCCAAAGGCAGATGGACACATCTACCTTCCTTACTAAAGTTCCACTGACAAAACCAGGTATGTTTCTGCCAAAGTTCAGTCTGGAGAACCAGTGGGTTTATCAGGCTTACTTTCAGAGCAATGGGTATGTGGCTACAGGCCGGAAAGCCTGCATGGCCTTGAAGCAGCCACATTGGAAGGTCTACACTCATCAGAGATACCCCCTCCCTGGGGCTTCCCAGCCTATATACTTCTAGGCCCTCGCCGAGACCACATCCGGTAGGACAGAACTGCATATAACTGGTTGGGAGGAGTGGACAGACACTCACATGAGGGTCTCGTGACCCTTTCCATGCCTCTCTTCTATGAGGGGAACAACAAGCAGAGCTCTGAGGAGCATTTGCACAGTCAGCTTGACATATACAAAATAAAGAAGTAAATAAAACTTGACACTTTCTATTTGGAATACGGGTCTTTTCTCTCTAACACATTTAGTTATTTCCCTCAAAGAAACAACAGATAGGCATCTGTTTGAGGTGAAAAAAAATGATATATTTGACAGAGATAAGCAAGACATCACCATGAGGAATAATGAGGTGCGGTGCCCACATGCCTCTCTTTTCTAGTCAATCTCTTCACTTGGAAATCCCCTGTAAACATCCTCACATATACACACATGCACACACAGAGAGACACACAGACACACACATGCATATATGTATAATATATATGCTTATCATGACCATCAACCTGCCAAACTCTCCCTCACTCAAACCCAGACAATAGGGTATCATTGCCCCTATTCACCAGATTCTCAGATTCAGTGGCCAAAACCTCCCGTAACAACCAGAGATCCCCACTTTAAGTGGTATTTCTCTGCCCTGAAGATGTCTGATGACAGTCCCCGCGCCACAATAACAGATATAATTACTCTGCACTGAAAACGCACAAGAACATGTGTTTAGTGAGACTCTGCTGTCCTTGTGACCTGGAAGTCCATCTTCCTCTGCACACTTGTTTCTCTGGGCCTCTGGAGGTGGTGGATCACTAACCCATGTTCTGAGATCAGGAATCTAGATTGTGATCTATTAGACAGAAATCAAGCCACCTACAGTTGTGAGCCTTATGGAGACTCCAAAGGAAAATGAATTCTTTGCCCTTTCTAGAGTCCAGACTGTGTCCCTTGCCTGGCTTTGGCTGCTCCTACCAAAGTCACACGGCTAGCAGTGGTGTCACACTTTTCCTCTGTAGTCAAGCTCCCCTCTACCTCACCCTCATAAAGACACTGTGCCCACATTTAGAACCTGACGGACCAGTCCAGGACATTCTCCCAACCTTAATAAGCTTAATAAATCACGACTACAAAGATCTTTCACCACGCAGGTAGTATTTACAGATCGCAGCCAGTAGGACTCGGATGGCACTGGAGGCCTGAGTCAACCTGTCATTCAATAAAAGACGTCTTTTTCTGTTACTGTGAGAAATCTTTTCTCAAACATGTGACAAGTCTTTTGGAATGCTACTTTTCCTAGCACTTGGTTTATAAAGATGAAAACTAAGCCTCCTGAGGTAGCATGGTGAAGAACATTTTGTGGCATCTGCGCAGGTTTGAGTGGGACGGTAGATAGGGTTTCTTCCCATCTGTACTCTCAGGTCTGGGATTCTGCCTGAAGAAACAGGAATAATGAAGTCTCTTTGTAAAAAACAAAGTGAGTTGGTGTGTGGCAAGGGGTAGCGTTACCTTGTAGAGCAATAGCTATCTGTCTCAATTTCTTCCTTGGTCTGTAGTTGCTGTCTGCAAGAAACGAGTTGCTGGGGAATAACTTCTTAGACCCAATGAACCTTGGCATTCTGTCGCAGGTACCCTAAGTAAACTGGGGTGCCTCTTCCTTCTTCATGTCTCCATGGACACCAGTCATCCCTCGGGACTCCTTTGTCAGCCTTCCACCTTCTAGCTGTTCCTTAAAGAGCCTAGAATGACAGCATTCCCAAGAATACAGGCTGACTTCCAAGCTGCCTGTTCCCATTCTTATTTCCCTCTTTCTCCTTCGCAATCAAGTCTTCTAGTCCCCGAAATATGTGAAATAAGAAGAGAAAAGCACTCTATTCCCCTTCTTGTGCGACTGAAAACAAAGCTTCCTTAAAAAGCAAGCAGCTTGAAGAGCTAGATTGGCTGACTAGAAATTTGGGTTTTGCTGTGTCGTTCTCTTTTCTCCCCTTTCTGCTGACGCGACTTTGTCTATTCATAGTTTGGAAGCTGATAAGCACATCCGAGTGTTGTAAGGAATGGACGGTTTATATGGTTACACCACAAAGATGCCGCACCCACCCCAGGCATTTCAGTCTTCAGAATACTATGCTGGAATGTCCTTAGAGCACTAAGATACTGAGTGCCTCTGGGTGCTTAGATGGAATCAGGGTGTTAACCCATAATTTCCTGAATCTTCAATCTTTACTGAACAAATGAAGATCAAGTCTTGGGGAGAGTCAAAGGTTTTTTCAAGACCTTGCAGCTTGACAAATGTGAAGCTTCACTCCAGTGGGTTAAAATATATCAGATGGAGATCACAAGACCAAGGCTTCACTGGGTTAGTGCACAGCTATCAACAAAGCCCTCTCCTTCTGAGGCTCAGCTCTCAAGCACTGATGCAGACGTCGGTGGAGATGGTTTTCAGGTCTCTTCTGTAAGCAACTCCCCACAGCTGGAATTTGATATTGATGCACACAGGCAAACACATCTGCATTTTTTGGGCATGAAAACCACTGCTCTAGGCACATCTCATCCCTCTGCCAGGAGCCCGTGAAATAAATGATTAACCAGTATCTTCTTCCTAGGCATGAAGGGATATTTGAAGCACTATTGGAATAGAAATCAGAGATGTGGGCTGCCTGTTGAGAACATATAGAACAAGATGGCTACCATCTTACATTTTTGTCAAAAATCAGGTGTTCATAGATGTGTGAATTGATACCCAGGTCTTTGATTCTCCTGTCTGTTTTTGTGCCAATACCAGGCTGTTTTCAGTACTGTAGCTCTGTAGTAAAATTTGGAGTCAGGGATTGTGATGTCTCCAGAAGTTCTTTTATTGTACAGGATAGTTTTGGCTATCCTGGGTTTTTTGTTTTTCCATATGGAGTTGAGTATTGTTCTTCGAGGTCTGAGAAGAATTTTTGCTGGGATTTTAATGGGCATTGCATTGACTCTGTAGATTACTTTTGGTAAGATTGCCATTTTTACTATGTTAATTTTACCTACTGAAGAACATGGGAGATCTTTCTATTTTCTGGTGTCGTCTTCATTTTATTCCTTTAAAGATTTAAAGTTCTTGTCATACAGGTCTTCCACTTGTTTGGTTAGAGTTACTCTGAGATATTTTATGCTATTTGTGGCTATTGTGAAGGTGATGTTTCTCTGATTTCTTTCTTAGCTCATCTATCATCTGTGTAAAGAATATTTTGGGGGGTGTGCTAACTCTTACACATTAAATTAACCCATTTCAGTTAATCTGTGTGCTGCCATGAGGCTGTGGCCTACCGGTAAGTTTTCTGTGTGTTCTTCTCCTTTGGCAGCTACATGGCATCCCTTTGACTCTACCTATTCTCTCTATATCTCTTCCAATCTGGCTATATTCTGCCCTGTCATAGGTCAAAGCAGTTTTATTCATTAACCAATAAAAGCAACACATATACAGAAGGACTTCCCACATCAATAGTCTTTCACTCATCCAACTGTTAGTAAACCCAATAAACTCAGTAGTTCACTAAGATGGATTTGGATAGTCATTTCTTTGGTATGTCATTGGTTCTCCATCTAGCATTAATAGATTCATTTTCATGGTTCCTCAAGAAAAGCCATATTCCAGAAGACATATTAACCATCAACCTGATTCTAAGACATGCTTTAAAAATAATAACAAAATGTATTCCTGGATCCTCACACAATCATCTGTCCATAGATGATTTTAGGATGTTGTGATCACTAATGGTTTCATTAGATAAAAGGCAGAAATGCAGTAAGTTGTAGGATAGAAATTTGTCTTAGGTATTAAATCTTACAGAGTCAGGTCCTGAAAGAAAGGTTTAAAAGTCAGAGCAGCCAATATCCAGACAGCCAAGCTGAGGAGCTGTCTATGCTAAGGCTCTACAATAGGGACTACAAAGGGAAGGCTGTTGGAGAGATCTCTCAGGACCTGGGCCACTTAGAAACTTCCCAGGTCTACGTGCACCGATCTGCTGTTGTGCATTTGTTGTGTGGTAGTGGGCTTGCTTGCTATGGTCAACCGGTATAATAGGGAGAGACCTAGACACATGGCAGAAGACGACAAGGATGGGCTAGAACCCACAGTCACTCTGATTGTGACTGTCACCATCAGTCAACCACAGCAACCCCCAGGGAGCTGTAGTTACCATTCCACTCTGACCTTCCAGTTTCTCACATCTCTATTGGTCAGACCCAACCCAGCCACAAGGGAAGTTCCCACATAACCATGTGGGTCGAGCACAAATCACCAGAATGGTCCACAGTCTGGCTGATAAAATCTTGAAAGAACAGAAAAAAAAAAAAAAACACTGGAGAAAATGGTCACCAAAATAAAGTTTTCAGATTAAAGCAACACAATAAAGGGTAGATAATAATTTTATAAAAATCCACACTTAACACATCTTGGTGGAATTTCCAAGCATGTGATCATAATTAGATGTTCGTATGTGCTCTCAGAAACAATAAATCACATAAAAACAATGATGGCTCTTTCGAAGCACTTTGTCAGAAATGATACAGTGGATCCACACCTTCATAGTTCTCATGCAAAATGACAGAGAAGCTCAATTCTATACCCCAGTGCAAGGGCAAAATAAAGTCAGTTAGAAATGCAAATAGCAAGGTACCTAGAAGCTTGTTTTCAATGTAGGCTTTCAGTAAAAGGCAGAGGAGATTTTTGAATATCATAGAAAGTCTAAAAAAAAAAAGGATATGTAAGACACTTGAAATGTGCCATCTACCCATATATCAGAGAAGAATCTCCCAAGAGAATGGCTGTCAGTAAGACTTGACAAGTTGAAATGACCTGTTTGGACGTGAACAGGAAGGCAGTGGATCCCACAATTCCATCTTTACAAGGTGCAGGTACACTCTGAGCTGAGAAGAATGGTCAGCAACAGAAGCTTAAAAAACGTTTCGTAAATACGTATTCAGAAAATCTTTTAAAAGCCATTGCTAAAACATAAAACCAACTGAAATCAGCAAATGGTAATAAAAGAAGCATTTGATCTAGATGTTGAAAATATTCTGTTAAATAATGAATATGTACAGGCACATCAAGTAAAATGACTAAAATAACAATTATCAAAAGTCATGGAGAAAATATATATGTTTGTGTGTGTGTCATATATATGTATACATATGTGTGTTTGTGTATATGTGTGTATGTGTGTGTCTGTGTGTCTCTGTGTGTGTGTGCTTATTGATAACTTGACAGTTGCATTTCTAAACTATGTATTTTTCCTAGCAAAAGGAAAATAAATATTTCTTAAATAAAATTTATGTATAATATAAAATCATATATACAGACATATTTAATACAGAGCCAGGGCAGACAAAGATAAGCAACTCCACAAATGCTTATCAGGATTAGTGGAATAAGTGAATTGCTTGGCATTAGGGACAAAACTCACCAAAATGAGGACGAGCAGAAACAATGAATGTTTAATGTCTCTTAGACCTAGGTAATAGAACTGAGGTGTAGGAGGTTTTGTTTTCGTTCTAATCACTTCTATGTTATCACATTTTCATCACATCTGTGCATTACTTTGGTTTTTTAAAATGAAAGCAAACTATCTTGGTTACTGTAGCATAGTTGTGTGAGAGAATTATTTAGTTGCTTTTAGGAAACACATTTAATAATTTAGTCACAAAGAAAATCATATCTGTGACTTATCCTCAAATGCTTAAGAAAAAATATAGTGTATGAATATGAGGACAGCTTAAAAAGACAACCTTAAAGGATTCTGAGTGAAATCTTTTATGCAAGAATGCCTTGTACTGCTCTTGCAACCTCCCACAAACTAGAAATGATTTCTAAGTATATAGTAGTAAATAAACTAAAAGCAAACTTTTAAAATCATTCAAAACTATTAACAAGACATAGTGACATCTTAACTTGTCCAGAATATAATTTAGAAAACCATCTACCATCTTTGTATAGTCTTCACTTCTTAACTATAATAAACCAGGAACTTGGAGCATGATTGACAACAATTAAAACTGTGACTATAAAGAAGAATGATGAAAGGGAGATGAGAGTGGGAAGGGGGCTGAGAGAAAAAGCATGTGTACCCTGGGGTACGGAAGAGAAAGAAATAAGCGATAATGAGGAAGAGAAACTTAAGTGTGGCATGGTTCCCACAGTTGTAGAAAGAGTCTAGGATAGCAGGAAAAAAATGGAAAACATCACTGTGCTGGGCGGTTTTGTAAACTTGGCACAAACCTAGACATATCAGGGAATCTTAATTGAGAAAATGTCTCCATAATATTATTTTGTAGGCAACAATATAGGGCATTTTCTTACTTGATGATTGATATTGGAGTATCCAGACAAATGTGGATGGTGTTACCTCTGAACCAGTGGCTCTGACCACTGCAAGAAAGCAAGCTAAGAAAGTCACGCCGAACGAACCAATAAGCAGCATTTCCTCCAAGGAGTCTGCTTCAGTTCTTGCCTCTAGGTTATCGCCTTGAGTTCTTGTCCTAACTTCCCTTCCTGATGGACTGTGATCTGAAGTCCAAGTCAAATAAATAAACCCTTTTCTCCCCAAGTTGCTTCTGGCATAGTGTCTTATAACAGAAACAGAAACCCTATCTAACAAAAAGCACTACAAAGAGACATGGAATCCTAAAACATAGTAAGGGAAGATGGTTTTAACAAAGAGAAATTTATGGTCAATGTTTAACTGAAGTGTAAGAGTGGAAGGGTGGCAGCCAGGCTATAAACTAGGCATGAGGAAGGTGGGGACGTGATGGTGGGACAAGTGCAAAAAATGATTAAAGACAAAGGGACTTTGTCACTGGCTCCTTTTCTCCTCACTGTGACAGCGTACCTGACAAGAAATGGTTTCAGGGACTCACAGGTTTATAGCAGGGGAGGTGTGTAGGAGGAGCTTGCCGTGGTGGCTGCAGCAGTTGAAGGCTGCTTGCTCACATTGTGGCAGACCAAGAAGAGAGAGAACTGAAATCAGAGCTAAACTTTGAGGTCCACCTCCCATCAGTGCACTTCCTCTAGTTAGGCCCCATCACTAAAAGGTTCCAATATTTCCAAAAAAAAAAAAAAAAAAAAGGACCGCCAGCCAAGCCAGGGATCATGTGTTCAAATATATGAGCTAATGGGGGACATTCGTGCATATGGTGACGTGTTCTCTCATGAGAATTCTCCAGAGTGGAATGATTGTATGTGTTTGTTACTGCTTAAAAATAAAATCTTGGTTTCTGAACATCCTTCTTAAGTCTCTTCTACTCTAATCCACCTCAGCTGTGGGCCTCATTTGCAACACTGACTCTGAGAGAGTCTTAGTGCAAAGATTTTACGGTCCGTCCTGCTTTCTTCCCTCCTTTGGAACCCAATCTGGAAACACAGCATCAAGGTCTCAACAATGAACCAGGAGACACTGATTTGTAAGAAAATTTAACACAATTCTTAGAAGAGTTGTAAGCATCTTTTAAATCTGTATCTCCAAATGGAAAACAACTCATTTAATATGGAAAATATTTTCACCAAGATTATTTTATTTGACCTTTTAGTTAGAGGTCTAACTCATTATTTTTTTTGTTTGTTTTACCTTTAAAAACTCTTGGAGCTTTTCTGAGAAGGTTTAGATTAATATTATTTACTGTATGAAACAGTAAACAAAAACATATTCAGTGAAAGATAAAGAAAAATATTGTTGAATTAAAACATGTACGTTGCTTTATTCTTAAAGACTGTTCCCAAACAAGTAGATTTTTCTTATCCATTTACTAATATAATTCATGACAATGACTTTGGATCTTCAAGGCATAAAAGATAGCAAAAGCAAGAGGAATTTCAAAGCATGCCCAATCAGTAGAAAACGTAATCCCAGTATTGCAAAATACTTCATTGGTTCTACAAAGGAGGTCCTAGCCAAGCCACATTCGTAAGCTGTGCCAAACTGACTTAAGACAATCAATGTTGCTCTTAAGAAAGTCCTGTATAATTTGAATTCTACCCTTGAAAGATCCTTTACTCAATTTCTGAGGGGGTGACAGATATAGAGAATGCAACTGGCAATCGCTAGACAAAAAATTCATGTCACAAATTTTAAGATTTATTTTCTTATCCTAGAGCAAAATATCTCTCTCTCCTTCCCTCTTTCCCTCTCTCCCTCCCTCTCCCATCTTCCCCTCCCTCCTTCTCCTCCCTCTTTTCTTCCCTCCCTTTCAGCATCTGGCTCAGTAGGAAACACAGAACAAAATATTCTTAATCAGAATGTCTTCTCAATCTTCTTTTCCATCTCAGTTTTAGTCCTGGGGAAATAAAAGCAAGCCACAGCTATACCATTTCTAAGCCTAGAGCTATTTCATTTTTATTCAAATACTTTAAGCTCCATAAAGTATATGAAGCTATATTTTCAGACTTCAAAAAATATAGCAAGTAGGTCTTTTCTCGGCATCATTTAATATTCGACAACTTGTTCCTAAATGATATTGCCATCTGAATATGCTCTTTATTATAGAGTTTCTGTCTAGTTGGGCGGGGTTCTTTGAGTTTGCTTTCACTACATAATTTTAAACTCATTCTTTGAAGCACAGAAAGATGACTTTTTTGTTGCTGACAAGATAGGAAATAATTCTTTCAGATCCATTATGTTCAAGAACCATATATTTGTTCCAATACCCAGGAGTGAAATGCTTTTGAGAAATAGCATGTTTGGTAATAGCACATTCCAGAAGTAATAGGGGAGACAGCACTTGGAATGCTATTACATGACTGCCTATATCTCTTAATCAAGTTCACGTTCACAGTTTGAAAGTCTGTCCTTCCATGACTTCTTTCTCAAACTGACGCTTTCCCACTGCCTTTGATCTATTTTGCTATCTGGCATGGTGTTTTATAATGTTTTCTATGCACTTAGATTATTCCAAGAATATCTAATTCATCCTGATGCTCCCCAAGCCAAGTTCAGTATCTGGATTCTTAAAAAACATAAGGAAAATACTATGGAGAAGGAACTAAACATTTAATCTTTTTTTCCAACTCCAACTCTGGCTAATCTGGTTGCCATTTGCATGAAGGCACCAGAGCATGGGGACAGTGGTTCTCAGCATTCTCCGATACCCACCAGACAGAAGCAACTATCAGGCTTGTTCCCTGGTCATAGATCTGTGTGGCCAACATGACTTACTGTGGAGAATTTAAAATGTAGCAGTACTTCAGATGCAGGCTTCACATCTGCTCAGCCTTCTCAGTTCAGAAAATCTAGGCTGTAGAGAAAGGAAAGTCAGATCACCCTTCTGTGGCCAAACAAGATGTCATGCCAGGTGCTCTGTTCACCCTAATAGGTGTGATACATAAAATCAAGGAGTTGGTCCACATAAATCAAACTGTTAATATCTAAGACGCTTGATGCAGCCATTTTTGCAAGGCTTAACTAAGCAGCTTTCTTTATGACGTCAAATTTGTCTCTTGCTATCCATGTTTGCTGGCTTACGTTTCTGAGACAGGGTCTTATATATTCCCAGCTGGCCTTACTGTTGAGGACCTTGAACCTCCAATTCTTCTGCCTCATTTCTCAGGTGCTGGGATTCTAGGCAGGTACCACCAAGTCCATTTTATGGTGTGCTGGGGATCAATTCCAGGTCTTCGTGTTGGTAGACAAGCACCCTAGTAACTGAGCTATAGCTACAGCCTTCCCACTTGCTATTTTTATTTGCCTTTAACCGGCATGCTTTTCTCTAAGGCCTCTTCACTCAAGCTCTCACGGACTAGAAACAGCCTCCTCAGATGGTTTCTGACACAGGAAGACTTGCCACATCTATCTATTGTTTGAAATTCACTTCCTTTAATCAGTTATAGGCTCATCAAGTTAAATCTGCTCTTTATTTAGCATATATTAATATCCACTACACACCATTAACTATACCACGCCTGTGCCTTAGCAAAGATCCAGGAACATTCCTGTAGTTCACAGCCCAGTGGTCCTCAACCTGCGGGTCATGATCCCAGTGGGAATCACAGATCAGATTTTCTGAATATCAGATATTTACATTATAATTCAAAACAGTAGCAAAATTACAGCTATCAAGTAGCAGTGAAATAACTTTATGACTGGGAAGTGGCCACAACATAAAGAACTGTACTAAAGTGTCAGAGTATCGGGAAGGCTGAGAACTGCGGCTCTCCACCCTTCTCTTGCTTCCTTTCCTGTCCTTCCAGCTCTTAGGCACCCTCCAAGGCATCAGTTCAAGCCTGCTTCCCCCATGATTCTGCCTCACCACCTGCCCCAAGACTACAATGGGTTCTCATCTTATGATTTCCTGGAATCATTGTATCTTGCTCGACCAGGGAACCTCTAACATCAACTGAATTAAATTGAACTATATGAAAACATTTTTTATTTATTTATTTATTAAAGATTTCTGCCCACTCCTCACCACCACCTCCCATCTCTCTCCCCTCCCCCAATCAAGTCCCCCTCCTTTATCGGCCCAAAGAGCAGTCAGGGTTCCCTGCCCTGTGGGAAGTCCAAGAACTTCCCACCTCCTTCCAGGTCTAGTAAGGTGAGCATCCAAACTGCCTAGGCTCCCACAAAGCCAGTACGTGCAGTGGGATCAAAACCCAGTGCCATTGTTCTTGACTTCTCAGCAGTCCTCATTGTCTGTCCGGTTTTATCCCAGGCTTTTTCAGATCCAGGCCAGCTGGCCTTGGTGAGTTCCCAATAGAACATCCTCATTGTCTCAGTGTGTGGGTGTACCCCTTGCAGTCCTGAGTTCCTTGCTCCTGCTCTCTCTCCTTCTGCTCCTGATTTGGACCTTGGGATTTCAGTCTGGTGCTCGAATGTGGGTCTCTGTCTCTGTCTCCTTTCCTCGCCTGATGAAGGTTAATATCTAGGAGGATGACTATATATTTTTCTTTGGGTTCACCTTCTTATTTAGCTTCTCTAGGATCACGAATTATAGGCTCAATGTCCTTTATTTATAGCTAGAAACCCATTATGAATGAGTACATCCCATGTTCCTCTTTTTGGGTCTGGCTTACCTCACTCAAAATAGTGTTTGTATGAAAACATTTTTCATAGGTCAAAACCTAACACAGTAGCCATCATGCATGCTACTCTCAACTAAGGAGATGGAAAATGAAGCAGCATGGACTTCCTACTGATGCTTTGGAATAGGCAGTGCTGACTTGCCCAAAATTTAAAATACTTGGGTGCCAGTTTTGGAGCAGGTCTCTGGTTACGGTCCATGGGACACTGCCATTGTTCCTTCAGTAGTCTTTATCAAGACCTTCAGAGAAGTCATGTGGACCAACAGAGTACAAAGCCACAAAGTTGGAAAATAGAGTGGCAATATTGTACTATTTTGAAATTAAAATTAATTTTAAAATATCTTGACCAAAATTCCATCTTGTTAGATGGAATTCAAGTAACCATGCATACCCCGCCCCAGGTCCATTTAATGGGTAAGAATAATGGGTTCCCAGGGAAGTAGTAGTTTTGTAAGTTGAGAGTGTACTAAAAAGTTTAAAGAATAATTGGAATAATTCCATTGCTGTTGGGAAAAGGAGGCAACAGGGAAAGTGACCAGACAGGTTTCCAATCTAGCCTGCAGCACCAGCCATGTAGGTGAGATCAAGGAGTAGACTGTGCAGGAGGTGAACAAGGACCATGCTGCTTCAGTGCCTCCATGTGAGTTCAGTACCGCTGTGACCACTCCAAAAGGGACCCCTGGGTTGCAAACAGTCTTAAGAATTGAGAGCAACATAAATAAATGAAGACATTTCTCCCTAGGGTTTTAAAAAATATATAAATTGTATAAACAAGCACAAGGAAGGGGGTCAAGCTCACAGACTCCAGGGATGAGCCTCCTAGTGCTACACTGCTGAAGTCTGCTTCGTATCAGACTGCACTCTAAATGCTGATCTCTCTACCCGTGGATTAGTGCAGCTCTCAGACCTCTTTCGAGAAGTGTCTTCAAGCATTGAGCAGTGGTTAACATGGGAACTCTCACCTGATCAAAGGACAGACAGTGAGTGCTATTGGAGTGCTCATCCACAAATTGACATTGAACATGACTCCTTCCCTGGTGGACAAAAAGATCATAAGAGCCAGAAGTCAGGAAGGACCAGAGTACGACAGTGCTTTCTGGAAACGCCAGGACAGTGACACCCAGAAGCTCATAGCAACTATGGTTTCCTGCACCAGACACGCACGATATAAAGGCAACCAGAGTCCCATCATGAAGTAGGGAGGGTGTTCAGAAGGTCCCAGCTCCAGACAAGTAGCTATTGACAGCTGGTGACTTCTAAGAGAGTCAGTTTTCTTTATGGGTGTGGTCTCTGGTAGGCTGACCACCATGCTCCAGTTAATGAGCTCACACACAAAAGTATATAATTGGTATAACTTGGACATTACGGGTTATCTAAAAATAAATGCAAATAAATAGGATACAAAGTTTGAAGTGGGTAGAGTATAGATAGTGGCTCTGAGAATAATTAGGGGGAGGATTGGGGTAGTATGATCAAAATACAACATTGTATGGGAGAGGTAAAGAAATGATGGAAATGCTATACTAAAAATAAAAAAGAAGGGAGACATATTGACAGAGGATTTTAAATGTTGTTTATATTCAGAGTTATGAAATATTTCAATTATTGACTGACCACAAGCATTATCTTGAGCCAACAGTAGTCTGTGGCTAAACTAGAGCTGGCAGAGTTTTTAGGCAATAAAAGAAGTCCAGTGCCAACTCTAGGGAAACCATAGAACCCCGAGATAGCCCTGCAGGAGACACCTCTGAGTAGTCAGACTCCCACAGAAGCCTTGACAACAGAGCAGTGAGGCATGATGCTCTGAGGACAAGGATGTGAGCTGAAGTACTGGAGGACCGGTATCTGCAATATGTGGGGTACGCTTGAAGGAGCTTAGGCTGTTTAATCTGAAGGAAATGAGGCTCAGGAGAGCTGTGGGATCTTTCTCACCATGATTGAAGGGCTGTCATGGACACCAATGGAATTGACTTATTCTCGTGGACAGAGGGCTTATAAAGATCAAGGAACAAAGTCATAAGAGAAAGTAGAATGCAGTACAGAGTAGGGAACTTCTAAAGATAAGAGCTGACCAAAAATAGTGAGAGCCACTAGACCAATGGTTCTCAATTCTGGGTCTCATTTCGATTCATAACAAAATTACAGTTATGAAGTAGTAACAAAATAATTTCTGGTTTGGGGTCACCACAACAATGAGAAACTGTATTAAAAGGATGCAGCATTAGGAAGGTTGAGAACCACTGGACTAGAGGAAGTAAATGTCATGCCCTATGAAGGTCCCAGTCATCTATCAGTTGCTGCCCCCTAGAGGTGATATGTGAATTCCTAAAACTGAGGAGAACATTGGGATAGATACCCTAAGAGTTCTAAGTAGCCCTATTGTTTCTTGATCCCGAAACCTGAGTGATCAGTCTAAAACAAACCATTTTTTCTCAAGCCCCATTTTATGGATGAGAAAACCAAGATGACTGGAGATGAATGGAAAGACCACAGGAATAGTAGAGTCTAGACCAAACCTCAGACCTCCTTGGACATTGCTAATTTTGCTTCCCCTCTGAACTCAATACTTCCAAAACTGATCCTGACCCATTGACCAACTTTATCTTTTAAAATAGTTAAGTCAGTGTGAAAAATAAGTCTGCAATGTACTTGAATACATTTCCCACTGCATGATTGAGAAAATACATTCTACTGGAAAATAGAAAAGACTGGTGTGTGTGTGTATGTGTGTGTGTGTGTGTGTGTGTGTGTGTGTGTGTGTGTATCCCAGCTATCCTCAGGCTGCCATTGTTCACATTTCTTAATATCTGTGCATCATTCTCTGAACTAGTCTTTTTTTTATTATTTATTAAAGATTTCTGCCTCCTCCCCTCCACCGCCTCCAATTTCCCTCCCCCTCCCCCAATCAAGTCCCCCTCCCTCATCATCCCAAAGAGCAATCAGGGTTCCCTGCTCTGTGGGAAGTCCAATGACCACCCACCTCCATCTAGGTCTAGTAAGGTGAGCATCCAAACTGCCTAGGCTCCCCCAAAGCCAGTACGTGCAGTAAGATCAAAACCCAGTGCCATTGTTCTTGACTTCTCAGTAGTCCTCATTGTCCGCTGTGTTCAGCTAGTTCAGTTTTATCCCATGCTTTTTCAGACCCAGACCAGATGACCTTGGTGAGTTCTTGATAGAACATCCCCATTGTCTCAGTGTGTGGGTGCGCCCCTCGCGGTCCTGAGTTCCTTGCTCCTGCTCTCTCTCCTTCTGCTCCTGATTTGGACCTTGGGATTTCAGTCCGGTGCTCCAATGTGGGTCTCTGTTTCTTTCTCATTTCATCGCCTGATGAGGGTTAGTATCCAGGAGGAAGACAAAAAGGCAACCCACTGACTGGGAGAAGATCTTCACCAACCCCGCAACTGACAAAGGTCTGATCTCCAAAATATATAAAGAACTCAAGAAACTAGACTGTAAAATGCTAATCAACCCAATTATAAAATGGGGCACTGAGCTGAACAGAGAATTCTCAACAGAAGAACTTCAAATGGCCAAAAGACACTTAAGGTCGTGCTCAACTTCCTTAGCGATCAGGGAAATGCAAATCAAGATAACTTTAAGATACCATCTTACACCTGTCAGAATGGCTAAAATCAGAAACACCAATGATAGCCTTTGCTGGAGAGGTTGTGGAGTAAGGGGTACACTCATCCATTGCTTGTGGGAATACAAACTTGTGCAACCACTTTGGAAAGCAGTGTAGCGGTTTCTCAGGAAATTCGGGATCTGGACCCAGCAATACCACTCTTGGGAATATATCCAAGAGATGCCCTATCATACAGCAAAAGCATATGCTCTACTATGTTCATAGCAGCATTGTTTGTAATAGCCAGAACCTGGAAACAACCTAGATGCCCTTCTCTGAACTACTCTTATAATGACAAAAATAAACAAGACAGTACCTCTTTCCAGGGGGTTCATTGATCAATTGTCCAGGAGAGAAGCAAAGAATGCCCACGACAATGCAGTGCAAGAATGTTTGATAGAGACAAGCTTTATAAAAGTGCTGTTAGAAAAAGGACCTGCAGGAAAACTAGAGAAGGAATTGCGGAACCTGTGACACTTGACTCTCAACTTGAGGTATGTAGAAAGGAGGCCTGAGAGAGTAAAACATACCATGATAGAGGTGGGAAAGATTAGATGGGGCTTGGGGAGTCCCATGAGGCTGAAACATTTCTATGGACGTGATGGGGGGCTAGAACCATGTTAAAACCTGCACATAAGAATTCAGAATTGACTGCATACATAAATACTTGATCACATGCTTGTTTTTAGAGGATCACTGTGAAAGTTCTACTCAAGATGGGCATCATCCTGATCATGTTAGACAAGGTTGGACCAATAGCATGACTGATACTCACTTGCTTATTGGTGGACTGAGTCTCTTTCCCACCTTACTAACATGACATTCATATTTCTTGGAAAAATTATAAAAGGAGAATAGTAAAAACATCATAGATGTCTAAATCTCCCTTTCTTTCTTATTTCAAATGGCAGCCAGTATTTCAGGCCAGGGACAATGTCAGTATAACTCGGATGCCCATCACCTGTCTAGGCCATGGGAGACCTCAGCAAAGGTCTAACAAATTTACATTTAAAGAAAACACCATCATTTTTGAGAACTCCAAATGAGCTACTACAAAGGAAGATTGTATTTTAACTTTAAAACAATTGGAGAAAAAAATCATGTATTGGCAAATGATAATTACACATATACTTATGGACAATAATGTTTATATGTATGTGTGTGCAAACACGTTACAAGATTAATTAAATTAACTAAATTAAACTCATTAACGTATTTATCCCCTCTCAAAATCATCTTTCTATGGCATGAATATTTAAATCTACTTCCCTAGCGATTTCCAAATCAAAGTTACATCATTATGAATACTTTCTATGAATACTTTCTATGAAGTAGATCTCAAGAGCCTCATACTCCCATTTGATGGAAACTTTATACCATTGCCCAGATTCTCCCCCTTCTCACCTGCCCAGCCCTGTCTCCCACTCATCACCACTCTACTATCTATATACATAAGATCATGGGATATTTTATATTTTTAGTGTCTGGCTTATTTCACTTAGCATAATGCCCTAATTTTTCTCTAGCCACTGCCCTTAATACAGTCTTCACCAATGGGTCTTCCTAGATGAATGTAGTCTATTCTTTTTTCCCACGCTAACTCTTTTAGATATCTTTGGTGACCTATATTGAGTTTTTTCACCTTCTAGCTTAGCATGGATATAGTTTGATCAATTTCTACTCTAGATGCTGATCGTTGTTGTTTAGTGCCCATCAGTACAGTGCGTTCCTTTGGTCACAATAAGTTATTTTGAGATAGCTGCCACTCCTATTGAAGGACACAAGACACTAGGAAGCACTTGCAGAGAAGAGACCTGCAGCCTCTGCTATGAATTTGAAGGGGTAGAAAGGAAGTACAATGCCAGAACTCAGGCAGCCTTTCTCTGATCATGAAGCAAAGACTTTGCTAAGAATCAGCCCTTGTCAGAGCCAATCAGTAGAGAAAAGCCACCGCCAAAGGGCAGGTGTGAGTCAAGTTCACCAAGGGTACTTCCATCACCTGCTTTAGCCACACACCTTCTTTTATCTCAACTAATCCGAATAAGATTCTCAGTCACCCACAACTCAAATCTCCTAAGAGATGTGACTTCGGGAGAAACTGATAAGATGAAATTATGATTTTACCCCATGTGCCAATGTAAAAGGTATTTGGGAGTTCATTTTTCCCCGAAAATCACATCTGTATGATACCTTCCTAGATCTGTAAAGAGACGTTCAAAGCCCACTCCCCAGTCTCTGTACTTCCAATTTCCAATGTACCCAAGGGAATAGACATTCGCTCCCTGACTTCCTGTGTTACTGGTTTGTAGGTTTCTAGTAAACAACAGCAGTTTCATGCTTCTCTTTGGGTTTCCCACAGGCCCCATCTCAGGTCCTGTTACAAAGTAGCTGTCAATTCAGCTACTTAACATGCTAGCTGAATTGATAAGCATCTGTTCTCTCCATTCCAGTGAGATACCCTCCCAGGCTGAGCATCAAGTTTACAACTGTCTGGCTCTGTTGTGCTTCTCAAAACCCAATTTAAAAATCATGAACTTAGTGAAATGTTTTCTTTGGACTCACTCTCACACATGTGATAGGAATGAGACTCCCAGGAGGAGCAGAACCAGGCACATATTTTGGAGACTAGGTTAATATTTGTCTAAGTGGTATTTTTAGGAACAAGACAGTATTAAAGAAAATTCTGCCATCTTATTTTTATAGACATACAGAATAATGTCTTGTCAAGACAGAAATACAAATGCAAATACAGAAAACCTCAACTGCTAGCATCAAGGTTCTTCATACATAACAACAATAATTCACTTTCTCTGATTTAAAAGACCAAGGCAAAGACTATTGAATCAATTAACATATACTATCTCCTTTTGCCCGGCAATCATTTTAGCTGTCATCAGAGAAAATCATGTCAATCAATTAGTCTGACTTCACGTTTTCATCTTGAAAACTGTTTGCAACGAGGAGGACAAAAGAAAAGAAAGAATTGAACTTTCTGCAGTGTTTCCTCTGTGGCAATCAGTTTTTAAACTAGCTTGCCATTCCACTTAATGGCCATTCTCCATTCATCACTCGATGGGCGCTCTTCAGTGATGGACCCTGTATAGTAGTAAGCAATACAGGACTACACAGGGGCAAATGAAAAGAAGAACTGATGAGTCTTTGCAGAATATTGGTGGCAGGAGAGTGGGAACTGGAATGCTAAGGTCACTAGGTGAAGCTCCTCTCTAGACTATAGGCTGGACTATGGAAGAGAAGCATCCACGGAGCAAAGATGGTGATGTCGGCAGAAAGAAGGATGGTATTGACAGTGCTGAGGTTGTCGTGGGCTGAGATGAGATCCAACAAGGTAGGATATTCTTCACTCCCTTTACAGACAAGGGCATTGAAGAACACAGAGCTGCAGTAAATTATGGTCCCAGAGCTGGAGTGCTCTAGATATAAGATTTAAGTTCAGACGTAAGAGTCCGTGCTTTTTCCAGTGATAGTTCTGTAGTGCTGAAAAGGACAAACTCAAGAGCATAGATCTTCAGCCAAATATTTGACTACCGTGGCATTTATGTTAGCCATCAAAGCAGCACCTGAATAAAGGGAATAACAAAAATAGCAATAAATAATGTAGGGAGCAGTGATCGCCTAGTTTTCCTACAGGCTGAGGGAAAGGGGCTGCTAAATCTTAATAGGAAACCACAAACGTGGGAGCAGCAATAGCAACCTGTTATATCTGCATAGTATTCTTCAGGTTGTAGATTCGGCTTTCTCCGAACAACCTGGGTAGGCTTAACAAACAACACTACCAGACGAACATTTGGGAGTTTTTCTACAAGTGAAAAATTTTTAAACTTGAGGAAGAGGAACCAACATCCTGAAGCCCGACTTCTAGAATTGCTAATGCCTTGTATAACTCCCAAGTATTCTATTGAAATAAATCAATAACATTAATGGGAGTTTACCTATTTTGCCTTTAACTTCTAAGGTCTTTCTAAAGCAGATTTGTCTATTCTTATTTTAGGTGTGTGAATGTCTGCCTGTGTGAACGTCTTTGTACTGTGTGTGCCTGGTGTCCATGGAGGACAGGAGATAGTGTCACACTTCCTGGAACTGGAGTCACAGATGGTTGTAAACCTTTACATGGCTGCTGGACAGGGAATTCTTCTCTGCCAGAGCAGTAAGCGCTCTTAATCAATGTGTCTTCTCACCAGCCCCACTGCTCGGGCCTTTTATCTACCAATTTAAAGAAGTAAAATGATTTCAACTTATTTTTGTTGTTTTGTCAAATGTAAATATTTCCAAACAATGGCAGAAGTTGTCTTTTGTGGTATGGGTGATACACCTGGAACTGTGTAAGCAATCTTCTCAAATCCTTGCAATATTGCTATCTACACTTTATATATTATATATATTATATAATATATATTATATATTATATATATATATTTTATATTATATACAGATGAGAAAACTGAAACTTTATACTAAAAGTACATTTCTGGATACCCAATAGAAAAAGGCAAACTAGAAACCTGTCAAGGTTTTGGTCCACTATCATTTTGGCCTCTATCAAGGCACATGCCACCATGCCAGGATGGTTGAGTTTAGGTTTTGTTTTGTTTTTGGATGGGAGAAGGTATTTCCTTTTTTGAAACAGTCTTTCACTGTAACCCAGGCTGGCCTAAAACTTACTCTGTAACCTAGGCTTATCCCATCCTTCTCCTTCACATAAAGTATTGGGATTATAAATGTAATCCAATGCGCTTAGATATTTCTGGAGAAAGGCTAAATCAGGATCTGAGTGTGGTGATGCATACCTATAACTTTTGAGGCCACAGCAAGAGAATTAAAATTTCAGTGCTACCCTGGACTACATAGGGACATTCCATCTCAAAAACAGACAACAACAACAACAAAAATTTCAAAATTTATGTTGTCTCTCGGACACAGAGGTAGTCTTTTTTTTTCCTCACAAGCACTCATCAAATCAAATTATGTATTTTAAATAAGTGAAAAGAACACTGAAACAGAGTCGTAGACCTCAGAGATCGAGACTCAGTCATTTGCAACATGCTCACTTTCACAAGTCCCATCCTACTTCCTCCATCTTCACCTTCATCTATAGCCCCACCTGGACAATCTGGATCACTGCATGTTATCACTTTCATCACAGTCCTGCATGGATGATCTGGACCACTCCACATCATCACCTTCATTCACAGCCCCACCTGGCCGATCTGGACCACTCCACATCATCACCTTCATCCACAGCCCCACCTGGACGATCTGGACCACTCCACATCATCACCTTCATCCACAGCCCCACCTGGACGATCTGGACCATTCCACATCATCTCCTTGATTCACAGCCCCACCTGGCTGATCATGACCACTGCACATCTTCACCTTCATCCACAGCCCCACCTGGACGATCTGGACCATTCCACATCATCTCCTTGATTCACAGCCCCACCTGGCTGATCATGACCACTGCACATCTTCACCTTCATCCACAGCCCTGCCTGGATGATCTGGACAACTCCACATCATCACCTTCATCCACAGCCCCACCTGGATGATCTGGACCACTCCACGTCATCACCTTCATCCACAGCCCTGCCTGGATGATCTGGACAACTCCAAATCATCACCTTCATCCACAGCCCCACCTGGCCGATCTTGACCACTGAACAACATCACCTTCATCCACAGCCCCACCTGGCCGTTCTGAACCACTCCACATCATCACCTTCATCCACAGCCCTGCCTGGACGATCTGGACCACTCCACATCATCACCTTCATCCACAGCCCTGCCTAGATGATCTGGACCACTCCACATCATCATCTTCATCCACAGCCCTGCCTGGCCAATCTGGACCACTCCACATCATCACCTTCATCCACAGCCCTGCCTGGACGATCTGGACCACTCCACATCATCACCTTCATCCACAGCCCCACCTGGTCGTTCTGGACAACTCCACATCTTCACCTTCATCCACAGCCCTTCCTGGCCAGTCTGGACCACTCCACATCATCACCTTCATCCACAGCCCTGCCTAGATGATCTGGACCACTCCACGTCATCACCTTCATCCACAGCCTCACCTGGACAATCTGGACCACTCCACATCATCACCTTCATCCACAGCCCCACCTGGACGATCTGGACAACTCCACATCATCACCTTCATCCACAGCCTCACCTGGACGATCTAGACAACTCCACATCTTCACCTTCATCCACAGCTCTGCCTGGACGATCTGGACCACTCCACATCATCACCTTCATCCACAGCCCCACCTGGACGATCTGGACAACTCCACATCTTCACCTTCATCCACAGCCCCACCTGGATGATCTGGACCACTCCACGTCATCACCTTCATCCACAACCCCAACTGGATGATCTGGACAACTCCACATCATCACCTTCATCCACAGCCCCACCTAGACGATCTAGACCACTCCAGCACATTCCCAAGGAGTTTCTTGGCCTCTGAGTCTCCTTTTCCTGTCGACTTTTAAATTACAACCAGAGTGAAATATTCAGAGACCTAATTAATTACATCAATACCCCATTTAAAATCCCCCAGTAGCTTTTAATTTCTCCTTTGACAATGACCAAAATTCTTCACATTCAATTTTTAAGACCCAGGGAGCCTTTGTGTCAGCTGGGTACTCATTGACAAGTTCTCTCAGTCCTCTGATGCTCTCCCTTGCATCACTTACTAGAGATGTAATTAAATATGTAACTATGAAATTATTTGCCCAGAGTGTCTCAGGTCTATTGAGGCTATGAGTGCTGGCCTTCCATACAGAACAAAGCTTGTAACACTCTCAGCTATCTGGTCCATAAATGGCTAGAGGCAAATTGACATGAGGCTGCCAGGTTATGAATCTTAATTTTTCTAGTATTATAAAACTTTGAAGATTTCTAACCAATTTTCCCTGGAAAATTATTGAGAGAATTTAGCTCCAACTTGTCCATTTTTTTCTTCTGAAGGACTCCAGTATATGTTGGAAGTTTCTAGAATGAAAGCCCCCTAGAGGCCATAAAAGTTCACTGAAAAAGTTAGTTTTATAGGGACATTTCTAAGAACCCCTCTGACGCCAGCTTTCTGAGGCAGAAGTATAAACAGCTGTGAGTCGTGCATACTCTGTGCCTCTCTAGGCCAAGAAAGATGCAAGATTTCTAACACTCAAGTTGCAGAAGCTCCCGAACATCAGCTGAGCCTCGGGCTGTAGCTCAGAAAGATTTAGCAGCACTGAAGCAAAATCCAGGCAGAGCCTGGGATTTATTTCTAGAGACTGTCACAATACATAACCAGCTAGTGGATTTGCATAAACATCCATTTATAAGTTGTCAATATAAATATAATGGATGAGTGCGTGAGAGTCCATTTGCCCATTCATCTTGAGGAAGTCCTGGGCAGCTGCAGGAACACAGAGAGCGCTGTGTCTGCTCGTGGGAATCCAGACAGGGAAGGGGAAAAGTAACTGAATTCGGTCCAAAATACTGGTTTTTTTTTTCAATGCTATCTGTGCACAGACATACCCTAGAGGCAATTTTTTTTAAAGTGCATGTTCCATTATTATCCTGAAATACTTCTCTAGCTTTAATAAAAGAGCCCTGATTTTGTAGATGAGAAAGGGCAAAGTTCCCTGGAATGGTGGACTAACTCACTTTTGAAAAATAAATTAATTTTGTCCATGAATAAACTTGGCTGCATAATTCAACCTTTTATTGTTTACTTGTAGCTAATATTCTAGTCCACTGAGTTCTGCTTCTGGATAAAGCTTTGGTTTCTGTGTTGGACTTACTTGTTGTGTATGTGGGGGGGGGGTGTAGATGGGAGGGTGGGTGAGTGTGGGTGGATGTGTTCCCATGGGTGGGTGGGTGCAGGTGGAGGCCAGAGGTCACTCACGATTTTGAGAACAGGACCTCTCAGAACCTAGAGCTCACCTCCACGCCTAGACTGGCAGGAGAAAATCTTACTGTTTGCACTTCTTCAACACTGGGATCACATGAATACACCGCTGCACCTGCACTTTCTATGTGGGTGCCGGGGATTGAAGCCATGTCCTCAAGTTTGCATGGCAAACACACTAGCAACTACGTTATTGCTCCAACACCCACACTTCTATGCTTGATAATTTTTCAAAGTCATATTTGGTTATATTGTGGGAAAATGTTTCCTTCTTTACAAAGCAATCTTGGGACTAATTTTCCTTGTGTACACAATACTTTGAAGTAAGTGAAGGGATGGGGTCATTTGCTTGGCTTTAAGGTTGCTCACAGGCTTGTCCTCCATTAAAGACCAAGTGAGCATACGGCCTCTTTTACGGTTTCACTAAAGCACTACCATTTCTGTCCCTCACGCCAGAGGGCATCATGGGTTAACATTTGTTTTAGTTTGGATAGTAGGTACCCAATTTCAACTTTGCATAGCTTTGGGGGTGTAGAGAATTCCAAATGTTTAAATTTCCATCTCTGACACTAACCATAAAGCCCATTTTGATTTTGCATGGACCCTTGTGATAAGGGTGAGTGAAATCCACAGAGCCCTGCCTGCTGCAGCCCACCCTTATGTCATAGAAGCTACACCCAGGTTCCTCTAGGCTGACTTTCACTCACAGAGGTATGTGGATGCGACTGGAGGTCAAGTTATTGGTGGGAAGGGCTACCCTAACCGTTAACCCATTAAGTGACTTAGAAAGAGGTGGGACTAAGGGGCAGTATAACAGAGTTTGTAATCAACTTAGTGAGAGATCTCTGGGAAGCCATTTGACCTGGCTAAGCCCAGAGTTTATTCGTTGAGAAATGAACATAGTTCTACATGCAAACTCGGTTGTCAGTACCATTGAGAAGCACGATGTGCTCACACCCGGCACATGACAAAGCTCAACTGGGAAGCTACAGTTACGTGGCTGGGCTACACAAGACCTTGATTCCTTGATAGCAAGGACTTTCACATTCAACTGGGATCTCCAGCACTCACCCGAGTGAGCAGCCAGAACATGGGAAGCTATAGAGAAGCAGGTGATAGATACTGTCTCTAGGAATGAGTGACCTCACTGTGTGCTTCAGAATCTAATAGTCTCCTTTCTTCTCCCTTCTTCTTAAACTATTTGATACCTTAAATTTTCTAGAAATATTATTTAAGCTTATTGTGTAAATATGAGGACCTGAGTTTGATCCCCAGACTTATAGGTAAAGGCTAATAGCTGAATATCACGCCATGTGTTTATAATCTCAGCCCTTAGAAGAGAGATGCTGGAAGATCCCTAGCCTGTCGAACTAGCCCATTTTGTAAGTGAGAGACCCTGCCTCTAAACATCAATGTGGCCAAGAAATGGTATCCAAGACTTAAACATACCAATATTTATGCACCTGGCTTAAACATACCAACATATATGCACAGACACAGGCACACACACACACACACACACACACACACACACACACACACACATAAAGACACTAAAGTTCTACCATTGAGTTAACATGAATGAAATTATCGTCCTCTGTTCTTATTGCCCAGTGCACCCCTATATCTCTGGTTTCAATAAATCCCAAGCTAGAAAGTAGAATTCAGAGAAGCAATTGATGGGAAAGGCTTATTGGGCCTGGCGATGCAGTTGACCTAGAAGATTGGCTGCCAGGGTCATGTGAGAGAGAGTAGAGGCAAGGTGAAGCTATGGAAAATGGTTGTCATAGACAATGGATTCTGGGATGCAGTTCCCTTACCTAACTAAGGTCAACTGTAAAGCACAATCTCAAAGAACAGAGGAGAATGACAAGGGCTTGATGCAAAGAAGAAGGACAAACAAAAGCAAGGAGAATGAACTGTCTTCTTCATGCTACTGCAACTCCAATCATGTCTCCAGAGAAGGACTTGTGTTCATTGAATCCACCAGTATTCATTCCTTGGAGTGTGTCTTAGGGTGCTGTATGCTACTGTGATAGAATGCCTGAGACCGGGTGTGTTTAAATAAACAGAAATTTATTTATTGCACCAGCAAGATAGCTTAGTGGGTAAAGACACCTGAGTTCGGTCGCAAATCAACACAGTGGAAGGAGATAACCCACTACCCTAGGGAAGCCATGTTTAGATACAGGATAGATAGGTATGTGATAGAAGATGATAGATAAATTAGATAGATAGATGATAGATAGATAGATAGATAGATAGATAGATAGATGAACATGGACAGATGAACATGAAGACGGACAGATACAGGTGTGTGCCTACTATGGACACAAGCACAAATGTATGCTTAGTAAATTCTGCTGAGGCTTGACTATAAACCAGACTGTTGGTTCCCTGGGGTTCCATTTCGAGAAGACTCTTTCGGTGCTTCCCACTGCACTGAAATCAGAACAAAACCTGTCCCCAGCTGATGCATTTCCTCTGGTTCAGCCCATCTCAGGCCTGGGCTCAGATTCAGCTTTTTAGAACATTGAGCCTACTTAGTACCTGATCCGCTCCAGAGTCCTTGATACTGCTATGCTTTCTACCTAGCATCTCTTACCCCTGTGAGTTTTCCTCTGGTCATTCAGATTTCAAATGAAATGTCACTCCTCTGAGAGGCTCTCCCTGACCAGTCCACTTGAGGTGGTCCTGGACAGGGCCTGTCTTGAGGTGGTTTCCTCATCGGCACACCTTTTCTCGGTTTCTTGTTTGTTATCCGTGTGGCTCCTTCGCAGGGAGGCTCTCCCACAGCAGCCTACACTGCTCCCTGATCTAGGAGCTCAGAGCAATCCATGCTCCACACAGATTTGTCACACGCAGCTCATGTAACAATTCATGCAGCCAATCAAATTCTCCCCACATCAGTGGCTGCGGTTACTTCCCAGGACCTCAGGAACCAGGCTATAGCTTAGATCAACTCCAACCCGATAGCAGCTCCCAGTGGAGATGGCTACAAGATTCAAAGCAAGGATGATCACTAAGTGGCTGAGCTGTGATCTTTGGATCACAACAGCTCAGCTGGAATAGCTAATGACCCTGAGCAACATCTGAAAATTTTGACATTTTTGGAGTACTTACGGAGGTTGTGAAGATGGCTCAGTGAGCAAAGCGCTGCCACCCAGGCGTGAAGCCATGAGTTTCATTTCTGTGCACCCACATAACGGCTCTGTATCTGTGATCACAGCAGCAAAGGGACAGAGGGAGGAAAGCTTCAGGAGCTCACTGGTTCGCCAGCCCCATCCAATCAGTGAGCTCCAAGTCCATGAGCAATCCTGCTCCCTAGAAAACAAGGCGAGGGAGATGGGGGACGATTCCCTTGATCGTTTCTAATCCCCACCACTTGTAAGCCAACACTCACACCTCTCATATGTGTGCACCACAGGCATGAATTCTCATGCATGGATATACAGTAAAGAAATCCTTAAATTATTTTAACTGATGTCAACAGCATGTTCAATGCCTAGACAATATAGGTGATCCAGATATTCCCTTTTCCTGTAACGGCTTCTGCTTTGTTTTGTTTTCCCTGCCTTGATTTTCAAAGTGCTGGGATTACAGCCATGACCTCACTACCAGGCTGAGTTTTCTTTGTAATGTGTTGTTAAAGATCAACTCATTTGATAATATGAAGCATAACTCACAAATGTGCCCAACCCTGTTCTTAGTTTAGCCTCACAGTCTCCACGAAATTGTAAGTTACTTTGGACATAGTTCCCTGATAATAGAACCTGGTGATATGGTCCTAAAACTTTGCATCTGAGGGTGACTACTTCTGATGCCACGTATAAGATCTTAAAACATTTTCCTGAACCTGGATTGTTTCATTTAGCATAATACCCCTCAGTTTCCCCTCCACTGTTGGAAGTTAGAGGATGTCTTTCTTTTTAAGCTATATTAATACGTTGCCATATATCTATACATTTCTTTATCCATCCTTCAATAGACATTTAGGTTGTGTCTACATGTTGGCTGTTGTAAACAATGCTGCCATTCACAAAAAAACATACACCTCTTTGAAATCTAGATTTCAATTCCTTTGGTCCATCTACTGCAGCTACCCCTCTGGGTACTATCATATTCTTTCTTTAAGTTATGAGGACCCTCCATACTGTTCTCTATAGTGCCCATAAACCATCATCAGGCATCCATGTCACAAAATAAAATATTTAAATGAGAATCAAGTACAAGAACTACATGTTCTTCCCTTGTCCACCCCTCCAGGGTCCCATGGACCCATATGATCGGGAGCTCTAATTTGTCCCCAAAGTTTTAGCATGTACACCCCACCCCTAGCTTCTTGTCCTAAATGACTAATCACACTGTGAACCCCTGAGTTTACCAGTCTCCAGCTCTTCCCTGGGCGTTCTCCTGGGAGCAAAGCCAGACAGACACATTGGGTATGAGCTGGTGAGGATGCCTACTGGTCTCTGCTGGATCTAGTTCCCTGCCTGTATAATTTCTAGCAAGGACTTTGCTAGTACCCAGCTACCTTGAGCCTCATCATCTCTAAGAGCAACACTACAAGGGTTACCTTGGTTTCTCCCAACAATGGGCAATTTCCAAACACGCCAGCTAACATCAGCTGTCGTCAGGAAGGGAGTGCATGTAGATCATCCAGAAAATTCAATTTACCTTTACTGAGCCTGTGATGACTTTCATGTAGGAGCCAACGGTACTAAATAGTGGCTCTGATCCTCAAGGAGTTTGCAGTCTGACGGGGAAGAGAAATGCAAAGAACCTATCCCTGACATGTACCTAAGAAAAACATGATGAAAATGTTTCAAACCTATGAAGCTGTCACAGACAGACAAAATTTATAAGAGACTGTTGTCCATCTGAATGAAATAAACACAAAAAGGTAGAGGCAAACAGTGATGGCTGTGGTGAGCAAAAGAAGAAAGACTATATGTATAACAGGAGAGAAGAGGGAGAGAACCTGAAAGATGCAGAGGGGACAGAGGAATGGATGGAGGACTAAGACTGAGTTACCGTCAAAGCTATACACAGTCATTCAGGTATAGCCACAGTCCATGGGGTGCACAGTCAGAGCTACACACAGACATTCATGTGTAGACACAGTCAGTGGGGTGCACAGTTGGAGCTACACACAGTCATTCAGGTGGGGTGCACAGTCAGAGCTATACTCAGTCACTCAGGTGCAGGCACAGTTGGTGGGGTGCACAGTCAGAGCTACACACAGTCACTCAGCTGCAGGTCCAGTCAGGTTGCAGCTCTGGAGAGTGGGAAAGGTGAGCTAGGAGGAGGAGGTGGATCAGGTGTGGGCTACGGAGACTTTGGGAGCTTTGCTGAAAAGTTTAGTGACTTTGTTGTTATTGTTGTGGCTGTGGTTGAGGCTCATGTTGTTTGGAGCAATTGTGTCTGACAAAGACCATTGAATGCTCCCAGCTGTTTTAGAAACTGCACTACAGTGGTTAATTGGAAAGAAGCTGTGCTTTGGAGCCCATGGCAGGGGAAAGCGGTGATTCTGTACTGCTGAGCCTTGGTGGACCCCACTGGAAGGCTCTGTGGACAGGAGAGATTTCCTTAAAGCTAGAGGTTCTGTGTGCAGGTAGCCATTCCCTTGGGAGTGGGCCTCCATCTGCATCCAGGTTTTTATGGGTAAACACAGCTCTGGGTTGCACACCCCACAGCCACACATCAGTGGGCGTCCCATTCAGGACCCTGCTGGGAACCACTGAGTTTCTGGATTGCTGCTCCCAACACCCAGCTCCAAGCTGCCCAGCCATCCACAAGCCCGCCTGCCTGTGAGGGGCCCTAGTGCATGGAAGCACCCTCAAGCTGACTCACACTCTCATTGGCTGCACAAATATTTGTGTTCACCGCAGTGATTAAATCCTTTTGACAAAGGGAGCAGACTTTACGGTGCTCTTTATTAGTTATTGGATTTTCCATCTCTCGCGGTGGGGGAGTGGAAGAAAAGATGCAACGAAGGCAAACAGTCTGAAATGGATTGTTTGCTTCCCTCCAGGGCAATTTCCTGGCAACCGACAAAATCCACGGACTAGGAGAAGCAGTCACCGACTTATTGTAAGATCATTTTCTTTACATTTCTTTTTTAGATCTAAAAGATCTCCGAAGACCCAATTTCCTTACTTTTAAAATGAGAACAGCAGCGCTAACCTCGTAAGACACGGGTGAGCAGGTGCACCACCATCTGGCAGTGGGCAGCAGTACACTGAAAGAGCTGGGAGAGGGGCTGCCCAAAGACTGCAGTGTGGATGGCACCTGCTTGCGCTTGACAGGGTACCACCTGCACCGGCGCTGAGAGAGGGCAAGGGAGAGTAGGGCAGGTTCATGCTAAACTATCCAACGTTGCTGCCGCTGCCACAGCAAAGTCAGGCCTCAACTCCAGAGGTGGTGACCCACCTCTAGCCAGGAGTGTGACTGAGCTGGGAGTACCTTGAACTGAAATGCACATAACAACGTTAAAGATCATTATCGTGAGAATGGGAACTCTGCCCGGCCATCTGACCTGGAAAGGGAAGTCAATTAGGAACTATGAAAAGATGGACCACACACTAATAATAGCAGATGTAGGCTAAGGGCTCATTCCACAAGTTCATGTGCACACACAGCCCATGATTATCAACTAGACTATAGTCTAGTCCTCCTTACCACACTGTGAGGTGAGTGCTGATATCATTCGGCACTGGGTCCATTAAGAAGATTGTACTCAGGGACATTAGGTACCATGGATTAGGACAGCTCTTCCAGAGGCCAGGCTTTCTACCACCTCCTTAGTGTCAGCAGAGAACAAAGGAACTTACGCAAGCCTGAGCATCACAACTCCCACTGTATCAGAAACATATAGTACCCACAGCTCGGGCAAAGACTGTTCAGTGGATCTGCCTTAGCCATTCTGTGACCTCCCTGGGTCTCAGAAGGACAGAAAGCATACATGAGCAGGCTATGCCCACCAGAAGCATACTGAGTCCGGGACAACTCAAGAACAAAAACAACAGAAAAGACAAGAGATAAATAAGGAAGTGAGTGCATCAGCCACATGGACCTGCACAGCAGGGTGTTTAGCAGAAGAGGATAATTTCCAGCAGCACTATCTGAAGGGGCTAGAATCCTGCTGGAGTCTTTGAAGGGAGATACTGAAAGGAAGTGGTAGAGAGAGTTGTCTGTCCACAAATTTCCCTCTTGGGACTAGAGTGTGCGTGTAAAAATGAGACAGATTGACCTGGTGATGACAACAGAGTTACTACTTGTCAAAGTCAGCTGGAGGGTGAAAATATTCTAGTCAAGGCACCTGCTACAGCTGAAACGTGGGTTTTTCTTGTTTCATCTTACTGCTTCTTTGATGAGAAATATCTGTTATATCGTCTTAAAGCAATTAGGACCGTGACTTACATCGCATAACATATGTAACTCATTTCATGTGCTCATGAAACCTGATAACTTCCAAAGAATTCCTTCTCCCCCAGGAACATTGTGCTATGGTTGGGTGCTACAGTCTCTACTGTCTTCTTTCATTCTCGTGACATGTCTGTGGCTGATGGAACTGAAAGTGTGAGTGTCCTGAAGTACGGCCAGCATGTGGAGTGCTGAGTGGAGCAGAGTCTAGAGCCAACGAGAAGTCTATCCACTCAGACAATGCAAAGAGTGACAACCAAAGTTCCTGGAACCCAATGTGTGAGACCCAACACCGAAATCAGATGCTGGAGCACAGGCACACATCTGCCCCAGCGCCTTCAATGACAGGCATTATTATCTAGAGTTTAAAGCCTGGGGTTTTGGTCTTGGTATGCTCAGTGCATATAAATGGCAATAGAAGGGACAGGACAGAATAACCCAGCTGACAAGGAAAGAGAAGACATTGACCATGAATGCATTTGTTCAAAACATGTGCGTGTGTGTGTGTGTGTGTGTGTGTGTGTGTGTGTGTAATCCAGAGGCCAACATTGGATATCTTCTTTAGTCACTCTTCACATTATTTTTTAATATTTATTTATTTTATATCCAGACCAAAGTTTCCCTTCCCTCCTCTCCTCCCAGTCCCTCCACCTCTTTTCTGATCCTCCCCAATCCACTCCTTTTCCTTTTCTATTCAGAAAAGGGCAGCCCTCCCGTGGACATCAGCAAAATAAGGTGTATCAAGTTGCAGTAAGAATAAGCACCTCCCCTTGTGCTGGGTCCACATTATTTTTAAGGCAAAGTATCTCATTCAACCTGAAGCTCGCCAATTTGGTGAGGTTAGATGAGCAGTAAACTCCTAGAATTGGCCTATCTCTACTATCCCATCCCAACTCTGGGGCTACAGAGTCCCACCAAAGCCAGACATCACCCGGATGCTGGCTATCCAAACTCGGGTCTTTATGATTGCACAACAAATAATTTATCAACTAAGTCATGTACTCAGACCCCCAAAACATTTTTCATAAAACCTTGACTTCAAAAGATTACTGCTGGCTCAACTTGGATTATTTCTGTCTTTTGAGGAAACATTGGGTATTTCATAGTGTCCCCAGAAGCAAATAGGAAAGCGAATGATGACTAATTTGGTTTTTTGTGTAATCCATGGTTCCTTTCTCCCTGCTAAGTCACTCCATTCACTTAGGAGAGACAGAAGAAAGAATGTCTTCCTTTAATCATAGGAAGGCTCTCACCCATAGCTCTTTCTACCTGCTTTGAAAACAGACTTCCTGGTTCTCTGTTTTTATTTGGAACTTACTCCTGTGGCAGTTTGAATGCAATTGGCCCCATAATCTCATTAGGAGGTGTGACTTTGTTGGAGTGGATATGGCCTTGTTGGAGGACAGTGTGTCACTGTGGGGGTGGACTTTGAGGTTTTCTAGGCTCAAGATACCACCCAATGTGTCAGCTGACTTCCTGTTGCCTACAAACCAGGATGTGGGACTCTCAGCTCCAGCACCACATCTGCCTGTACACCTGCATGCTTCCCATCATGATGATAATGGACCGAACTTCTGAAACTGAAAGCGAGCCACCCCAATTAAATGTTTTCTTTATATGAGTGGTCATGGTGTCTCTTCACAACGACAAAAACTCTTGATTTAATAGGCTTCCCAGGCATGATGCACCCTGTGACTCTGTCTCCTCCTGTGTCCTGGCTTTCTTCCACTTCCTTCCTCACCTGGATCATGCATTCATGCTGGCAATACTGAAGTCACTTGGATTCCCCCCTCAGTCTTTATTCTTGACCCCTTTCTGTCCCATCACATGTCCTTTGCGCCTCCCTTCTGCTAATGTTTGCTGTCATCGCTCACTCACATTTCTTTCCCCACATCAGGATCTTCTCATGGCTACTCCTCTTTCTCACTTCTCCATCTCTCCTGCACCCAATGTAGATACTATGACTCATCATTTCAACTCTCCCTCTCCCTTCTCCTCCTCACTCAATCCACTTTTTTCTTCTGAAATTAGGGGATGGGTGTCTGGAAACCCATATACTCTTCCTGATTCTGTACAACAGTTGATGGGGGTTCAGTTTGTCCACTAATCCTGAACTCAGGCTGGAGAAAAGCTCACTGCCCTTCTGACCAGTGTCCCTTGAAGTTCAGGTTTGCAAATGATTAATTCATGGCCAGCACTTTATACTGCCTGGCAATCTTTCTCACTTCCGCTTACTCTCCCATTCTGCTCAAGAGCTCTTTGGTGCCTTTGCCTTTCTCCTCCTAACTCCAGCAATTTTTCCCACTCCACTCTTACCTGATTCCTCTGCTTCTTAATTCACAGAGTAGCAATCAGCACAGTGTGGGAGTGTCATATATCAATCTGTTGATTTCATTTCATTGGTTAAGCAAAAAAGAAACTGCTTGGCCCTCATTGGTTAGAAGATAGGTGGGAGGAGTAAACAGAACAGAATGCTGGGAGGAAGAGGAAGTGAGCTCAGACTCGACAGCTCTCCTCTCGGTGGCAGACGCCTCAGAGACACCATGCTCCCCGCTCCTGGGCAGACACACGCGATGAAGCTCCGACCCAGGATGGACATAGGCTAGAATCTTCCCAGTAAGCGCACCTCGGTGTTGCACATTATTAGAAATGGGCTAGTCCAGGTGTGAGAGTTAGCCGAGAAGAGGCTAGATATAATGGGCCAAGCAGTGTTTAAAAGAATACAATTTGTGTGTTGTTATTTCGGGGCATAAGCTAGCCAGGCGGCCGGGGTGCTGGGGATGCAGCCCCGCCGCTCCAATTACAACAGCACAGGCGTGTCACAAGCTCCAATCAGGATGCTTGCACCCATGTGGTCTTCCAGTGACTACAGATACGTAATCTATGCAATTCCAGAGGCAAAAGTAAAAATGCAAGTCAGATTATGTCTGTTTGCTCAAAATTCCAATAACCTCAGGTAGAGGTGTATGTGTGTGTGTGTGTGTGTGTGTGTGTGTGTGTGATGTGTATGAGCACATGTGCATATGAGTTCATGTGTAAATGCATGCTTGCAGAGGCCGGAGGTCCACGTCAAGTATCTTCCTCAGCTACTCTCCAAGTTTATTTTTATTTTTGAGATGCAGTCTTTCACTGAACCTAGAACTTTCCATTTGGCTGGACTAGCAGGTCAGTGAGCCCTAGGCATCTGCGTGTCTGCACTCCCCGGCTGAGGTTTCTGGCATGCACTTCTGCAACAAGCTTTAAAATTTTTGAATATATTTTTATTGATTTATTGTGTGCGCGATATGGCAGTGCAAGGGTAGAGGAAGTTGGCTGTTAGAGGGGCCACAGCATTAAGTGAATGTCAGGGGACAATTGCAAGAATTGGTTTTCTCCTTCTTCCACATGGGTCCAGGAATGGAACTTGGTTTATCAGGCTTTGTGACCAACACCTCCATCTGCTGAGCCACCTCACTGCTCTGCGCCAGACTTTTTACATGGGCACTGAATCCAAGGCCTCACATTTGCAATGCAAGCGCTCCCCTGATGGAGTTCCTCTCTCCAGACTCAGGAATCATGTTTTCTTCAGACTCTTCAGCGCCTCTCACACTCACTTTTCCCTTGCACCCTCTGTTTGCAGAGCTGGTTGGCCCGTTATTCCTGAACCTCTGCTTGTGTTTATCTACCTCAGACCCTTGCATGTGCCTTACTGCCTACTATGCTTCTCTCCCTGATATATTAAAGCTTCCTTCCTCACAACTTATCCAAGAAGTCTTTCCTAATCAATCAGCATTTGACATAATTCCAGTCTTGATCTACTCTCCTCTATTTCCCGGTTTGTTTGTTTTTTTTATCCCTACACATGGCTCTGGACATTGTTGCCCCTGCTGCTATTTACTGAGTCACGTTGGATGGAAACTCTTTGAGAATCAGACTTTGTTTCCTTTGGCTTGTGGCTGTGCACAAAAGTCCCTCTACAGTGTGTGGCATTTGATGGGTGCTCGAGAAACGTTTGAACAAATGAGCTAATTTGGCTTACAACTTTGGCTTTTGCATAAGGTTTCATTCCAATCGAAAGTGTCTCTCCTAAAAATAAAGTCCAAAACCACTGCTCTAGATTACAAAAGCTATTACTTGGACAATTCAGTCCGCTGTTTCAAAACATTTTGAAATAATAGCCCTATTTTAGGCATCCCAGGCTCTGAACTTGCCAGAGATAGGATTAAATCCCTAACGGAGACCCTGATTTGGAGAGTGAGCCATCACAACTCTTGTTTCTGCCATTTGGGGTTTTAAATTCTCCTTTTCTGTAACACAGACTCAAAGTTCCCATTGTGGGGCTGAGACACAATGATAAGGACCTCCCCATGCAGGACTGTCAACATGACAAGATTATGTGGCTGTGTTTCTTACATCGTGACAGCAGCCACAGAGTGGTGCCCCGAAATGAATAACACTGGGTCCGTTGCCCATTTGTGAAAGGCTCTCAGTGTAGTCTCCCTGTCTGATTAGTTTTCAGCCAGCCTGGCTGCCTTTGGTTGATTCCTCCTGCCATCACCTGGGGAAAGCTGCTCTGGGATGATAAAGCAAGGGAGATGCATTAGCTACTTGCCGAGAGCTTTGATTTATTTTGTTCAAATCCTCTCTGGGCACCAATTTTCTAACCCATTCATTCTTACCTGGGAGAATGCGGGCGGAATGAGAATGGAAACTTAATGGGTCTTAGCCACTGCAGGGCCGCACCATCTTAAACAGTACCTAGCTCTTATTTCACACCCAAAATTAGCTGTTGGGCAAGTAAATTAATCTATACAATGTCTTCGTTAGGGTTTCTGTTGCTGTGAAGGGATACCATGACCCTGACAACTCTTATAAAGGAAACCATTTAACTGGGGTTGGCTTATAGTTCAAAGGTTTAGTTCATCATCATCATGGCAGAAGCATGATTACAGCGAAGGAACTGAGAGTTCTACATCTTGATCTACAGGCAGCAGGAAGAAACTGAATCACACTGGGCCTGGCTTGAGCTTCTGAGACCTCACACCCTGCCCTCCAGTGACACACTTCTTCCAACAAACCACACCTGCTACAACAAGGCCACACTTCCCAATAGTGTCACTCCTAATGAGCCTATGAGGGCCATTCCCTTTCAAATCACTGCATACACTTCTGACAATTTATGATTGTTAGCGACCATGTGTCATGCAGGATGCATAATAAATAAATAAATAAAATATTTAAAAATACAAGTTTTATAGTTTTTATGCTAAAGACATCAATAATTTGGGTACCATTGGGGAACAGAAGGGAGACAGCAACAGTACCTGTCGGGTTTCAGTTGAATGTGGTGTGAAGTCACTCATGCAGATATCATATGCAAAGTGAAATGAAACAATGTTAGCTAATGCTGTGGGAAATATAGGAATGCCAAGAAAGGATCAATTAAGTCTCACAGGAGTCTGTTAAAGTGAGTTGAAGCTGTGGCCTGAAGGCTAAGGATGAAGCCATCAATCAACAATACAAGAAATAGCAAGAAGAAACAGGATGGTCCCTACCTCACACATTCCTCCAAAACAATGAGATGCATGTCAAAGATACTCTCTGCATCTCAGGAACATTTTAAAGCTAGGTAAGTCATTCATTGTAGACTTACTGTAGACTTTTTTTGAAAATGCAGTTAAGATATCAAGGGGAAAAAAATCACCCGTTTGCTTAAAAGGTAATAAAATGCTTAAGGTCATATTATGATCTTATCTGGTTTTAAACCCAAAACAACTTCAAGAGCCACTGTCCTATGCTCAAAGTCATGGTGTCCAAGGAAAAGATGGGTACCACTCCTGATCATTTGGAAACGTATAAAAATTTTTCAGGTCTTAGAGGCAGCTTGAAGAGGGACAATGATCAGCAACAGACAAACACAGTATTGAACTACGAATGGCAATCTTGAACCCTTCAACTTATAGCTTCTACCTTCTAGTAAAAGTCTGAGACTTCTACAAAGAATGTGGGGCTATGGCAGAACTAGAGGTTAGATGAGACCTTTAATACTGACGTTCTATTAATTCCATTTTATCCCATTTCCTAAGGAATCGGGTAGTTGTGTTAACCTTTTATTCATGCTGGCATTGCAGAACAAACGTTGGCAGAAGTTATCCGAGCCCTCTCATTGCATAAGTAACATTCTGAGTTAGGAACCTCAAAATGTCACAGAAGGGGTAAATGTTCTGCACCTGATGGAGGAAGGTCATTGGTTAAATAAAAAGAAACTGCTTGGCCCTCATTGGTTAGAAGATAGGTGGGAGGAGTAAACAGAACAGAATGCTGGGAGGAAGAGGAAGTGAGCTCAGACTCCACAGCTCTCCTCTCGGGAGCAGATGCCTCAGAAGAGACGCCATGCTCCCGGCTCCCAGGCAGAGGCACGTGATGAAGCTCCGACCCAGGATGGACATAGGCTAGAATCTTCCCGGTAAGCGCACCTAGGGGCGCTACACAGATTATTAGAAATTCGCTAAATTAATATGTGAGAATTAGCCTAGAAGAGGCTAGATAGAAATGGGCCAAGCAGTGATTAAATGAATACAGTTTGTGTATTGTTATTTCGGGCATAAGCTAGCCAGGCAGCTGGGGTGCTGGGAACGCAGCCCCACCACCCTTATTACTACATGCACCTGTGTGGTAAAACAGCTATTTTTAAAGTTATTGTTTTTAAGGAAATTCCCTAAGTATTCAAATATAAATGATTCAAATTTAAATGATATAGACCTGCCATGCCTTCAGAAACAAAAGCACCCCTTAGCTTAGTTGGTATAGATGGCTGGTTATGCTATATGCCTATATTTCCAAAGACCACTTCTTCAAGTCACATTTCCACAGGTCTAAGAGGGAGAGAGTCCATTAGCTGCTGTCTCAAAGGAAAGAATTCTTTTCTGCACAGTTCTGGTGGCACTAACAGGAATGAGTCAAAGGGAAAAAAAAAACTCTGTGAAGCCTTCTACTTATTGCTGCGCTGGAAATCCTAACCAGCACCTGACGCTAACAAAGGAAAGAAGTTTAAAAGCCAGAGGAAACGGGCAGAGCATCATCTTTGCAAGTCACAGGTTTTCTAGGTCCAAATGCATGATGGTCTATCAACTCATTATGAAAATCACTTAGAGCTCTTACTAAACTTGCTAGCTTTAAAAATCTATCCCTACCTGTGAACAATAAGCATCTACTAATTTAGATTTTAGAAAGTATACTTTTAGAAGAACAATAACAGCAAAGAAAATGCTGAGAATATCTAAGTCCAAATATAAAAAATGATGTGAGATCCTGAATGTTACTGCATGAGACTGAAAATAAACAACAAAAGATAATTCAGAGAGTTGCATAGTGTCCTTGGAAAAGACAATTCCATATTCTTGCCAAATTCTCCCCAAATATATGCAAGAATTTGGTGCATCAGCCATAAAAATCCAGATAGAATTTTGTGGCATACTTAAAAATCTGACTCTAAATTGTATGCAAATGAGAGAATACTGGGGTGGCCTACCCTACCAGATGATAGAACTTAGTCTTCAAAGGGAAAATGAGAAAGAAAGAATAATAGGAATTAAGAAGAAACAGTAATTGTTTATGGTCATAATGAAAAGTCATACATTTGTTTAGTGGCAAAGTTAGAACTGGGAGTCAGTAGGGAATTAAAAGCCAGCTCAACACTGTATCCTAGAGAATCTGATTCTCTAGATAAATAACTGAAATTTCATCCTTAACTCACCCTATAGCCAAAATCTGTTTCTGATTAATGAATTCTTAATTGTAAAAGATTTAGAAGGCACTGTCAGATAATTGTATTTTAGTCTTGCCATAGCAAGAATTTTTTAAAAATGAATTAAGTATAAGGGGAAACATAATAAATGTACCTAATATAAATAAATGTACCTAAAATATAATAAATAAACTTATACTCATCAAACAGCATTACCAAAGAAGTTATGTCTGACTTCAAACTAGAATATATAACTGATAAAGGTTATGTAAATAACATAGAACATAGTAAGGAAAACCTTATAAAAACAACAGACAACATGCAAAGAATAGATACTTCATAGGCACCCTGTAAAATTATGAAAACTATACAATTTCCTCAGTCGTTGGGCAAAGGAAGCTAAAACCACTTCAAATTTAACACATCTACAAAACGTTGGTCAAAGAACTAGAATAATTTAAATAACAAAATAACATTGAGTTAGAACCTGCAATGTAAAATAAACATCCATGAATCCATACTATATAAGCAAATGATTATATCGACTAATAAATGACAAGAAAAAGACAGCTGAAAGACTGCAAATAAACTATATAAAGACTGCATGCTTTTGGAGGTATGATGCTTAACTTGGTTATCAACATGACAGTACCTTTAGGAGATGCACTTTGAGGGTGTTTTCAGTGAGATTTAACCAAAGGAAGACCCATCCTGAATGCAGACAACACAAGTCCATTGACTTAACAAAAAGAAGAAAATGAATACACTTAAGTGATTGGCCAAGCAGTGTTTTAATTAATATAGTTTCGGCTTAATTATTTCTGGTCTGGGTGGCTAGGAATGAACAAGTGGTCTCCAACTACACACAGGCTACAGAGATTTAAGGATATCTGGTAATGTTGCTCTGTTTCTGTTGCCAGCTGAGTACCCATCCAGTACAAATATGATGGGTACACTTGGCAAGAGCCTCTGCTCTCTGTCACAGCCCCCAGCAGACATAGTTGATTTTCCTTATGTACTCTGGTATAACTTCCTTCCATGTACTACCTGTCAATTGACTTTGATCTGTAAAGTAAAACATACTTCTACATGCTATGAATTAGTAGACAGTCACAGGGCCAGAAATTGAAAAGTATCATCTTTAGTCTAGTCTATCTGTCATTACGAAAATCACTTACCATGATCGCGAAGAGGGAACAATTGACTATGGAGGCATTGTCCATCCCGGGGATTGATCCAGATTCTTGCCCTTCATCGCTTATCTGAATTCTTACACCAGCTTGGAAGCAGGAACGTTACCTATTAACGAGTGAGGGAGTGTTTTATCATAGCCATTAAAGAACACTTTGGAAACAGTACAGGTAGTAAATGACCAAGCAAGGGTCTAATCTCTCACTGACTCAGAATTGAATTGGTTTCCTGAACAACTCAACCCCCTGTGATCTGATACACTACAAGAGGTGACAAAAAGTCAAGAGCCGCTCTCCCTGACCCCATGATCAGTCAAGCATAGAACTGTTGGCTTTGTCTGCCGCCTTGCCACATTACTGAAGGCTAAAGTCCTTGAAGCGCATGATAACACACCAGTCTGGTTAGTTCCTTTGCCCATTAAGTCTCATAGGAGACTCATTCCATTCAATAAAAGTCCAGAATCAGGCTTTCCAACATTAACCTCCTCCCTGCTCTTGAACTCTATTTAGTCTTTCTGGCTTTTTGGCTTTCCCCTCTTTAACCCATCTCCATATAGAGGACTTGACTCCCATCTAGAGAACTTGTCTCCACTTGACACTCCCTATTCAATGCTGGATGAGGCATCTCAGGATTTTAGCACTGTGAGGGCTCTCATGAGACAGCATGGTGCCGCATGTTGTCTCTGTGTGCTGTTATCTGTAGTCTAACAAAACCCCCGACAATGCTGAAACCTAAAGACTGCGGCGCCCATCTTATAGGTGAGCAATCAGTGAAGGTAAGTGCTTTGCGCTATGTCACATGCTTAATAAACTGCCTGGCATCAGGAGTTCCCAGGCCAAAACTCTACTAATTTTGATTTCTGGGCAAAGTTTATCCTACTACTTCTAATGTCTTTCCATAATCTAAAAGAATCACAAATGCCAAGGCAACCCTTCTTTTCATTTGGACCTTTCCTTGGAAGATTATCACAAGGCTTCCAGAGTCCCAAGAAACTTTACAGCCCCTGTTCCATCATTTACCAATTTCCATCAAAGTTCTCACCTCTTATTTCCCAGTGCCTTCATCTGTAAACGGAGGTCACAGTACACTTGCAGAACACTTATGGTTCTCAGAGTGTGGGCCTCCTCCACCCCACCCCCAGTATTCTTCAGGACTGAGTTAGAAATGCATAGACTTCAACCCCAGATCCCTGAATCATAAATTCTGGGCCTGGATCACACCCTCTGAAATCCCAAATCTTGTAGCAATTATTGCGGCTACTGGAAGCTGACAATCGCTGCCTTCGATGGCTTTTTTGAACAATAGATGGAGTGATGTCTAAACTGCTAAACTTGGCATCTAAATGCAGAAACTCTGAGAAATTTAGTATTTCTGATTCCTTTAAAAAAGGGGAGCGGGAGGGGAATGGGGAACTGATGACTCACTTGACACCTTAGTGTAAACTGGTTTGACATATTGCCTAACAATTATCTGGGCCTAGCAAATGCTCTGATTTGCTAGATATTTTAGAACCACACAAGTAGCAGAACTGGGACTCAGAAGTACGACCACTTTCCCCAAAGTTACCTGGAACAACAGAATAGAGTTCAGACTACCAACTCTGTTTAGTTTGTTTGCCTGTCCGCCCCCACTCCTATTTAGCATTAAACCCCAACACACTAAGGAGAATGAACCTGATCAAGAATTTTCAAGGCTCTCACACTGGCAGTACCAGGGACTGACTGCTGTGTGGTGAGCATCTCAAACCTCCTGCCTAGGGACCTGACTAATTGACCTACTCTACTTACTGATGAAGGCGGGAAACTGTGACTGTGATCTTGGAGGAAGGCATCCATCCCTCATTCCTGCTAATAAATAAATAAATAAATAAATAGCCACTCTGACTAATACTCACTCAAAGGCTGCTTCAAGCAGATCTAAATGAGGCATTCGCTGTAATATGCTCCCTGTATTTGCCACCAAGTCCCATAAGGTAACTCCTGGTGTGCTGTGAATCAAAACTCCCAAAATGTCTTGGTGGAGTGACACTGTGTCACATCAGAAGACCCCATGGTCATGGGCAATGGTTCTCACGGCCACTGAAAGGCTAAGCTGTGTCTGCACCCCGTTACAGATAGGGGATGGGGGGGCTGGAGAGATGGCTCAGTGGTTAAGAGCATTGCCTGCTCTTCCAGAGGTCCTGAGTTCAATTCCCAGCAACCACATGGTGGCTCACAACCATCTGTAAGGAGGTCTGGCGCCCTCTTCTGGCCTTCAGGCATACAGACAGAATATTGTATACATAATAAATAAATAAATAAATAAATAAATAAACAAACAAACAAACATTGCAGATAGGGGATGGGGGTGCCTGTGAAAGATGGAGCTGTGGACCCAGATGGCTCACCCAGCTGATAGCTGCGGCATGCCGACAGAGGCAGGAGTGCACCAGAAGGCTGGAGCCTTTTCTTTACCTTGCCCTCAAATGAGAAGCACCCAGCTGTGATGGATAATCTCGAGTGTCATTTTGCCTGATTCTGGAAGCAGCTAGGAGGTCAGCCCAAGTATGCCTACAAGGTGTTTTCTTGATTAGGTTAATGGACGCAGAAGACTGGCTCTAAACGTGGGTGGCATCTTGGCCAGGGGTGTGGATATAAGGATGTCCACTGGAAAGACTCTGACTTTTGCCCTGCTTGACTTTTCAACTTACGGATGACTTTATCTATGCTGCTTCAAACTCATTTACCCTGCTGCTGTTTCCACCACGGCCACTATTGCTGCTGCTTCTGCTGCTGCTCCTGCTGCCGTAAGAACTCAGCATCCTCTGCCTTGCAATGTGGAATGAAGAACAGTGGCTCTCCAAAAGTCCTCCACGCCAGTGGTTCTCAACTTTCCTAATGCTGTGACCCTCTAACGCAGTTCTTTGTGTTGTGGTGACCCTCCCTCCTGCCATAAAATTATTTTTGTTGCTACTTCATAACTGTTGCAACCCCCAAAAGACCATCATAAAACACAGCTATTTACATTATGATTCTGTGAAATTATAGCTGTGAAGTAGATGAAATAATTTTATGGTTGTGGTCACCACAACCCAGGGAACTGTATGAAAGAGTCACAGCGTTAGGGAGGATGAGAACCACTGCTCTAGAGAACCCTGATGAATACGATAGGTATCCACAGATCTTTTGTCTCATGGCATTCTGGCATCTGGGAATGGGGCTGGCCATTCTGAATAAGAACCAAGAACATACCCCAGGGAGACGGCTAATAAATTATGACAGCATCATCTGACAGCTAGGGCTTAGCATTGCTTTAAGAACCTTACATTTGTGTTTTAAGCTTTCTGTTTAGTTCACTACAGTCCACTGAAAGGACTAAATCCTAGTCTATCCTGATGTGCTGGTTGGAACCAAAAGGACGACCCTGTATCTTCATTGGCATTTCTATATTCTAAATGCCACCTGCAGGGACCTCAGGAGTCAGAACAATGCTTTGTGGGAAGGAACCTCAGGAGAAGTTCTGAGGTTTAAAGTTCTACTGGGATTTTTACCTAGGGGAGTGGGTTCTCCTCCACAGCCAAACTTCTAAACGTAGTTAAGTAGAACCAATCTCCCAATATACTTTGACAGTTGATCACTTGGTCTTACTATCTCTCCTCTCTCTCTTTCTCTCTCTCTCTCTCTCTCTCTCTCTCTCTCTCTCTCTCTCTCTCTCCCTCGTATGTATGTGTGTTCCTGTGTGCAGATACACACATATTGGAATGGGTTTTGAGGCCTGGGCTCAACCTCAGTGCCATGCCTCATAAGTCATCCAGCTCATGTTTAAAGACAGGGTCTTTCACTGTTCCTGAAGCCTGCCATACAGCTGTTTTGGATGGCCACTGAGCCCCAGGGATCTGCCTGTCTCCTCCCTAGTGCTGGAGACTCAATATCAAACTCAGGTCTATGCCCTGTCTGCCTTTGGTGCTTTACCAACTAAACTATCTCTCCAGCCCTGTGATGTCAATCTTGATTCTTAACTTGACTGGATTTTCAATCATTCAGGAGACAGTCTGAGCATGTCTTTGGGGCTGTTTCCAAAGACTATTAATTGAGGTGGGACTACCCATTCTAAATAAGAGTGGCGCTGTCACACGAACTGGGGTCCTGAACTGAACAAAAAGGTAAAAGTAAATTAAACATCAGCAGTTATCGCTCCTGGCTTCCTGACTGAGGCTGTAATGTCACCAGTCACCTGCAGCGCCTACATCCACACCTTCCCTGCCACAAAAGACTGTGCCCTCAGGCCTGGAGCTGGAAGAAAGTCTCTCTTCAATTGATTTTGTCAAGTATTATATCAGGACAAAAAGAAAAGTAACTAATACATTTGTGAACTCTAGCGCTTAACTTGTGTTAGAGTACAGATGAATTTGTAAACCTGTAGCCCAGACATTTTCTCACATTTTGTCTTCCTGCATCCAGCACCCTGGGAAACCCTCATATAAAAAGAACAATGTAGCTGGTAATAATTCTTCAAAACAGAGCCCTTCTGTTCATAAGCATCTTATCTCCTCTTGGTCACAGGATCCACCTGAGTGGACACAAGTGAGTTTTATTCCTCGAACATCTGGATTCCTCTGTTTTCCTCAAGAACCTGTGTATCTCATACACAGGGGAGGAAGACCCAATGGAAGTCTTCAGCCTTCCAGACCACAGACAGAATGAGATATTCTAGGCTTTGTTACCCGAGGCTGAGAACGGGTTCAGCTGTGGCTGAAGTAAGAGCATTTCTCAACAGGCAGTCCTCAGCCAACTATGCCTGCTCCAAGAACGGGGTCCTATTCTCCAGGCCAGAGCATGTAGTCTTAATAACCCTTTCCCTTCTCCATCAAGATGAGAGAGGACGACAAAAGTCAGGAAAGTAAGTGACAGGGGCCAGGACAGAGGACAAACACACTGAGAAGTGCTAGCCTGCAACCTACCCTGCCCATTGCACCACCATCTCTACTCAGCTATGGTGGGATGTCCACAGTCATCCCAAGGAAGTCCTGTCCTCCCAAGAAGCCTTCATTCCCTCATCTTCGTAAAGAACTAAGGTGTCTCTTCTCCCTTGCCCTGGGTACCATTTCTGCTCTTGATGACTCCATCACCCTGATGCCTGTGTGTGTGTGGCCCACAGTGGTGCTCAACTCTGCCTTCATCAGTTTTGAATGGGGCTATTCCTTCTTCACCAACAGGACCAAGTGCCTCTGTTCACAAGAGCCACCCCTAGTCTTTTCTCCAACTATAATTTTCTGCTCAAAAGAGTTACAAATGTTCATTGTTTCCCAACTCCATTTATGTCCCAAGAGCGCTGAGTCAGGCCAGTTTTGTGACATGGTACAAGTTAATAGCGTCCATTTCAACACACACAAAAAGTGAATTAATAGTAAATGTCTTAGTTACAGGGCTGCGGTAGGGATCTATAAGAAAATACATGTGCAGATGCCTACCTGTGACTGGCACTAGGTTAGAAGAGCTTTTGATGGTAATTATTGGCAAAATATTAACCTTTTCCTTGTCTGGTAAAAAACCAATCTTGGTTCTGTATGCAATGTACATTTTGTAACCTTTGACAAACATTACTTTCAGAAGCTTAGCCAGCAGTTACAGCTTACATCCTGGCTTTTCACTTGGAGAAGCAACATTAAAGGCTCTCATTCAAATAGGTTCTTTTTAGGAATGTCAAGGCACATCGCTGCCTGGGGACACAGAGCACAGGTCAGAGTTCAGATGTACCCATGGCCAGGATAGCCCACTGTGATGTGTTCTCAGAGTGTAGGCTGAGGACCATTTGTACCACAATTCCAGATGTCAAGTGACCTATCAGAAGAGACCTTGAAAACAGGGGGTCCCTGATTTCGCACGAGTTCAACTTAAAATCATTCATCTTCACATTGGTGTAAAAACAACCCACACAATCATTTTGCCTTTCACCTTCAGTACAATATGAGTAAGTTCCATCAGATAGCCAACATGTGATAGCAAAACAAACTTTTGCATGTGTTGCACGGTTCTCTCTGACTGTAAGCTAATGCAAGTATTCAGATCACATTAACTGACTTTCTGTAAGCGGTGAAGGAAATAGGTGTTCCGCTTGCAGTATTTCCAATTTATGGATTTGCTAATGTCTAAATGTGCACACTTCTGTTCACAGAGGCATTGTGCAAAGGAGCCAAGAGATTCAGCAACTCGGGTATCTGCTGACAGGTGAATGAGAAAGCAAAATCTGAAAGAGGCACAGTCAGATGCTATCAGCCTTACTAGGGAAAGCGCTAAATGATATAAACAAGACAGCAAAGGACAAACACAGTATGCTTGGACTAGTAAGATTTATAGGCACAGGAAGCAGAATGGTAGTGGCCAAGAAACAGGGAGAGTGGGAGCAGGATGTTAATGTCTAATGGGTAATAGGTTGCTGCCATGGGCTGAGGATGTGACTCAGTGGTAGGTAGACAATAAGGCCCTAGTTTCAATCCATGGCACTGCAAATGTATAAATATTCAGAGTTAGAACATGGAAAGATGGTATTAATAGTTGCATATTTAGAAATGTTTAAGATGGGGCCAGCAAGATGGCTCAGAGGATAAAGGCACTTACTATGCAATTTAGCATCCTGAGCTAGACCTCTGGAATCCACATGATAGGAGAGAAGCTACTCCCACAAGTTGCCCTCTGACCTCTACGTATGCTTATGCATGCACTGTGCACGCTCACAATAAACAAATCAAATAAAAGAAATGCTAATCTTAAAAAAGAAAAGGTTAAGATAGGAAATTGCGTATTATATATTTCTAACAAATTGTAAATATTTGTGTGTGATATGTGTTCTTTTTTCATATTAAATTTATTACTTTATCTTTTTTATTTTTTTCTATATATGTAGTATATATTTACATATACATAAGGA